>NC_136493.1:8749387-9434387 GCF_053919585.1 Euprymna scolopes
GTGATGATAATGATGATGATCATCATCATCTTTCCCTTGGTCATGGGAGTTACACGTTTTCTAACAACTTGCAATCTCAATCTTCAAGTTTAATCGTCTTGAAGATCAATTCCATTCAACGCCCACAATCAAACATCCTTGTTGATTGTTTGTATCCAAATATTCTTGGGACATTCAATTTTCCTCTGGCCTTCCACCTTAAAGTCTCTGTATTTCCATATCCAAGAGTCGATCTTCTCTATGTGACCAAACCAAGTTAGCCAACTGATCGCCAGGAGTTCATCAAGCTTTGTATATTCAGCATCACCAACAGAACCGACATTGCCTATTCAACTGATCATTCCTTTGTTAAGAAGAAGGAAAGAGAGAAAGCAAAAGTGTGTGTGTGTGTGTGTGTGTGTGTGTGTGTGTGTGCGTGCATGCGAGAGAGAGAGAGAGAAAGAGAGTGAAAGAGAGAGAGAGGGGTGGGGTGGGTGAAGGCATCTCATATTTTTGCAAGAATCATTTTTCTTAGCTCCTTATTCTGGCCACATCAACTCTCAAACGTCTGTCACTTATACGATTTGATGATTTTAAGGTCTCTACCAAAGAGGAGTTGTCTGTTTTTTTTTTGTTTTTTTTTACAGAGGCATCACCACTTATCAAAGCCCAGGGGCCACTCGAGGATAAGGGTCAAAGAGTGTACAGTAGAAAATTGGACAATATAGTAATTGTTAGTAATGGAAATTTGGTAAATTTGTTAACTTAAGTGGAACGGCTCATCAAGAACTTGTTTACATTGGACTTGAAGACAACCATATTGTAGTCGGCTGGAAAGCAGGCAAACAGGAGAAAGTTCCCCAGGCGTGCAGTTCTAAGAAAAAAATTTGTTCATGGAATCTACATTTAGGTTTAGGCACAGATAAAGAGTGGGGAGGATTATTGATAATATTTTCAGCTAGACAGGTGTTTCTTGTGAAAGTTTGGTGAGGGGGGACCATAGATTGGAGCTCAGTCGAGCACTTGCCATGAAAATAACGATAAAGCAGAGACAAACTCACAACATCTCTTCTGTGAGAAAGAGGTTGCAGGGAAGAGAAAAGGACATCCCCTACAAGGCTACAAAGTCTATTTTGAACTCTATCAAGGCACGATAAGCTCCTGCCCAGATGTGTCAAGAGTACTCCATCCTTGGACGTACCTGACTCTTATATAGATAGAGAATTGCATCAGCAGTGAGATACCTACTGGACCGATAGAAGGATCCCATTATTTTTCCAGCGGCCTTGATGTACGAGTTCTATTTCAGATCAGGAGTAAAGGTCAAGCCTAGAAGCTTGTCAAAACATAAGGCCTCCCCAAGAAGAGAGCCATACATTTCAATTGATGCCAGATGGGGATCAAAGTGTTGATGATGTAAATATAGAAGCTTGGTTTTAGATGCATTAAAAGTGACCAGCCACCTCTTTCCCCATTGTACCACGTGTTCAAGATCAGAAGAGAGAGAATTGGAGAGAACTTGGTCATTTACGGTCTTTGATGTACTGCCATAAATGGTAGTGTCATCAGCATAACTGTCTACAAATAATGTAAGGATGTGATTTGGAAGATCATTAATGTAGATCAGGAAGAGAGTTGGGCCCAGGATGGACCCCTGAGGAACTCCAGCATTAATACTGTGAGCTTCTGATTTTTACCCATCAACCACTACTCTTATGAATCTATCAGAGAGAAATGATTTAATAATTGAGAAGACATTTCTAGCTATACCGTAGCTGGAGATCTTGTGAAATAAACCGTTATGCCATAGGCAACTTGGGTAGTATGAAAATTTCTTGCAGCATGGCACCTGTCTTGGATGCCAATAGACTTTTTGTTGCTCAGTAAAGTTTTTTTGATGACCAGCATATAGGAGCCAGTCTCTTCATCTAAAATAAAAATGACAAATCCATCTTATGAGGAACCATCTTCCAAGCTGGCATAGGTAGCATCAGAAGAGCAAACCATACTCAAATCTGAAGGATTTCCCGGCTGTGGAAAAGATATGGAACCTCTCTTTCATTCAAGCTTTAATAGTGACTTGGCTTAAAAAAATAACTTCACTTTGGGAGATTTTCCGGTATTACTCATCTTACGCACATCAAATGATACATCCGGTCGAGTCTGGGTAGATACCAACATCATTTGACCTGTTAATCTTTTTAAATCTGTCTTCTTCTCTTCACTCAGTCCATTATTTTTCCTTAAGGATCTTCTTTTCTTTATATCTATTGGAGAAATAGATGACACATAATTGTTTTGGTTTATAATGATCCCATCTTCCGTTTGTCTAACACATAATCCCAGAAATTGGAAGAATCCATTTTCATGCATTCCAATCTTAAATATTTTCTTTAATTCTGAAATCACATTTTTTTTTAAATTAATCATTTCCACAAAATATAAAGTCATCTACATGCATTGCCAGAATACCCATCAACTTCTCAGATAAATCATGCCAAAGAAACATTGCAATGTCATATGCACTTACCATTCCTTTTAATTTGGTTAATTCTTGAGTAACTCTCTTGTACCATGAACGGGGCGCATTATTAAATCCATAAATACATCTTTTCAGCTCTGGACATAAAATGCTCCTCTCTCTAGCATATCATCTAGCAAAAACGCAGAGGTGAAATCAAGGATCTCCATCTGCCAGTTCTTAACGGAAGCTGTTAACGTTACAACACGCATAGCTTCACGGCTGCATGATGGAGAGTCTGTTTTCAGGTTATGTGCTACAAGACGAGCCTTCGTTATCTCTTTGTTATCCTTAACTTTCTTTGTTGTCACCTATCTTGTTGATATGCATTTTTGACTAATGTTAGGGACATGTTCATACACTTCATATTTTGTGGCAATGACAAAAATACTGCTGGGCCCTGTTTTTTCTTACGTAAATCTGTGAAAATAGACTTATGTCTTGTTTCCACTCGATGTACATTTCTTCACTCTGCAAAATAGGTGGCTGTTTCATAAATGACGCCATCCTTTTTGCACCTGTGTTTCAATGTAAGTTGAACATATATAATATCTGTCACACGAAAGAATACGCTCTGCTTCCAATATTAGTTCACTTAATACCTCCCACGACGTAGGATAAACATGTGTTATTGTTGGCCGGATGCCATATTTAATATCCACTCGAGACAAGGGACATAACTAAATATATAAAAGAAAGCCACCAAGTTCGATAACTCCAACTGTAACACTTGCATCAAGAGGCTTCACCTCTTGTTTGGAGCGATTTTCATAAAAATCAATAACTACCATAGTTATAGTATATACACATGAAAGAAAACACCTCTCAAAAATATTCATACAGGTTTAAAGTTTCTGCTTCCTTTATCAACAGCACCCGGAGGCATACAAAGCAAAATATAAGTTTAAAACTGATATTTCGTACTAATCGAAATAGTTTGCATTTCAGATATCAATATATCTATCATATATATAAAAAAAACATTAGGATTCTCATAGTTTCAGAGAAGTTATATTATGGGTCAATCTAAAGGTAAACAACCAATGTTAAATCGCAGCAAACCTCAAGATTCCACTTCCCACTGTTAACCAATTTATTGTGTAATTCATCAGAGATGCAAAATAATGAATATTATCTCACCTATGACCACTAGGATCCTCTGGGAGCAGGCTTCGTTATTTCCATATTCATAAAGCAAAGTCGTTTTTTTCCATGAGACTTCTGTCGCCATAGGAAAATAAGAAAACATATCCTTTGAAATTAGCCAAAGTTCTTTAGCGTATTTTCAGAAATTTTGCATTCATATCACTTTCAGTCAATATTCGTTATATTTAATCCATCCTCCCATATTTTCTCAAACAAACCTTTAAAAAAAAAACATAGCAGCATCTTTCACTCTCTATTATCTTTCTATTAAAACCGCCACCAGAATCACTGTGCAAATTTTCTATTTTTGTTTTTTTAAATTACTAAGAAAACCAACAATTGTTCAGTTCTATTACAGATTTCTTCGTTAAACTTTTTCTTTGTAGCGTGCAATCATTTTGATGGATTTCAAATCATCTTGATTAAAACGTTTATTATCCTTTTGTACAACAGAAACAGTCCAGTGATGGCGACCCATGGCCACGATTTTGGAATAGAGGCGTGTGAGTGTCTTATACCTCAATCTACACGTTTGTACTTTAGAGTTAAGGGGGACATAATTTATAGCGTAGAAACTATTATTTTACTGTAGAATAATACTAATGCTTTAGAAAATACTAGCATGGCGACCCGACGTTGCCTGGGATTGAATAATGATCAATGAATGTTTCAAACTCCCATATTTTTATTGTCCCCAAAATCGGTGAAATCGCCCATTTTTCAATTAAATCGATTCATTGCCTGCTCTAGTTGGGGACCCATCACAGTGCACCAGGAGGAAACTCACATGCCTCTCACGATGACTTATTTCACAATACATTTTAGTCTACATTGCACTGTAGAGAACCTACTGTTGATTTTATAAAATTATTTTTATATATAATGGCTTGAATAAAAGTTAAAATACAAAAAGTCAATTGTTTTCTAAACAGAAACATTCATTTGAATACGCCCCTGTTATATCAAAGATATGTTGATTTTATATATCGAGTCTTTCGGCTTGTGTGTTAATAAAACTTCTGAAAAGCTTGTGAATCAAACTTGTGATGATAGGCTGTGTAAGGTGTTAACTTTGGTCCAAATCGCCTATTCCTTATTTCATCGGATTATTTCAATTATTGATTATGGATACTTATGGAAGACATTCCGATAAAAACCTATCTAAGAACACTAGCAGACACATGAAGTTCCTTCATGTGAAATTTCATAAGAATCGGCCCAGTCATTTTCGAGTCAATAGGGAACGGACTCACAGACACACAGACAATTAACGGTGGAACGATAAAAGTGTCGCTTTAAAGAAAATAACATTACAGCTTTATTTTAAGGTAACTTGATTATGTAATAGAGCTGACATCTATTCAATGTAGCCGCCTTCAGCCTCAATCACTGCCTTGATACAGGTCCGGAACTGGGAGCATGATTTTTCCACAAGTGATGGCGGTGATCAGGTTGGCTTTGGTATTGTGGGAGATCATGTTGGTAATGTGTTCGACATATGACCAAAAGAAGTATTCCAGCGGGATCAGGGGAGGAGGGGGGCAGTGAGAAAAGGGTACAAAATTGAAGCACTCCTTCTGAAGCTAAGTCTAAGTTTCTTTGGACTCGTGGACCAGTGCCAATTCCTACTGCCACACCCATACAGATATACTTTGGTGTTGACCTTCAAACCGACTTTGAAGATGTGAGGTGGCATGATGTAACCCTCACTTGAAACCACACCAAAGACCATAACCATGGCCAAAAACTTTGTTTTCATCACTCTTTTCATGTCCATGTTATTCATGGCAATCCAGCGATGCATTTTGAGGGTGCTGGCAATGGTTCTGTTGCCATACCTCGAATTGGTAGAGAATTTGAGTTGTAAAGCAATGTATCTCTGATCTCGCTCGTTAAACATTATGTCACTTTCAAACATAATAAACGGCTCCTATTACTCTTGAGATTTGTACACAACTGGTCAATTTGTAGATGGTCTGCAACAAAAAAAGAAACCCAGTTTTCGTGAAACGAAAATTGAATCATGCCAACTTTTCTAGTGTGACAATTTTATAATTTTACTCTGTAAATAAAACAGTAGATGTATGGATATGTGTGTATGTGTGTGTAAATATTTAACCGATAAACTCTTAAACTACTGGTCACATAACAATGCAATTAACAGGCAATATCTGGCACAAGGCCTGGAAAGTGGGAACCCCGCAGGCTCCTCTAAAGGAGGGGCACTCCTGCAATTTTAAAAATTGCCTGAGTAACCCCGACAGCATTCCCCGGTCGGGGCGCCTCAGGCAGCAAGCAATAAACTTGCCCCACCGGAAAGCCTGGTGACAAGGCCTGGGAGGGTGGACCTCCTAGGTATTACCCAGGCAGCGTACCTCAGTCCAACAGGTGCTAGGCCGGTTCCCGGCCCCTCACCTGTTGGGCTGAGTGTCAAGTGACGAATCCTTGACTTGTATTACCATGTCTCCATGCAGCCGAAGCTGCTAGGAGACACATCCCATCAAAAGAGTGTTTTAATGGGGTATATATTTAATTGCCGCCCACATCGGCAATATTTGGCACAAGGCCTGGAAAGTGGGATACCCGCAGGCTCCCCTAAAGGAGGGGCACTCCTGCAATTTTAAAAATTACCTGAGTAACCCCGTCGGCATTCCCTGGTCGGGGCGCCTCAGGCAGCAAGCAATAAACTTGCCCCACCGGAAAGCCCGGTGGCATGGCCTGGGAGGGTGAACCTCCTAGGTATTACTCAGGCGGTGTACCTCAGTCCAACAGGTGCTGGGCCGGTTCCCGGCCCCTCACCTGTTGGGCTGAGTGTCAAGTGACGAATCCTTGACACGTACTACCCTGTCTCCCGGCATCCCATCAAAAGAGTGTTTTAATGGGGTATGATCCCACACAGTCGGACGATTCTATTTATAAACGATGCTGCTAAGAACTGACGAATCAAATTAATTCACGTTCTGCTACCAACCAATCAGAAACCAGAATTGCTTCATAAATATTAAACCTTTTCTGGAGCAATTACACATGTTCTTTTCCCGGGTTTCGACACGGTAAGAATATTTTGTTCTGTGGAACTATCTACTACAAACAAGTCACCTCCCAGGACTTGTGTGTAACAGCGAACCATCTGAAACTGTTCCGAAACTCAAAATGGCTTACACTTCTAGAATATATATATATATATATATATAACTACTTAATTTACTCACATAAAATTAATATATGAAAGCATAGATTTATGCGTAAACTTTAAGTATTTACTTCAAAAGTGCTCAATACTTACTGTATATATATATATATATATATATATATATATATATATATAGTATTTAGTAGAGAATTGGCTCGGTAATAATTTATATGAAATCTGCATGAGTTAAAATATATTTAAGCGTATTTTATGACCTGGCAAGTCTGGGCACCCCTTGCTAGTTATGAAATAAAATATAGTGGACCACCGAAAATGTCACCATGAACGACTAAGTGAATCATGGACCACTGCTGGAAGAACTCATATCATAATGTTTCTGAATTTTTGAGATGAAGATTGGTTATTTATATTACAGTGCCTTCATCTGTTTGCAGTCCCTCATTCATGCATATTTGCAGGTTAAGCTCTTAACCGTTATTGCATTGCTTGCCAGTATACCGGGCTAGCGTCATAATGCCGTAAAAACGAATGCTCGGTAAAAAGTGTTGCCAATTTAGTGGTTTTCTCACTAGATATGGGGATTTCGTTTGGAATATAGCAGGTAAATTTTGGACTTAGCGGCTAGCATTTTTTTTTTCTTCTAAAATCTGAAGATTTCTTTTACCAGTAAAGTTTGAAGAATTTCAAACCGAATAAAAAAGAAATTGAAACAAAAATTTCATATTAATGAAATACATAACTGAATGCAATATTACTAAATTTTTACTGCATTTACATTTTTACTGTATTTACATTATTATTGTGTTAATGCGTAAGAATATCTTTAGAAATTGTTTCGGAAGCATTTAATCTCATATATAGATGTTTAAAAACTGCATCCAATATTCGAGTTTTTTTTTCCGCTATTCGGAGAGGGAGGGGTGGTAATAGCGTAGGAATACTGTATTTGGATTCATTGGTCTACTGTTCATCATCATTCAGTATTATTTTCACGTTTCGGCCAATATTTGACCTTCTTGTCAAACTCGGGAATCTGCACAGAATTTTGAACAAAACCCTTTATTTAATTCACTCTCGTTCTGTCAGAGTGTTACCTGCAATATTTAATATTAGAAGATACTCAAAATAAAATTGCGAATTACTTAGGATTTCTACTCAGTCATGGCTGACAGAACGAGAACATGCTGTCCCTGTGGATTAAGTAGAAGATTCCATTAGAAATTCCATGCAGATTCCAGTGTTTGACAGAAAGATTCCCGAGTTCAACAAGATACATCTGAAGAAGGTCGGAGGTTACATCGATCGAAACGTTGTACAAATACCACTCAATATGAGAACAGTGGTTTCAGGAATCCAAATAATACAAATTAAAAGAAATTTATATCTTTTCTGCCAAGAACTTTATCCACTACACCACGATTCTTTGTAACAGAAAGATTCACCTGAAGAAGGTCGGAGGTTACATCAACCGAAAAGTTGTGCAAATAGCACTCAAGGTGAGGACAGTAGTCCAAATAAAACAAATTCAAAGAAATTCATCTCTTTTCTGCCAAGTACTTTATTCACTAGGCCACGGGGTCTTTGTAACAGAGATTCCCGAGTTTGACAAGATATACCTAACATTCAAGATGAGAACAATAATCCGAAGAATCCAAATATCCGAACGATCATAACTGGTAAGAATAATGTTAATGTATAAACATGAAAAGCACAACTAATGAAAATTTCTCAACTTCTATAAGTAAACAGATTTCCCAATAGGTTCCACTGTAGATATAATTTAATTTGCATATACACGGGCGTGTCTACACACGTATATGCCACGCATATGTTTACAGCTTAACACGTTCCTTCGGCAAAGTTTTCGTAATTTGGAGAAGAAATGGTTTTCTCTCCTCCCATAATAGCAAAAGATTAATCTCATCCAAGAGCGATATAATCAATTTCTTCTGACATTTTTCCGTACCTCTTTCTACCATCGCCCCCCCCCCCGCCCCTGCTCCGTCTGGAGATTTTAAGGAATGGTGTTATGCATAAAGCATCCAGTCGTAACAAATCGACAGAGGGTGAAAAAACAAATGGAGAAACTGATCAGAATATGTAATTGGGATTTTGAAATATATAAGAGTCAAGAATGAGTGCCACATGCACTGCTTTCAGAAATTGATTTCCAAACTAATCTATCTCTGACCAGGTCTTCATTTATCCTTCTTTCTTTCAAATTCAACCTTATCACTTCTCCCATGTTTTTCTTGGCCTTTTCTGACCTAACTGATCTTGTTAACTCAAGAATTCTAATCCATTATTTCAGTGTGACCATACCAACGAAGTCTTCTTAATTTAGACTTAGATTTAGGAATTTTCACATCCTGTGATACACGAGGCAGCCAAAATATGTCATCATTCATGGATCTACAGCGTCGCTCCAACTTCTTCTCTCGATTGCCTGCTTCCAGATCATTTTTGATCTTCTTTTGTTTTCATCAGAGGTCCATTGGAGCACTTGGTTAGCAATTTTCTCTTGGGCCAATCTTAGACTATGCCCGAGCCAGCCTAGACGTCGTTAGCAGACTACTGATAATCCCATCTGTTGGTTAGTGCAACCTCTGACTTCTTGGTTTCTTCATTTGATCCCTAGAATCCTAAGGCACTTGGAATCAAACACAACTAATTTATTCTCTTCGCTGATTTTAAGATGCCCAGTTTCATGCTAACCCAGCCTAAACATCATTTGCAAATTATTGACGATACTACCTATCGGTTAGTGCAATCTCTGACTTTGTTAGTAATTTGATCGCTGCATTTGATCCCTAGACTTTTATTAAGGCACTTGAAATCAAACACATCTAATTTCCTCTCTCGGATGATTTTAAGATGCCATGTCTCACTTCCATAGATCTTACCTCTGGCCAGGTCTTTATTTATCCCCCTTTCTCTCAAATGTAATTTTATCACTTCCTCCTATGTTTTCCTTGTATTTTCCCTGCTATCTAACCTTGTTACCATAACTTTTCTACATCAACAAACCCATGAATTCTCACCCATTTTTTTCAGTGTAACCATACCAACGAAGTCTCCTGATTTGTACACATTTTCATATCATTTCTCTTCATACAAAGAATTTACTTAATCATCACTGGACATATTTTACTTCCATGCATCATCACTAGGGCTATAACAACAGAATATCCTTTACATTGTTTTGACTCTCGAGTATATATTTGACACAGTTAATCAACCAAAAACTGTATCACTCTTTATAAAAGCATATAAGATATCAAGAGATACACTCTTGAGAGTCAAAACAACGAAAAGAATATGCTGTTGTCCTAGCCCTAATCATCACTGATGTGCCTTTTCCTTTGATCAACAGTGGTAACGCTCTGCTGGTTAGTCATGCCAGAATCTCCCTGCTCGTACTTCATCAACTCCTAACTCTTGAACATAATCATACATGCATTAATCTGTTATAATATTGCATCATGGTGCTACCAAATCAGGCTGTGTGAAGATACTGGCTTCCTGACTTAAAATGCACCAAACATTGATGTTTCTGTTTTTCCGTTCCTTTTGCAAAAACTCAATCATGTTCTGCAAAACCAAAAATATAAACAATAATTTTCCTCTATAAAACAATCAAAACAAACACCATGAATAAAGTTTTGAAGAAATAAAGAATTTGAAGCATAAAAACTTTTGTTCTAAAATTACTGGGTTTGGCATTAAATAACTCGAAAAGGGTTGATGTTAGGGATGAGACGATTCCTGTATTTTTACCGATTCCGATATAATTACCGATTCCGTATTAAATTGCCGATTCCGATAGAATTCCGATTCTTTCTAAATCTCTACATATTTAACTATAAAGTTGTTATTTTTCACATAAACACCATAAAATCCCATGTTAAATGTGCAGATGTTTTCTCAAACGTAAGGATAAACTTGTGAGGGATGATCTATCGATTTTAGTTTTACTAATAGATTAGAATTAATATATATTCATCATTTTAGTATTACTATCAATGGTAGAATATTTTTCTTTAAAGAAAATCAAATATAAGAGCCAATTAAAAGAATCATTGTTGCCATCGGAAAATAGGCACAAATTTTTCTGATTCCGATACCCATTTCGGGTTTGTATTACTGTACACATAGATTCAAAAAAGTGGTCAAAAAATAAAATATATAACAAAGAAATATTAACAGCAGCTATAAAAGTTACTTTGCAACCTACCTGAATCATTTATTAGTGTTTTTAAGTAGTTTTAAATGCTCTTTATTTCATACCAAATATTAACTTTTTACGAGTCGTAAGAATTCAAGATGGCCAAAATTACTACCCCCCTTCTTCTTCGAAGAGAGAAGCCTCGTTTTCAAATTATATAGTTTACATGTCTCTGCGGACATTTTGCGTTTCCATTTTTTTTTTTACATTTTTTAGAAGTTCCGTCCTCATAATGAAAGTATTTGTAAACATTACATTTAATTTAGATATTTATTGCGCACAAATACTTTTTAGTTTTTTTCTTGGGGGGGGGGAATAACATATAAAGTGGTCAAAACGGTAAATATTTTTTTAAGTTTACATTTTTAAGAAGTTTTGGTACTAGTGCAGAGAGTGACCTGGACGTAAATAATAACGTTATTATTTAAAAAGCCATTCTTAACATGGGGAGGGGAGCGTGTTTTGTACCTATTCTATGCTTTAACCTTACAATTGAATAAAAAAAAACACCATAAAACTTTAATTAAACTTGGAAATACGATTTGACACGGTAAGTTTGGGAAAAGGAATTATAAATAAAAAACTAGACAAAATACGGTTAAAAACTCGCTCAATATATGTTTCCGTGACATAGGTTGACATGTATTCAGTGGGTTTTTAACAGTATTTTGCATATTTTTTATTTTCAACTCCTTTTCCCAAACTTACCGTGTTAAAGAGAGAGTCGGTCGCCATTCTTAATTTTCCAATACATCGATAAACATTGTATGTTTTTCGAGCTGAATAAACATGTAACATTAAATAAAAACACTAAAAACATATCCAGTTAGGTAGAAAAGTAACTTATCTTGGCTTTGATAACATTTATTTAAAAACAATTTGCGCTTGAGCCATTTTTTTTTTCAGAAATTTTCATCACATCAGGGATTTTCGGGTGTACTGAAAACGAATATCACATTTTCACGATATTGCAAACATACTTTTCTGCATCCAGTAATATACGCTTTTCGGAAACTTAAATTTTAAATCATACACTTTTCGGAAACTTAAATTTATATCATACACTTTTCCGAAACTTCTTTTAAATTTATATCCATCGATTCCTGAAACTGTATTTTTCTGAAACCTAACGACTTCCAATTTCTGAGAAAAAAAAAATGGCTCAAGCGCAAATTATTTTTAAATAAATGTTATCAAAGCCAAGATAAGTTACTTTTCTACCTAACTGGATATGTTTTTAGTGTTTTTATTTAATGTAACATGTTTGTTCAGCTCGAAAAACATACAATGTTTATCGATGTATTGGAAAATTAAGAATGGCGACCGACTCTCTCTTTAACACGGTAAGTTTGGGAAAAGGAGTTGAAAATAAAAAATATGCAAAATACTGTTAAAAACCCACTGAATACATGTCAACCTATGTCACGGAAACATATATTGAGCGAGTTTTTAACCGTATTTTGTCTAGTTTTTTATTTATAATTCCTTTTCCCAAACTTACCGTGTCAAATCGTATTTCCAAGTTTAATTAAAGTTTTATGGTGTTTTTTTTTATTCAATTGTAAGGTTAAAGCATAGAATAGGTACAAAACACGCTCCCCTCCCCATGTTAAGAATGGCTTTTTAAATAATAACGTTATTATTTACGTCCAGGTCACTCTCTGCACTAGTACCAAAACTTCTTAAAAATGTAAACTTAAAAAAATATTTACCGTTTTGACCACTTTATATGTTATTCCCCCCCCCCCCAAGAAAAAAACTAAAAAGTATTTGTGCGCAATAAATATCTAAATTAAATGTAATGTTTACAAATACTTTCATTATGAGGACGGAACTTCTAAAAAATGTAAAAAAAAAAATGGAAACGCAAAATGTCCGCAGAGACATGTAAACGCAAAATGTCCGCAGAGACACGTGCTGAAAACGAGGCAAGCTCCTCCCCCCAAAATATGCGCGAACTATAATTTGAAAACGAGGCTTCTCTCTTCGAAGAAGAAGGGGGGTAGTAATTTTGGCCATCTTGAATTCTTACGACTCGTAAAAAGTTAATATTTGGTATGAAATAAAGAGCATTTAAAACTACTTAAAAACACTAATAAATGATTCAGGTAGGTTGCAAAGTAACTTTTATAGCTACTGTTAATATTTTTTTGTTGTATATTTTATTTTTTGACCACTTTTTCGAATCTATGTGTACAGTAATACAAACCCGTCATAAAATAAAACAATCAAATCAAATCCCATGAATAAATATTTGGAGGACAAAGAACGTGAAACATAAAACATTTTTTTCCAAAATGACTGGATTTAGCATTAAATAACTCAAAAAGGGTTGATATACCGAAAAACAAAACAACAAAAACAAACATGAATTTGAAGATGTAAAGATTTTAAAACATTAAACCGTTTTTGTCGAAATGATTGGATTCGGCATTAAATGATCCAAAAAGGGTTGATATGCTGTCAAACAAACCAACCAAACAACTAAATAATATTACACTATCAGGACCTGTGAAAATTCCACAGGTGACACATTCATATGTAATATATTGATGTTGGCATTCTGTAAATGTTCAGTGTAAATGGAGATGCTCTGATATTATTGTAGCTTTTTTGTTAAAACTGCTGAAGTATTTATCTAAGCAAGCACGAACACCTGGCAAAGCCCAGTCGCCATTTTTAAGAAAAGGGTTAATTATTGTGTCCTGGAAGAGCCCCTAAGGATATTACAGACACGGATATGTTAGAGAAGGTACTGAAGAAAAAAAGAATATACAGAGAGCAACAGTCATAGCACGTACCGCCAACAGTCGGTCCCTCTCGGTTTATTAATAAAGCTCGGAAGAGTTGATATCTTGTGCATAGGTGAGTTCCCAAAACATTAATAAAACTGGTAGATTATCGGTTGAATGATGAAGAATATTATAAAAGGTTTGAGAATGGTAAATCGAATGGACCAAATTTGAAACTGCTCATGAAAAATATTTTTGAGATTGAATTCGAAGACGACCATGTTGTATACAAGAGGGAAGCAATTTCGTGTTAACATGTTTCACAGATGGACAATTCTTTGAAAAAAAACTCTGTTTATGGTTATTCCGTTTGACGGAGGAAAAAAAGAGAATTAGTTGCGATTGTGGTAAAGAGACGTTGTTTGTAATGTTAGGTTGACAAGAAAGTTCTTGCGTTTTTTTAACTTTTAAATTCAGATAAACATATCTCAGCTCAAACAAACATTTATTGATCAAAATAAGCACCTTCCATATCAACACAATTTTTTCAACGCAAAACAAGTGTATTTATGCCAGCAACATAAAAATCTTGCGTTCTGTGGTGATGAAGTCACTGAATGCGTTTTTGATATCACTTAGGTTTTTGAAACATTCTTACACAGAAAGATGCTTGAAAAAGTGGTAGTCAGTAGGTGAGAGATCTGGAGAGTATGGCGGATGAGGCAGAGTTTCGTAGCACAATTTGTTCAACATCTGCAGGGTCAGTTTAGTAACGTGTGGTCGAGCATTGTCGTGGAGGAAAATTGGGCCTTTTCTGTTGACTAATACTGGGTGTTGTTGTCGAAGTTTCTGATGAATTTCATTTGTTGACAATACTTCTCTTCCGTAATGGTTTCACGTGCATTCACAAAACTGAAATGGATGAGACCGGTCACAGATCACCAAACAGTCAGCATGACCTTTTTTTGGTGCAACTCTGGCTTCAGGAAGTGTTGTGGAACTTTGCCAGCATCTAACCACTGAACTGAGCATCGACGGTTATTGTAAAGAACCCACTTTCCATCGCAAGTCACACTCCAGTCAAGAAACAGGACGTTCTTGTTGCGTAAAAGAAGAGAAGGTGGCATTTCATAACAGCGTTTCTTTTTGTTGTCATTCAATTTGTAACAAACCCATTTATCAAGATGTTGTCTTTTCAATTTCGCTCAAGTGGTTGGAAATACATTGTACACGTCATGTCTTATTCAGAAGTAAGTTCTTGAACAATTGTTTCATTAAGGCTCTTAATTTATTGTTGTCAATATCTGATGGCAGACACTATGCTTATCATCTTCAAGACTCTTGTCGCCACCACAAAATTTCCTGAACCACCATTGTGCTATGCATTCAGTAATGGTCTCTAGGCCAAATGATTTCTTGATATTGAAAGCAGTTCCAGAAATAAGAAAATTGTGCAGATTTGCTTTATTTCCATCTTGTTTTAAAACAATTGTAATTGAAACGATTAGATAGGACGAAAAAGCTCTTTAAAATGATATATAAAATACAATTATTACGAAAACTTATTTGAAAATACATCATTTTAAATCAAAGTAAAAAGTTCTACAAGAACTTTCTTCTCAACCTAATACAATTGTTGTGTATTGAATGGGATCCCGGTATTTATAGAAATTAAGTAATCAGGATCGAAAATAATTATTATTAAAGGAGAATGCTGGAATCAAAAGTTAAAAAGAATACATGTTGTACTCAGATGCGATTCCAGGAATGTAGTGAATTGTCCATTGTAGTTAGAAATAACTATACAGCAAAGTTACGTCAGCGTAGGAAGAATGGGACAGTGGAAATTAAGGAATGTCTTTGTGTTCCCAGAACACGTGTTAGAAGCAGATGCAAAAAGCCACATGCAAAACAGGCACATGTTGGTCAGGTGCTGACGTCACAAAGAAATATAGATTCAATATATACAGTTAAGTTAGGGTTTGAAATGAAAGAGTCAAAAGGAGTTAGAAGAGAGAGTCGAAATGAGTTACTTGAGAGAGTTAGGGTTGGCAAGTTGGCAGTGAGAAAGGAGAGAGAGTTTGCCTGAGCTCCTTCAGGATGTAGAAATGTAAATTTCATCAGTATGCCCTGTATTTAAGAATTTAGGTGATCGCTCATCCCCCTCTCAGTACAGGCCAATAAATCTCCTGTGCGTCATGAGTAAGTTGCTGGAATCTGTGTTAAATACAGAAGTAATCAACCATCTCAACAAAAATAACCTTCTTAGTGACACTCAATATGGTTTCCGTTCTGCTAGATCTACAGCAGATGTGCTTACAGTTATATCTCATAGGATTAGCAAATCTCTCGACGGAGGCAACCTTTCTAGGGCAATTGCTCTTGACATATCTAAAGCCTTTGATAGGGTATGGCATAAAGTTTTACTTCATAAGATCTCTAGCGATGGTATAGCTGGAAATGTCTTCTCAATTATTAAATCATTTCTTTCTGATAGGTTCATAAGAGTAGTAGTTGAGGGGCAAAAATCAGAAGCTCACAGTATTAATGCCGGTGTCCCTCAGGGGTCCATCCTGGGCCCAACTCTTTTCCTGATCTACATTAATGATCTTCCAAATCACATCCTTACATTATTTGTAGACAGTTATGCTGATGACACTACCATTTATGGTACCACATCTAAGACAGTAAACGACCAAGTTCTCTCCAATTCTCTCTCCTCTGATCTTGAGCACGTAGTACAATGGGGAAAGGAGTGGCTGGTTACTTCTAATGCATCTAAAACCAAGCTTCTATATTTACATCATCAACACTTTGATCCCCATCTGGCATCAATTGAAATGTATGGCTCTCTTCTTGGGGAGGCCTTATGTTTTGACAAACTTCTGGGCTTGACCATTACTCCTGATCTTAAATGGAACACGTACATCAAATCTGTTGCCAAGGCCGCTGGAAAAATGGTGGGATCTTTCTATCGATCCAGTAAATATCTCACTGCTGATGCTATTCTCTATCTATATAAGAGCCAGGTACGTCCAAGGATGGAATATTGTTGCCACATCTGGGCAGGAGCTGCTAGAAAGGACTTGTCCTGCCTTGATAGAGTTCAAAATAGACTTCGTAGCCTCGTAGGAGATGTCCTTTTCTCTTCCTTGCAACCTCTATCTCACAGAAGAGATGTTGCGAGTTTGTCTCTGATGTATCGTTATTTTCATGGAAAGTGTTCAACTGAGCTTCAATCTATGGTCCCCCCCCTTGCCAAACTTTCACAAGAAACACTCGTATAGCTGAAAATACTATCAATAATTCCCCCCCCCCACTCTTTATCTGTGCCTAAACCTAAACGTAGATTCCATGAACAAAGCTTCTTTCTTAGAACTGCACGCCTGTGGAATTGTCTTCCGTTTTCCTGCTTTCCGGCTGACTACAATATGGTTGTGTTCAAGTCTAACGTAAATAAGTTCTTGATGAGCCGTTCTATATAAGTTATCAAATTTACCAAATTTTCATTACTAATGATTACAATATTGTCCAATTTCTACTGTACACTCTTTAACCCTTATCCTTGAGTGGCCTCTTGGCCTTGATAAGTGGTGATGCCTATGTAAAAAAAAGAAAAAAAAACATTTTTTTAAAATTTCTTTTTTTTTCTACTTCACTACAAGCTATTTCGGCAGGAACTATGGAAGCAAAGAGGATCAGCAGTGAAATGCTTAAGACGTTCTCTGGAGAGGGAGATGTTATAACCAGGCTGACCAAGGTTAAACTTGTCGCTAAGTTGCGGGACATCGCGGATGTAGCCAGCTTGATACCACTGTATC
Source organism: Euprymna scolopes (assembly GCF_053919585.1). NCBI lineage: Eukaryota > Metazoa > Mollusca > Cephalopoda > Sepiida > Sepiolidae > Euprymna > Euprymna scolopes. The sequence continues at coordinate 8,766,966 of NC_136493.1, forward strand.
TTAACGGTGATGCTCTGGCCCTATATCTGGAGATGCGGGAGGAGGATCGACTGTCTGTTGACGCCATTGAGGAAAAGTTGAAGGAAGCATTTACCAAAGGACCATTAAGGCTATAGCTGAAAGGGGCCAGATTTCGCCGCCAGAAGCTGTCTTCTGGTATAATATGGCTCCAAAGTCAGGGCAAAAAGTGGAGTCAGTGCCGCAGAGGGCAGTCTTCAAGTACGAGTGGCGGCATCCCCGAACTGCACAGGTACCCGCGGAGGAAGGCGAGAAGCGAGCGACTATGCGAGTGGGAGAGGAAGTGTGGATCAAACCGCCTGATGCTCGCTGTACCACACGCTGGGGGAGGGGCATTGTGACAAGTGTCCAGTCCCCGAACAATGTATCTATCGATGGCATCCCTCGACACATCCTTGATGTGCGGCCGGTAGTGGTGTCATCAGAGGAAGACAGCGATATCGAGCCAAGTAGCGACGTTCATGAAGAGGCTCCGCGGAGATCGCAGCGAGAGAGACGGCCGCCATGTTGGTCGAGCGACTACGTGATGGGTTGACATGTGATGATCGTGTAGATCAAGGGGGCGTGTGGTTTGAGTTGTCCCCCTTTGCAAATTGGCTGTTTGGAGAAATGGAAAACTAGATGCTCTGGTTGATAGTCAATTTGCATAAGTGGAGAAATGGGCAGCATATAAACGGTACTTTTTTTTAAGCAGGGTGAAGAGCGCAGAGAGTGAAACGACGGTTGGAAGAAGTGACGGTGAATTATTTTTGGACGTTGAAGAGCTCAACCTTTTGGAAGGAACAGCTGTGTCTTATATATTTTTTTAAAATTTCTTTTGTTTTTCTACTTCACTACAACTTGAAAACGAACATGTTATAGTCAGCTGGAAAGAAACTTTGTTCTACAGACGGGCAGTTATAGGAATAAACTCTGCTCATAGAATTTTTGTTTAGTTGAAGGTACAGATAGAGGGTGAGGGAAATTGTTGATGCTTGTTGTAGCTGGATGAGGATTTGTTGCAAAAGTTTTACAAGATGGGGAGACCATAAATTAGAGCTTGGTCGAGCACCTACCATAAAAGAAACTATAAAGCAGAGACAGATTCGCAACTCTTTTTTGTGAGAAAGAGAAAGTACAGTGGCGAAAAGGTCCATTACGTCATAATCATTATTTTAGATTCAATAATTCTGTTAGTGAATTAAATCTGTGTAAAACAAATTATTGAAAATTTCAATTAATCAAATTAATTAAACATATTAATTAAACGAATGCAAATATTTTCACATTTCACAGATAATCAGAGAAAAATATAAATTATAATTGAAAAAAAAAAAAAAAGAAATCGAAAAGCCTGCGATATTGTACTTTATTTTAAATTTTAATTTCCCAAAAGAACGCCCCCTGGCTTAGGAATGGCACAACTCAGATCAATTTTATTTCTCTACATTTTTTTTTTTTTACTCGTTTTCATCCCAAACAAGACATATTTCTACTTGGAACCTAAGAGACTACTATTTGAGGACTGTGAGGAGTTGAACAACGAGATATCTGTTCACATTACATTTAAACTTCTACAGGTTAGTACAAGCCAAGTTAGTATGTTAAGTTAGTAATTTTAAATAATGGCAAAATCAGTCACGCTTGAGTCAGAAAAAATAAATAAATAAATGCATGTAAGGGGGGGTGACGGGGGGTAAAAATATTTTTCAAAAATGAATTCAAAGACAAAAATGAAAAGATTTTTTTCTGTAAAAAAATGTTGAAATCTACATACGAAGTGTCTTCAATAAGTTTCCAGACAATTTTTGTAGAGGCATTTAAAATTCTCAAAGATTCTTGAATATTCAGTATGTTTTTGTAATACATCTTATGAGATGACTGCCAAACTTTTATGATTTCAAGTTCAAATGAACAGCTACAGCCGGAATTGGAATGCACCCTACTAAAGCCTGATTGTCAAAGCTGGTGAATTTTAAAAATGGAATCTGAACGTAAAAGTACTTTAGAAGAACGATATGCAATAAAATTCTGCTTTAAACTTGGAAAAAATGTCATAGAAACGTATAGAATGCTTCAGACTGCTTTTTCGACCACCTTGCACGAATCAAGCATCAGTTTTTGAGTGGCATTATAGATTCAAGGAAGATAGGGAGTCTTTGAGGGATGACGAGAGATTTGGAAGAAGGAAGTCAGAACGCCAGAGTTGATTGGCCAAATAAAGAATTTCATGGATAAGAACTGTTGTGTGCGGATAGAGATAATAAATGTCAGTGTGGGAACTGTAGTACATTTATTATTGAAGAACTGAAGAATCGGAAGATTTGCAAGAATGCACCAGTAGCAGACTATTTGACCAAGATGGGCCTCAAGACAGACCTTACTCCCTGTGACGTTTGGTTATTCCCTAAGCTCAAGGAAAACCTTAGATGCTGTTGTTATGAGACATGAGGAAATGAAAGAGGCTGTGAAGAGGGTCATTGACATGCTCACACAAGAGGACTTAGATGGGGCCTTCCAGAAGTTGTTGGAACCGTACAACAAGTGCATTGCAGCCGGAGGAGACTAACTTGAAGGGAACTAGAGTTTCATGTGTGTATTATCAATAAAGTTGCCCATACGAAAAAAGTCAGGCGAGACACATGGAAGAAGTTCACCGAGTTTTTCAAGGTTTTATTGGAGAAAATGAACTTAGGAGAGAGAGAGAGAGGGAGAGAGAGACTAATGGTTTACTTCTTAAAGACCCTTTCTATTTAACAAAATGAATGACGCACAGACAGGCATTGTAACATTCGCTATATTTCTACTGGTGATCGACAATTGTCTGTTAAACTAAGACAAACTTGTGATGCATGAATGACACAAAGAAACGTTTGTTGAGTATTCTTCAAGGTTTTATTAGAGAGAATTGACTTAAAAATATTTACAGTTCTGAATTTTTTAGATAAGGGCTGATTGTTTATATTACTTGTTTTGATCGGACTATTGTTTTCATCTTGAGTGTTATTTGTGCAACGTTTCGGCCGATGTAGCCTTCAACCATCATCAGGCATGTTGGTCACCATCTTGGAAAAGGAAAACTTTTTCTCTTTTTTTTCCAAGATGATGACCAAAATGGCTGATGAAGCTCGAAGGCTACATTGACTGAAACGTTGCACAAATAACACTAAAAAAATAGGCCGATCAAAACAAGTTATACTAAAAATATTTATTTCTTAATTTCTTAACTTACTCCCAAGAAATGAGCAGAACAACCGACAAAGTCTCGTGGTAAAGTTTAAGCTGAGATTATTTCTACATTATTTGTATGTCCGTTCACTTGATTTCCAAATGGCTGAAACTCCATGAGTGGCCATATCGTCTAGTGGTTGTCGCTTAAAAACGTGACTCATTCTTCATATCCTGATATTGTTCAATTGTTTTGTCTAAGGAGTTTGACATTTGCACCTGTTTCAACCCACCTCATCCATCTCTGGGTACAATTCACATTGCAGAAAGATTATTGTGGCATGCACTAAAAGTGACCCTCATCAAAATTCACACTAAGTAACTTAATCGCTACTTACTAGCATAGGGACCTTACTATGTAACATATTGTCGACCTCTTTACTTTTTTTTACTTTACTTAAATATAAAGTAAAGATGAAGCCCCCTCCATTAAATTTGTGATTGATAGTCTCATAACATAAGACACATACATAAATCTTTTTCATTAAATGGTAAATATTGGACGGCGTTGTTTGAAAAACATATGTACTTTCAATCGATTTCATCGATTTTGATATTTAGCCCAAATCAATATTTTTTTGTCATATGTAGAGGAAGTGAGGCAAGTTTTTATCCTTTTGCGTCGCCTCCTTGCTAATAACTCAGCATTCCAAGGTGAGGATCAAGGTTAAGTGAAACAAAAGAAAAGAGTAGCTTCCTTCCCTTGTAGTGGTACATTTCCCTATATCTCAGTGTTGTAGCCAATGAAAAGGGAACTTTTGGGTAGTACTTGACTATGGTTGATCAATTTATTTTATTATATTATAAGTATCTGGCACACACACACACATACGATAAGTTAAGGATGTCTCTTTAAATATAATAAGTGTTAGCAGAACTGGTTCCAGATAACTATTTGACAATTTGAGAGTTTTAGAACTGTCAGTCTATGTTATATATCTGCTGCTGCTGATCGTCAAGTGGTGTTTTTTCAGGCTGTATAATTTCTGAAAATTAACCTTTGTCACTTCTTAATATATACACTTGTTGGTGATAATAATACACACAGCTGGTCATAAAAATATTTTGTTTATTCAAAATAACCTTTTCCTTTTCTGAATAACAGTTTTGACATTAGCGGCAGTGTGCAGGGTGGGATTTATGTGTGAAGAAAAAGTGTCTCTTAGCCCGGCCGTCATTGTCACTCTCATCTCCCTGTTGTCTATCGTCTCTTTTATTGGCCAAGATGGCGTCAACATTCCAACATGCAGTGGAACAAGATACTTTGGAGTTGCTTCCCAGCTAACTATAACTTAGTCTTTATTAAAGCCCTATGTAAATAAGTTTTTGTTGACCCGTCCTCTTAAATAACTAACCCCTATCCAAGTTTCACCATTACTGATCATCAAAAAGTTGTCACACCAACTCCCTAACACTTATTAACCCTTATCCTTGAGTGGCCTGCTGCCCTTGATAAGTGGTGAATTTGGAGTAAAAAAAATGCATTTCATTATTCTGTTGTTCAGTTCAAAATTCTGTATAGATTTTTGATAATGGTCAGAGGTTGCATCGTCGGCTTAATTAGAAATAGTGATTTCAGATTAAATTTTAAAGAATTAAGATCAGGCTAAGCAGAAAAAAAAATCAGCGCGTGAAAGCTCGTATTACTCTGACCAGAATTGTCTAGACAGAACGAAACTATCACTGTTCATGCTATTATGTTTATTTCTATTACTAATTTTTTTTATCATTATTACTAAATTTGTTACTATCATTACTAAGATAGTTGTGATTATTACTGGTTTTATTACTATTATTATTATTATTATTATTATACAGGATCACTGACTATACTATTATTATTTACATTTATTATTATTATTATTATTATTATTATTATTATTATTATTATTATTATTATTTTGTCATCTTTATCACCATCATTAACATCATGACTCTATTAAGCTAAGTTTCTGCCACCCTTAACACTTTATAATCCTCACTCCCCCACCCTTTTAATATGACATCGAATTTAACACTTTATAGAAAGATCTGTTTCGTTCTGTCTCGACAATTTCCGGTCAGAGTAATACGAGCTTTCACGGGCTGATTTTTTTTTTCGCTTAGTCTTTAAAATTTAATCTGAAATCACTTTTTCTAATCAAGCCAACGATGAAGGTTGACATGCTACTTTTCTCTCCTTTTTATTGCTCGATCCCATTTGACTGGAGATCGACTTCTCTTTGGGCTACTGCACTGTCTGGGAAAAAACAATTTTCATTATTTCAACTGTTTTAAAAGCTTTCCAATCGGATTATATGAATCGTCACGCTGGACTTAATTTTGGACTGCATTCTATCTAAAGAACTATTTTCGCATTTTGAATAAACTTGAGAGAATTTTCATGCAAGCTAAAATATTATACACGGTTTGTTTTTATATTTTTTTTTACATATCCAACATTTTTTCACTTCTTTTCTTGGCAATTTATACTTATAATAAATTGCGGTTTTAGTTAATGCCATAATAACTAGCAAATTCTAGCATTGCTACATATATATAACTTGCTGATTTTTTTATGCCCTCTGATTAGAAGAATAACAAGAATAGCATTTTTTGAAACGCTGCAGAATAAGGACTTTGTAAATTGTTTTTTGGAATATTCAGTCGAACAATAAAGTTTGATTGTAAAGTTCAATTTACAGTTTTAATTTTCTTTCTCTTATAATAAGTTCTACTTTCTATTGCGTATTGAGCTTTTTTAATTCGGTTGGAATTAAATTATCTATATATAAATACTGTTATTTGAATTTTACCATTGCGTATGTCAGGTAAACACTACATCCCTCTGATTTCTTTACTATATATATATATATATATATATATATATATACATATATATATATATATATATACACACATTATAGAAACATTGTAAGGAGTCTATGCAAATCAATCAACGTTTGGACTTCAAATGCATTGGTAAATCCGTGGTCATTTTTTACAATGTTTATATAATTTTTATTATTCATAAGCTTTATGCTTGTATTGGATAGTTTTGAAAAAAAAATATTGGTTTTTAGTTCATGATAACAATATATTTGAACTTAATCAATAAGTGTGTGTGTGTTAATTTTTTATATCCTTATTTATTAAACAACTAGTTGTATCTAGTTGGCATTGGCCAGGAATATTTTAATTTTGTTTTACTTAAAGAATATGCTGTTTTCCCCCAAATATTTTTCTTGTTTTCAAATATATATTTGAAAATTCACAGCACGTTTGGTTATTATTTAAAATGTCATTCATTTTTAGCTCTTCCAAGGTGAAGAAATTGTTTTTAAAGAAATTAAATCGAAACACTTTTTTTATTGTTAACAACATGGACCAACGTTCTACAAAAATTGGTTAACCAAAATCAAACATTAATTTTGTGGAAAGAAATCTATTGATTAAACATTAATTTTGTCGAAAAAATCTATTAACTAAACATTCATTTTGTCCAAAAAAATCTATTAACTAAACATTAATTTCATGGAAAAAAATCTATTAACCAAACATTAATTCTGTTAACCAAATATTAATTTTATCGAAAATAAATTGTTAACCAAATATATTAATTTTGTCGAAAATAAACTGTTAACCAAATATTAATTTTGTCTAAAATAAACTGTTAACCAAATATTAATTTTGTCGAAAAATACCTGTCAAACAAACATTTTGTGGAAAAAATTTATAAACCAAACATTAATTTACTTTATATATTTGATTACTTATCGAGTTCTTAGTAACACTTGTATTGCAGAAGACACACCTGCAGTGTATCTTTTGCACTAGCGCTGGTTTCTCCTCCTCACATGTGATTTTCACCAAATAATCAGTGGGTCGAAGTCATTTTCATTTGAATCGTTTGTTTCTCGCATTCTCTGCAGGGACTTTAACCATTGATGGCTATTGATTACTGAGACAATGGCTGCCAATGAAGCAATCAGACAATGATAGCAATCACCGTCTCACCGATGGACGCACTGGTTAGATTTTTGGCAAGAAGCAATTTGAAATATCTTCGCTTTTATTGGAATCGTAATTATGAGAATTGTTTTCAAAGTAACGTTTCTTACGTCATATGATGGTTTTTCTCCTGCTTTCATGTGGGAAACTAGACTTTTTAGGTTTTGTCTGTGTTTGAACATTTTTTATGAGATTAAATGTTGAATTTTAGCTAACTGGAAGTATTTTTTTTTTTTTTCATTTTTGGAAGAGCTATTGTAGGGGAAAAAAGGAGACACTTCAAAATTTAATGATTTTTCAAACCAAAGTGTGTTTAGAAAAATAGTTTGAAACCAATATTAATATTTTGCTAGTGTTTTTCTTCTGAGGAGATGTACTTACATTGAAAATTCTTCGATTAAGGAAATTATTTTAAACATTGTATTCTTTGGTTTAAACAATAAATTTTTATTTGAAAATTAATTCTTTTTAAATTAAATTTGAATACATAAACTCTAATTTTCTTTGCTCTAATACATTAAGCAATTTTATTTGGCTGGGATTGTCTTATATGAACATTACCTTCCAATATTATTTTGTAAGACTTGAAACTACTAGGTTCACTAACTTGCAATCTAATTAATTTCAATATCTTGAAGTATGTATGTATACTAGCAAAAGTACCCGTCGTTGACTGGGTTCAAAAACAGCCTACAGAAAATGGACTCTGATTTATGAAAGTATCATAGGTTATGAAAAGGAAGGGTTGTAAAGAGATAGCTTCGAATTTGGGGGTATCAAAACAAAAGCAAAATATGATGAAAGTAAAAATAAAATAGATAAACCCCATAATTTATTATACCATACATGTTCACACTGAAACACTTATCACAATATTCTGTGGATCTATATAAAAAAAACCTTGTTCCTATTTACAATGCATCCCCTCGGGACAGAGTAAGACACCAGGATCGTTTTTTAACGTGGAAAAAAGGTACAAAAATAAAAATTGTCTCGGTCGTGAAGGATTTCTCCTCCACTGAAAGAGAACACCCCATAATTTTATTATACCATATTTCTTCAAACTGAAACATAATTATCAAAGTATACTTACGCAGATAGATATGAAAAGTCTTTATTAAAGTTTGTGCCTATTTCCATTCTATGGAGGCCAGGTGCGAATGCAGACCCCACAATTTTATTATGCCATCCCTATTTAAGTTAAAACATACTTATCAAAGTATTATTATGTACATCTATATCAAAAACACTTGTAAACGTTTTTTTTCATTTTTAAATTTTTTATTTCCATACTTTGTGGACCAGGTGCGTACGCGGACCCCACAATTTTAATGAATCATTATTATGCCAGATCAAACATACCCATTCCTGTGTCTCGATACATCATCTATCATTATATGTGATCAGTTTTCTATAATAGTCAACCATATAGGAGCCTATTCGTGACCACACACACACACACACACAGACGTTCAGCTTTATATATATATATATATATATATATATATATATATATATATATATAGATAGATAGATAGATAGATAGGGAATAAATGACAAAAAGTTATATTGCAAAATTCATGATGTTGCCCATCTAATAATTTATTCCTTTAATTCAGTTTACTTATACAATTTAAAGGAATAAATTATAAGATGGTCAACATCATGAATATTGGAATATCACTTTTTGTAATTTATTCTCTATATTGCTCTGTAAGTACATGGAGTTCTTAAATAAGGATTGATATATAATAAGAAAATATATTTCTACAAATTTATATATATATATATATATATATATATATATATATATATATATATATATATATATATATATATAGATAAGTGAAAGTATCTGTGTATCTGTGTACATTTCCCTACGAAATAACTCTGTCAATTGTTACTCTACAGACTCGAAATTTGATATACAGGTAACTGAGATTTGGGAAAATCAATGTGATCGGTTTTTGGCCAGAAATTTGGCGATTAAGGGGTCAAAATTCAACGATTTGACCTTTGAGAACTCTACCAAACTCCATCAATTTTGGGTCTACGCACTTGAAATTTTAGATATAGGTTTCTTGAACATGGATCTAACTTAATAACTTGATTTGAGCCCAAAACAATAAATGTTAAAGGGTCATAATAGGGGTCAAAGTTTTTAAAAAATTGACCTCTGCGGTCTCTTCCAAATTACTCAGACAATTTCTGGTCTAAATATTTGAAATTTTACATAAAGGGTATTCAGAGATAGGGCAAGCTTTTTCATCAGTTTGGGTCTTAAATTTTTAGTTACCAATATATAAATGTATGTATGTATGTCTGTTTGCATGTCTGCCTTAAACTTTCAATAGAGGCGACGGATTTTACCAAGATCAGTATCATTTTAAAGTTCGATCTTTCATACGACAAATATCGAAAAATTGGCTAAAAACATTAATATCTTCCCCTTCAACTAGGCACTTTTCTACAGGGGGGGGGGGGTCACTTTTTTCGCCGATATTTTTTAAAGTTATCCTCTCCTTTAGATTGTCTAGCCTTAATTTATAAAAATGTCGCTTCCAGTTTGGTGGTGGTCGTAACAGCATAAATGTTAAGTTTTACCCCGTTCTTTTCCTCCTTTGCGGTAAGGGTTCGAGCCTGCCTTCTTACTACCACTTTTTTTTTTTTTTTGCTCAACATACACATCCAAACACCCGGGCAACGCCGGGCTGAAATGCTAGTATATATATATATATATATATATGTGTGTGTGTGTGTGTGTGTGTGTGTATTTATTTGTTTTTGTTAGCGATACTTTCTTGAATGAATTCAAGTATTTATACGAAAGTGCATTTTTACCTAAATGCTTGTTGGGAATAATTTTCCCATTGACCAATCTGGTACCCCCTTTTAATGGGGAGCGGCATATATATTATTTTTAAAATATAATTATCCACTGACACGTGTTTCGTCGTCCACGACTCATCAGCGTGGCTGAATCTAGCGAGATTCGAAAGCAGCACCTCGTGATAAGAAGCCTAAACCTCTACCACGGTGCTAAACTCGCCGGACTACTAAATGTATCACTTTTATGTAGATGTTTTTATTTGTTTTTGTTAGCGATACTTTCTTGAATTAATTTATTTTATACTTTAAAAATAATATATATATATATATATATATATATATATATAAGTGAAAGTGTCTGTCTGTGTACATTTCCCTCCGCAATTACTCTGTCAATTTTAAGTCTACAGACTCGAAATTTGATATACAGGTTACTGAGATTTGCAAAAATCGATGTGATCGGCTTTTGGCCAGAAATTTGGTGATTAAGGGATCGAAGTTCAACGATTTGACCTTTGAGAACTCTACCAAATTCCTCCAACAATTTTAGGTCTAAACACTTGAAATTTTAGATATATGTTCCTTGGACATGGATCTAATTTAATAACTTAATTTGAGCCCAAAACAATAAATGTTAAGGGGTCATAATAGAGGTAAACTTTAAAAAATTGACCTTTTTTTTTTTGCTCAGCATACAGATCACACCTGGGCAACGCCGGGCACCCATGCTAGTATATCTATAAAAGTGAACGTGTCTGTGTGTTTGGGTATGTATCTGTGTGTCTATGTACATTTCCCTACGCAATAACTGTCAATTTTTAGTCTACAAACTCGAAATTTGATATACAGAATACTGAGATTTGGGAAAATCGATGTGATCGGTTGTCGGCCAGAAATTTGGCTGTTTGGTCACAGTTCAACGATTTCATCTTTGAGAACTCTACCAAACTCCTCCGACAATTTTGGGTTTACACACTTGAAATTTTAGATATAGGTAGCTTGGACATGGATCTAACTTAATAACTCAATTTGAGCCCAAAACAATAAATGTTAAGGGGTCATAATAGGGGTCAAAGTTAAAAAAATTGACCCTTTTTTTTTTTTTTTTTGCTCAGCATACACCTCCAAACACCTGGGCAACACCGGGCTGAAATGCTAGTATATATATATATATATATATATATATATATATATATATATATATATATATATATATATATACTGTGGCAATCACTTTATTGCAGGTTAGTAAGATATCAATATTTCACTAAATATACGTCACAACAAAATGAAAATTATATCATCAAACGAGTCCTTTAAGGTTCGTTATTTCCAAAAATTTTACTCAAATTCATGCGAAAAATTATGACATTTTAATCTTTATCGTGGAATTTCCTCTAGCCATCGATTTATTGCAGGTTTCTTAAAATGTTGTTTTAGAGTAAAAATACAATGTCTTGCGAACTTTACTTTTTATTATATCTTTCTGTCAAAGAATAATAAATAAAAACATATCCTAGGTATGGGCCTCATATAAATTTATTATTTATCGACATATCAACCATTTTTTTAAATAACTTAAAACAACCTTTTGTTCTCCGAGTCAATTCTTTGATCTTAAAAGGAGTTATGGCTCTAGCAACATTAACTACGTTCCTCCGCAAGGCATCATTTGAAGTAAATTACTCTCCTCCCTCATAAACTCCTCTTTTTAATATTGACCAGAGATATTCAATGGACTTAAGGTCTGGAGAACACACTGGTTAGGTCATGAGAGTTTCCACAACGAATTCCATAGATTCAAGGAATGATACAGTCGTCCTAAACAGAATGGGATTGTACATTGTCATGCATAAAAATCATCTGAAAACAACGTGACAATGGTAGGTCATATAATCATGTCGACAAATGATTATCCAAAAAGGCCGCTGGTAAGCTTTACACCCTCTGGTGCTTGGAATGGTCCAACCAACTTATCCCCAATGATTCGAATATGATGCCTCCACCTCCTTATTGGCAATGAACTCTGTAATGAGTCGGAGTTCCGTTCAGGTTTCAAACTTTTGTCCATCAATCCGGACCGTCAAGAGTATCATCCCTATATAGCGCCTGTTGGAAATCCATTTTAATGTAATTCTGTGTCCAAGCCTTCGTTTTTCTCTATGTTGTTTGTTCAATGGAGGCATTGGAAGAGGTTTGATGTTCCTTGCAATATCATTCAACACATTGTATCAGGCATACCTTAATCTTGAAGCGATTCCAGCTTTTGCAAAAATGAAAGCACTAGTGCTGTTTGTGTTTCGGCTGACTTCCCTACAAATTTTCCGAGTATCACGATCTAAAAGGTTTCTCCCGATACCCTTATCTTTCTGGGTTTGGTGTTTGGGTTGTTCAAGAATGCAGCCAAGGTTTTTGAATCCCATTCCAGCTTCGTGGCTAAATTTTTGATGGACAATCTTTCTGCAAGTTCAGCAGCTATCCTTTGCTTTTTGATAACCTTTAATCGCCTGATGTTTTGGCATTGTAAGAGATCTGCAATAAAGCGATGGACAGTAAAATTTCTTTGATAAAAATAAAATGACATAACTTGTGAATATAGCATGAATTTGATGGTACAATTTTCATTTTTTTTTTTTGTGACGTATATTTAGGGGAATATTGATATTTTACTAATCTGCAATGAAGCGATTGACACAGTTATATATATATATATATATATATATATATATATATATATATATATATATATGTTACCGTAAACGCTTGCTGTCCTGTTTATTATTTATTTATTATTTAATCGTTTACTTTTACTTCGTTTTCTTTTACGTTTTCTTGTTTACTACCTTTTTACGATTGCTTTTACTTTTACGGGTGTGTGTTCTTATCAATGTTCTTACTTATGTGTGTGTATGCTCTTACGTATCTTACGTGCAGTTCACTGTTATATGTGTTATATGTGTGCGTGTGTGTGTGTGTGTGTGTGTGTATTCTATGTGCAAATGTAGAATGTGTACATACTTGCTTGCCTTGGCCAGCGGATGATATCTTCTTGGACACTGGTCTACCATCTCATTGAGGAGTGGTCACTGCAGACAGATTCATTAATGACAACAAGATGGACTGAAGCTTCAATCTTTTATTTCAAGGCAAGCCTATCATCTCGAACGCTGAATGTCAGGAGAGACCTGAAATCTCATATCTGCTTCCTCTGCTGCCTAAACCACTCTCTGCCCATATTGTCATCAACTGGAAGCCTATGACCACAATTCCCGTGTCACCCCTAATTTCCGGTGCATTCTCTCTACCTGTCAAACCTAACCTTTTGTGACCCTGCCAACTCACTGATGGGAAATGAAAATATACTTACAGAATTTTCTATTTCTAAAACTACCTATATAGCATTTAAGCTGGGATTCCCAATACTACACACACACACACACACACACACATATATATATAGAATAAATGACAAAAATTTATATTCCAAAATACATGATGTTGACAATTTTTATATTTTATTCCTTTACATCAATTGATCCTTACAGTTCTTGACAGTATCTGTTTTGTAGCGCAAAATCAATCACTTAATAATTATATCAATTAGTGAATCTATTTTGCCCTTAACTTATCAGAAGAAATAGCAACAAGCAATCCACTAAAAATCCAAGACGGCGTAATGGTAAAATATAAAGGTAACTGCAGCTTCTCTTCCAAATTTTCGGATTCTCACCATGTTGTATCACATTTTAATTCCTTTTGGTGATGTGAGAGATGATGAAAGGTGTGGAGGAGTAAGGAAGTCAGAACACCAGAGTTGATTGGTCAAATAAAGAATTTCATGGATAAGGACCGTCGTGTGTCTATAGAGACAATAAGTATACAGTTTCATGGCAGTGTGGGAACTGTACATACAATTATTCTTGACAAACTGAAGATGCAAAATATTTGCGCGGTTTATTCCAAGGAAGCTTAGAGAAGATTAGACTATTTGACCAAGATAAGTATCAAGTCAGTTCCTCACCCTCCCTATTGTCCAGACATTGCTCCATGTGACTTTTGGTTGTTCCTTAAGCTCAAGGAAAACCTTAGATGCTGTCGTTATGAGACATTTGAAAAGATAAAATAGGCTGTGACGAGGGTCATTGGCAAGTTCACACAAGAGGACTTCCATGGGGCTTTCCAGAAGTTGTTAGAACGGTACAAGTGCATTGCAGCCAGAGGAGATTACTTGGAGGGGGACTAGAGTTTCAGGTATGTACTATCAATAAAAATGCCCATAAAAAAAGTCTGGAAACTTACTGAACACAACTCATATGTTTTAGCAGAGAAAGAAAATGAAGGCTGTATACATATGGACACGCATAATACAATGGAAATAAGTGCTAACTGAAACATGAACAGAACTTTTGCAAATAAAAATTTTAAAAAATAGACGAAATTTTATAAGAAAACATTTTCATACAAGAGATAAGAATATAAAAGTTACTTTCAATCATGAAAATGTTTATTCATGCAAACACGCGTTTGGTAAAGAAAGTCACAAGTCAAAATGTTTATAGTGTGAATAATATGCATATTTAAGTAATATACGTATGTGAGTATTTGGCAGCGTGGCATTGTGTGCAGAGTCGAAGGATAAAATTGTCAGTGACATGATTCCATTTCTATTTGATGAAAACCGGTTCTCTTTTTTTTTGTTGTAGAGTATTTACTAGTTGGCCGGTTGTGTACAAATCCTAAGAGTGATGGGAGCCTTCGGTTATTTCTAAAGGTGACACAATGTTCAATGTGAGATTGGAGATGCATCGTTGTACAACTCATGCTCTCTACCGATTCAAGATATGACGACAGAACCGTTGCCAGAACCCTTGAAATGTAATTCCAGACAGTCCAATGCTTGAGGGCACAGCTCAATGAAGTTTTTTGCCAGGGTTATGGTCTTTGGTGTGGTTTCAAGTAAGGGCCACATTATGCCACCTCACATCTTCTAAGTCGGCTTGAAAGTTAACACCAAAGTGTACCTGGATGTGTTGAAGAGTGTGGTGATCCCCTGGTGGAGTTGGGTGGGTGCTGGCTAACCCTAGGTGTGGCAGCAGGACTCAGCACTGGCTCACAAGTCCAAAGAGACCCAAACTTAGCTTCAGAAGTAATGCTTCGATTTTGTACTCTTCTCTCACTACCCCCCACCCTTATTCCCCGACCTGAACCTGCTGGACTACTTCGTTTGGTTATATGTTGAGAACATCACCAACATGACCTCTCACAACACTAAAGCCAACTTGATTCTAGCCATTCGCCGAGTATTTGTTGAGCTCCCATTGGCGCTTGTGGAAAAGGCATGGTCCCAGTTCCTGACCGTATCAGGGTAGTGATTGAGGCTGAAGGTGGCAACATTGAATAGATGTCAGATCTACTACATAATCAAGTTAGCTGAATTGATTTTTTTCAATAAAAATTTTAAAATAAAGTTGTAGTGTCGTTTTCTTTAGGGCGACAATTTTATCATTCTACCTTGTATGTGTGTGTGCGTTGGTTTACCTTATTCTTGTTACTAAGTGTATAGCTGTAAGTAGCAATTCGCTTTTGTTTGCCTGACTGCCACTAGAGTGTAAGAATATGTGCACAAGATGAAAAAAGCTGATATGTGAGCACACTTGCCTTCTTGGACCAATGGCAGGGAGGAAGCTGAGCAATGTTCTTGGAATCTTTCCTTGTGGCCGGCTGGTGAAATCTGTGTTTCAAGCTTTTGACTGTTTATCTTATAGGAGTTTTAACTTCACGTTGGTTTACTATTTTGGCATGGACTTGTTATATTTTACAGGGGGGGGGCGTAAAACAGTTTTCATTGGTTGAAAATAATTTGAGTTAACACATTTATGTGAAAACTTATTAACTTCAGGAAGTGACGAAAAGAGTGAATCCAAATGAAATGGAGAAGGAAAGAATGAAAGAACGCACCAATTAGAATTATTTGCTTTTTAGCTACACACTCATGAAATAAACACCTTGCCATGCATTTTAATATATTATAAATTTTTTAATTTTACTTATTTTGTGATCGGTAAAAATTTGAAACTAGTTTTAAAGTCCTTAAACTGCCAATTAGAATGTAAGTGGCATTTGGACAATAATGTAGTATCAGGTCAAAATGCAAAATTTTTTATCAGTTTGTAGAAAGGTTCATTTTAAACCATTGCAATTTATCTTATGCATATTGTTATTACTTAAACATATCACCTTCATTAATTTATTACTTTTTATTCTAAATTATTAAAGCATATTTCTTATTTATTTATTTATTTTTTTTTTTTTTTCAATATTCTCACACATGTTGATTCAAAAGCAATATTCTTTAGTCAACAGAAAGGGAGTCATAGCACTATTAAATAAAAATCTCCTAGGACAGCGTTTCTCAATTGGAGAGCTCTGGACTTTTAATGGAGAAGCCATAAGAGGATGTTAGAAAAATGTAACTCAAAATGCAGAAACTTGCAATCTATAAATAAGGTGACAAGACTCCAGCCATGAAAAAAAAAAATCATTTATTTTTATATACAATGGAACCTTTAGATATGAAATTAATTGGTTCCAGATTGGCTTCTGTCTTCTGAAATTTTCGTATCCCGAATTTTACATGTATTAGATTGGTGCAAAAATAATGTTGTTTTTATACATATAATTGAACGTCAAAAAGCGACATTATTTTTGCACCAGCCTAATAAATCGCCTAATCTGTTCCAAGACGGAGACGGACATAAGAAGTCTCATCACAAAAGCCTAACAACAAGTGTGTCATTTTCAGCAAAATTTGCAGTTTAATTTATAATTTTAGAGCAATAATTAAATAAACACCATACGATAAAATTTACATTTTTTTTTTTTTTTTGTTATTGAAGTGCAGTTCTCACACAAGCACTATTAAATAAAAATCTCCTAGGACAGCGTTTCTCAATTGGGGAGCTCCGGGCTTTCACTGGGGAAGCCATAAAAGGATGCCAGAAGTTTTTGTATTAGGAAAAGCATTTTACACATAAATCGTTTACTTTTTTCCAAGACGGAATCAGACATAAGAGACCTTGTCAAACGAGCTCAACATTTTTAGCAAAATTTTCACTTTGATTTATAATTTTAAAGTAAGTAAATAAAAACAAAACCTTCATTATTTTGTTGTTGAAATGCAGGGGGACACGAGTGTTGACATACTCGATAAGGAGGGGGGGCACAGATCATCAAACGTTGAGAAACACTGAGGAGAATTTGATTGGGAAGCCATAAGAGGATGCCAGAAAAATATAATTGAAACTGCAAAAACTTGCAATCCATAAATAAGGTGACAAAACTCCAACCATGAAAAAAAAAATTATTTTTGTATACAATGGAACCTCTAGATATGAAATTAATTGGTTCTAGTTTGGCTGCAGCATCCTGAAGTTTTTGTATCCAGAAAGGTGTTCTACACATAAATCGCCTAATTTTTTCCAAGACAGAACCAGACATAAGAGACTTTGTCACACGAGCTCAACATTTTTAGCAAAAATTTTACTTTGATTTATAATTTTAAAGTAAGTAAATAAAAAACGAAAAACAAAATATTCATTATTTTGTTATTGGGGCGAGGGGCACGAGTTTCAACATACTTAATAAGGGGGGGGGGGCACAGATCATCAACGGTTAAAAAACACTGTCTGAAGAGAATTTGATTGGGAAATCTTACCCAATTATGCATATTCTTCTGACTTAGCTCCTTCAGACTTTCATATTTTGAGGATTACAAAAGCATTTAGATAACCTTGAAAAGAGATTGAATATGAGTTAGATCCTGAGTTCACATCAAAACAAAAAATTTTACAAGCAAGTTGACAGATGGAATCAACTCTGACAAACTCATTCTTAATTCATTTTTCTGCGTAAAGGTAACAGATCCAATATTTCTACATTGAAAGGCGCCATAAAATTGCAGATATAAGAAATCATTTTGTTAAACGAAATTCCATGCTTGTTTTTGTTTTTTCAATAAATGAAAAAAAATTGTTGGATATTTATGATTAAAATTTGGTGGACAAGTCATACATAAACTGAAGTTTATTTGTACGAAATATGATCAGATTGTAGAGGGAATTGTGAATTTTATCAATGACTAAACTTTTAAGCCCGTTCAAAACGGGGAAAGTTATAGCCCGTTGACTTAGAGTGCTTTATGCCAAAATGATGAAATTTTGAATTATCTTGAATTGGAAGCCATGTTTAATTTCAGAAGAGTTTCCCATGCGTAGCTATTTAATACAAGTGAAGAATTTTCAGTGAGTAGCTGTTCTGTATAGGTCCTGGACTTTATAATTTTGCATGCAAAGAGCAAAAAGTCTTTCTCATGTTGATACAAAAAATTATGTGCTGAAATGCTAAAAGAGCCAATATCTTTATGGAGCAATTTTGGTTTCTGATTGATTAGTGGCAGAACGTGGCTCCATTTGATTTGTCAGTTCTCATCGCCAGCGTTTATAAGTAGAACCGTCCAACTTTCAGTTATCATACCCGCCTAATTGTATAAAAAATATCGGTTAAATTTGTGCTCATTTTTGCATTAAATACTAATCCCTTTCAGCCACATCGGACCAGTAGTTTCCCCCCAAAAATGAGAATAAATGGTGATATTGTGGTGACTTGATGTCTACCAATCCCTAACTATGCACCAAAAGGATACCATAATACTTAGTTCGCTGCAACTTATCATAACAAAAGTCCATACAAAATTTCAGCCAGATCCCTCCAGTAGTTTCCGAGAAATAATGGAATGAACAGACAGGCATACATACTTACAGACACACAATCTAAGATAAATGTAATATCGATTTCATGTGCGGCATTTTAGCAACCATCCACAACTTCTGAGTTTTTTCACAGATGCATTAGCTTTCATGATTACACTAGAACCAACAATCTTTATTAAGACACAAATTAGTTTTTACACTTGCTATAAAAACACATATCAGTGCATGATCCCAAAATCTGCTAAACAATGCTACAAATTTGTATAATTTCACATACAACAGATTCACTTTGACGTAATCGTAGATCAATTAATTTTTCGGATGGCTTAATCTTACATTCTTATAAATGTCTCAAGGGGAAATCTTCAATGATACATTGCCCTTATAGCCAATTTTGGGTTTCGCGTAGTATCTGTTCAGACAGCAACCCTAACCCTAACTCTTGACGTGCCAAATCGTCTCCTTGAAATCTATTGACGCCTTTTCTTTTTAACAACATGTCAGCAGGCATCAACCAATAAACTTAATTACACTTAACTAATTAAGAAGGATATTCGCTTCATTTCAAACTTAACTATCAGGTTGACAAGAAAGTTCTTGCGGTTTTTAACTTTTAAATTAAGGTGAATATATCTCGACTCAAACAAAAATTTATTGATCAAAGTAAGCACCATCAGAATCAACACACATTTGCCAACACAAAACAAATGTATTTATGCCAGTGACGTAAAAATCTTGCGTTCTGGTGGCGATGAATTCGTTTTTTTGATATCGCTTAGGTTTTTGAAGCATTTTTCATGCAGAAAGTTGTTGAGATCCTTGAAAAAGTGGTAGTCGGTAAGTGAGAAGTCTGGAGAGTATGGCGGATGAGATAAGCCTAATTCGTTCAATTTCTGCAGGGTTGGTTTAGAAACGTGTGGTCGGGCATTTTCATGGAGTAGAATTGAACCTTTTTTATTGACTAATGTTGGGTGCTGTTGTTGAAGTTTCTGATGCATTTCATCCATTTGTTGACAGTACATCTCTGCTGTAATGATTTCGCATATATTCAAAAAACTGTACTGGATGAGACCAATTGCAGACCACTAAACAGTCAGTATGATCTTCTTTTGGTTCAACTCTGGCTTTGGGAAGTTTTGTGAAGCTTTGTCGGCATTAACCACTGAGCTTAGCATCGCTAGTTGTCATAAAAACCCCGCTTTTTATCGAAAGTCACAATCCAGTCGAGAAACGAGTTATTCTTGTTGCATAAAAGAAGGGCAGATGACACTTCATGAGAGCATTTCTTTTGGTTATCGTTTAATTCGTGACACACCCATTTAACAAGTTATTTTTGTCTTTCCAATCTCTTTCAAGTGAGTTGAAATCATCTTATATGTTACGTCTAATTCAAAATCAAGTTCTCAAACAGTTGTGCGTGGATTGGCTTTAACTAGGGCTCTTAATTGATCGTTCTTAACATCCGATGGCCGACCATTATGCTCATCATCTTCCAGACTCTCAGCGCTGCTATGAAATTTTTTAAACCACCATTGTGCTGTGCGTTCAGTAGTAGTTCCTGGGCCAAAAGCTTTGTTGATATTGCAAGCTGTTTCATTAGCTTTTCGGCCTAGCGTGAATTGAAATAAAAATTTGTGCGAATTTACTTTTTTTTCATTTTGTATTCAACCTTCTGAAAAGAAGACACTGTTGTTTTAAAACGATTGCAATTTAAACGATTAAATAGAGCGAAAAACGCTCTTAAAAACGATGTATAAAGTAATGGTATTATAACGAACACTTATTTGAAAATACATCATCTGAAATCAAAGTTTAAACTTTTGCAAGAACATTCGTGTTAACCTAATAAATTCTTTTCCAGGGGTCTGATCTTGTTCACCAAATTCATTAGGACACAAATATTGTGCATAAAATCACAAAGTAAAAAAAAATATGAAATATTGAAAGTCATGACTCCTATAAAATATTTTCGCTGTTAAATACCAGGAGAGTAAAAGTATCTAATATTGACTTAGTAAGTTATCCTCCTACCTCGTGTAAGCATGATTTGTTTGGGAGAGTGACTCTGCTCGGAAATATTGTAGAAATTTATGATTTTGAGTGAAAATGAATTATAATTACTGGAAAACATGCATTAGGTACTGGTAGGTTGTGTGAACATTTTGGATTTATGCGTGTTTCCTGTGCTTGTATTCCTATAATGTTTTTTTTTGTAGAGGGAAAATCGAGAATAGAAAAAGAGAAGAGATAATGCATCTTCTATATAACATCTAGCACCTTTAACAAAATCGTCACCAGTCTTTCATAAAAGGATAATCTGCTCGATTCAACTCACACCACATAATTCAGCCCCTTCCCTCCTATACACACACTTCCTCTGTGTTCATTTCACTACGGATGTCGAATGTCAAGTTCGGAAATTAGTTTCAGGTTAAATGTTCCGGTTTTCCTCTTGATTCCATTGGTAATCAATAAAATACCTTCAAGTTAATTGGGAGAAAAACAAAAGCTATAAATAGAGGTAGAAATCTTTTAAGTTCATTGCCGACACATGATTAAAACCAGGAACAGAAGTCTGCAACTTACAGAGTCTTCAAGGACTGCCATGTTTTTTTTATTAGTTTTCATGCCTGGCTTGTTTCCATTTGGATACATGTGACGCCCAATAGTGATGCAATGAATATGAATATATCCAAGTTCCTTCTCATAAGAATATGATTGGCTGATGTAAGCTATAAATACAGACCGATATAGTAGCTAAAGAGAGACGTTGAAAGATATGCTGAAAGCCTAAAGCATATTACCAACTACAACTACAAACAAGCGTTCAAACTTTCCACTTTCATATCATCTCCATGTATGGCACAATCACGTTGACACACCGGTTCTCGCCAGATCACCGAAGTTAAGCCAAGTTGAGACTGGCCAGTACCAGATGGGTGACCATTTTGGGAAGGTGTTGCATTGTATCATAACATAAAGGGCATCGTGTGTGATTATCTTATGAGCCTTAATGTCGTGTGTGAACTAATCAGGGTTAACATTGTGTGATCGTCTATTTGTTCATATGCTTTTAAGTGTGACTGTGTTTGTGACATGTCATGCATTTTCAGACATACCTTCTGCGTCTTGGATGTTGGTCCATTTGGAATCATCTCATCTTGGAGGGGAGACCTGGTAACTGTTTTGGTCGAAGATTCAATCACTCCAAAACAAGGAATTGGTTTTATAGTTTATTTCACTTTTCAGATGTCTCGCAGAAGATGGGAAGTGAATCTCTGGCCTGTGTTGTTCTGTTCTATACACGTCAGCGCCCCCCCCCCGTGAAAAGGTGGAGACAACGGTGAAGCTAATCAACGTGTCTACGATATACTTTACACCTCCCCCCTCTCTCTTGATCCATTCTCTAACATTCCTTATTTTCAAAAAAATGTACGCATTTTAAAATTCTAGTACATTTTTTCTACACAACTACTTGGCTAAGAAAGATCAGGCTAAAAAAAAACTCCTTTAGTCAGCCCTTTCCAACTGACTTCCCAATTATTACTATTTATTTTTTTTATTTTGTTTACTTTTTTTCTTTATTAGATCAAACTCTCTCTGATCTTCTTGGCATTACTTTTTGGGTGTATGGTATTCCTCCCCTGATCCACGTCAGCTGCTTTATCCAGCCACCCTTATGCCGTAAACTAGAGGTCTCACTTTACCTCTTTCAAAATTGATGACTCCTTTCATCCCAAAAGTGCTCTGATTGTATCCTTTGCCCGGTTGTTCTATTAAGTATGGCTTTGTTTTCATTTTGTAACTATCTTATCTTTTCCGGGACATCTCAAAGCTCATAATTAATCTTCGTGGTTGGCTTCCAAAGTTTAAGATATACCTTTCATCACACTAATTCACTTGGATTTCCTTGCTCGGACTCTTGGAGTTTTGATGAAGATTTTAGAGAATATCACCCTTAACTAATTAACCCCTAACTTTGCGTCATGATTCCTATTTGCGCCTAATTTCTAGCTAATGGCCCGATTTTTTGTGATTTTTCTTTTCTCTCATCAGAGCTTCCAAGATCCAGCAGAGATATCCAACATTCATGCGTCTTTAAAAAAATATAAGGTTATATCTTCTTATGTACCTATGGTATATTTTACTTTTCTCTCACCTCATTAAGCTATATGTGATTTGCCTACGGTACCAACTCTCATAGGTCCCTGGTACCCTTAAGGATTCTCGTATCCTGTCCACGTCTGTCTCTAATTAATTAAGCCAAGTCTTACCTCCTTCTTGGAATCGTCACGTGCGACCAGCTTTTTTTTTCAAGCACTTAATTACCACAGGGTCCATCTTATTCTCCTACAGGGCATCTCTAACTCTTTCCTGGCAAGTTACTCTTCTTGCAAAAAAATATTTATGGACTTAAAAAAAACACAAAAAGCAAATTATTAAAAAAGAAAATCTCTCTTTTGGCTTATCACATCTGTAAAAACTTCTTAAAAATACCCGTTTACGTAATCGCTATTTTGGTCCCCTCTCTAAAATTCTAATTTATTCTAAGCCAACCGTTTCCAGTATCATCTTATTTTTCCTAGATCATTTCAATTCTAGTGTATATACCTAGTAATGATCACGCATCTGGAGAAAAATCCCATGAGAAAAAAAACGACACAAAAAAAATTCTACAACCATTTCGAAAATTAAAATAAATATCGGCTGAACCTTTAACTCTTCCAAAACTTAAGAACTAGTTGACCCTTATTCAACCCAGTAGTGTTTTTTTTTAAATTTCTTACACTGCTTAAATCTTATTTCTTTCTCCTTTTCCCAATTTTATTATTATTATTACTATCATTATTACTTAATTAACAACATGTTCTTACTTTTTAAATTTTTAATTATTTCAATAAACCCCACAAAGCAAAGACTCACTCCTCTTCGATTCTGCGAAAAAAATACATGTCAAGAACAAGAAAATCTCGCACAATACCGATTCGAGAAAACATCAATTATATAAAAAATAAAAATTAAAAAAAATTCTTATAAACATTCACAAAGTCTCATCTCACCAATAATAAAACTTAAAATAACAAAACACAGTTTCGTGGAAACCCAATTTTGTCCACGTCATCAATTCCGAGGTCGGCTCCTTTACCACCTCACAGAATATCAAAAATAAAAAAAATAAAAAATTGCAGTCGTTTACAAAAAATACATAGACAATTACAATTAAAATACATAGTCGTTTCCAAAAACAAAAACAAAAACGACTCACTTATAAACTTCCAGACATTCCTTCACAACCAAAAAAATTCAACAAA
Source organism: Euprymna scolopes (assembly GCF_053919585.1). Classification (NCBI taxonomy): domain Eukaryota; kingdom Metazoa; phylum Mollusca; class Cephalopoda; order Sepiida; family Sepiolidae; genus Euprymna; species Euprymna scolopes. The sequence goes on from NC_136493.1 coordinate 8,791,090, forward strand.
ATAAGAATCGATGGAAACTAGGGTTTTCTGAAAAAGAAAAAAAATCACCTTTTACTTATCCGAGTGATTTTTATTATGGCCTCTTCTTCCATTTTCTCTTCTGCCACTTACACCACGTCAGGGGAATTCCATTTGCTCCCCAATGCCGGACATAAATACATTTCGCTCTACTATAGTGGAAAAAAAACAAACTTTTTTTCCAGGTCGGTAACCGCAACTGCCTTTTAAAGCATATAGCTCTGCGAAAAATATCGGAATCCCACACATGGATTTTTTCCCATGTTGATCCTACTCGAAATCACGGAATATCATCACCCAAAGACAATACGTGTTTTTTCTTTTTTTCTTCAACTAAAAAAAACATGCATTTTAACATTTCATAAAACAGTTTACACGATTTACATACAACGAATAACATTTTTCCACACCATAAAAAATCCTAAGAAAAAACCGTACAATTAGAGAAAAAAATTTCACATTCGCAGAAAATGTCCCTTGTTTCTTCACAAAAAGACACCGAGTTTTACAGTCTAAAATTACAACATTTTAAATGTATATAATTGTGTAACTTCTAACTCATAACCAATATTTTTGATTGGCGTATTTTCTCTCTGGTAATGTGAAAGGTCATTTCACCACACTGTCACTAAATTCATATGTTCTATTTCTTCTTTTTTTTTCTTTCTGTTTTTCACGTTGGCTGTATATTCAAAATCAACAATTTATTATCAGTATGTCGATCGATATATCTTTTTTTTCAATTTCTTCTGTTTGTTTTTCTACACCGTAACGTTAATATTTTTCTTTCTGTGTTTTCAATTTTCATATTCAAAATTAACAATTCGTTATCTGTATGTCGATCGAGCTATGTTTTTTTTCCTTCTTAATTTAGCATATAAATCTATCTATACATAATTTTAATGTGTCTATTTTTCTTCTTTTTTTCGTTGTGTCTATATTTTTTTCACCGTGGTTCAATGAAAGGACCCTACGTTGTTTTTTCTTTAACTTTTTTTATCTTCTCATCTTTTATGTCTAGTGTACAATATTTTTTCCGTTGTGTCTATATATATTGTTTTCTTTTTTATGGCAACCTACAGGTTCAATTTTATTTCCACCCATGTACAGGTGGACTGGTCCATGGTCACCAAAATTGAGTGTTTGTTGCATTGTATCATAACATAAAGGGGATCGTGAGTGATTATCTTATCAGCCTTAATGTCGTGTGTGATTTAATCAGGGTTAACATTGTGTGATCGTCTAGTTGTTCGCCTATTTGTTCATATGTTATGCATGGAGCCAGAATCATCATACCCAAAAACCTACAGAAGCGAATCTTGAAGTTGGCACATGAAACGCACCTGGGTATAATGAAAACAAAAGCGTTGCTTAGAACTGATATAAAGGACATAGAGGCCACCCTCAGCCGATGTATTCCGTGTACAACACTAGACCAGTGCATATGGCCAAAATGAAAGGCCCCTGGGAAGTTCTTCACGTTAACATATGTGGACGTTTCCCTAGCGGGGATTACGTGATTGGAATGGTTGATGCAGGCTCAAGATGGTCTGAAGTATTCATTACAAGATCCCCCAGGGCCGATACAATTGTATCGATAAACTATAAACATGGTATGCCAGCAACGATTGTTTCAGATAATGGGCCCCAATTCATATCCTCGGAATTTAAGCAATTCTGTAAAGAATAGAGTATCTGACACCGAAAGATAACACCTTATCATCTTCAAGCTAATGCAGAAATTGAGCGGTTCTTTGGAACTATTTTGAAAGCTATTCAGGCGATGAATACAGAAGGAAAGGACTAGAGAAAACATCTAGGAGAGTTTCTGATGTATTATTGAAATAGCCTCCAGGCCATGACGGTGCAAACACCTGAAAAACTCCTCTTGGGTAGGAAAGTGAACATCAACCTAACAGAACCTAAAAGAACAGATCAGCCAAAAAGAAAGAAAAAGAAAAAGGCAAATTGAAGAAACGCACAGATCAAAAAAAATCAAGTTAAACAGACTAACATAGAACGTAGAGATATAGTACTTCTTAAACACAACAGACATACAAACAAACGAACAAAATGTTGCATAAGAAAATCTCGGAGATATGATTTTTTCAATAAAACTTTTATTATAAAGCTATAGTGTTTTTTTCTTTAGGGCGACAGTTTTATCGTTCTACGCTGTATTTATGAAAGGGACCATGTGAAGGTTGCTAACATCCCTAAGTGAAAGTGATTTTTGTGGAACAAACTGGATTCGAACTTGGCACACCCAGTCCAGCACCACCCTGTTTCTGCTGTTGGAACATCTTAGCGATGGTGGCTATTGCAACAACTGTAAAGAGACACCACTGTCTGTGGGGATTAAAAAAGCAACATAAACCCCTCCCCCCTTCAATGTTGCAGAAGTTTACAATATTATACTACTGTAATTTATAACTATAAACTAGTGGAGCGGGGAGCACCCGGCCTTGCCTGGTTATAAAATACACTAAAATATTGTAATTTTTTTTTTTTTTTTTACACAGTGATCACCACTTATCAAGGCCCGGAAGCCACTCAGGGATAAGGGTTATTGCAAGTACATTACGTTAGTGTGGAGATTTGATGAAGTATTTAATTAAGGGGGCGGTTCATTAGGAATTTGTTAACATTGGACTGGAAGACATCCAAGTTGTAGTCCGAAGGGAAGCAGGCAGATGGAACAGAGTTCCACAGGCGTAATTCATGCAGATTTTGTATTTATTATTACAGAGCCAATTCTCTATTGAATATTATATTGTACCTAATATGTAGTAGTGATTTCAAAAGAATACTTGGGTGCCATCAGTTAGATTCGAAACTAAAACATTTACATTCCAGCTGCATTTCCTACTGTTTAAGCTATCGACAGAGAGATAAGAATAATTTAAAATTAAACCACTCCAAGCTATAAATGAATTTGCGCATGCATAAAAGTAATAGAAATATGTCGGCAATTTGAAATGAACATTTTGCATTTCAACCGTCATATTTCTGTATGCATTGTTCATTCATCCAAACAAAGATTTCACTCGTTATAAACGATGATTGGTGTATGGTTACTATTTCCTGTTAATTTCAGTGTTATGTGATCAGTAGTTTATGAGTTTATCGGTTAAATATTTACACACATATATCTACTGTTTTATTTTTATAGATCACATTTTTCTACTTCTACATCTATTGGCTATCATAAAATACAAAACAAATTAGACTATGGCTTTCCTATTAATTTGGACTTTTCTTATATTTCGTAAAAAGAAAACCGTTATAGAGATTTAAGAAAATTTAAAAAATTGAATAGTTTTTTTTTTTTGTATTTTGGAATTCAATTTTCTCATAAATTTATTTTGTCTAGCTATCTCCGGATTTATCTGAGATTTGTTCTTTGCAAACAACCCAGAGATTTATTTGTTTATAGATATTTCCAAAGTAATATTTTTTCTTTTCGTTTGATAATTCTAACACTAACATTCTAGCACTCAAGTGAAAACCGCATTAAAGAATTCTTTTGAATGGCTAACATTTCGACTATAATTAATAACAAAAAATAATTGCTTTAAAAACTTAGTTATAAAAATATTTTATAAAATATTATAAAATATTTTATCATAAGCAAACTAGAAATGAAAACATTTCAAAAGATCATAAAGAAATATTTTAGAAAAGTTCCATGAATTTAAATTGCCCCATCTCCCCAAACTAGTGTTGGGACGATTAATCTGAATCAGGAAATCAGAACTTTCTGAGGTATCGGAATCGGTATCAGAATTGAAACAATTTGTGCCTATTTTCCGATGCTGAAAATGATTCATTTAATTATCTTTTTTGTTTGATTTTGTTTAAAACAAAATCTTCCACCGCTCATAGTAACGGTAAAACCAATAAATATTTATTGGTTTTAAACTACTATTAATACTAAAATCGATACATTAATCTCCACAACTGTGTTTTTATGTTTGAGAAAATATCTGCACATTTAATATATGCTTGTACGGTAATCGGTAAAAAAAAAACATCATTATAATTAAATATTTAGAAATTTATAAAGAATCGGAATCGGTAATTGTATCGGAATCAGGAATTTAGTATAGAATCAGTAATTGTATCAGAATCGGAAGAAATATTGGAATCGTCCCATAACTATTCCAAACCCTCCGTTAACCCTACTACTAATCTTAGGTTCCAGGTGAAAAAATAAATAAATAGTATTATTGCATATTAACGTCCTCCATACCCCTCCAAAAAATGAAATTCTACTTTTTTAAGCAATTTCGTGTGAGCCCCTAAAAAATTGACAGAAAAAGATGAAAAAATGCAATTATTTTAACAGGAGGATTAGTTTTGTAAATAAATTTAATATACAATGATCCCCTATTTCTAGGCTGTTTTAACTATTAGAGCAGTTAACCCAAATTTTCCATTAACTTTAAGTCCGAATGGCAAGGTTGTAAAACTACACATAAGTACCTAAACACGTTTCAGTGATTTTGCACCTCTATAAAATAAATAACAAAACCGCTTTTTAAAACGACGCGAACAATTAAAATAATCGCCATTTCTTTTTTAGCTAAAACAGTAATTACTTGAAAGAAATCTTCAGCTCATCTTACCGGTTGTTTCTTTGGCGACTGAATCATGAAGTGATTCCTATGAACGTTAAAAAGCAAATGGCTCTAATTGCCTACCCTCTTTCTTTCTCTGCTTTGTTAGAAATCGCTTTTCTCCTCACTTCCAAAAGCAAGGAAGTTTTCGCAGGAACATGTGAACTCGAAATATTTTCTAACCAATGAAAATCGTTTCAAATCTCAAAAGTAACAAGTTTATGGTGAAAATGGTAAGTCAGTGCCAAGTTAGAAACTTTCTCTGGTGCCCTTAGTCACAAAAGCGGAAAGAAATCTTTAAGCACTCATGTACAAGTCTTATGCATCTAACATGCACATTCCTACCATTTATAAAGAATCGGAATCGGTAATTGTATCGGAATCAGAAATTTAGTATGGAATTGATAATTGTATTGGAATCGGGAAAAATATTGGATTCGTCCCATCACTATTCCAATTCCTCTTTTAACCCTACTACTAATCCTAGGTCCGGGTGAAAAAAAAAGACGTCACAAACAAAACACCCATGTCCAATTTTTCATAAGCAAGCCCGAAAGTAGTAAGGCCTAAAAAACTGTCATGAAAATGTTTATATCATTGTGCAATCTGGTCAAACCGGAGATTGGAAAACATATAATAAAATAGCATTTAGTACTCTCAAAACATTTAATTTTCATTTTATATTAGCAGGTTGCTTGGCGTTGCCCGGTCGTAAAATACACATAAATATTATATTTTAATTAATGTAAAATTCTTATTTATTATAAACAAAAATACTATAGATATTAAAACTAACGTTAAATTCCTTTAAAAAAAAAAATGAACTAAAAAAAAAAAACGGAAAGAAACTGAGACATATGTATGTTTTTTTTTTTTCTAAACAGTTCATTTCTTGTAAGTAAAAAAAAAAAAGAAAAAAATACTCGAGCTGAGATCGAAACCAAAACCTAAAGACAGTGAGTCAAGTACGATAACCTTTAGGCCAGCTTGACACGTTCATTAAAAAGTGTTTTCAAACCAACTTATTCTTAGCATAAATAATGACATGTCACATTTGTGAAACAGTTGGCAAATATAAAAATCCGATGCCCCTCCTCCCCTGTATAAAATTTTCAATTTTGACCCCTTAGCAGTCTTTTTTTTTTGGGGGGGGGATGAAAAATTAAAAAGTTTTCTACATGTCTGAATACCCTATATACAAATATAAATATGAAGGCTTCATCGATCCCTACGTAGAGACCTAAACCCTGATTATAACCGAGACTTAAACTCCAAATGTCTAGAACAGACAAAATTTTTTTTTCCATTATTACAAAAGATCCAAGAATTGCTTTTGCTGAGGAAAACTGGTTACAGTAACAAACTAGACCATCGGTAAACGTTTCTACCAAAAGACAGTTTAAAACTTAAACAAAATATCTTTTATAATAGAAAAATGCGAGTATGAAAAGTAATATGGTTAAGCTTAAACATGGAAAAGTAAAGGACTAGTGGTTAAATCTGGAAAAGTAAAGGACAAGATATTCTAGTAAAAAATATAATAAATTTATAACTTAAAATATTGCAGCATTAAGAATTGATTATATAATGTTATAAATTGAATTTTAAAAAATTTCTAAATTTTGCAATATTTTAAGTTATAAATTTTTTATATTTTTTACTAGAATATCTTGTCCTTTTCTTTTCCAGTTTTAACAACTAGTCCTTTACTTTTCTGTTTAAGCTTAACAATATTACTTTTCATGCTCACATTTTTCTATTGTAATCCATGATTTTTCCAGGCTTTCAATAAATTCACTTGTTCTTTGTTTAATTTCAGTCTTATTTTTAGCCCCCATAAACATAACATACAGATATGTAATAACAATCTATGACACTCGTCTGCTTTCAATAAAATCCATCCAATTATCTCCCCTTCATTCTTTCATTCTCTCTGTTTCACTTGTTACTTCTCTTTTAGTGACAGTGAATTAGTAGTAACAGTAGTCACTGAAGCGACGTGGTTGCTATGGAAACCAGTCATAAAAAATGTCGCTCACCTCCTTACATATTTTTACAATTTTGAACACCAGAAAATTCATCATAACTTTTGTTTTATTGAACGAAAATTGAAAAAACTTTTTCACAATATAGCTGAGAAGGTAATAATTGTTTGAAATTTGGTAAAAAAAATGAGTGAGTGGCGAAGCTTTTAAGCTGTTTTAAATGACTATAATTGCTACTTAATCATATATTCAAACACTACCGCGTTTGAATGATTCAAGAGACAAATTCCCTAAGAAAAAATAGTTTGAAAAAAGAATGCGTCAATCCAACGATCACGAAAAAAAAAAAAAAAAATGCTGAATGAAAAAACAATTAAAAAAATAGGAAGAAGAAATGAATACAAGTAAATTCATGAATCAACTTCAAAGGTGGAAAAACAAATAAGATAATAAAGAAAATATTATGGCACATTTTCTCGACATCAGGATAGTTTCCCACGTTGTGACACGTCGGACTTGAACAAAAGTATTAGGTTGGTGCAAAAATAATGTGTTCCGTTAGCGATGAAGTCATTGCCGGTTCAGCATCGGCTTTTGAAGCATTTTTCGCGCAAGAAGTTTTTAAGATGATTGAAAAAGTGATAATACATGGGCAAGAGGTCCGACGAATATAGCGGGTGAGGCAGAGTCTCATAGCCCAATTCGTTCAGCTTCTGCAGGATCAGTTGAACAACATGCGGACGAGCGTTGTCATGGAGGAGGCCACCATAACCTTTTTTTTGGTCGATATTTTCGAAAGTCATCCCCTCTTTCCGATTGACTAGCCATAATTTAAACCTTCACCACTTCCGGTTTGACGATGGACGCAACGGTAATGATGTCACTTTTTTTTTCCCCCCACATTCTTTACCTCCTTCGCAGTATGGGTTCGAGCCTGCCTGCCTACTACATTTTTTCTCTCAACACACACCTCCAAACACCCGGGCAACGCCGGGCATTCAGGCTAGTCATATATAAAAGGAACACATGTGAGAAAACGATATTGTTTTTTTTTTTTTCACCAACTTAATATAAAAGACCTGCTCTGAATTCTACCCTTACCCCTTAAAAAAAAAAAGAGAGATAAAAAAAAACGCACAAGCAATGTAAATCATTCGACTTCTTTGACTTGTATAATAGTTACAATCACTTTTGTTGTAAGCGTTAACTTTAGCTAACCCTAACCCTATCCCTAGCTCTAATCGAATAATTCCACAATAAAATACAAACACAATAGAATGACATGTGTACAAAAGAACAACCGTTCCTCAGAATGTTCACATTTTTATCGGCCGACACCCAAAGCTGTCTTCTTCTTCTTCATCATCATCATCATCATCATCATCATCATCATCATCATCATCATCATCATCATCTCAACTTTTGGATAAGTCTGATTTTTTCCTTGAACTTCAGGTCAATTCCTTTTACTTTACGCATTGAAGCTGTGCCTTAACACTTTCGCTGTTCCTAGCAGTCGAGCCTTTTGCAAAAAAAATCATCTTGTCAATCTGATTAAGTCATTTATGGTGGCTTTTCGTTATGGTCCTAAGCATTCTAATTACAATGCGAATAACCTTGACTTCTTAACATTCCGATAGTCTAACTAATTCCCTTTTTAGATCTTGATATTTATTTATTTAATTTATTTATTTAATTTATTTATTTTATGTTCTTTGTCTTGCACTCTGGTATCGAAAGAGTCAAGAAGGATAGAAAGACCGAGGAAGGAGAGCACTAACCAAATCTCTAATGGAAAGGTGCAGATAGTATTGGGGGCCCTGGAAAGCCTTATTATCTCTCAGTGAAGATCATTGATTACTACCAGTGAGAAATTAATGGTAAACGGCTCTTGTTATAATGCAAAATCATTTGCAATGATTATTAAAAGAGGTGGAGAATACTAAAAATTTAGAGACTTGTTATCATTCGGATTCCAGGGAACACCATTGGTTATTGTTAGTGAATAATCACAGATGATGTCCTGTCTGAGAACTTTAGTGAGTTAATAATAATAATAATAATAATAATAATAATAATAATAATAATCATCATCATCAAGATAATACCTATATTAATAGGAGCACTAGGAACAATTCCGAAAAAAAGAATGGTAGAAATTGGGATCAGAGAAATGGCTGCAAAGATACAACGAATAACAATAATGAAAACGGTTGTAATATTAAGGAAAACCCTTGAATGCGGAGACTAATACACGGGAGTCACATGAGCGGGCCAGACAAACTGTTGCAGCGGAAAAACATGGAGAAACGTTACATGGTATCAAAAACATTAAAGCCGTATATCTATAAGTTCTCTATCCCCTCTCCATCCATTTCCATTGCCCCCATCACCCCTCTCCAAAAAGAGTTATACCAAATAGCCAAGAAGGGTCAAGGAGGATAGAAAGACCGAGGAGACAGAGCAATAATAATAATAATAATAATAATAATAATAATAATAATAATAATAATAATAAAATTGATAATGATAATTATAAAATAAATAAAATTTCTTGATTTTTTTAATTCAATTTTCACCCCAAACAAGGCACAGTGCAACTTTAAAGTAGGGGGCTACTATTGGGGACATAAGTTGCAGGGATATTATGAAGGGAGGTGAGTAGCAAGATGTTTGTTCACATTACACTTGAACTTCTGCATGCCAGTATAATTAGGAAAGCAGAATTCCGGAAGGGAGTTCCAAAGTCTAGCAGTTTTGGGGAAGAAACTATTGGAGTAGAAGGCTTTCTTACACCTAAGGATCTTAACTGTGAAGGGGTGGGATATAGCTGCTTGTTAGGTTTGTCGGGGGGGGTATTCACGTCGAGGGGGATACAAGGGCTTGTAGTTCGTCAGAGCATTCACCATTAAAATACTTGTAGAACAGGCAGAGGGATGCAACATTTCGTCAATGGGACAGAGGCTGAAGCCTAGATAAGAGTTCAGGACTTATCAGATTAGCGATTCTCTTTTGAATCCTGTCCAGGAGTGAGACACAATTAGCAGATGCACCAGCCCAAATGTGACAACAGTACTCCATACATGGGCGAATGGTGGCCTTATAGAGATACAGGATACTTTCAGGCATAAGTAGTTTTCTAGCACAGTAGAGAGAGAGCCCAGCTTTGGCAATGTTCTCAATGTATCTATTCCAGTTCATGTTCCCTGTAAACGTTAGGCCGAGGAGTTTAAAAGAAGTGCTTTTGGCTAATGTGTTCTTGGCCATTGCTATTCGTGGTAGAGAAGGTTTCTTGTAATTATTGAAGGAAACAAGCTTTGTTTTGGCAGCATTGAATGTGGCCATCCATTTTTGTCCCCATTCCACTACAGATTTGAGGTCATCCTCTAGTGTTTCTGCTATTTCTTTAGATATGTGTTCATTTGTTTTCCCCTCGTATATAGAGAGGGCTGTCATCAACAAATTTACCCATCTCAGAGACAATTTTATCAGGGAGGTTATTTATGAATATCAGGAATAATAAAGGTCCAAGGATAGACCCTTGAGTTACTCCCGCATTTATATCATATTATATTGTCAAGGACAACCGGGATTTTTCTCTTACTTAAGAAGGATTTAATTACATTATGTATTTTTCCAGTGATACCATATGATCTAATTTTCCTTAGAAGACCATCGTGTCATACTCTGTCAAAAGCCTTAGATATATTGAGGACTACCGCTCTACCTTCCCCTTTTTTTTGTCCAGTGAACGGTATATACATTCAGAGATTACAGTTAGGATATCTGCTGCGAAACGGGATTGCCTAAATCCATATTGTTTGTCAGTCAGGAGTTTAACAGCTGTAAAATGATGGACTAGAGCTTGATTAATTAAGGACTCATATTTTGGTGAAAAGCGAGAGAAGGCTAATGGGGGCGATAATCTAATGGGTCAGTTCTTTCACCAGAATTCTTGAAAACTGGTACCACAGAAGCAGTTTTCCAGCAGTCAGGAAAGCAAGATTTATTAAGGCATTTGTTTAAAAGTTTGGAGAAAACTGGAGCAACCTCCGTAGAGCATTTTTTTAATAGCACAGCCGGGATGAGATCGGGTCCACATGCTTTTGAGGTGTCTAGGTATTTTATGATACCATATACCTGAGAAGGGGTGATTTTCAAATCATCTAGTGTGGCGTCTGTCTGCAAAGGAAAGTCAGGGAGGGAGTGGTGTGTCGGGTCCTATGTGGAGTTAGAGGCAAACCGACTGGCAAGCAGGTTATCCTTCTCGGTTGCTGTGCAAACAACCTCATGATTGTTTACTAGTGGAGGAATCGTTGACTACCCATTATTTACTACACTGTTGTAGATTTTGCAAAAATCACGGGTTCCGAATTTCTGTGCTTCGATGCGTTTTCTGATGGTTTCAGTGTAATCTGTCTTAGCTGTCGCTATTACTCTCTTACAATTACTTCTAGCTTCTATATACTTATATAAATAATAATAAAATAAATAATAATAATATAAATAATAATATATAATAATAAAATAAATAATGATAATATAAATAATAATATATAATAATAATAAAATAAATAATAATAATATAATTAATAATAATAATATACTAATAATAAAATAAATAATGATAATATAAATAATAATATATAATAATAATAATATAAATAATAATAATAATATAAATAATAATAATAATGATAATAATAAAATGAATAATGATAAAATAGTACTAATAATCATAAATAATAATGATAAAATAAATAAATAAACAATAATAATAATCGTCATCGTCGTCGGTTATATCATGAGTCCTATCATCGCGGTTGATGTTTATGTTTGACATGACTTTCGAGGCCCAGTCCATAGTGGAATAGCCGCGGACAGTGGCCATAGGGTAAGTTGGTGGAGGATAGGGTTGTTCACAGCGCTCTCTTCTCATTCGCCGCCATCCCTCTTCATTCTCGCTCCTCTTTTCCTCGAAGTGCCATCGCGTATTGATCTCTTTCACGTCGTTTGGTCCCTGTCAGTTTTTTCCCACAAGGACGAGCTGATGTTAGTAAGTGTCAGAATGCGCTTTAGTTGGTCTTTGTAGTGCCTTTTAGATGCCGATATCATCATCATCATCATTATTATTATTAATGATAATAATAATTAGCAGAACCTGTGGAAATTCCACAGTGACATCTTTCATGTGTAATACATTGCTACTGTGCATTCTGTGGAAGTTCAACATAAATGAAGACCCCCCCCCCCCCGATATTATCGTAACCCTTTTGTTTAACTTGTAAAGATACTTATCTAAATAATCTGGTTAATGCAGTGTCAGTTGTGGTATATTAAGTTTCATGTCTGCTGACCAAACACTGACAGAAGAATTTGGCAGACAATTTTTTAAAAACAAATATATGTATAGAAAGAGATTTGTTTTTACTATAACCTTTTTATGCCAATATTACGCAGGTAGAAATTATGTGGAATATCTGCATGAATATAATTACACATAATAGTTAACTAAAGATGATCATCCCATAAAAAAAACGAAGCAACTAATATAGTGAATTAATTAAAATGAATGTTTAAAAGAATATGCAAATTAGCTAGAGTTTTGCAGATGAATACAGTTCCACAACCCACATATAACAAAGTTGTATTTTCTTTTTAAATAAATAGAAAAAACGGTTTTTAATATGGATATCAATACAAAAAAAAAATGATAGGAGAATAGATAATGGTTGCGGTTTTGACCCAACGGGTCAGGGGCAGATCTATCAATTAATAATTATGTATTGAATGTTAGGCAGCATCTTACAATTATAAAATTGTTTAGTTATTTTACAATTGGATGCAAATCAGCAAAGAAAGAACAAAAATAACTTCCTTTCCCATAAAATAACTGTAGACATACCAATAGATAAAAACATTTTTAGATAAATTTGGCATTTAGGGACCTCAACAGTGAAGGGGTGAGATTTTGTTACTAAGCAGGTTTGTCAGGGATATGTAGATCGAGGGAGCACAAGTGCAACAAGTTCATCAGAGCACATTCCATTAAAATATTTGTAACACAGGCACAGAGATGCAACCTTGCGGTGATGGGACAGGGATTGGAGCTTAGTTGACAAAGTGGGATATATTAGATTGAAAACTCTTTTTGGGGCCCTATACAAGAGGGAGAAACTAGTGGTAGATGCACCAGCCCAGATATAGCAACAATACTCCATGCATGGGCGAATGGTCGCCTTGTAGAGGTGCAGAATACTCTTAGGTGTGAGTAGTCTTCTAGCTCAATAGAGGGAACCCACCTTCTTTGCAGCATCTTTCGGAATATCCTCAATATATTTCTTTCAGTTCATATTGCCCGTGAATGTTAGGCCGAGGAGTTTGAAGGAAGAATTCTCAGGTAGGATGTTATTTGTCATGGATATCGATGGTTGGAGAGGCGTCTTGTAATTGTTAAAGGAAAGCAGCTTAGTCTTACTAGCATTAAATGTTACCATCCATTTATGGACCCATTTCACTAGTCTGGAGGTCATTTTCTAATGATTCTGCCATTGTCTTAGATTTGTGAACATCTGTTCTTCCATCGTGCTTGTTATAGAGCGTTGTATCATCAGCAAATATTTCATCTTCAGTGTTATTCAAACAACAATCTGTAAAAATAAATAGTGTTGTGTCGAGATAGTAAGATTGCATATCTCTGCTCTATCGTTATTTTCATGGCAAGTGCTCGTCTGAGCTCAAATCTATTGTTCCCTTCTTGCCAAATTTTCATGAAAAACACTCGTCTATGTAAAACCACTATCAATAATTTCCCCCACTCTTTATCTGTGCCTAAACCTAAACGTGAATTCCATGAACAAAGCTTCTTTCTTAGAACTGAACGCCTGTGAAACTCTCTTCCGTTTGCCTGCTTTCCAGCTCACTACAGTATTGTCGTCTTCAAGTCCAATGTAAACAAGTTCTTGATGAGCCATCCTCTTAAGTAATCCAATTTACCAAATTTCCACGACTAATGATTACTATGATATTGTCCCATTGACTACCATACACTCGTTAACACTTATCCTCGAGTGGCCTTTAGGCCTTGATAAGTGGTAATTCCTTTGTAAAAAAAAAGGTAAAAAACTAGCAACCGTTAAATGTTATATAGATAGAAAACAGCAATTTTCCCCTCTTTGTCAGAAACATCAGTCATGGAATGTGAGGACTAAAGGACAAAATAAGGGAAGCGAGAGTTACAAGAATTAAAAGAAGGTTTCGGTTACAAATTTCGCCTAAATTCCACATAGAAAACTATCACAATGCAAGGAATGGAATATTGTCGGTGTTGGGGAAGAAAGACAAAAACAAATTATATTAAATCTCTCTCTCTTGCTCTCTCTCATATATATATATATATATATATATATATATATATATATATATATATATATATATATATATATATATGTGTATGTGAATAAATGACAAAAGTCTATATTCCAAATTTTATGGTGTTGACAATCTTACAAGTCATTCCTTTAAATCAGTTGACTTATACAATTCTTGACAGTATCTGTTTCGTAGCACAAAATCATTCACTTAATTATTATATCAATCAATGAATCTATTTTGCTCTTAACTCATCAAAAGAAATAGTAACAGTCAATTCACTAAAGGAAATAAAATGCGTTTGGACATGATTAAAATATCCTAAGATTGGAAGAGAAGTTGCAAATACCTTATAGTTTTCTTTCACTGCGCCAAATACACATACACACACACACACACATATATATATATATATATATATATATATATATATATCAGTAAAAAGATTAATAATTGTAAATTATGAATCAATTTCAAAAGAAAAGACAAACAAAATCAACTTTCCTTTTGAAACTGATACACAATTATTAATCTTTTTACTCAATATAAATACCTATTGAGCTTATTCTATAGCTACAGTACTATGTTTCCTTTTAAAAGTATTACTATATTTATTAATACATTAAAATAAACTCTGCTCTTTTGACTTTACAGTGCCACGTAAAAGTATTGGATACATTACATTTTTCTTCATAACTTTAATTAGGGTTCAAGATTTTACCTAAAATTTGGTCAGTATATTCCTATTACTATTCTAACTAATATTTGGAGTAGTAATTACAAAATTAAAGTTTAGAAAGTTTATATTAAAGGAAAAATATAAATCAACTAACGCAAAAGTATCGGATACATTAATTTAATATTTGGTTGCATAATCTTTATTGCGTTCAACAGCTTCCAATCGCTTTCTAGAATTGCACACGTGTTTTTGCAAAGATATGCAGGTATTTTGCGCCATTCTTCTTTGCAGAACTGTTCTAGTTGTTAAATTTTTGTGGATTTCTCTTGTGAACATTGATCTTCAATATTTTCCACAAATTTTCAATTGAGTTGAGGTCTGGAGACTGACTGGGCCAAATAAGAACATCAATTCCGTTATTTCTACGCGATTCTTTTGTTAGTTTGGCAGTATGCTTGGGATTATTGTCCTGAAACACGAAATTGCTATTATATCCCAACAAATCAGCAAATTTCTGGAGGTTTTTCTCCAAAATCTCCCTGTACATACGTCCATTCATTCTACCATTGATGATTTCTAGTTCACCAGTACCTTTGGATGAGAAACACCCCCATAATATAATCGAACCACCGCCAAACTTTACCGTAGGAATGGTATTCTTTTTGTTACAGGTGGTGCCATTTTTACACTATGCATGTGTTGCTGTGTTTTTTCCAAAGATTTCGATTTTCGTTTCTTCTGACCAGATTACCTTGTTCCAAAATTTTTGGGGTTTAACATAATTCAAACGTGAGCTGACATATTAAAGCTTCAATAATGGAACATTTTGGGGGGACCTTGATACAAAACCTGCACGATTTAGAACTCTACTGATAGTATCCTTGCTTACATTAATCCCAGCTTCTCTGCGGTCGGTTTGAATTTCACCACGAGTAAGAAAAGGGTTTTTTATACCTTTCTGCTTACCCACCTTGTTTTTTTTGGTTTAATTTCCTTGACCGACCACATCTTGGAAGATTTGCAACAGCTTCACCAGGGTTTTTTAATCTTTCTAATAACGTTTCCAACTGTAATAAGTAGTAGATTAAGTTCCCTTGATATTATTCGATATCCTTTTCCTTCTTTGTGCTTATCAATGATTTTTTGACGAATGTTTATTGACAACTTTTAAGTTTTAGGCAATTTTTATAAATGAACTGGTTGACTTTGAAGTTGTGAATCCAAACTGGAAGAATTTTATAAAATTATTTTAATAAAAAACTCTCTGATTGGTCAGTAATAACTCGTTTGCATTATTGCAACACGCTAAGCAAAAGTCATTTGAATTTATTTCAGAAAAAGAATTTTTTTACAGTATATCCAATACTTTTGCTTTTGTTAATTCATATTTTTCATTGAATATAAACTTTCTAAACTTTAATTTTGTAATTACTACTCGAAATATAATTTAGAATAGTAATAGGAATATACTGACAACATTTTAGGTAAAATCTTGAAACCTAATTAAAGTTATGAAGAAAAATGTAATGTATCCAATACTTTTGCGTGGTACTGTATATATATATATATATATATATATATATATATATATATTTATATATATATATATATATATATATATATATATATATATATATATATATATATATATATATATATATATAAGAGAAAGAAAATTACAGCTGTAAGTTCATCTTTACAATCCAAATTTATTGTTCGACTGAATACTACAAAAAACATTTTACAAAGTCCTTATTCCACGGAGTTTCAAAGAATGCTATTCTTGTTATTCTTCTCAACAGAGGACATAATACATATAACATATATATAATATATATATATATATATATATATATATATATATAAAATATACATAATATATAACATATATAAAATATATATATATAACATATATATAAATATATATAATATGCATATATATAACATAAATATAATATGTATATAACATATATATAATATACATATAACATATATATAATATATATATAACATATATATAATATACATACCATATATATAATATATATAACATATATATAATATATATATAACATATATATAATATATATATAACATATATATAATATATATATAACATATATATAATATATATATAACATATATATAATATATATATAACATATATATAATATATATATAACATATATATAATATATATATAACATATATATAATATATATATAACATATATAACATATATATAACATATATAACATATATATAACATAAAAAACATATATATAACATATAAAACATATATATAATATATACATAACATATATATAATATATATATAACATATATATAATATATATATAACATATATATCATATATATATAATATATAACATATATATAACATATATGTAATATATAGATAACATATATATAATATATATATAACATATATAACATATATATAACATATATATAACATATATATAACATATATATAACATATATATATAATATATATATATAATATATAGATAACATATATATAAAATATAGATAACATATATATAATTTATCGATAACATATATATAATATATAGATATAATATATATAAAATAATATAATAATATAAAAATCATATATTTATATATAACATATATATAATATATTATACAATATATATAATATATATATACAATACATATAATATATATATACAATACATATAATATATATATACAATACATATAATATATATATATATATTTATATATAAAACATATATAATATATATATAACATATATATAATGTATATAACATATACAAAACATATATATAATATATAACATATATATAATATATATACCATATATATAAAAAGATATATATAATATATATAAAATATATATATAATATATATAACATATATATAAAATATATATATATAATATATATAACATATATATAAAATATATATATATAATATATATAACATATAAAATATATATATAATATATATAACATATATATAAAATATATATATAATATATATAACATATATATAAAATATACATATAATATATATAACATATATATAAAATATACATATAATATATATAACATATATATAAAATATATATATAATATATATAACAAATATATATAAAATATATATATAATATAGATAATATATAACATATATATAATATATATAACATATATATAAAATATATATATAATATAGATAATATATATAACATATATATATAATATATATATAATATAGATATAATATATATATATTATAGATATAATATATATAATATATATATATTATAGATATAATATATATAATATATATATATATTATAGATATAATATATATATAATATAGATATAGTATATACAATATATATATAATATATATATAAAATATATATATAATAGATATATAATATATATATATAATACAAAATATATATGATATATATAATATATATAATATATGATATATATAATATATACAATATATATATATGATATATATAATATATAATATATGATATATATAATATATAATATATATATAATGATATAATATGTATAAAACATATATATATATAAATAATATATATAATATATATATATATATAATAAACATATATATAATATATATATAAATATATAAATATTATAAACATATATATAATATATATATTATACATATATATAATATATATATAAGATAAATATATAATATACATATATATAATATATATATAAGATATATATATAATATACATATATATAATATATATACAAGATATATATAATATACATATATAAAATATATATACTATAAATATATATAATATATATATACTATACATATATATAATATATATATACTATACATATATATAATATATATATACTATACATATATATAATATATATATACTATACATATATATAATATATATATACTATACATATATATAATATATATATACTATACATATATATATAATATATATATAATATATATATAAGATATATATATATATAATATATATAAGATATATATATAATATACATATATATAATATATATATAATATACATATATATAGTATGTATATAATATACATATATATAATATATATATATGATGATTGCAACGTCTCTTGTCAGACGAGTGTCACTCCCTCAGACATTTACAATTCATTAGCCCAAATGCCTGAGAGAGTATCTATACAAAGATGATGTTACAACTCTTACCTTTGTAGGACAGCTAAGTCTCTCTCTCGGTTCAAAATGTTGAGATCAAGCAACAAGCAAGAGCAAGATAGCCAGCAACAAATTAAAATGCGGACCAGCTTAATGCGGGTACTGGTCTCCCGCTTTATCGTTTTTTAAATCAGAGATTTGCTTCTCCTAGAAAGGTTGCCTTCACCACGGCTTACTGGAGCACTCTCCACCCCAATACACATATACACACACACAAATATACACGGTGCTAGTTGGCCGTTGACCCCGAAAGGAGTTCATTCGCCCTTGTGAAGGTCTTGTTTTTAATCCTTCAGGGAGACTAGCCGCCCTCCTCACCAAACAAGTCTCGTGGGGGAACCAGTTTATCGCCGCTGACCCGACTATGAGGCAGGTAGTACTGGGTTACATGGTACCAGTAGCATATGACATGACCTGACGTAAATATATATACATAATATACATATATATAATATATATATAATATACATATATATAATATATATTTAATATACATATATATAATATATAAAATATACTATATATAATATAATATATATAATATAATATATATAATATAATATATATAATATAATATATATAATATAATATATATATAATATAATATATATATAATATAATATATATATAATGTACATATATATAATATATATTTAATATACATATATATAATATTTAAAATATATATAATATACTATATATAATAGAATATATATATAATATACATATATAATGTACATATATATAATATATATATATAATATACATATATAATATAATATATATATAATATACATATATAATATAATATATATAATATAATATATATAATATACATATATATAATATACATATGATATAATATATATATAATATATATAATATACATATGATATAATATATATATAATATATATAATATACATATATGTAATATACATATGATATAATATATATATATAATATACATGTATATAATATGCATATAATATACATATATATAATATGCATATAATATACATATATATAATATATATATATAATATACATATAATATACATATAATATACATATAATATACATATATATAATATATATATAATATACATATAATATATATATAATATACATATATATATATAATATACATATAATATACATATAATATATATATAATATACATATATATATATATAATATACATATATATATATATATAATATACATATATACAATATACATATATACAATATACATATATACAATATACATATAATATATATATATAAAATATACATATATATAATATACATCTAATATACATATAATATACATATATATAATATATAATGTACATATATATAATATATATAATATATATAATATATATATAATATATAATGTACATATATATGATATATATAATATATATAATATATATAATATATATAATATAACATATATAATATATATTATATAATATAATATATATATAATATAATATATATAATATAATATATATAATATATAACATATATAAAATATATATAATATATAAAATAAATAATATATATATAATATATAAAATATATAATATATAATATATATAAAATATAACATATATTATATATAAAATATATAAAATATATAATATATATATAATATATAAAATATATAATATATATATAATATATAAAATATATATATATATATAATATATAAAATATATATATATATAATACAATATATATAATATATATAATATATATAATATATATATATAATATATAAAATATATATATAATACAATATATATAATATATATAATATATAATATATATATAATATATAATATATATATATATTATATACAATATACTATATATAATATATATAATATACTTTATATATAATATAATATATATAATATATGATATATATAATATACTATATATGATATATATAATATATACATATAATATATATATTATATATATACATATAATATATATATAATATATATATACATATAATATAAATAATATATATATACATATAATATAAATAATATATATATATACATATAATATAAATAATATATACATATAATATAAATAATATATATACATATAATATAAATAATATATATACATATAATATAAATAATATATATACATATAATATAAATAATATATATATACATATAATATAAATAATATATACATATAATATAAATAATATATACATATAATATAAATAATATATACATATAATATATATAATATATACATATAATATATATAATATATACATATAATATATATAATATATACATATAATATATATAATATATACATATAATATATATAATATATACATATTATATAATATATACATATAATATATATAATATATACATATAATATATATAATATATATATACATATAATATATATAATATATAATATATATAATATATATATATACATATAATATATAATATATATAATATATATAATATATAATATATATATACATATAATATATATAATATATACATATGATATATATAATATATATATATACATATAATGTATAAAATATATAATATATAATATATATATACATATAATATATATAATATATAATATATATAATATATATACATATAATATATATAATATATATACATATAATATATATATATACATGTAATATATATAATATATATACATATAATACATATAATATATATACATATAATATATATATACATGTAATATATATAATATATATACATATAATACATATAATATATATACATATAATATATATAATATATATACATATGATATATATAATATATATACATATAATATATATACATATAATATATATAATATATATACATATAATATATATAATATATATACATATAATATATATAATATATATATACATATAATATATATAATATATATATACATATAATATATATATATACAAATATATATATAATATATATATACATATAATATATATATATACAAATATATATATAATATATATACATATAATACATATAATATATATATATACAATATATATAATATATATACATATAATATATATAATATATATATACATATAATATATACAAATATATATATAATATATATACATATAATATATATAGATATAATATATATACATATAATATATATACATATAATATATATAATATATATATACAAATATATATATTATACATATACATATAATATATATAATATATGTACATATAATATATATAATATATATACATATAATATATATAATAGATATACATATAATATATATAATATATATATACAAATATATATATTATATATATACATATTATATATAATATATATATACATATAATATATATAATATATATACAAATATATATATTATATATATACATATAATATATAATATATATATACATATAATATATAATATATATATACATATAATATATATACATATATACATATTATATATATAATATATTTATATATAATATATATAATATATTTATATATAATAGATAATATATATATACATATAATATATATAATATATATACATATAATATATATACATATAATATATATAATATATATACATATAATATATATATATTATATATATAATATATATAATATATATAATATATATAATATATATAATATATATACACATAATATATATATAATATATATATATACATATAATATATATAATATATATATACATATAATATATATAATATATATATATACATATAATTTAAATAATATATATATACATATAATATAAATAATATATATACATATAATATAAATAGTATATATATATATACATATAATATAAATAATATATATACATATAATATAAATAATATATATACATATAATATATAGATAATATATATATACATATAATATATAGATAATATGTATATATACATATAATATATAGATAATATATATATACATATAATATATAGATAATATATATATACATATAATATATAGATATAATATATATACATATAATATATAGATATAATATATAGATATAATATATAGATATAATATATAGATATAATATATATATAATATATATATATATATAGATATAATATATATAATATATATATACATATAATATGTACATATATATACACATAATATATACATATAATATATATACACATAATATATACATATAATATATATACAATATATATATACATACATATAATATATATACATATAATATATATTCATATACATACATATAATATATTTACATAAACTATATATACATTCATATAATATATATACATACATATAATATATATACATATAATATATATAACATATATATATATATATCATATATATAATGTATATATATATGATATATATATATATATATATATATATATATATATAGATATGATTATATATATATGTAGTGTGTGTTTTTATATTTATATATATATATATTTATACTAGACTACTCGTAACCCTTTTGGTCAGTATGTTATATTAGCTATGGAATTCATGTATGAGCGTGACACTTGTGACGTAAAGAAAATTGCTTTTTTTTACATAACAGAAACATTTCTATGAAAGTATATTTAAATGAAAAAAGAATGTAGATTTCTATGAATCGTTCAGTTTATAATAAGTGATTATTTTTGAAAAAAAAATTTTTTCAGTTACTGAATTATAGGTTGTTGGCCATACTTATAGATAAATATGCACTGAACAGATACCTTAATACTTATTATAGTTAAATTCAAATTATGATATATCTGCTTTTTTTTTACATCGTTCATTTCTGTATGACATCAACCTTGCTTGTTAGTAAAACTCCTCGGCCTAACGTTTACAGGGAATATGAACTGGAATAGATACATTGAGAGCATTGCCAAGGCTGCTGCAAGGAAGGTAGGCTCCCTCTACCGTGCTAGAAAACTACTTACGCCTGACAGTATCCTATACCTCTATAAGGCAACCATTCGTCCATGTATGGAGTACTGTTGTCACATCTGGGCTGGTGCATCTGCTTCTTGTCTCTCGCTCCTGGACAGGGTTCAAAAGAGAGTCGCCAACTTGATAGGTCCTGAACTGTCATCTAGGCTTCAGCCTCTGTCCCATCGACGAGATATTGCATCCCTCTGCCTGTTCTACAAATACTTCAATGGTGAATGCTCTGACGAACTGCAAACACTTGTACCTTCCCGACGTAACTACCCCCGACAAACCTGACAAGCTACTAAGTCTCATCCCTTTACAGTAGAGATCCCTAGGTGCAAGAAAGCCTTTTACTCCAATAGTTTCTTCCCCAGAACTGCGGGTCTTTGGAACTCCCTTCCGGGATTCTGCTTTCCCAACTGCAATGATATGCAGAAGTTCAAGTGTAATGTTAACAAACATCTTTCTACTCATCTCCCTTCATAATGACCCCGCTAATTAAGTCTCTGATAGTAGCCCCTGCTTCAAAGTGGCACTGTGCCTTGTTTGGGGTGAAAATTGAATAAAAAAAAAATAAAAAAACTGGTTCTTCATTTTCTGAACAAAATCATCACTCTATTTTCATTTAGAGAGAGAGAGAGAGAGAGAGAGAAAGAGAGAGAGAGAGAGAGAGATTTTTAATTTTAAACAATATAAACAGATTTTTTTAAACAGTCCACAAGGAAAAGCATTCTCGTAAAACCATATACTTTTTGGCATCCACAATTTTAAAACGATTATTTCGATTGTATTTTCATTACAAGTTGGAATCGTTTTCAAACAAGAACAAAAAAAAATGTTTTTCTAATGTTAAAAAAAAAAAACGAAACAAAACAAAAAACTAATTAATGTTTTTTTTTTTTTTTTTACTAATACATTTCAAGGATAATATAAAGAAGGATTTTTTAAAAATAATAAAAATTTAACATTTTAGAGTAGGGACTCACTTTCTTATATAAATTTAACGTAAAATTAGCACCCACTTCTTCTTGGCTACGTAGCGGTAAACGAGACATGTAATCATCAACAATTTCGAAGTTTGGTCGGAGGGGGCAAAAAGAAGGAATGGGTGGGATGGGACAATAACTTCCAAACATGTGTATAAACACTACAAAAAGTGTGTGTGTGCGTGTGTGGGGGGGGGGTCTTAAAGATTTGCTTAAATATTACTTAATCAATTAATTAGTATTTCCCTATATTTTTCAGGCTGTTAACAAAAAAAAACAAAAAAAAAAACAAAAAAAAACTAGGGTGGACCTGGACCTGGACCTGTACAATGCACACCCCCTTCTTGTATTTTTTTCTTTTCATCTTCTTTCAATTTTTTTTCAACTGATTACGCTCCTTTTATACAAAGGATTTTTCATTTAATCTAAAATCTTAAGATCTTTATAATCCAATGTATTCCGTATTGCCTTCACTGTTCTCCATGTTTGTTTTCGCTCGAGCGTGCATGCAACTGTTGCACTTTTATACATTAATTCTGTATACTCACTATTCCATAGCATATATTGACCCAACGAGTCACGGGTAGTCTAGTATATTAGTGGCCAGGCAAGACCACAGGGGAGACAACCAAAGCAACTAAACTGAAGCTGGCCTGCAGGACACTATATATATAGTGTCCTGCAGGCCAGCTTCAGTTGTGTAGTTGGTTCTGCATAAAGCCTTTACCATTATAAACAAACCATCTGTGTGGATTTCGCAACTTCGTTGTTGTGACAGAGTTCATTGTAAAAAGAAACCGCACTGTAAAGAAAGTTTTTTTTTTCAAAGTTCAATGAAATACTTGGTTCAACTAATTTTGTACACATGTGTGTTTCTGAAGCAAGTTAACAATAGACGTTGAATGTTTATTTTGTATAAAGTTGTATCAAAACATTAAACCGATTCATAATGTAATTATTTCGAATCAGACAAAGCAAAACATATTGAGAAACCAAAGAAACACCTGCCCACATCCCTGAAGGCCATCTAAGTATTATTGGTACTTCTTTAGCGCCCGTTTTTCCGTGAGTTTTACTCACTCAGCAACGCCCGGCGAACGACGGAAACCATGAGATTATACTGAGTGAGCAAAAAAAAAAAAAAAAAACGCAAGTGGGCGAGCAAACGGGAAAAATTGGAAGAAAAAGACAGGAAAGAGTTCAAAACATCTTACTGTTAACCACAGCCATAATTTCTTGGACCCTACGACTACTAGCAGTTCAGCCCGGCTTTGCCCGGACCCTATGTACTGTTCATAACTTGCCGTATGTGTGAATACACTTTATGTAAGATTTCAAATGTTTAAACACAAATTTGTCTGAGTAATTTCGTAGAGACTGCAGAGGTCAATTTTTGAAAACTTTGACCCCGATTTTGACCCTTAACATTTATTATTTTAGTCTCAAGTCAAAATACAATATTTTACCCTTTCCAAGTTACCTACATCTAAAATTTGAAGTCTTTAGACACAAAATTGGCGGAGAAATTTGGTAGAGTCTGCAAAGGTTAACTTTTTCAACTTTGACGTTTTGGAAGCCAAATTTTCGCCCAAAAACTGATTAAAATTCTTGCCGCATGTCTGAATACTCTTTATGTATAAATTACAAATGTTTAGACCAAACATTGGCTGAGTAGTTTGCTAAACACCGCAAAGGTCAAATCTTTTTAACTTTGACCTCTTTGCAGCTCAAATTTTCGACCCAAACCGATTAAAAAGCTTTCCCTATTTCTGAATACCTTTTATGTAAAATTTCAAATGTTTAGACCAGAAATTGGCTGAGTGATTTGGTAGAGACCGAAGAGGTCAATTTCTTTTTAACTTTGATCCCAATTTTGACCCCTTAACATTTAATTTTTGGGGCTCAAATCAAATTTAAAATTTGATCCATGTCCAAGTAACCTACATTTAAATTTTCAAGTGTTTAGACCCAAAATTAAAAAGATTTTCCCAAATCTCAATACTCCTTATGTCAAACCTCGAGTTTCTAGACCGAAAATTGACAGTTATTTAGTAGGGAAATGTGTACACACACACACACACACACACACACACACACACACACACACACACACACACACTTTTTATAGATATATAGATATATACGAGGTGTCTTAAATAATTTTCCGGATTTTGTTTGTACAAACATTTAAAATTGTCATATGTGGCACTATATGTCAGTGTCACGATTGCTAACACTCTTCCGCATGGCCGAGTGGTGATTTGGCCGTAAGCGTAGAGATACACAGAAAAGCAATCCCAGAATTCCCTTTCTTGATCGACCTGTTTTTCGTCAGGACAATATGGGATGAGCACGCATGTTTCTGTCTCTCCATTAACGCGACCCCCTCCCCCTCAACACTAGTTAAGCATAGTTAGTTTAATAATTGTAGGATATGTAAAGTGTAAATTGTTTTTGTAATATCTAGTGTAAACATAATGTAAAATATATAGTTATGTTTCATAAATATTACGATTGTGTCGTGTTGTGTGTTTTATTGTGTTTGCCATGAATGCCTCCAATTAAACAACGAAGCGGTCTGGAGGACGAAGAATGGAGATTCCAACCAGAATGCCACCAGGGTGAAGAAGTCATCTGGGAGAATGAAGGAGTCACACCCACATCCAACATCTCAGGTATGATTTTCTTCTTGATACACAGACCCTAATGACTGGCCATCTCCACATCTTCATGAGACGTCCATAAGACATTTAGTGTAATACGTGAAACCAGTCACACGCCAGTGACTGGCTGATCGCGTTATACATAGACCCTTGAAAATTCAGTATGTTATTGCTAAACATATTATGAGACGACTGGCCAATTTTTATGATTTCAGATTCAAATGAACAACGACAGCAGGAATTGGAAAACACTCGATCAAAGCCAGAGCGTCACAGCTGGTGAATTTCAAAAATGCAATTTGGACGTGGGGACACTTTAGTAGATATGCAATAAAATTCTGTTTTAAACTTTAAAAAAAAATGACACGGAAATGTATGGAACGCTTCAGACTGCTTTTTGATCATCTTGCAGTAATCGAGCATCAGTTTTTGAGTGGCATAAGAGATTCAAGGAAGACAGGGAGTCTGTGAGGGATGATGAGATGTGTGAAAGGAGTAAGGAAATCAAATCGGCAGTTGATTGGCCAAATAAAGAATTTCATGGATAAAGACCGTCCTGTGTCTGTAGAGGCAATAAGTGCACAGTTTGATGTCAGTGTGGGAATGATCACACCAGAGGGCTTCTATGGGGCCTTCCAGAAATTGTTGGAATGGGACAAGTGCATTTCAGCCGGAGGGGGTTACTTTGAAGAGGACGAGAGTTTCACGTGTGTACTATCAATAAAAGTGCCCATACGAAAAATAATCTGGAAACTTATTGAAGATACCTCGTATAAATATATAGTTCTTTAGAGTAATATTATCCTTAAGGAGATAGCCTTGAAAAAATATTTAACGAAAAATACTTATATACCTCTAAATCAAACATTTTTTTTTTTAAATATATAAATATTTTTTCATCAATTTAATGAATACAATACCAAAATAACATACTCAAACAAAACAAAAAATATATTTGTTAACTAATTCAAAGAAACAAAACCTTTATTACCCCCCCCACAATAAATAAATAAATAAATAGAACAGTAAAATTTGTGTAATTATTGCGGTAGGTGTGTTTTCTTTTCTTTCTTTTTTTTTTTTGTTCGTCTTTTTTTTATTGTCTTCCGTTCGCTCGGTATAATCCGGGGGTTTCCATCGTCCGCCGGGTGTTGCCGAGCGAGACTCACGAAAAAACGGGCACTAAAGTGCAGAAGTACCGCATTATTAATCAAAGATTTAACTTACTATAAGTATACTCAATTAAAATTGTATACATTTTCAACAGATGACTGTATATGCATGTTGTTTGTGGGCAGAGTTAAAGAATAAGTAAATGTTCACAAATTCCAAAGCCCTCTTCCAACATTGATATTTATTTAAATAAAAAATAATTGAGATGCTTAACAGAAAGAAGTATAACGCAGAAGATGCTGGGTTAGCAGCAGCTGCCATATGCAAATGACAAAGCCGGATGCGCGATGTGATGTCACAGCACAGATAAAAACGACACACGTGTTCAGAGAAGCACATATTCTAGACGTGTTCAAGACGTAGAGGATTCGAGAGGTGTTCGTGACGTAACGAGAGAAGCACGTGTCCGAGACACGTGGGGGACGTCACAGTAGAGACGAAAAGTCACACGCGATCGGAGAAATTAACTAATTAGAAATTAGAAAAATAAAATTAATTAATTAGAAAAAATGCGTTGTTGGAAATACCAGATATAAAGGCTTGATACTAGCAGGACACTTGGCATTGCCCTATCATAAAGTATGCATAAATATCATATTTTAATTAATACAGAAACGGAAACATGTGCATGCGAGCATTGCTTTTTCTAAACCGTTCACTTCTTGTAAATACTCGAGCTGAGATGGAAAACTAAACCTAAAGACAGTGAGTCAAGTACGATAACCATTAGACCAGCGTGACACGTCTTTGAATGGTGTTTTCAAACTACTTGTTCTTAACATAAGTCATCTGTAATATGAACAATTCACACATGCGCATTCATGAAACAATTAGCAAACAGATAAAATCCAATGATCCCCACATAAAAAATTTTCATTTTTGACCTCTTTACATCCCTTTATTCCGGATGAAAACAGATTAAAATGTTTTCCACATATCTGAATAACCTATATACCAATTTTCATGTCTGTAGATAAAAATTCGTAGAGTTATGTCCTCACACACACAGACACACACACACGTTCTCAGTTTTATAGATAACGACTATGTTACATAATGAATAGACACAAACTGAGGCAAATTAATGCATATTTCACCTTTTTGTTAATACAATATGTTTTTTATATAATTTTATGACATTATATTATACTAGCGGGACCTGTGGAAATATGATATTTTAATTTATGCAGATTTCGTAGATATTATTATAGAATCAATTTTCTATCGATTCTTATATATTATAAAGTTGTGATTTCAAAAATAATATATCATATATACACCAAATATATATATATATATATATATATACTTCAAAAATAATAAATATATATACTTCAAAAATAATATATATATATACTTCAAAAATAATAAATATATATATACTTCAAAAATAATAAATATATATATACTTCAAAAATAATAAATATATATACTTCAAAAATAATAAATATATATACTTCAAAAATAATATATATATATATACTTCAAAAATAATATATATATATACTTCAAAAATAATATATATATATATACTTCAAAAATAATATATATATATATACTTCAAAAATAATATATATATATACTTCAAAAATAATATATATATATATATATATATACTTCAAAAATAATATATATATACTCCAAAAATAATATATATATATATATATATACTTAAAAAATAATATATATATATGCTTCAAAAATAATATATATATATGCTTCAAAAATAATATATATATATATATATGCTTCAAAAATAATATATATATATATATGCTTCAAAAATAATATATATATATGCTTCAAAAATAATATATATATATATATGCTTCAAAAATAATATATATATATACTTCAAAAATAATATATATATATACTTCAAAAATAATATATATATATACTTCAAAAATAATATATATATATACTTCAAAAATAATATATATATATATACTTCAAAAATAATATATATATATACTTCAAAAATAATATATATATATATACTTCAAAAATAATATATGTATATATACTTCAAAAATAATATATGTATATATACCTCAAAAATAATATATGTATATATACTTCAAAAATAATATATGTATATATACTTCAAAAATAATATATATATATACTTCAAAAATAATATATATATATACTTCAAAAATAATATATATATATACTTCAAAAATAATATATATATATACTTCAAAAATAATATATATATATACTTCAAAAATAATATATATATATATATACTTCAAAAATAATATATATATATACTTCAAAAATAATATATATATATATATATATACTTCAAAAATAATATATATATATATACTTCAAAAATAATATATATATATATATATACACTTCAAAAATAATATATATATATATACTTAAAAAATAATATATATATATATACTTCAAAAATAATATATATATACTTCAAAAATAATATATATATATATATATACTTCAAAAATAATATATATATATATATACTTCAAAAATAATATATATATATATATATACTTCAAAAATAATATATATATATACTTCAAAAATAATATATATATATATATATACTTCAAAAATAATATATATATATATATATACTTCAAAAATAATATATATATATATATATATACTTCAAAAATAATATATATATATATATACTTCAAAAATAATATATATATATATATACTTCAAAAATAATATATATATATATACTTCAAAAATAATATATATATATATACTTCAAAAATAATATATATATATATACTTCAAAAATAATATATATATATATATACTTCAAAAATAATATATATATATACTTCAAAAATAATATATATATATATATATATATATACTTCAAAAATAATATATATATATACTTCAAAAATAATATATATATATATACTTCAAAAATAATATATATATATACTTCAAAAATAATATATATATATATACTTCAAAAATAATATATATGTATATATATATATATATATATATATATATATATATATATATATGAAAACAATAGGAGTGGGGAATGAAGTCACAGAACTATATATTGGTGGATATAGATTGGTTCATTTATTCAATAAGGAATACAATCGATTAGTTGGGGGATAGAAGGGACTCTTTATGCCAAGGCATTTCGAAGCCGAATGCTTCTTATCAGAAGAGTACAGAAGATGCTAGGTAACATAGTGGGGATGCGACGTCTAGCGTTGGATTCATTAGGAACGAAATAGATCAAAACAAATTAAAATTATATATTATGTTGGGGGGTCGAATTCTAAATAAAGGAGGAGCGTATTATATATAGTATAGTGCAGAAGGGTGTATAGAGTCTTTATCATAGTCTTAAGTGTATGTAGTATATGTTTTTGAGTTAAAGTTGGGGCTTAACTGGATATGTGGTAGTTCTATTTTTACTCGCGTCAGGTGGAAGTTCCGTATGATATGATATTTCGGGAACAAATCCCTTCATCAAATTTATGTTCAATTTTTTTTTATTCAAACGTGTATATGGACGTCGTTTTTAGCGAGAGAATTTCTATAAAAATTGAAATAGATTTTAAATTAATTTTTAAAAATTTTGTTTCAAATCTATCGTCCTTTTTTTAAACCTATTATGAGAGAGTCGGTGTTAATATTTAATTTTTTTTTTTTTTGATTAGGTGAATTCATAATAATTCTTATTATAAATTTAATCACGTTCTGTCTTGCTAAATCAGTTGCTTTAATTTATCTAATTAAAGGGATACAACTCTACTGAGATGGGTTATTGTGTAAGTATTATTTTCCTGTTTAGCTTAATTGAACTATTTGACCGAAAAGGTCAATAAGAAAGACTCGGACACGGATGTGGTTTGAAAAAAAAGTATTTGTATTTAGAAGACAGAATACATAAACAACGCGAGCTGTACTACTCAATGCTAATAGGGCATACACGACATACGACCCAGTCAGCGTTCTGCCTTGTCCGATCTCTGATGATCCTGTTGATCAGCGAGAATTAGGTGAAACACAGTGTATTTATTTAGTTTCCAGTTCAGTTGATGGATGATTTCGCATTAATCCTAGAAAACCCACTGCAGAAATTTGCAGAAAAGAACTATTATTGACACTGAAAAATAACGAAACTTCGTCGTTCTCGGTTTTGTCTACTCGAAGTCAGCTGACCGGGTTTTCTGTTTTGCTTGCCGTTTATTCAGTAGTGAAAGCAAGAGTCGTGGAGGCCTGTCTTCGTTTATAGAGATTGTTAACCAGTGGTGTCGTCTGCCGAAAACCCTGTTGACTTACAGCAAACATACTGAAGGGCAATTTTATTTCGCTTGATAAATATCATTCATTTTTTTTTTTTTTTTTTTTTTTTTTTGCCCAGATAAATTTAGTCTCCTGCAGCACAAATCAAAAGCCCGGTGATACCGGAAATGGAAATTTTCTTGGAGAAGTTGAGTCTGTCTGAACGCGTCAGACGCACTAAGAATCATGATCTGAGTGATCAATATTTCAGAACGAACTTATCGACCTGCTTGTTAAGTCAATATAGAAAAAAATCATTTCCAAAGTTCTTGCATTAAAATATTCTAACATAATACTAGATTGCACACCTGATATCAGTCACACCGCGCAACGAAATATTGCTCTTCGGGGAGTTGAATTTACAGAAGGATGTGGAGCAGAAATCTTTGAACACTTTGTTGAATTTCTTGATATGTGTGATACAACCGGAAAATACCCTTTTGACGGCATGTTCAACTTCCTGTCTAAGCATGCCATTGCCATAGAAGACTATCACGATCAAGGATACGATACCAAATTAAAAAAAAAAAAAAAAAAAAAAAAAGGCATGTGCAGACGCGTTTCTTAGAAGTGAATAAAAAGTTGTATACATGCCATGCGCCAATCATCGACTGATCTGATAATTGATGATGCTGCTGCAAGCTTGTTAATTAGTTTCATTTATTTCTTTGGTTATCTGCAACGTATGTACAATTTATTTGTCACATGAACGAAGTGATGGGCTATTCTGAAGAAGATCGTGATCCACCTTAAAGTTAAAAAGCCTTCCGGGCATAAGATTGGAAGCAAAACTGGAAGATGTTAAGTCGTTGCGTTTTCAGAAAACAGAAATTTGGGAAGTAATCGAAGAATTAGAACGAGTGTTTCTGGATAGTCGAAATGGATTTATTAGCACGGAATTTTTTTTTTTTTTTAGAAAAAAGTCATCACTTATCAAGGCCCAGAAACCACTCGAGGATAAGGATTAATAAATGTATGGTAGTCAACAGGACAATTTCGTAGTAATCATTAGTAGTGGAAATTTGGTAAATTCAATTACTTAAGCAGACGGTTTATCAAGAATTTGTTTACGTTGGACTTGAAGACGACCATATTGTAGTCAGCTGGAAAGCAGGGAAACGGAAGAGAGTTCCAAAGGCGTGTAGTTCTAAGAAAGAAGCTTTGTTTATGGAATCTACGTTTAGGTTTAGGTACAAATAAGAAGTGAAGAAAATTATTGATAGTGGTTTTCAACTAGACGAGTGTTTTTCGTGAAAGTTTGGCAAGGGGGGGCATAGATTGGAGCTCAGACGAGCACCTGCCGTGAAAATAACGATAGGCAGGCTCGCAACATTTCTTCTGTGGAAAGAGGTAGGAGGGAAGATAAAAAGGCATCCCCTACTATGCTACAAAGTCTATTTTGAACCCTGTAAAGGCAGGATAAGGTGCTTCTAGTATCTCCTGCCCAGATGTGGCAACAGTACTCCATTCTTGGACGTACTTGACTCTTATGCAGGTAGAGAATTGCATCAGCAGTGAGATATCTACTGGAATGGTAGAATGATCCCACCATTTTTCCAATGACCTTGGCAACAGATTTGACGTGTTTCATTTCAGATCAGGAGCAAAGGTCAGGCCCAGAAGCTTATCAAAACATGGAGTCTCCTCAAGACGAGGGCCATTTATTTCAATTAATGCCAGATGGGTATCAGAGTATTGATGATGTAAAGATAAAAGCTTGATTTTAGATGCATTAAAATTGACCAGCTATCTCTTTTCTCATTGTACCATGTGCTGAAGATCAGAAGAGGGGGAATCAGAGAGATCTTGAACTAAACTGAGAAACTGACATGGAAATTTAGTATAGCAGTTTATTACAGAGAAAATCAGAAAAGTGAACTTTTAATTTTTAGATTGTCTGGGACACACATTTCTTCAATTTCATTTCCATTTTTGGTAAAATCTGTTTATATATTCATTTTTTTTTTCGATTCTAACTGAAGCTTTTTTATGACTTTTTAAATATTATTTTGAAGAAATATCGGAAGGTTATTTTTTATTTTTGCATTTTTTCACGGACATTTTTAATATTTAATGAACCATTTGCTTAAGTACCCATGCGCATTTCAGTACACAACACACATAAAAATTAACATATACTATATATAAAAATATTTTTTATCTACTTTTTTATTTAAAATCCAACATGCTGAAATAGCTATGAAAATAGCTAGAAAACACTAAAAAATAGTTAAAAGTTATGAAAGCGTTCGTAATGTATATAGCTTCAAAATACCAATTCTGTGATCTCTTCTGCTTTTTTTTTTTAATGATCAAAGTGTGACGTGAGTGTATATTATTTTGTTTAAACTACCATTTATTGTCGGTTAGGAAGGGAGGAGTTGTATTTTGCAGGTAGAGGGGTCGCAAACGCATTCTGAAGAGGAAGGGGAGCAATGTTGTTAAGCACACCTCTGCCTAAGAGCATCCTATACTTCTACAAAGCCACCATTCGCCCATGCGTGGAGTATTGTTGCCACATCTGAGCTGGTTTCTCACTCTCAGACAAGGTTAAAAAAGAATTGCCAACCTAATAGGTCCCGCACTATCGACCAAGCTCCAACTTCTGTTCCATCACCGCAATGCTGCATCTCTGTACCTATTTTACAAGTACTTTAATGAAATGTGCTCTGATGAACTCGTAGTACTTATGCCCCCTCAGCATACATACTCCCGACCAACCAGACGAGCAGCAAAATCCCACCCCTTCACTGTTGAGGTTCGTAAATGCTGAAACGTCTTCTACTGTAATAGCTTCTTCCCTCAGACTGCTAAACTTTGGAATTCCTTCCTGTTTCTTGTTTCTCTGACTGTACTGACATGCAGAAATTTAAATGTAATGTGAACAAGTATCTTGGTACTCAACTCCCCACAATCATCTGTTAGACATGATCACAAACAGTAGTCCTTACGACCAAGTAGCAATATACCTTGTTTGGAGTGAAAAAGAGTAAAAAAAAAAAAAAAGCATCCGATGCTGTAAAAGTGAAAGCAGTTTTATTCATTAAATAAATCTCAGCATCTCTATAAGAGGTTCTGTCCGTTGGTCAACAGTCCATCCATTGGTCTGTCACACGTTTGAAATAACTTTTTTAAGCGTGTACATTGAATGGATGCATCTATTTAGATGCATCCAAACATCTCTATCAGCGGTTCTGTCCGTCCGTTTGGTTGTTATTCAATCTGTTACTGTTGTGGTCGTGCAGGTCGGTGATAATCAAGCCAGACATAGTGGTATAATTAGCAAAATGTGTAGAGAAGTGCACTTCATGATTCTGGAGCCATAACTGCTATGATGTTCACATGTAACTATATTTATAGTTTCTATTATTTCCGAAATGAGTAGATCATAACATAACAAGTACACTTAAGTTTGAAATGTAATTATCATCACGAGATTACATGTGTGGCAGTGGCAAAGTAACCAGATGCAGTTTTCAAAGCTTCTATGGTGATTGATCTGAATAATGCAGATGATCTGGAGGTAAATCGCTCCAAGTAGTAAATCAAATCCCAGAGCAAATAATGGAGTTATTTGTTGTTCTTTTAATTAATTTATTATTACAATCATAATACACAAAATTTTAGTTATATAATTAGTCATAGAATTAGTAAAGAAGATAGAATTTTCCATTAGAAGTCAAATAAGAGTTAAGTTAAGCTGAGAAAATCTTCCTCTTTCTTCTGGGGCCTAGGAGAAAACAGTCACAGTTTTGACACCTGCTCATATCTTCCTATGGCAGATTTGTTGGAAATATTATGTATATGATATACTAGAAAAGAAAAATAAATACTTTGAAAGGATTGTTAAACTGCAATGATTTTTGTGCTGTCATTTTTCATAACTATTACAACCGATTACAACAAGAAAAAAGAGGAAAAAGATAGAAATTTCTTTTAGATACCAAGTTAGAAGTTAGAGCTATGTATTGAATTAAGCTGATAAAATCTTTTTTCTGAATTGCAAAAACTGGGGCAGAGTATATAGCAGAGAAGTTAGAGTTGTTGCCACTAAGTGTAACAGAGCACAGATGTGCCTATGCAAATGCTGAGCTGTGTGCAAAGAAAAAGACTATAAAAGAGCACAAACCGATGATCATGTTCAGAGAGTTGGAGAGCAAGCACAGCACATTTGAGAGCACGTTCCAGAGCATTTTTTAAACGACGTTCGAGAGAAGAAGTATGATCTCAGTTTATTCAGGAAAGTACCAAGAAATAAATATCGTTGTTAAAAAAAGGAGTTGAGTTATTACTTGTCCTATGTTCCTTGCGACATACACTGCGTAAAACGTGTTGGGACCTATGTATAAATGTGTCATTTTACATAAGAAGTGCAGCATCAAAATAACCAGATACTGTTTTCGAAGCTGCCACAATTATACAGTGATTGATCAGGAGGATGCAGATCATTTGGATATAAGTCACTCTAAGAAGTAAATCAAATACCAGAGCAAATAATGGAGTTATTTGTTGTTCTTTTAATTAATTTACTATTACAATCATAATACAGTACAGTCATGTTGACACACCGGTTCCCATAATCACCAGACTTAAGGAACATTGAGCCTGGTCAATATTAAAATGAGTGACCATTTAAGACTATAAAGTGCTGTTTGAGCTCTCTGTTTATCTCGTTATTGTTTTCAGTCATCCTGGATTTCTACTTGCCACTGGAATCGATTCAGCAGAGATGTAGTTGGGATTGCACAACCTTTGCTTCGCAATTCATTACATGTCATTCATTATCCCTCCAGAATGATCAGATAGTCCTTGTTGTTCCGACAGATGAACATCCATTATAGTCACAAAGAGAAAAATATTAAGAACAACATTTCTATGACTGATATATCATGACTGAGAGACGTCATTTTCAAATGAGCAACTACTTACATGTCTAAAAGATGAAATGCTGTTTCTGTCAAAGAAGAAGTTGGTGGGCAAACTAAGGGGATCAAACAACTCTTCACATAATATTACAAGCGACTTATTACTAGGGCTATGACAACAGCATATTCTTTTCCTTGTTTTGATTATCAGGTATATATCCATTGATATCTTATGTGTTTTTATGTAGGGCGATGTGGTTCTCGGTTGATTAATTGTGTCTGTGTTGGGTATATACTCGAGAGTCAAAACAATGAAAAGAATATGCTGTTGTCATAACTCTACTTATTACCAATAGATGAATCTTAAAGAATATTGATTCTTATTTTTTTTTTCCAAGATGTTTCATGTTTAAAGTTTTTTTCATCTGATGAAAAAGAAGCAAAGAAAATAAGAAGTTTGCAAAGAGACACTTTTTCCATATTTAAACAGTTGTTAATTTCTGCCATTGGAATGGTAATTGATTCTCTCCAAAATTCGCAGATGAAAGAGATTCGCCTAATTAATATTTTATGACGAGTTCTACTCACGTTGCCTTATTATTTCTTTTTATTATAAATAAAAAAAACACATAACCTAGAATGGCACTCGGAAGAGTGCAAACCTCCACCAAGACACAGCAGTCCCCTTTTTATTCCAGTCATCAACAACAACAACAATTAAATTCCATCGTGTTTGTTTCAACATTGACATTTAATAGTACTTTTCATACTGTCTATTTTTGCTTGGAAATCGCTCCAGACAAGGCATGAAGCCACTTAGCGTAAGGAACTTTTGAAAATAATTTCAAAGTAAAAATTAGCCAGCAATAAGGGTTCAATAACTAGATTTTGACGCAGAAAACAGCAATTTTCCCCCCTTTGTCAGAAACATCGTACATGGAATGTGAGAACTGAAGGACAAAATGAAGGAAGCAAGAATTACGAGAGTAAATCCAATGTCTTTTTTGTATGTTCTTTTTTACTTAATCATCACAACTTAATAATCTCAACTTAATCATCACAACTTAATCATCACAACTTAATCATCACAACTTAATCATCACAACTTAATCATCACAACTTAATCATCACAACTTAATAATCACAACTTAATAATCACAACTTAATAATCACAACTTAATCATCATGAAAAACATTCGAACAGAACCTTTTATTTAATTCCTGGAAGTAGCATATCCTCATTATGTCAGCCATAAACTGGTAGAAGTTTTAAATAATTTGTAATTGTATTCTTAGTATCGCTTGCACTGAGGATGTAACCTTCAACCTCCAGAGAAGTGTCACTTAGAACTGAATTTTACTTAATACTTTATCTGTTATGCCATGGGTCCTGTTTATATTTCTATTTTTTTTCTAAAATTTAAATTATCCAAATAACCATAGTCCCATTCCAAATGCAACTTTTACCCACACAACACTCCTGATCTAGATCTCATTATAATTTATATTCATTTTGAAGGTCGTTCCAAAAGTAAAGCCTCCTATTATTTTTTTGTCTAAAAAAGTTGAAAATCTATGAAGACAGGAGTGGCACCATTGTCGCATGTTCAGGTGCACACAGGTGCAAACGCACGCATGACAGTCGGTAGCAAACGCACTGATCGATGGGGTCAAGTTGTCAGATTGATATCATCGGTGGTGAAAGGTCAACTATTTGACACACACACCTGTCAGAGGTGAGCACAGCTGCAAAAAGCAGGTCACATATATAGCGCAGAGAAAAAGGAAAAAGAAAACAGAAACCTACAGTCAGACGGCAAATAAACATCGCACAAGCGTGGCTCTTTCTATCCACCTCCTGATCTGCTCCTTCCATCGCTGGTTAGGCACAAGCATTATGAGGCAGTAATGAAAGAAATAGGAAATAAAACCATTAAAACAAACGATCTTTTGTGCTTCAGAATTTATTTTCTATTTTTAAACAGGGATTTTTCTACGTAGTCACCACGATTCTCAATGCACTTTTGCCAGCAATGAATGACGTCTGTGCATAGGCTTGGTCATACAAGGGTCGTTCCAAAAGTAAAGCCTCTTATTTTTTTTTTTATTTTTACTCCAAAAAATTGAAGCTCTGTGAAGATGGGAGTGGTGCTATTAAAACGGACGACCTTTTGTGTTCCATAATTTATTTTTAAACACAGTAACTACCATTCTCAATTTACTTTTGCCAGGAATTCAATGATGGATCTCTGCTTCTGACGCACGTCCGTGGCAAGGGTTGCTTTCTTAGAGTTTTACAGTCAATATCTGCAACAGAAAGATGAAACTTTTAGGTTATGAATACATGAGTTCAGTGATCATAACAATGCAATTTGCAATCCCTCTGATCCATGAGGACGGAATAATAAAAATAGGAGGCATTACTTCTGGAATGCCCCTTATATTTTGCTTCTCCGATTACCCTTCTCTGATTACCCCAGTTTTCAAATTTCATCAGCACTCTGCATATTCCAGCGGTTTACATTAGCTGTTAGTCGAGCCTGAGCCAACATCATGGAAATCCGGTGCGCAAAAGTACTCAGTACTCTTTTTCACTAATGTGTTAACATTTATCTAGGTCAAAAATCACTTAAGGATAAAGAGATCGATAAATTATCAATTGAAATGATGAAGAATATTATGAGAGGATTGAAACTGATGAATAGAATGAACAAAACTTTATTACTTATGAGGGAGATTTATGACAAACAGTTGTTGACATTGCATTTGAAAACGACCATGTTGTAGGTTGCGGAAAGCAATCCCATTGTAATGTGTTTTATAGATGGGAAGTTCTTGAAAAATTTGTCGTTGTTAGACACATGGGAGAAGTTAAATTTATCATTCAAATTCCTCAGCCTAATATTTACAGGCAACATGAATTGGAACAAATACATAGAAAACATTGCCAAGGCTGCTGCAAAGAAGTGCTAGGACAGTATTGTATTTCTCTACAAAGCCACCATTCATCCATGCAGGGAATATTGTTGTTGTGTATCAGCCACTAGTCTTTCTCTCTATTGAACAGGGTCCAAAAAACATCTTTAATCTAATAGGTTCCGCACTGTCAACCAAGCTCCAACCCCTGTCCCATCGCCACAATGTTGTATTCCTGTTCTTGTTCTGCAAATACTTTTATGGAATATGCTCTGATTAATTCATAGCATTGGTACCTCTTCAATGTAAAAATCTCTGACTAACTGGACATACAGTAAAATCCCACGCCTTCACTGTAGAGATCCCCCAATGGCAGAGAGCCTGCTACTCTGAAAGTTTCTTTTCTTGAATTTAAACTTTAGAATTCCCTCCCTGTATTCTGTTTCCCTGACTGTACTAACCTGCAGAAGTTTATGCATAATATGAACAGGCATCTTGCTGCTCGACTCCCTACTTAGAATGTCTCTGTTTCACAGTAGTTTCTCAGTGACAATTGGTCTTGTTTAGGATGAATACAAAAAACATGTGTGGAGGTTCAATTTCTGGTTTTTCTGAAATGGTCGAAGCAATGAATGAGACCGCAAGAATATCGTACACATAACAAAATGGCCTGACATGATATAATTAATTAATGATTTCAATATTTCTCTATATTTCCCCATTGGTCTATGATTTGGGATGAAGATTCCATTGATTAAACGGCTCACACTATTCTATCAAATCTGTTTGTTAACATATTGCAACAATATAAAAAAAAATGCAAATTTTCTATTCAGAATTAAAATTTGGTATATCAGCTTAAATGCTATTTAGGTCTGGCTTAAAATCTCACAATCTTTGAATGTTAAATTATAATGCCAATAAAATTGTATAACAATAACAAATGTAAATTGGCTAGTCAGAATCAAAGTTTAATCCTGTTTAAGTTCAATTTCTAAAATACCACAATATAACTTTATATGTTAGATTATGATGTCAATAACAGTTCCCTATGTCAGCTTAAATACTATTTAGGTCCAACTTAAAATCTCATAAGATTATGTGTTAGGAAAAAAATGTATGTAAACCAAG
Source organism: Euprymna scolopes (assembly GCF_053919585.1). Taxonomy (NCBI): domain Eukaryota; kingdom Metazoa; phylum Mollusca; class Cephalopoda; order Sepiida; family Sepiolidae; genus Euprymna; species Euprymna scolopes. The sequence continues at coordinate 8,833,130 of NC_136493.1, forward strand.
AATATCCCAAATTTCGACATTGTGCAATCCAATATTGTTTTTATTGGTTTTCGCTATTTTTTTTAATCTATTTATTTTCTGATCTATAAATAAATTCGACAAGTGTTTTTGCCAGAGGTGATACCATTGTTATTTCATCTTTCTCTTCATATTTTTTTTTTTTGTAATGGAAAACACAAATACGAAAATAAACCCAACAAATATTTGTAATTCCAATCAACCGTTTTCTTTTTTAGCGCGGCTATATCTAATTTTATCCTTCCATTATTTCTCATATATCTTTTACCAAATAAATTTCTTCTTAAAAACTCTATTCTTGAAAGAATTAGCAACTTGAAAAAAAAGTTAGATTAACAATAATTCGTTTACCAAAATTATTCTATCATACTTTATCCCCCCCCCCATTTAGATTCCGTGGAGTACTGTTCTCATCTTGAGTGTTATTCTCATAATGTTTGGACCTATGTAACCTCCAACATTCTTCAGATGTATCTTGTCGAATTCAGTCATCTCTTTGTTAAACTTAGGAATCTATATGGAATTTGGAACAGAACGCTTTATTTAATCCATCGGAGTAGTATGCTCTCATTCCATCAGCCATGATGGGGTAGAAATCTTAATTCGTAATTGTATTCTTAGTATTGCCCGCACTGAGGATTGAACCTTCAACTCCCAGAAGAGTGGCACTTTGAACTGATTTTTACTTAGTGCTTTATTTGTTACGCCACAGATTCTTTCAGAAGGTCAGAGATGCTTTAATAAATGAGATACTAATCTATTGCTTTCTTCAAGCTTAAAACAGTAGAAAAATGTTTGTAAAGAGTTGAAAGGAAAAAGATAACAAAATGCCAAGAAATGATGCATGATACGGAAAGAAACTGGAATCTTAGAAAAATCTCCATCATTCCATTAATTGTACCGCACTCATCAAAAAGAATTTCAAAAATTACTTGGCGAATATACCAGGTGAAATATACCAGGTGAACCAAATACAAGAGAAATACAAGCAATTAAACTTAAAAGGGCGGTTAGAATTTTAAAAAGATTTCTCGGTTGAAGATTAATAATTCAAATATAATAACAAGTTTTTCTATAGCATGATTTTCCACAAGAGAAAAAGGATGTTGGATAACCATCTCTACTTTATTTTCATACTAACTGCACCTACTCGACGTTGCCCGGGATGCAGTAAAGTTATCTTAGTTTTTAATTTCTTGCGCATTTGCAAACTTATGCAGAAAAAGGAAATAAAGTTTAGTTATAAGTTAGACAACTCCAGTTATATTCTCCAGTTTAAAATATGAGTTACCTGCCTTACATTTTTTTATTATTATTTTTTTTTAAATACTTCTTTTGCCGGGTTGGACTAAGTAAGTTTTAAATAAATTGTAGTCAAGTACGTTTTAATATTCCTAATAAGTCAATAGTCATTAAGTCAACTAGTATGGATTTTGCCAAGGGTCACGCTGAGTGTATATCATCATAATCTGAATCTGCAAAAACAGAATAGTTTTTAGAGATAAAGTAAGGTGGGACAGGGGACAGCAAGTCAAACACCGTAGACAAAACAGAGTAAGATGAAAAGTGACGTCAGGGAAATAAAGGTTTTTCAAATCAGTCTCTCCATGGAAACCCTGCGAATTAGCCACTGCCAAAAATGAAAAAAACTTTATAATCTAAGATGAATGTTATTTTTCAGTTAAGATAGAAAATTGAGTTTAAGAAGTTAATAATTAGTTAAGAGAACGTTAGTCGCTCTCTCTCTCTCTCTCTCTCTCTCTCTCTCTCTCTCTTCTGGGTCAATTCTCTGTAAAAATAAAACTTTGAAGAAACTCTCAGTGAACGTCTCCTTGTGTCCTCTTTATTCGTAAAAAGAAGCTTATTTCTATAGCAACCACTAAACGAAACAATGAAGAGGCGACGGTAGACAAGGCAATAGAAGATCCAAGCATGTATGTTATTGAAAATATGACAATATGGTACAATAACAACAAATAAAGATTAGTTAAGCTTGATTTATCAGCATAAATGCTGTTTAGGTCCAACTTTTAAAATCCGATAACGTTACATGATAGATTAGTGCCAATTTTATTAGTGTTCAATTTGTGGGAATATGGAATCCTTCTATGGAGGTCCAACATTGGAAAACTGAGAAAAGGATTCACTTTATATCATGCTTGTTTCTTTATGGGTGTTCATTAAGGTTCAGTGTAAAATATAGTTTCAGCTTCAAACATCTTAAGGAGTCTTAAGAATTAATTGAAATTCAGGGAACCTTACTTAATCGGTGCCTAATGACTATGGATCAAATTCAATACAAATCTGATATACTGGAATTTTCAAATGGGATGGTTGTGCCCATACTATGCTCCTTAAAAACACTTTAAAATACTCTAAAGAAACTAAAAGTTGTGGAATATTTATTAAGATCTAATACGGATTGTTAAAATCTCACAAAAAATCTGAAGTATCTAGATTTTCACTAAGGTATTCTAACCCATTTTTATCCCCATTGCAAAAAACTAAAATAAACTAAATATAGCCTATATTAACAATCCTTACGCTTAGCATCTGTATCCCAAAATTCATAATGATCGGTTAATTACTTTAGGATTAAATCCCGTACATACAAATGCATAAATATATACACATACCGCAATTTACTTTGTATATAGATAGCTAAAACAATTGCTGATGGGTCAGGAGATGCAAGAAATGTACACACATGTATATGTGTAGTGTCGCTGCTGGCTTTGGATAGTGTATTTTGGTGATAGTACAGTCTTTGAAAAGTGCCGAACAAACATTCTAACACTTTTGTCTACTTCTTATTGAAGAACTTTAAAACTTCTCAACAAACTTTGGTCTTTCAAAATATATGTTATATTTCTGCAAAATTCTTGATATACATATATTTTGTTCACTAATTCCTGTTTTCTCGCATTAATTCTGAAATTTTTTGAGTTAGCGCTTGCTAACTCATGATCTATTCATAACCTTCATTCGTTAATATAATATTATATATAATTCATTCGTTAATATAATATTATATTATATATATATATATATATATATATATATATATATATATATATTCTAAGCGCTGTTCTTGGCAATTTTTAAAGACGTCACTATCACCAAAATCCGCTATTCAATGCCAGGATCGGCATTACCAGCCCCATATGACTTCACTTAAAATACTAACTGCCTGTAATTCTATATTCGCCCCTTTGAAGTTTTATCTTTCAAAATATATTTTACATTTCTGTAAAATTTTCGATATAAATAAATTTTGTTCATTATCCTTATTTCCTTTTCAAAATTTTGTATTGTTGAGTTGAATTCAGCCATCCAAAAAGGTAAACTCACAGACAGACAACGGAAATTTTAAATGCTTTCTGATACTCTGGTCTATTTCTTATTCAAGATCTTTAAAACTTCTCAACAAAGTTCGGACTTTCAAAGTCTATTTTGCATCTCTGTAAAATTGTTGATATATAAATATATTTTTTTCGTTGTTTTCTGACTTTAACTCACAAAACCTTGTTGCTAAGTTAACACTTGTTAATTTAACATTCATATTTTTATTCATTTTTCCATTCATCAATTTAACTACATGTATAATAATTATTAGCACTGCAGCATAATCACATTGACACACCGGTTCCCGTCAGATCACCGAAGTTAAGCAACGTTGAGCCTGGTTATTACTAAAATGGGTAACCAATTTGGGAAGTCCAGGTGCTGTATGTAGAAGGACGTCGACACCTCCCTGAAAAAAGTTGCAAAAACCTAATTGATTTGTTAACTTATGTAGAAAAAGATATGTAAGGTGAATGTTTTGAAAGAAAGGAACGTTTAGTTAAAATAATTTATGTTAAAAATCTAACGGAGGACTTTTAACTTCAATTTATAAACAATAAAATATTATAGAGATATTTATGTAATAAAATAGATTAAGAATTCAATTTTATTAACAATAAACAATGGAATTGACCTAATAACAAAGAAAGAGTAGATTTTTATATATAGACTAGAGATATAAGTTAAAGTCAGAGAATGAAGGAGCCGTCCACGAGAGAACGTTGACTTTGTCAGTCGTGGAAGAAGGGTTCGACGGAATTAAGAGACAATATGAGAACTAAAAGGAGAAAGTGTTGTAAATCCCTGGGGGGAGGGGGAAACATCCAACGATGAAAATGAGAATAAACGAGGAAAAACAAAAAGAAGTCCTGTTGTTACTCCTACACAGTGACATGTTTTATTGCAGAGTCCAAGAGACGAAGGGAGCCACAACCTATGGTTAGTAGTCCGTTATCAAACGGTCATTGTGTGCTTATGTGTCATGTTTGTTGAACCCGTTCCAAACTAATGACTGTTGCCTTGTCCATATTACTTGAACTCTGTTTAAATATGTGTAAACACGCATGCGCCCACGCACACATGAACATAGACGATACCAACATCGGTTTCATACACACATGTATATTTATATAAACTAGACGTGCATGAACGCGAACGCACGCACACACACACACACATATATATATATATACACTCACTATGTACACCCCATTATACGGCAGGCGTTCAGGGTGTACTCAGACCCTACGATATTATTACCTTTGGACAAAACAGGTATTACATTTTGATTTTAGTCTGAAGGCCAATAAGTGTATTTTAGTTTTACATTCGAAATAAGAAGACAGCAGATAGAAGGTAGAATAACAACCTGGGTGTTCCAAGTTCAAATGCAGTTAGCTCCACACAAATACTTTCATTTAGCAATATTCTTCTTTTTAGAAAGAATTCTAACTAGAAAGATAACAATGTCACTAAAAATCATCTCGATACAAAATGAATGAATGCTGCTCAACAACGTCAACAACAGATGAAATTTAAAAAATAAAATTTCTTAAATTGCATCTTTGGTAATCAGACGATCCCATCTTTTAAAATATACGTGGTAGGTGATAAAATACATAGGTGATAAAATCTTTTAAAATATACGTGGTAGGTGATAAAATAAAATCTTTTAAAATATAAGTGGTAGGTGATAAAATAAAATATTTTAAAATATACGTGGTAGGTGATAAAACACATAGGTGATAAAATACAATCTTTTAAAATATACGTGGTAGGTGATAAAATACATAGGTGATAAAGTACAATCTTTTAAAATATACGTGGTAGGTGATAAAATACATAGGTGATAAAGTACAATCTTTTAAAATATACGTGGTAGGTGATAAAATACATAGGTGATAAAATACAATCTTTTAAAATATACGTGGTAGGTGATAAAATACATAGGTGATAAAATACAATCTTTTAAAATATACGTGGTAGGTGATAAAATACATAGGTGATAAAGTACAATCTTTTAAAATATACGTGGTAGGTGATAAAATACATAGGTGATAAAATCTTTTAAAATATACGTGGTAGGTGATAAAATAAAATCTTTTAAAATATAAGTGGTAGGTGATAAAATACATAGGTGATAAAATAAAATATTTTAAAATATACGTGGTAGGTGATAAAACACATAGGTGATAAAATACAATCTTTTAAAATATACGTGGTAGGTGATAAAATACATAGGTGATAAAGTACAATCTTTTAAAATATACGTGGTAGGTGATAAAATACATAGGTGATAAAGTACAATCTTTTAAAATATACGTGGTAGGTGATAAAATACAATCTTTTAAAATATACGTGGTAGGTGATAAAATACATAGGTGATAAAATACAATCTTTTAAAATATACGTGGTAGGTGATAAAATACATAGGTGATAAAGTACAATCTTTTAAAATATACGTGGTAGGTGATAAAATACATAGGTGATAAAATCTTTTAAAATATACGTGGTAGGTGATAAAATAAAATCTTTTAAAATATAAGTGGTAGGTGATAAAATACATAGGTGATAAAATAAAATATTTTAAAATATACGTGGTAGGTGATAAAACACATAGGTGATAAAATACAATCTTTTAAAATATACGTGGTAGGTGATAAAATACATAGGTGATAAAATACAATCTTTTAAAATATACGTGGTAGGTGATAAAATACATAGGTGATAAAGTACAATCTTTTAAAATATACGTGGTAGGTGATAAAATACATAGGTGATAAAGTACAATCTTTTAAAATATACGTGGTAGGTGATAAAATACATAGGTGATAAAATAAAATCTTTTAAAATATATGTGGTAGGTGATAAAATATATAGGTGATAAAATACATAGGTGATAAAATAAAATCTTTTAAAATATACATGGTAGGTGATAAAATACATAGGTGATAAAATACATATGAAATTGTCATAGTTATTATATATATGAGCTTTTTTGAAATCTTTAATTAATACATACAAACTTTGGCTACATTTGAAGACATTCCACATTTGTTCAAAACAGACTCATCTCACAGATTATTCTGCTGGGTTGGCTCTTAAATAATTTAAAATTATTATTCTTTTTACCAATTTCTTTTTAAAGGTTATTTCGTTCCTTTTTGGTTCCAACTTCAACATCTAATTAGATTTTTCTGTTCTTGTTGCAAGGCGTTTCCTTTCGAAACGTACTGAGCTGGCAAATCAAGTGTTGAAGCTCAAACTGACTTAATTATGACTTTGAGCTCCCGTCGTTCAAGAAGAATATCAAAATGGCAACCCGGATTGAATAATTTGAAATTATTTCATAGAATTTTTCTCTATTTTTAGTATATTTATTTATTTATTTATTTTTTTAATTATATTTATTAAGAACAAAACATTAAATGAACAATTTTTTTATATTCTTTATTTTTTTTACTAGGGAGTTACCATCTATCAAGGGAGATAATGACACAGACGTAATGAAAATAAGAAAAAGAACACGAATAAACTTGAGATTCATCAGTGCATGTGTTGGACAGTTTCTAGGAATCACGTTCCAAACTAATCTATCTCTGGCTGGATCTTTATTCCTTTTTTTTTTTTTTCAAGTCTGCCATAATCACTTCCTCCCATATTGTGCTTGACTAGACTGGTGCTTGGTGTGAACGAATTACGAACCATAAATTGAAGTTCAGTCTAGCACCTGCTATATTACCAGTTGTCTGGGCAGGGATGCAAATTTTTTTTATAAATTGCAGTGAAGTACGTTATTATAGTACAGACCAACTCAAATACTATTTTGATTCAATTTTTTAAATCTTACAACACAGCTTTATATGACGCCAACAACTTTGTACAAATGAAAATTAGCTATTCAGAATCAATGTTTGAAATGTCAGCTCAAATGTTATTTAGGTTCAAGATTTAAAATCCTACAAGGTAGATTATATATATATATATATATATATATATATATATATATATATATATATATATATATATATATATTAGATTATGACGCCAATAACATCATACAACAATAACTAATGAAAATTGGCTGGTCAGAATCAAATTTTGATATATCAACTTAAATACTGTATAGGTTCGACATTTAAAACCCTACAAGACAACTTTATGTGCTAGATTATGACGCCAATAACATCGTTCAACAATAAAAAAAATGAAAATTGGCTAGTCAGAATCAAATTTTGATATGTCAACCCAAATGCTATTTAGGTGCAACTGTTACACTCCTACAAGATAATTTTATATGTTGCTGTTATAATTGTAAGAGTTATAGAATTACGTAGCTTTCGAAATGCTATCACAAAAGTAAATGAGAGGCAAAAGTCATTTTTTAGTTGTGTGCTTTTTTAATTACATTTCACGGAGTAAAAATAACTCCGCCTCGGACGGTTTTGTTTAAACACGTTATGTTTAGTAATAGCAAAAAAAAAAAAAAAAAAAAAAGGCAAAGGAAATTAAAAAATTCATTTTTTTTTTGTTCATCTCCTTGAACAAACTTCTGTTGTTTGTTGTCCATTTGACTTGATCTAAGGTATGACTCCTCTCCACCCCCATCCCCACCACTTGTACTCACCAACAAGCACATCGCATTGTTGATCTTTCACTAAATAAATATAACTTTGTTGATCCGAGCAAAGTATATTTCTTTCTTTTTTTAGTTTTTTTTTTTAATTATTAGAAATATGTTTTTTTTTCTTTTGCTTTGATTTCAAGATTCTAGTACACACATACATACACACATTCCTATTTCACACAATAGCATACCAGCATAAAATGACAATCATACACACATACTCACACAAGTTATGCATAATCACGCACACATACTAATGCACTTCCAACCAAACACACAAAATCTTATCACAATCACACACAATAGCACATATGATAGAACTTGAATGCCTACTGGAGAGAACTTGAATGCCTACTAGACACTATCTTCGAGTGTCTAAGGTCTCTCTGTACAGGGGTCCTCATGACATGAATTTTACTTTTCCCTGTTGCCAGGAGACAATCTGCAACTGAACAAAAAACAAAACTAATAGTAACAAGCATATATTTAAAGCATTTCTGGTTTTGTGTTACATATTTTTCATTTTTCATGCTCAATACGAAATTTGGTTGGAATTTCCTGACTAGGCAGATCCTCGACTTTTGTCATCAATAGATTTCATCCTACAAAATCAATATTTTATTCCGAATATCCATTTTATATTTTCGAACATTGGAACATATGTTGTTGCGAAAATAAAATGTCATTAGTGTTAATTCAGTCTTGAAAATAATGCAAGCAGGCAGATTTTTTTTTTTTATAAATCTGTATTTGTCCATTAAAACTTACTTTGTTTAAAGTAGGAAAATCATATTTTTCAATGTCAAAGGTACATAACTCTGTTTATTACATAATTACTTCCCCATTCGTTTGTGCAAAAAAATAAAAAATATAGAAAAAACAAAACATAATTAAAAAAATTAAAGGCAGAATAAATTGCAGGTAAATAGATTATCAGGCAATGGTTGTACGTAAACATTGATATAAAAAAATTGTAAAGTGTTTTTTTTTAATACTATTATCGTTTCATATTAGTCTCAAATTTTCCGTGTTTTTAGTCAGATTTTTTTTTTTACATCAATTTTCTGACTTTAGAGATTCAAATTGTACCTTAACATTTTTACCATTCTCAACAGACAAACCTTTTCCAAAATCTCGCTCCTAGACAAGATCCAAAAAAGAGTCGCCAATCTGATAGGCCCTGAACTGGCATCTAAGCTTCAGCCTCTGTCCCAACGACGAAACGTTGCATCCCTCTGCCTGTTCTACAAGTATTTTAATGGTGAATGCTCTGACGAACTGCAGACACTTGTGCCCCCACGACGTAGACACTCTCGACAAACCCGACAGGCAGCTAAATCCCCCCCCACACACACAGTAGAGATCCCTAGATGTAGAAGATCTTTCTACTCCAGTAGTTTCTTCCCCAGAACCGCTAGACTCTGGAATTCCATTCCAGGTCCCTGCTTCCCCAACTGTACTGACATGCAGAAGTTCAAGTGTAACGTGAACCGACATCTTGCTGCCCAAAATCCCAACATAGTGCCCCAGTAGTTGCTGCTCCTGATACACCAAAGTGGCAATGTGCTGGTTTGGGGTGAAAATGTAAAAAAAAAAAATAAATTGTCTTGTCAATCTAATTAAGCAATTTGGTTTTTCGTTATGGCTCCAAGCATTACGACATCTTCATATTTCCATAGTTTAACTAATTCCTATTTTAGATAATTTTTTAAAAATGTTGTTTCTCCTTCACTCTAGTATCGAAAGGACAAGCTATGTCAATCATTGAACAAGTTTTTTTATACACATGTTTTCCTGTACCGCCTCTCATTGTGGCCCAATTCAACGAGTTTATTCCAGTGTAATACCTAAGCAACTGGGCCGTGTTTCCAATTTTTTTGTTATTGATGTTGTGTTAGCATAGGATTTGCTATAATATTTGCTAAGTTTTTTCCCCTTTCGTTACACATTCTGCATATTGGTAAATCTGCTGATTTATCGATCTAATGTTTGGTTGACCTAGTGTGAGCGGCTTGTTCCTGAGCTGTCATTAAAGTGCTCTTAGTAGATCTTTTGTGATCACCCTTGATCAAGCAATTCCAACTGTCATTATCTCTAAATTTAGTATATAAAAATTTTTTACAAAGAAGTCACCATTTATTAAGGCTCGGAGGCCACTCAAAGATAAGGGTTAATGAGTGTACGACAGCCAATGGGACAATATCATAGTAATCATTAGTAGTGGAAATTTGGTAAATTGGATTACTTAAGGGGATGGCTCATCAAGAACTTGTTTACATATTTATCAATTAAAATATCATATTCAAGTGTATTTTGTGATTGAGCAATGCCGAGCTGTCTGCTAGTTATTATAATAATAATAATTATAATTATTATTATAAGTTCTCACACGGTCCATCATCAGAGATTACTCAATAACAACAACCAATGTTGTTCGCTGGAGTCTGAGTTACAACAAATGTCCCTGGAAACTTGTAACCCAGATTCCAGGGTGACAGGTTGCAAAGGACGATTTTTAAATATATGCTTAGCCTAAAATCCTGGAGATACGAAAACCATTAAATAAAAAAACTTCGAGATACGAAAACCATTAGGTAAAAATGTCGCAGCATTAACGCTAATCTGATCAACAAATTTATACATCAAAATTGAGCGTACAGATGTACAGATGTCAGATGTACAGATTGTATTACTGTATCTATATATATAAAGTAGTAGCGTTTGTGTGTGTGTACAACTCTCCTACAGCCCACATCATTGGACCCGTCATGAATAAACGAAACCGGACATCATGATGATCTCCGACCTAGGGATGGTGCACACAATTTCAAGGTTAAGGTCAAAGGCTAAGGTCATATTTGGTGCGACTCTTACAACAGCCACTTACTGCGAGGGTGCCTGTGAAGTGGGTACTCAAGTGTACAGCAAAGTCCCGTGTGAAGTGCGGGTATCTTTGCTAGTATATTATAATTTTTTATTGTGTTGTCAAAAATTGAAATTGTTTACCTCTTTTGAAAAGTTAAGAATATTTAATTTCAGATTTTCAATTTCTTACTAATCTCTATAAAAATAAGGTTATAGACATTTTTGAATGGATTTTTTTTTCTTGACAAGTATGGTACAAGGACAGTAAAGTTGCCTCCATCTCTTTGAAAATACAATAAAAAACCAGATTACTTTTATAAGATTAATAGCAGGTTTACCAAATCTCTTGATTTAGTCAGGTTCTATGCAGGATTAGCAGCATATATACATATATGGTGATTGTCACTTCTTGACGGAAGAAGACCACCTTTCTCTTTCTTTATTGTAGATTATTTATCCATTTCCATGTAACTTTTTTTTTAATTTTTTGTTATTTTATAATTTATTTTTATTCAATTCGCGGATTCCATGAACAAAGCTTCTTTCTTAGAACTGTACGCCTGTGGAACTCTGTTCCGTCTGCCTGCTTCCCTCCGGACTACAACTTGGTTGTCTTCAAGTCCAATGTTAACAAATTCCTAATGAACCGCCCCCTTAAGTAAACATTTCAGCAAATCTCCTCACTAACGTAATGTACTTGCAATAACCCTTATCCCTGAGTGGCTTCCGGGCCTTGATAAGTGGTGATCACTGTGTAAAAAAAAAAAAAAAAAAAATTATTTATTTTATTGTTTTATTTATATTTTTATACATTTATACACAGGTACACATATACATGGGGAAATATGATCAAGATGCAGTTTCTATCTTCTGTGGGAACGAAGGTGACTCTTCAGACCAACTCTGCTCTTACACAGTTTGCTGCAGAGGTCACACTTATCCTAAGATTGAGGGACGCCAACTGGTACTGCCTTACTCTGGACATTCAAATAATGCTTGATTTGCAGAGAACAAATAGAACATCTGTGCTCCGCAGTGTTTTCTCCATCCAAGAAAAACTGATTTCCATGTGATCGCTTATGACTAGCTAGACTGGCTCCAGATAAAGTCATTTTACCACATAAATCACAAACATGGTTCAGTACAAAAGCCTTTGACAGATTTTTCTTCCACGCTTAATTTTCGCATAGGCATAATTTTTCCTCTCAAAGCTATCACAGCCATGATAAACCAGCTAAACACGTCAATACCAAGAGCTGTTAGATTATCCTTGATGTTGTCCTTGAAGCGTTTCTTTGGTTTGTGTTGTGGACGCTTTACTCGTATAATTTTGCCATAAAACAGGCGCTTGGGTAATTTATCATCATCATCCATGTCAGATGTCCAGCCCACCTCATCTGGTTGCGTATAATCAATTTTTCAATGCATACTACGTCAGCTTGCATGAGGACATCCGTATCAGGTGTAAAAAAGTTCCATTTGATGCTCAAAATGTGTCTCAGAAATTTCTGGTGTACTCTCTCCATGACCTTTATGTGTCTACCATAAGTTATCCAGGCTTCAGAAGAGTAAAGTAAGGATGGTAAAATACAAGATTGATAGACACTAATCTTTGTACAAAGAGTTTTAACTCTGCCAGACCATACTCGTCTCTCTAAGCTACCAAAATCTTCAGTAGCATGCTGTATCTCGTAGTTGACCTCAGCATCCATGATTCTGTCTCTAGCAAGAGTGCTACCTAAATACACGAAGGTGTCGTCAACCACAGCAAGCCTCTGATTCTTGACAAAATTATTTGGTTCCACATACAAACTACCAGGTGGAGGTGTGAACATGACCTTAGTTTTTTTTTTTTTTTTTTTTAGACGTTTATACACATATGCATGTGGAGATGTGATCAAGATGCAGTTTCTATTTTTTTGTTTTATTTTACTTCAGTCGAAGTTTTCAGAAATCAAGGGGCCCACAATCTGGGACTAAACCTTGAAGTCTATATGAGATACATAGATATTCGAATGTTCTATTAAAGTTCTTTATCTTTCAAACACTGTGTTAGTAAAGAAATTGAGAACATAATTTTCCTCTCCCAATTAACCATTTTCATATGTTGTAGTATAGCTTTTATTTTGGTCTCTTGGTTTTACTAGATTCCAGGACAAGAATTTATCTAGTCTGGTGGAGTATTCAGCTTCGTGCTATTACTTGAGGTAAGATCACTTGGAGAAGGTGCACCATTCCTCGTAAAAGCTAATGTGGGTTAGCCATAAGTGAGAAGATCTTATTTGGGCAGCAAATACAAAATATGATTTTGAATATTTGGTCAGGTTTTACTTCTATGGAAAAAGTATCCTCATGCCAGGTTGTTCTGACAAACCCCTGTACAGAGAGACCTCAGACACTCGAGGATAGTGTCTAGTAGGCATTCAAGTTCTCTTCTGTGGGAAGATTAGCACCACACACACACACACACACACACATAAATATATGTTGTTTTTTTTTTCTTATATTAACCTCAAACAAGGTACATCGCTACTTGGACATAATGGGGCTACTATTTCGAAACATGTTTAGGTGAGATGAGCAAAATGTTGATTTACATTACATTTAAACTTCTGTATGTCAGTACAGTCGAGAAAATAGGTAGCAGAAAGGGAATTCCAAAGTCTACCTGTTCGAGAGAAGATAATTTTAGAATAGAAGGCTTTTCAGCATTTAGGGATATCTACAGTGAAGGGGTGTGATTTTGTTGCTAAGTTTGTTGGAGGTATGTACATTGAGCGGGGACAAGTGCGATGAGTTCATATATATATGTGTGTGTGTGTGTGTGTGTGTGTGTGTGTGTGTGTGTGAAATTCAATATGACGGCACGAGATATCACTAACGTTGTTATCTAAATTTTTTGAAAGTGGGTTTCTATTAATATTATCTTAGATAAATGCTTTATATTTCTGTTTTTGCATATCTACTTCTTTTCATATATATATTTTTTCATTCCATATCTTAAACTTTGTAGCAGTTTTTGAGGAACGTCTCTTCATCTCTGAAGAGTTGCTTGATGATATGAGGAAATCATCTTTCGCTAGCCAACGAAACATGTGTAAGACGCAATATAATGAAGATTTAGGCATCTGCCTAAATTTTAAAATATAAATCAAAATATAAAAAAAAAATCTAAATATTTATCTAGAGATTTAAAGTTTTTTTAAAAAATCGTCAAATGGCAGTAAAGCTTCCCGTATAATGTCTGCTAGGTGTGTCAGAATTTTTGTAGGAATTTTTGACACCCCTAACACGAAACCAAATAAAATATAAAAATCTCGTAATTTCTCTGTTAAAAGTGGGTTATTTATTTTCTTTATGGATTATACTTCCAAAATAAACTATTAAAGTTGTTTTAAAAGTAATAGAAATATTTTTTCTTTTTTTTTAAAAACAGTAATGAATTTTCCGATATTTTTCAATTTTTAAACTTTAAAAATCTATCAAAATATTTCTATTGATTCTATTTTTACGATATTTTCAGGGTCAATGTGAAATTTTATGTTCTTTCCAATAAACCGAATATAATATTTTAGACAAACGTTTTTTTTTTAATTCACGCCCACCCCCATTTTCAAGTTTCTATTAAAAAGTAAATAATTAATTTACTCACCGAAAAGTAAATAATTAATTTACTCACAAATTGAAGAGAAAAGGTCAATGAATAATATATTCAAATTTAAAACAAAAAAAACGTAGTGTTTTTTAGAATTTTACCTGTAAAGTTTGAAGTTTAAAACCTTTTTTTTTTAAACCACGTTATTTGTTTTTCCTTTTTTTTTTTAATGGAACCCTTGCTCCTTTAATTGAAAAAATAATTAGGGCTTGAATTACATTTTTCGAAACTATTTAAGCGCTGCCTTAAGGAGAAGTGCTTTCCGACCCCCTGGAAGACCTCATCAGTTTGCCCTGTATTTAAGAATTCAGGTGATAAGTCATCTCCCTCTCAGTACAGACCAATAAGTCTTCTCTGTGTTATGAGTAAGTTGCTGGAATCAATATTAAATAGAGAAATAGTCAACCACCTCAGCAGGAATAACCTTCTTAGTGACACACAATATGGTTTCCGCTCTGCAAGATCTACCACAGATGTGCTGACGGTTATATCCCACAGGATTAGTGAATCTCTTGACAAAGCTTCCTTTTTAGGGCAATTGCTCTTGACATATCAAAGGCCTTCGACAAAGTATGGCATAAGGGTCTACTTCACAAGATTTCCAGCTACGGTATAACTGGAAATGTTTTCTCAATCATTAAATCATTTCTCTCCGATAGGCTCATAAGAGTAGTGATAGATGGACAAAAATCGGAGGCCTGCAATATAAATGCTGGAGTCCCTCAGGGGTCAATCCTGGGCCCAACTCTCTTCCTGATCTACATCAATGACCTCCCTAAACACATACTTAAATCATTCGTTGACATCTATGATGATGACACGACCATCTACGGCAACACATCAAAGGCTGTAAATGACGAAGTTCTCTCTGATTCTCTCTCCTCTGATCTCGAGCGCGTGGTTCAGTGGGGGAAGATGTGGCTAGTTACCTTTAATGCATCCAAAACCAAACTCCTATCCTTACATCATCAACGCTCTGATCCCCAGCTGGCATCAATTGTGATGGATGGCTCTCGTCTGGGTGAGGCCCCGTGTTTTGACAAGCTTCTGGGTTTGACCTTTACTCCTGATCTGAAATGGAACACGTACATCAAGTCTGTTGCCAAGGTCTCTGGAAAGATGGTGGGATCCTTCTACCGCTCCAGAAGATATCTCACTACTGATGCAATTCTCTATCTATATAAAAGCCAAGTACGGCCAAGGATGGAATACTGTTGCCATATCTGGGCAGGAGCTGCCAAAAACAGCCTATCATGCCTTGACAGAGTACAAAATAGACTTTGTGGTTTAGTGGGGGATGCCCTTTTCTCTACCCTGCAACCCCTCTCCCACAGAAGAGACGTTGCGAGCCTATCCTTGTTTTATCGTTATTTTCATGGCAGGTGCTCGTCTGAATTCCAATCCCTGGTCCCCCCTCGCCAATTTTTCACGAAAAACACTCGTCTAGCTGAATCCACTGTGAAAAATTTCCCCCACTCTATATCTGTGCCTAAATCAAAACGCGGATTTCATGAACAAAGCTTCTTTCTTAGAACTGCACGCCTGTGGAACTCTGTTCCGTCTGCCTGCTTCCCTCCGGACTACAACTTGGATGTCTTCAAGTCTAATGTTAACAAATTCCTAATGAACCGCCCCCTTAAGTAAACACTTCATCAAATCTCCTCACTAACGTAATGTACTTGCAATAACCCTTATCCCTGAGTGGCTTCCGGGCCTTGATAAGTGGTGATCACTGTGTAAAAAAAAAAAAAAAAAAAAAAAAAAGTTATAAGCTTGGAAAGACAGGGGGTCGAATAATTCACGCCTCTCATTTTGAAATGTCTATTAAAAAGTAAATAATTCATTTATGTACCAAAGTCTTATATATCACAAATTGAAGAGAAAAGGTCAACAAATAATATATTCAAATTTAAAAAAAAAAAAAAAGAACTGTTTTTTAGAAATTTACCTGTAAAGTCCGAAATTTAAAACCTTTTTAAAAAAAAAAAGTTTTTTTTTTTTGTTTTTTTTTTAATGAAACCTTGGTCCTTGCTCCTTTAATTGAAAAAAAAAAATTAGGGCTTGAATTACATTTTTCGAGGAGTTATAAGCTTGGAAAGATGGGGTGGAATTATTCACTATTTTCACGAAATTTCTGACACACCTAAATGTCTGCATATAATTTGCCAAACATAAAAAGTACACTTGGAAGGGGGGAGGTTATTACAAATGTAAATCTTTCTAAATATTTCCTGAATTTTAATTCATTGAAAATTGTGACACTCGATTTGGTTTTTTTTTTTTAAAACAAACCTTACTTGTTTTGGTTCATCGTTAATGCTATTCGAAAATTTTAATGAACGACTGAAAAGTCGCCGATTGGCATACAAAATAAGAAAACAGTGCAGGAACCGATTAGTTAACAAAGCTCATCTGTTATGTTGAGAATAAGTTTCTAAACAATAATGCTACTATTTCGAAAACCATTTTTAAAAATGGGGAAGGGGTTCAGTTAATTATTTTCTGCCTCTATGAAAGAATGCTAATATTTTTTTCTCTCAATTATAAAGATTTGTTCGGTGATTAGATGGACTTGCTGGTAAAATCCATTGAAAGCGGTCGGTGGTTCTATGAGAAAATAAAGCTGTGTACGCATTATAAATGTTTCTTTTCTGTGTCTTACGTTATACATTAGTACATTAGGGGTCATTTCGAGTTAAAAGTTTATTTACTGCACTCATCTGGACTAGAGAAAATCATGATTTAAATGTGTATGTCTCGTCTAAATAACTAATGATAATTCTCTGATATGGCCGACCAGACGGGTGATCAAAAAGTCAGATCGAGCGTACCGCGTACCGGAAAACGAAATGAGACTAACGAAATGAGACCAAATTGACAACTCGGAAATTCTAAAAGAAACAATTTAAACAAATTTTATTTTCTACTTAGGTAGAATAAATGCAACAACAACAAAAGAAAACATGGAAAATAATTATAATTAATTAATTTTAATTAATTAATTTTTTTTCAAATGTTTTTTCAATTATTATTTTTCAAATGTTTTTTTTAAATTAAAAAAAATAAAACATAACAAATTAATCTGAAAAGCGCAAAGTTCAAGCCCCCCCCCCCCAAAGGGCCAATTGTCAATTTGATCTCATTTCGTTTTCCGGTATGCTCGATCTGACTTTTTGATCACCCGTCTGGTCGGCCATATCAGAGAATTATCGTTAGTTATTTAGACGAGACACACACATTTAAATCATGACTTTCTCTAGTCCAGATGAGTGCAGTAAATAAACTTAACTCGAAATGACCCCTAATGTACTAATGTATAACATAAGACACAGAAAAGAAACATTTATAATGCGTACACAGCTTTATTTTCTCATAGAACCACCGACCGCTTTCAATGGATTTTACCGATTTGCTTTACCGCAGAAAGAGAAATAAGATATAAATGATGATGATAATAATAATAATAATAACAACAACAACAACAACAACAACAATCCGTGGAAATTCAACGGTAGTGGAAACTTTTTAAAACCCATTATGGTACTAGTGCAGAGAGTGATCCGTGCTGAAATAATAACGTTATTATTTAAAAAGCCATTCTTAACATGGGGAGGGGTGGTGTTTTGTACCTATTCTATACTTCAACCTTACAATTGAATAAAAAAACATATCATAAAACTTTAATTAAACTTGGAAATACGATTTTAAAAATAGCGCGGATCACTCTCTGCACTAGCACCCACATTATAAATAAAATGAATAAAAACTAAAACAAAACAAATATGTCGAATTTAAAACAAATTTTTTAGCAAATTCTTTTTTAACCTTTTAAACTTAAAAGGAATTGATTGAAAAAAATTTAGATTTTTTTTCAATGAAAATTCAACACATCATACACTGGGTTTTTTTTTGTTTGTTTCTTAAAAAATTTTCAATATCAATTATAAAGGAACAGATGTCAATTCACTTGGACATTTTTTTAAATTTAAAACATTAACTATAATAATTAAAAAAAAAAAAAAACAACTTACAGTCTCCTCTCAAAATCACTTTTTTAAAAAAAATGATAAAATAAAATAGCCAATTTGGAACCGTAAACAGACAGCTACATTGTTTTTTGTTTTAGGGGAAATGGTTTTTATAATTTTTAACTGATAAAGAGTGAATATAAAGGGAAGTAATTCGCTTCTCATTAATTAATGTTTGCGATGATGATGGTTTTTTGTGACACAAGACGTACAGACAAGTAAATTAATATTTAGATGATGATGATAATGATGATGAGAAGAAGAAGAACAACAACAAAACAACAAGAAAACTCCTCGAAACCAAACTAAATAGTCGAAACCAAATTAAAGGAATGAACACGTGGGCAGTGTCATTGATAAGATACTCTGGACCTTTTATAAACTGGACCAAAGAAGAACTAAGGAATCTCGAACAGACGACCAGGAAACTAATGACGATGCACAATGCACTACACCGGAAAGATGATACTGACTGATTATATGTGAAAAGGAAAGACGAGGGAAGAGGTCTGCTCTCTAAAGAAGACTGTGTTAATAACACGCAAAAAAAATTAACAAAATACATAATGCAGAACACGGAAAGATTAATTACGGCAGCAAGAGACACAGAAGAAACAGACAAGATAGAACAATAGACAAGGAATAAGATGAGGAAATAAAAATGGGAAGAGAAACAGCTACATGGACGATTAATAAGGATTACAAAAGAAGAGACAAATGAAAACACTTGGAAATAGCTATAAAAAGGAAACCTTAACAGGAAAACTGAATCACTAATAACAGCTGTGCAAGATAATGCAATTGGAACCAACCACATCTAAGCTAGGGTCAACAAGACACAAGAAAACAACAAATGCAGACTCTGCAGACAAAGAGACGAAACAATAAACCACATACTAAGTGAATGCAGCAAACTAGCCCCAAAAGAATATAAAACTAGTCACGATCAAGTGAGGGAGGCAGTGAACTGGCAATTATGCAAGTGAATGAATTTTGAACACACGGACCAATTGTACAAACACAAACCGGCAGCCGTAATGGAAAATGAAAATCACAAGATCCTATGGGACATGGATATACAAACGGATAAACCCATCCAAGCAAGAAGATCGCATGTCATAATAATTAACAAGAAGGAAAAGGCCTGCCAGATAATAGATTTTGCTGTCCCGACAGACCAGAGAGTGAAAATCAAGGAGAAAGAGAATCGGATCAAATACACGGAATTGGCCAGAGAGCTCAAAGGGATCTGGAGAATGAAGGAAGTAAAAATAGCGCCACTAATAGTAGGAGCGCTAGGAACGATACCAAAGATTTTGAAAAAGAATGAGAGAAATTGGAATCAGAGGGATGACCGGGAAAATACAATGAATTTCAATAATGAAAACTGCAAAAATATTAAGGAAAACCTTTGAATGTGGAGACTGACACCACACATAAAGTACACACAAACTGGGTACAGAAATATTAAGGAAAACCTTTGAGTGTGGAGACTAACACCACACATAAAGTACACACAAACTGGGTACAGAAACGGCCATGGATGCAAAACATGAAGTAAAATCACATGAAATCATGAAATCATAAAAACTGTACAAATGAAGAAACTGCGTCCACCTTTTTTCCTGTGAGTGTCACCATAAACAGGCACCACACCAAATAATGAGGGTCAAGAAGGAGGGGAAGACCGAGGAGAGAAAGCACTAGCCAGACCTCCATTAGAGATGTGCAAAAAAAGACTGGGACCTTGGGGAGGCTTATTGCCACCCAAATTCCAGTGAAGACCAATGGTCGCCACCAACGAGAAATCAATGGTAAGCGGCTGTTGCGACAACGCAAATTAATTTGCAAAGGTTGTTGAAATAGTTGGAGAGTACTGGAAATCTGGGAAGACTTGTTGCCACTCAGACTTCAGGGAACACTACTAGTTGTTCTCAAAGAACAATCTTTGACGATGGCTTGTTCGAATACTCCTAGTGAGTTAATAATAATAATAATAATAATAATAATAATAATAATAATAATAATAATAATAATAACAACAATAATAATAGTAATAATAATAAAGACTGGAACCTTGGGGAGGCTTATTTCCATCCAAATTCCAGTGAAGACCAATGGTCACTGCCAACGAGAAATCAATGGTAAGCGGCTGTTGTGATAACGCAAACTATTTTGTGGAGGTTATCGAAAGAGGTGGAGAGTAATGGAAATTTGGGGAGACTTGTTGTCACTCAGACTCCAGGGAACACCACAAGTTGTTCTCAAAGAGTGTCGGAATTTATCTTGCTTCCAGATAAATTCGACACTAGAGTAACTAAGCTGAAAAAAAATCATGAAACAAAAGAGGGGGAGGGGTAAAAATGAAATCTAAAGGTCTTGATTTGAAACGAAGAAGAAACTTTATTTACAATAAGTTGCAAATTTTTCCCTTTGCGGGCATTAAACTTAAACGCCAAGGTAACATATTATGAAAAAAGTAACAACACTGGTTCTTATAAAGAAGTTGTGTGTATCCATAAACGAGTACAATAATAATGTACAAAATAGAAGTATCTCCTAATCACACTCGCATATGAAATTAATTTTAAGAGCGTACTCACAATTGAAAGTCAGTCAGGCACGTGCCTTTTTCTTTTTTTGTTTAAAGTTCTTTTAGAATTTTCTTTCCCTCCATGTTGCATGCAAACCGTAGAGACACACATGTATTACAGGAGCAAGACCTCGTCGCTTGTCTGGATAGGAAATTCCATAATTCCTTGTCACATAAATTCCACTCCTTGTAAAATAAATATGCACAAGACCGCAGCCACGTAGTTAATTTCCAGAAGTCTGTCTCGTCACAGCCGGGTATTAATTTCTTGCCGGGTTTACTTCTTTGAAGGAGGCTCTTCAAAATTCCATTTTCAGCACCGGGCAATGAACATGTTCACTCTCCACGTCAGCAGAATTTCAAAAGAGGACGAAATACGCGCTGAGCTCGTGACGTCATTACAGAGCTAGCATTTCTCTTTTCTCTAAATTAAAGGGAGTTTCGTACAAACCGAAAATATACGAAACTAAAAATCATAAAGGATACAAAATACAAAAAATCATATACAAGAACCAGATAAAAAATAATAAATGTAAACAGGGGAGGAATGCACCATTATTGGTACAAAACAAATTCCAACAAGAGCAATCTTTGATGATGGCTTGTGTGAATACTCCTAGTGAGTTAATAATAATAATGGCAAGTTTGTAAATTAACCCTTTAGCTAAATCGCTTCCCCAAAATTAGATTCTACCTTTTCATTAGATAATTAGTTTCGTATATAAATTGAACGTAAAATGATCATCATTTCTTACTTAACTTTTTAGGAATATTCAGTTTTTTTTACCACTAATCTTATGTAATCGCTCAAAACTAAAAAGATTGAATAAAATATTGGTAGACCACAACATTTTCTTACGAATGCTGACATTTATTCGGTGGGTTTCTACCAGCGTTTTGCTTAATTTTATATTTTTAGCTGTTAACAAGGCTCCTCTTGCTTATGAGCAGCCATTTTATTTTGTTCGAACTTAACAGAGTGGAGACTAGGTTTGATTTGAACTAAAAAAAAAGAAAAAAGAAAACGCTTTAAAATAAGTTTAAACTCAGACCAACTTATCCAGATCAGTAGAAAAGTAATTTATGTAAGCATTTGATTCTCGTCTCTATTTTTGTTCTATTAGTAACACCGTCTTCATCTTTTTGTAGGTGACGTTACATTTAAATGTAGATATATTTTTTTTTAATTCAATAAGCTTAGAAGATTATTATTGTTCTGTATTTTCCTCTTTCAAGTCTTGTTCATTGTCTGTAGACAATAAACAACGGCTGGACAAATAGAACACACTCTTATCTATGAACAAGACATTTGGGGGTTTCATCGGCAATCACAAATCCGAAGAGTAAAAATAGTAAAAGGATAAGTAAAAATTTCCGAGTTCCATGGTAAGCCGGGGAGTTTTAACAAAATCATATTGAGATCCGGAAAGAGTTCGTGTGTTTTTTGTTTTTGTTGCGTGTATGGCCGAATAAGAATGAGTTAAGTTTATTTTATTCTAGTCAGGTTATTTACAATCGAGTCCAAAGTTGAGAAGAGAAAGTCTTAAGCGCTACCGACACGCCGCAAGGCCTGACTCGCAATGAATCGGGAATTATTATTCATTCTTTTATCATTTTTTTTCCCTTTATGTATTTTATCCAAGTTTTTTCTCATTGAGAGATTTTCATCTATATTTTTCAATTCAACACGAAAAAATAAAATAAAACATTATTATTGCAGGAGAAAACGATAACCAAACAATGATGGCGTGAAGCTGGTGCCAGCGAAATTGAAAAAGCTCGTTCAGAACATTTTAACCCTTTCTTCTTCTTCTTAAAAAAAAATGAACAAGTTTAAATATTTGTAGTGAAGAATTTCCTAAAATAAAAAAATGAACAAGTTTAAATATTTGTAGTGAAGAATTTCCTAAAATAAAAAAATGAACAAGTTTAAATATTTGTAGTGAAGAATTTCCTAAAAAAAAAATGAACAAGTTTAAATATTTGTAGTGAAGAATTTCCTAAAAAAAAACAATGAACAAGTTTAAATATTTGTAGTGAAGAATTTCCTAAAAAAAATGAACAAGTTTAAATATTTGTAGTGAAGAATTTCCTAAAAAAAAAAAAAATGAACAAGTTTAAATATTTGTAGTGAAGAATTTCCTAAAAAAAAAAATGAACAAGTTTAAATATTTGTAGTGAAGAATTTCCTAAAAAAAAAAAATGAACAAGTTTAAATATTTGTAGTGAAGAATTTCCTAAAAAAAAAAAAATGAACAAGTTTAAATATTTGTAGTGAAGAATTTCCTAAAATAAATGAACAAGTTTAAATATTTGTAGTGAAGAATTTCCTAAAAAAAAAATGAACAAGTTTAAATATTTGTAGTGAAGAATTTCCTAAAAAAAAAAAATGAACAAGTTTAAATATTTGCCGTGAAGAATTTCCTAAAAAAAAAAAAATGAACAAGTTTAAATATTTGTAGTGAAGAATTTCCTAAAAAAAATGAACAAGTTTAAATATTTGTAGTGAAGAATTTCCTAAAAAAAAAAAAAATGAACAAGTTTAAATATTTGTAGTGAAGAATTTCCTAAAAAAATAAAAAAAATGAACAAGTTTAAATATTTATAGTGAAGAATTTCCTAAAAAAAAAATGAACAAGTTTAAATATTTGTAGTGAAGAATTTCCCTTACACTGTGTCTCGCCCTTTATTTCTGGGAGCATCTAATTTTTTTTTTAATATAAAATGTACTTATCCGCAGACGTGTGTTTCACCGTCATAGGGATCGTCAGTGTGGCTGAATTTAGCAAGATTCGAAACTGCAAGTAAAGTTATTACAATCTGACACCTTATGCTCTAAGAACAGCAGCAATTTATGAACTTAGTAAACAAGAGATTGAGCGAGGTTTTCAATGTTTTTAAATTGTAAACGTCTGTAATGAAACAAAGCAATTTTTTACATTATAAATGAGAAAAATATTTCAGGTTGATATTTTCTCAGTTTTTCTACTTTATATCTATTTTTGACAAAAACCTAATGTACCAGATGAATAGGTTAAACAATGATTTAAAAAGCCATAGTCGTTTACTCACTTATATATATATATATATATATATATATATATATATGTGTGTGTGTGTGTGTGTGTGTGTGTGTGTGTGTGTTTCGTTAAACAGCAGGAATAATTCCTGCTTATTTCCCCTGGGATCCGTTTTTTCTATTTAGTGGGCCTATGTCCGAACGTTCTGTTCTAGTGTAATAAGAAATTCGCCATAGCTACAACTGTTTTCAACTCCCATGAGTCGTCTTCAGGCGCGTGATGAATTAAAAAATTGCGTTTTATGAATTTATTGAAAAAGTCTATGGCTAGTTTCTTTTAGTACACCCGAATAGAACTTTCGAACATTAGCCCGCTAAATGGAAAAGATGGATCTCAAAACAAACAAATACGAATTATCCCTGCTGTTCAACAAAACCTGCATGAGAAAAAAAAAAATGCTGCCCAAGTGTCTAAATTTATATATATATATATGTATGTATAATAGAACAACAAGAGTATGAAATGAAGTCACAAAACTATATATTGGTGGATATAGAAGGGATCATTTATTGAATAATGGAATACAAGCAAAATGCTGGGGGATAGAAGGGATTCTTTCAGCCAGGGCATTTCGAAGCCTAATGCTTCTCATTCGAAGAGTAGAGAAGGTGCTAGGTAGCATGGAGGAGATGCGGCGTCTTGCGTAAGGTTCATTAGGAGCGAAAAAGACTAAGTGGAATCTATATCCACCAATATATAGTTTTGTGACTTCATTTGATACTCTTGTTGTTCTATTGTATAAGCTCCAATGATAATTGTTGAGCTTGGCATTATCCAGATAAGTTTCCTCTTGTGGAATTGAACTCTGTCTTTTCCTCTTACGCATTAAGCTATATATATATATATAAAGTAATAGCGTTCGTGTGTGTGTTTGTCTGTGTGTACAACTCCCTATGATCAAAGAAATATAACGTGTCTATACACCTCTCCCGGTCAAGAAATGTTAATGCCGATTGTAGGGTACTTTTGTCAAAGGATACATTTACTTTTATGTGTAACTTCTAGATATATCATTCTTCACATCACATATACATCGAATGAGTTATGGTTATTAACATATCACATTAAATTAAATCATTTTAAATAATTAGCTCGATAATATTACTTATTCGACATAATAGCCTCGTTAATACTGTACTATTTAAAAATATAATTTAAAATGTAATTATTTAGTTTATTTTCATTTCAATTTATATTTTATTTAACTTAAATTTACTTATTATTATCGTAAATCTGAAACCTTTTAATTTTCAAACCAGAAAACCAAGGGGAATAACTGTGATAGTTTAATTCTTTGAGCACGTTATTAAATATTTTCTATCATAGATTTGTTTTCATTTCGAAATATTCTTCTTAGTTGAATTATTATTTTTATTTTTAATTCGGAGGTAATTTTATTTTCGCTTATTCTTAATTTTTAAACTTTGGAACTCATGTGGAGAGTGAACTCAGAGTCCACCCGGCTTTCTCCGGAACATTACGAGTAATCTGAGCGTCGCTGAGGGAATGAAGCCGAGCATCGCCGATGAAAGCATGACAAGAAAAGAAAACCTACCTTAAATTTTAAATTTTATTTACTGTAAAGAAAAATTTTATAATATTTTTTGTTTTGTTTTTGCTATATATATATATATATATATATATATATATATATATATATATTTGGTACTCATGCAGAGAGTGATCCGTGCTGAAATAATAACATTATTATTTAAAAAGCCATTCTGAACATGGGGAGGGGAGGGTGTTTTGTACCTATTCTGTACTTTAACCTGTTGAGGTGGTGCAAAATAGGAAAAATGAATTGAATTGAGAAACGAACGAACAACGCGTTTATTGAAATAAACGAACTAGGATTTATTTTGTGAAGAAACAAATGGAAGAAAAGGGTACAGCACGTGTTTAGTTTGGTGTGCGTCTCTTGCTGTTAACTGGTGAGAAGGAAAGTCTATTGTTGTAGAGAAAGAGAAAGAGAGAGAGAGAGTGTGTGAGTGTATGAGTGTTTCGTTCAAACACATCCATTTCATTTTAAAATAACGGGGTCACCATAGTTTGTCCGCGCGTGGGAAAAGGAGTGAGTAATGTAGTGGAATGAGAAATGGCAGTCCAGCGTGTAGACAAAGAAAAAGAGGGTTGACATCAGTAAAGCTGCGTGCAATGTTGGTACTTGTCTGATTGATGGACCAAAGCAAAAGGGAAAAAAGAGTGAGAAAGTCAATCCAATTCATGGAGAGAGAAAGTGTATAAAGTATACATACTGTCTGTTAGCTCTTCCCCCACACAGTAGCAGGTGGCGTGAGGCGCGCGCACACGCGCCCCAAAAGGGAGATTGCTGGTCCGCCGACCGTTCAGGTCGGAAGCTGGTTCGAAAAGAAAGAAGCTGCTTATTGCTCTTGCTTTTATAGTTGTTTCCGGTGGTCTTTTGCGCATGTGTGGATTTCCTTCAAAGGGGAAGTGACGTTGCCCATGTGTGCGTACGTGTGCGCGTATGTGTGGGTGGGTATTCAATTATAGAACTTGTATAGGTTTTAACAGGTTCTTCTGTAGTTGAATTAACCGTTTTTCCGTAAGTAACGTGCCGACATTAACCATTAAACCATTAAAGCAGAATCGTTTAATATTTCACATAAATTCTGCTAACATTAGGGGGCTGTGGAGCCCCCTAATGTAAACAGAATTTTTGTGAAATATTTAACTGCTGAAGCACCTGTTAACAACTATACAAAATGTATAATGAAAAAAAAAAGTATGTTTTTGTAAACTTACTGACAGCATAATTAGCGTCCTAAATTATGAGATGAAAAAATGAACGAATCTTAGTAAAAAACAAAAAAAAAAAAACAGCGCCGGTTTTCAGAGCTGCTGAAAACGAATATCAGTTAAATTTGTTTTGATATAAAGAAATTACTACGTGGCCAGAAGGAGGGTGCTCATTTTATGTTAGATTTATATAGGAAAGTGATCCTCCACTTTTTGAAAAAAAATTTTTCATATCATGAAAACTACTAATCTGCCCCAAATTTAAATGTGATATCCGTTTTCAGCACCACCGAAAACCTTTAAAATGTTTTTTGAGGAGTTGGAAAGAAACTTGACATTGACCAATTTTTTTGTTCGAGTAAAGGTTAAAAGGTAAGTCAAATAAACACTTTTTTTTGTAAAGTTTTTTTTTTCAAGAAAAATTGAAAAGAAAATTATCTTTGTTTTTTGGGGTGTTATTTTTATTCTTTTTTTATTTCATTTTATTTTTTTTCTCAAGGAAAACCTGAAAACTAGAAAAATTGAAACAAAACTGGGTGGGATAAATTTTTTTTCTTTTTTTTTCATATTAAAACAGATATTGTTGTTGTTTCCTCAGACCATTGTTTTATTAACGGTGTGTGTGCATAAATCGTATTCCGTCTTCGCACTGGAGGTCTTTCTGTGTTGCTCGCTCAAACGCCCACAATGGCAATTGTAGGCCTAGACTTGGCAAAAGAAAAAAAAAGGTACCAGTCCAGATGATGTAAAGGTTCGGCATGTGGTAGCCTGACACCTCCAGGCATAGCCATCGCTTACCTTTCCTTGTCCACATAATGCGCAAGCTTTCATCCGTGCCAGTAATTTTTTTCTTGACAAAAGTCGAGGACTCCAGTTGGTGTTTCCAGCTGCTCACTTAAGGCTATAAAATTCGTGTTTATTTTTTTTCTGCGTTAAAGTATGAAATGGTGTGCTTTTTTTTTACTAATTTATTTTCTGTTCTTCCTCTTCCAAATTGTCATCTACTGCTTTGAATTTTCAACTCGCATGAACGCGCATAACGTTGAAAACCATCGCGCTACATTGTCATTGGTTCAGCTTTATGTTTCGTCAGACGGCTTAATTTTCTCGGTGACACTCGGCTTACTCCGGCTGTTGACGTCATGTTCCGGAGAAAGCCGGGCGTGCACTGAGTTATGTCTGGATCACTCTCTGCATGAGTACAAACCTTTTTTATTTGTTATTGTTGAGTTATCCGGTTCTTTTTTCACTGTATTTAGTAGTTTTACGCAGATATAATTCATCGTTCTGTTTATAATTGTTTATTTTTGATAAAAAAGAAATTACAGCCATTGAACTGTAAGTGGTTTGTTTGCCATACTTATAGGCAAATGTGCACTGAACAGATACCATAATACTTTAAAGTTAAATTCAAATTTTGATATATCTTTTAACTTAAACGCAAAAAAAAAACAATTGGAGCGCTGAAAACGTACACAGTAAAACAATACGTTGTAAAATACTCTTATGGTTGTCAACGGGTTAATGTAGATTTATTTGTAAGAAAATTGCGTTAAAATAACTTAAACGTAATACGGAAATGAACGATGTAAAAAAAAATGCAGAAAGTATTAACAATTTTTTATTTGGATAATTTAAACGCGAAAAAAAAAAGTTGGAACGCTGAAAACGTACACAGTAAAACAATACGTTGTCAACGGGTTAAAGTTGATTTATTTGTAAGAAAATTGTGACAGTATAGTTCTAATACAGAATAGTTGCAAAACATCCCCATTGTTAAATAATAATTTCTAAATAATAGCGTTACTATTTTAGTGTGCAGGTCAAATTCTGCAAAAGTAGCGATTTATGTTTATTTGTTTACGCTGTTATGGGTTTATGTTTATGTACGCATACGCAATCGGAAGTCGTAAACCGGATGTTGGGTTACAATACCCGTTACAAGGTCATTTGAGTTTTATAATTATATAGATTTAATATAAAATATAATTTTTTTTACCATATATGATATCACATGCATTGCTATGGTATAATTATTACCATAAATCGGTATTTTTTTAGTTTACCGATCCCTCGGCATTCACCTTTGAATTGTTGACTTGTATAGGTTTTGGGGGACGCTGAGAACGAATATTGCATTTATTTCTTGCGCAAATGAGCAATTATTCATATTTGAAGACATTTAGTATCCAACTTAATCATTACAGTTTGGCAAGCATGATGACCGCCCCGTGCATTTACTAAAAAACACCAAAAAGAGCCAAACGAGCCAAAAAAATGACCCCAGGCCTCCTTTCACTTTCCCATGATTGGACAAATAATTATTTTTATGATAAAAAAAGGCATTTATTTTCGTTTTTTGACACATACCGATTTTTTTGTTCTGACACCAAATCTGATAATCAAACCGTCGCAAATTTACCGGTTGCATGGTATGAACTCCTGGACCCTGGGACTTTTTGAAGAAATGTTAGTTTCAATAAAGTGGGGGATCACTTTTCTATGATAATTTAACGTAACATGAGCACCCATATGTTGATCCCCACCCCCCAAAAAAAACATTTTGTTTATATTGGGACGGGGGGGGGGGGGTGTTGGCGGCGGCCGGGGGAATGTTGGGGCGTTGTTGTAATTGTACTATCTAGAAATGTTTCCTGTGAAAGTGTGTTTTGCAATGAGCATAAATAAAAGACAAGGTCAGACGTTTAAAACCATTGACGTAGACCTGACATCAGACAGCTTCAGTCACGGTATGTTCTACGTCTCCATCAGCCGGACAGAAAGTTCCGAAAAACTCTACATTCTGGCTCCAAATCAAAAAAGCAGAAATGTAGTTTACCACACATTATATATATATATATATATATATATATATATATATATATATATATAAAGTTTGTTGGGATGCTACCTTTTACAGCGTATTTTACGCTATCTCATCTTCTTTTGGGCCCCCTTCAGCTCATCCAAACGTTAGTCTATACAACTACTTATGTACCCCCCACGTCCATTCGTCTGATGTATATATTCTTTTAATCTTAGCAAGCGCCAATTTCCCTCCCATTTTCTAAACCCTGTATCAGAGAGATTTTAACCTTCTCCATCCCCCTAATTTTTATACCCATATCGCCTCCCTTCCTCCTTTTTTAAACCTTAATTTCAACCAGATTCATAAAGTTGGTCAAGTTGGTTCAAAATTAGATTTCATTTGTACATAAAACGCCGATGAGAGCATCTGAGAGTTTCTTCCCCTTTTCGTTTAATGAACACTATATTATAATTTAAACGCCTTCACAAGCTTCAATAGAGGAAAAAATATATTAATTTAATATAAATTAACTACAGAATAAATTTATCGATACAAAGTACATGAGAAACTGTTTTTCAGTTAATTCATTCCAGCATTTTGCCTGCACGAACATCAAGTTATTTAAAGGACTTTTCAAAGGATTCTACCACGTCGAAAATAATGGATTAACAAATATACATGACTGGGATTTTATTTTTCCAGCTTGGTATATGCTATTAAAAAAATGCAATTCATGTATTTCACAACTGTTCCTGTATCCTTATTGTTTCAACTTGCAGTGTCCTTTTCACGCTATCTTTCCAAATTTTATTTGCAATCTATGTGATAATAAACAAAATTTATAATTACCCATATCTGTTTTGTTAATAACATTTGTTTTGATGAGATGAGCCATTCATTGAAAATCCATGTATTAAGGAAAAACCTTTAATAATTATTTGTACTCCTTTGTCAAACAATAAATTTTGGTGTAATCTATATATATAAAAGAGAAAATGTTTGTATGTATGTATGTTTGTATTTTATCTTAAGTTTTAACGTTCGTTTTTATGTTGTTTTTTTTTACTTCGCTTATAACAAACAAACCTGGTCATCGACCTCATTTGCTGAATATCTATTGCTTATGTCGTCGTCGTCGTCGTCATCGTCGTAACGCTCTATGACTTCCGTGCAGGCACCTGTCAATTTGGTTCTTACTTAAATAAATTCAAACATCTTTCAGTAACTCATTCTGGCTGGCCGAACGGTTCATGTTTTTTTCACGTTTTATTTTCAAACTTCGCCTCAGGGCTTCGGGTTCGATCCTACACCCCCCCCCCAGTTTCTTTTTTATTTAAGAGCACACACACCTCCAAACCCCCCGGCAACGCCGGGTACCCCCGCTAGTTCTAAATAATTTCCTTTTATATTTATACTCATATAAATTTGCTCTTTTTTTTTGTTTGTACAGTTATTCATATTAAAAAGTCTTTTTTCTATTTATTTAAAAAGAAAATACAGCTTTTTTAAAATATATATTGGACGAATACTTAACATCAGTAAATCCTTCTTAAATAAGAGAAAAATCCAGGTTGTCCTCGACGGTCATACATCTAAACAATATGATATAAATGCAGGTGTACCTCAGGGGTCTCTTCTTGGACCGTTGTTATTTCTAATATTCATAAATGGCCACGCTGATAAAATTGTCTCTGATATGGGTATATTTGCCGATGACACCACGCTCTATAACAGGCCCGAGGGGAAAGCAAATTAACACATATCTAAGGAAATGACAGAAACACTAGAGAAAGATCTCCAATCAGTAGTGGAATGGAGACAAAAATGGATGGCCACATTCAATGCTGCCAAGACTAAGCTTGTTTCCTTCAATAATTACAAGAATCTTTCTCAACCACTAATAGCTATGGCTAAAGATACATTACCTGAAAGTACTTCCTTTAAACTCCTAGGATTAACGTTCACAGTGAACATGAGTTGGAACAGATACATCGAGAGCATTGCTAAGGCTGCTGCGAAAAAGGTGGGCTCTCTTTACCGTGCTAGAAAGTAGCTTATGCCTGAAAGTATCCTGTACCCCTATAAAGCTACCATTCGGCCATGTATGGAGTACCGTTGTCATATTTGGGCTGGCGCATCTTCTGCTTGTCTCTTACTCCTGGACAGGGTTCAAAAGAGAGTCACTCACCTGATAGGTCCTGAAATGTCATCTAAGCTTCAACCTCTGTCCCATCAGCGAAGTGTCGCATCCCTCTGCCTGTTCTATAAGTATTTTAATGGTGGATGGTCCAACGAACTACAAGCCCTTGTACCCCGCC
This sequence comes from Euprymna scolopes, assembly GCF_053919585.1. Classification (NCBI taxonomy): domain Eukaryota; kingdom Metazoa; phylum Mollusca; class Cephalopoda; order Sepiida; family Sepiolidae; genus Euprymna; species Euprymna scolopes. The sequence continues at coordinate 8,865,228 of NC_136493.1, forward strand.
TCGATGTAAATACCCCGACAAACCCAATAAGCAGCTAAATCCCACCCTATACACAGTAGAAATCCCTAGATGTAAGAAAACCTTTTACTCTAATAGTTTCTTCCCCAGAACTGCTAAACTTTGGAACTCTCTTCATATTTCATGCTTTCCCAATTGTAATGACATGCAGAAGTTCAAGTGTAATGTGAACAGACATCTGGCTGCTCAACTCCCGACATAGTACCCCTGCAACTCATGTCCCCGATAGTAGCCCCTTACTTGAAAGTGGCACTGTGTCTTCTTTGGGGTGAAATTGTAATAAATAAAATAAAATAAAATAAAATTAAAAAAAATAAAAATATATGGGTCGTGGAATTGCAATCATCTGCAAAAGATCTAGTTATTTTGCATATTCTTTTACAAATTAATTTTAATTAATTAATTCCCTATTCGTTTTTTTCGGTTTTCTTATGGGATAATCATCTTTAGTTAACTTTTACGTGTAATCATATTCATGCAGATATTCTACATGATTTATACTTGCATAATATTTGCGTAAAAAGTTTATAGTAATACAAAGTATTTTTTCTATATATATTTATGTATGTATAATATTTATGTATGTATAATATTTACGTATGTATAATATATTTATATGTATATATAATTGTTTAAAAAATTTTGTTTCCCAACCCCCAGTCAGTCTTTGGTCTATAGACATGAAACTTAATATATAGGGTATAGACATGAAACTTAATAAATAAGGTATTCGGACCCGTGCGCAATTTTATATTAAGGTTTTAGCCGGGGAAAATCGGTGAAAAGTGTGAAAAATTAAAAAAAAAATGAAATTTTCCAGGTGAAAGTCGAACGACGGCATTACAATATGCATGCGTAACGTAATGGCTAATCGTTCATCTTTTAATTTTTAGCTTTGCAGCAAACATGTCTTTATAGCTCAGGCATTAACGTCAAAGGAAAAAGTAAATCGTAAGCTAAACGTTTTGGTTCCAATTCTAGGTGGTGGCGCACAAGTCATTTTTTTTTTTAAACTTTTAAAATTATTATTATATATTGGGTCCAATATAATATAATAATAAATACGAAATCTGCATTAATAAAAATATCATATTTAAGCGTATTTTACAACCGGGCAATGTTTAGATACATCGCGATTTACGTAGATGTTATTTATTTGTTTTTGTTTTTACGATACGTTTTGAATGAATGTAATTATTTATACGAAAGTGCATTTTTACCTAAATGCGAGTTGGGAATAAGTTTCTCTTTTACCCGTCGTCTACGGCTCATCAGAGTGGCTGAAACATATGCCAGTGGATAATTATATTTCAAATTGGTAAAAGGGAAAATTATTCCCAACTCGCATGTAGGCAAAAATGCACTTTTGTATAATAATTGAATTCATTCAAAACGTATTGCTCGCAAAAAAAAAAAGAAAAAAACCCAGAAAAACAAAAAAATAAAGAACATCTTCGTAAACCACGATATATCGAAACAGTTGTGCGAGATAGTCCAGTGGAAGGAGTACAGGCTTCTTACCATGGGGTTCCGATTTTGAATCTCGCTAGATTCAGCCACTCCTGATGTGTTGTAGACGACGAAACACTTGTCTGTGAATAATTATATTATAAAAACTATATATATATATATATATATATATATATATATATATATATATATATATATATATATATATATATATATATATTTAAATAAGGGAGTAGTCACCAACAATGTGTATTTTTTAACATTATTTTATTATTCCGTGTCTTGGTTTTTCATTGAGAATTACGTTTGGATCATTGTAATAATGTTTTTAAGTCATTGAAATCGTTTTTACGCGCGTTACAAACGTTCTGTGAAGCGTCCTCGTCAGAAATTATTTTCAAATGTGTTGGAGATGTAAAAATGGCAATTTTCGTAGTTCATTTGAAGTGTTTCCAAGGGGTGGGGGCTTGTAAGTGTTTATTATTCATTGGCATGTTCAATTTTTATTACTCTTTTATTGAGCTTGTCGAGGCCGCTGACCTGGCTGTAGTCACTCTCTCTTTCTGCGTGTTTTTTTTCTTTTCATTTAGGGTGGGGTAGGGTGTGTGTGTGTGTGTATGTGTGCGCGCGCGTGTGTGGGTGCGTGTGCGTGTGTGTGCGCGCGTGTGTGCGTGCGTGTGCGTGTGTGTGTTTGCTTTTATTGGTTTGAGAATATGTATACTGTTTTATAATATTATGAGGTTATTTGCTTCCTTAGGAAGGTGACTGTGATGCGAGGTCGTTACTAATGTGCATGTGTGAGGAGGGAGGGGGACCAGCTCTTCTGAAATAATGGTAGGGGTGCTTTCATTCTATTTTGATATTTATTTTTTGGATTCTTGGATTTTAGTATTGTGATTTTTCGTTTCAGTCTCTTCGGGTATTCCTTATATTATGTTTGTTTAGATAGAGGGGTGTATTTAAAAATATGTATAGGGGATTTTTTAATGTTTCTATTTATTTGTCTCCTCATGTGGGTATGGTCAGACCCAGGATCAGTTCCTAGTGTGGGGAAGATTTTGTTCCCCAGGGTGGGGGTATTGGAGGGGGTATAGGTATGGGAGGAGGATGATAGAAGGGATGATAGTTGTCTCAGTCATGAGGGGGTTCTCCTCCACTGACTGAGGAGGGAGCGAGGTGTTGGAACAAATATTATACTATGGTTCTAGGTGTTTCCTAGTGTTGTTGGTTTCGAGGTTAAGTAGGGTTGGTATTGTTCAGTGTGTTGTATTAGAGATACAAACTGTGTGTTGTATTAGAGATACTGAACTGAACAGAGCCTAATATCATCACACAAAAACATGAAATGCAAGGTACACTCGCATGCACATCCATACACATACACATATACACATCCACACATAAATCAGAACCGACACATTAAAACACACACACGTGCGCGCATACAACCACACACAGACATAACACCCTATCGCTCATGGTCACCTTCCTAAGGAAACAAATAACCTTATAATACTATAAAACAGTATACACATTCTCAAACAAATAAAAGCAAACACACACACGCACACACACGCGCACACACACACACACACACACACACAAACACACACCCTACCCCATCCTAAAGGAAAAGAAAAAAACACTAGCAGAAAGAGAGAGTGACTACAGCCAGGTCAGCGGCCTCGACAAGCTCAATAAAAGAGTAATAAAAATTGAACATGCCAATGAATAATAAACACTTACAAGCCCCCACCCCTTGGAAACACTTCAAATGAACTATGAAAATTGCCATTTTTACATCTCCAACACATTTGAAAATAATTTCTGACGAGGACGCTTCACAGAACGTCTGTAACGCGCGTAAAAACGATTTCAATGACTTAAAAACATTATTACAATGATCCAAACGTAATTCTCAATGAAAAACCAAGACACGGAATAATAAAATAATGTTAAAAAATACACATTGTTGGTGACTACTCCCTTATTTAAATATACATCTTTCTTTCGTTGGAATTTCTTAACCCATTTTATATAAATATAAATATATATATATATATATATAGTCATCCACATACATATATATATATATGTATGTGTGTGTGTGTGTGTGTGTGTGTGTGTGTGTGTGTGTGTGTGTGTGTGTGTGTGTGTACAATGTTTTGCTACCAATCAATTTTCAAAAAAAAAATTCAGTACAATTAGTGTATCATTTCGTTCACAACAGAGAAACATATATTTGTATGTTAATCTTTTCAGAAAATTTCGTATTCATGCATTAAACAAAATTGCAAAAGCAAACATTGGATTCATTTCCATTGCAATAAAGACGTAGAAATCGCAGAAAGAGCATCGAACAAATATCGGCTATTTTTTGTGAACATATCAGTTTTGTTTTGTTTTGTTTTTTTTTGCTTTTGAAAAATGATTTGTAAGATGAACGTAATCTTGGTTTTAGAATGTAGTTTATTGATATTATATTGTTACATGTTAACAGATTAGTATATATAGAAAGTATATGCGATAACTTATTTTCACGCTTTCACGCACATACATCTATATTTATCTTATGTATATATATATATATATATATATATATATATATATATATATATATATATATATATATATATATATATACTAGCAGAAGTACCCGTCGTTGACTGGGTTCAAAAACAGCCTACAGAAAATGGACTGTGATTGATGAAAGTATGATAGGTTATGAAAAGGAGGGGGTTGTAAAGAGATAGGTTTTGATACTCAAAAATTTTACCCCAAGCAAAGTATGATGAAAATAAAGATAATTTTCGCGAAAATATATTTTTTTATATCAAGTTTGTTTCCATTCGTAGCCAAAAGTGACCAACAAAATGATGTTTCCTTACAAAGAGAAAATGTTAGATATATATTATAATATAAATATATAAGAAATAAATGTTTCCATAGTCAATAAAAGTTACTTTTATGGTAGAAAAGTTCATTGGTTTGTATTTTTAAGTAGTTTGTAAAAAAAAAAATTTTTTAATTCACGAACCGGTTTTAAAAAAATCAAAATGGCAGCGACTTTGAAATGGAGAGCCCCGTTTTCAATTTGAAGAAGGGGCACCTAAGCATTCTGTGTTAACAATTTAAGAGAGTTCCACCAACGTAAGGAATATTTATAAACATATTTTAATGTTTCCCGTTATTTTGTACTTGAGGAATATTCGATTATGACATATATAGTTTATATAAAAATTCATTTAAGTAGTTATCGCCTCAAATTTCGTTTTAATTTCGGTTCGCTGAAATTATTTCAAGTAAAGAGCATTAAAAACTATTTCAAATCCAAAAAACAACAACTTTTATTGACTATGGTAACATTTACTTCTTGTATATCTATTTTTTCGGGTAGTCGTTTGTTGGCATTTCTGCTAAACACTCTTACTAAATAATATCGACGAAATAGCGAAAAACAAAGAAACAAAAACAGTTTTGAAAAATAATGAAGCTTTACTTACTTTAGTAAAATAATCCGAAACAGCAAAATGGGATATTAAAAAAGTAAACACGTAATTACTTCAGTTTTTTAAAGCAAGGAATCGATATAAATATGAATAAGAAGAAAATGGCGTCCTTTTCAAGCAGAACAGCGTCGTTTCAGTTTTACAGTATTGAACGATGTAGTATTGCGCCGTCGGATTCAGGGTTGTACTATTGTAATGTAAAGAACACGCAGAAAGGTTTGTAATCAACTGATTTCCTTCTAGTACACTGACAAAAAAAGCTTAAACATCTATATCAAAAACCCTTGTAAACGTTTTTTTTTTCATTTTTTATTTCCATACTTTGGGGCCCAGGTGCGAACGCAGACCCCACAATTTTTATGAACCACCGTTCTGCCAGATCAAACATACCCATTCCTGATCCTCGATACATCTTCTATCATTATATGTAATCGGTTTTTTTAAATAGTCAACCATATAGGAGCCTATGCGTGACCAGACACACACACATACACACACAGACGTTCAGCTTTATATTATATATATATATAACTATTTCCACAGCCGAACCAACATCGCAGACCACAAGAGCCAACAAAGCCAACAAACCGGAAGTCTAAGACTCGAGTTTCGCCCTCATTTTGGGCTCATCAGATAAACACATCCAGACTTATTATTTCAGCTTAGGTAACTGATGAGCCCAAAATGAGAGCGAAGCTCGAGTCTTAGACTTCCGGTTCATTGACTTTCTTGGCTCTTGTGGTCTGCGACGGTGGTTCGGTTGTGGAAATAATTATATATTCTCTCACACTTTCTGAACCATATATATATATATATATATATATATATATATATAGTCATCCACATACAGTACTGTTTCGTTGGATCACAACTCATCAGTACGGCTAAACATACACCTTTCCCCAGCCGTGGATCGAACCTGCAACCATCGCATTGACAGTCAGCAGCTCTAACCATTGGGCCACGAATCAGTGCCGAAAATATTTCTCATGGAGTGTGTATTAAATCCACACCCGCACGTCGCAACTATGCTAAAACCATCAGTTTGTTCACAAACAAATTAATAGTGGGCTTGGCTTAATTACTTAAATATGCATCGGGTGAAAATATATTTACAAAGTGCTCAACCCAAAGAGGGAGAGATTTAATATATATATATATATATATATATATATATATATATATATATATATATATATATATATATATATATATATATATAGCACTAACATAATTTCGTAGACTTGTTAGTCACATTTTACTCCAATGAAAGTGGAGGTCCACCTTGGTTTTTGGACTTAGTCGTTCAGAACAAGAATATTATTTAATAAGCTAGGGTTTTTCAAGTTATGCTGATCTAAAAACAGTATCAATTAATCCCCATTCTTTGATTACTAATAATGTTTGCTAATCTTTGTTATTTTATTGATCTAGAAACAGTTTCATCTATTTCACCATCAATATAACTGAAATTGTGTTCCTAGTTTTGAAACAATATTACTAATCTTTGTTAAGCTTTTTTATAGATCTAAATTTCTTATCTAATAATCCATTGTCTTTATTTCTATTAATGTGTTACTAGTGTAGAATATTAGATTCCAGATTTGTTTGCTAAATTTGAATCATTTATCACATCTAATTTACTCCATTATTAGCTATTTAACTCCATTTTAACCCTGGCCACTCAAGAACCTTTCTTTTTACAAGAAACTTTTTTTTTCTCAGCTACGTTTTGGACGTGATAGCAAAAATCTATTCCTATGAAAACATCCCTGTATAGCATCCAGTTTTTTATTTAATATTTCTTCTTTAGGATCCACTATGTAGATGGCTTCCAGTAAACACAGATTGCATCTTTTTGATTTACCAGGTCTATACTTCCTACCCTTATCTACTATTGACCATTTCAATTCAAAATCTTTTTTGTTTTTATAAAGTTCCCTGACCCAATCACCTAATTTAGTTGTGTTCCTCTTTTTATTTCTAATGTTGATTCTTGCACCATCCCCCTTCTATCATTTACACTTTCTCTATTAGTTTCATTCCTCGGTTCATTTTTGAAGGATAAAACATGATTTCTGTATCTTTCCTTAAAGACGCGCCTTGTGGCTCCAAGATATACCTTCTTAATATTATCAGCCTTAATCTCACATTTCTGAGGTTAAGCATTTGCCACCCAATGGACAATTGCCAGGCATTCTGCAATTACAGTTTCTCTCTAAAACCCATTCATCCGATACTGACTTATTATTATTCTTTATTTTGCTTATTTTCCTGTTTTTAGAGCTTATTATAGCATTGGCTGTTGGCAGAGGCGGAGAAAGATAGCATATTTTACGATCAGGCAAAGCCCCCCCCCCCCTTCCGCTAGTATATATATACTAGACTACCCGTGACCCGTTGGGTCAGTATGTTATATTAGCTATGGAATTCATGTATGAGCGTGACACTTGTGACGTAAAGAAAATAGGGTTGTTTTGACATAACAGAAACATTTCTATGAAAGTATATTAAAATGAAAAAAGAATATAGATAGATTTCTATGAGCCGTTCTGTTTATTATAATTGATTATTTTTGAAAAAAAAAATTTACAGTTACTGAATTATAAGTGGTTGGCCATACTTATAGATAAATGTGCACTGAACAGATACCATAATACTTATTATAGTTAAATTCAAATTTTGATATATCTGCTTTTTTTTATCGTTAATTTCTGTATTACGTTTAAGTTATTTTAAACCCCACTCTTCCCATGTTAAATAATAATTTCGAAATAATAACGTTAATATTTCAGCATCCCAATTGTTCTTTTGGTTTTTTTTTCACGTTTAAATTATCCAAATAAACAATTGTTAATACTGTCTGCTTTTTTTTTTTACATCGTTCATTTCTGTATTACGTTTCAGTTATTTTAAACCCCACTCTTCCCATGTTAAATAATAATTTCGAAATAATAACGTTAATATTTCAGTGCGCAGGTCATGCGCGCATGCGCAACTGGATGTCGTAAAACGGAAAATGGGTTACATTCATCGTTACATGGTCATTTGAGTTTTATAATTATATAGATATACTAGCGAAGGGAGGGGGACTTCACATACACCAAGTGTAGCATTTCCCTCTAGATGTTAACGATCGGTTGAGGAGGAAAATGCATTCTCATTTTATAAGGGAGATTATACATTTTCGCTTCCGTTGAAAGATGATATACACACCATATACTTATTCCGGCTAGAAATATTGATAAAATGAAGACATTTTCACATACATCTTACATCATCATCGTAGTAGTTGGTTTAACATCAGTTTTCCAGACTGGCATGTGTTCGATAACTTTTAGAAATTGAGTCTGAAGCCAACTTATTTCTGACCAGGCCTTTGTTTATCCTTCTTTCTCTTAAATTCATCCTTACTTCTTTCTCTCATGCTTTCCTTAACCTTCTCCCCTGCCAACTGATACTGTTGCCTTAACTGTTCTACGTTTGCTTATCAAGCACTAATCCCTTCTTTCAATGTGACCAAGCCAACAGTGTCCTGTTCTGCTCACACCTTTCTATATTATCTAGATTTAATTTTCCTCTGGAGTCATCAGATCTAAGCCTGTTTTTATGATTCACATGACATATCCACTGTATCGTTATCATATGATTTCTCTCCATGCAACGCATGTCCTCAAACCTCATTGGCTAGGTTTTACTTCCATACATCATCATACTGTGTACACATACCTGATAAGCATTTCACTTGGTCAGCAGTGATAACGCTCTGCTAGTTAGTAATGCCAAATTTCTCAAAACTTATTCTCTCCATCCCTAACTATTGTTATTATAATATCATCAGCTTGTACTTTCGTTCCAAAGATAATTACTAGGGCTATGACAACAGCATATTCTTTTCATTGGTTTTACTCTCGAGTGTATATCCGACACAGTTAGACACAGTTAATCAACCGAGAATCACATCACTCTACATAAAAACATATGAGATATCAATGGATATATACCTGAGAATCAAAATAAGGAAAAGAATATGCTGTTGTCATAGCCCTAATAATTACTCTGACGAAAGCATAAAATTCATTTATTTTCATCAACTTCTCTCTTGTGGAATTGCTAAAATTCTATTTCTTCCATCATATATGAACTTATATAAATGAATTTTGCAATAGTAAACCATTAACTTATTGCCAAGAGTTCAATGTAATTCTTTGTGTGAACTACTTTGCTTTTTACCATAATCTTATGTAAATTTTATCTTCGTTTCTAAAATATATCACATGTACCTAGTTGTCATATTTATAGGAGAGTCGATATTTTGCTTTTTACATAAAACAAATAATTTTTTTCCTTTCAATTTATGCATTCTAACCCAATTTGTAGTCATTACTAGGGCTATGACGACAGAATATTCTTTTCATTGTTTTGACTCTTGACACTATACAAAGTTAATCAACCGATAACCACATCACTCTATATAAAAGCATATAAGATATCAACGGATATACACCCGAGAGTCAAAACAATGAAAAGAATATGCTGTTGTCCTAGCCCTAGTCATTACACACAGTTTCAACTCAAAAGCATTTAGATTATTTGGTTCTTAATGAGTTAATCTTTTCCTATCTCTTGTTATCACGCTAGCACCAGTTTCTACTTGTGCTCTAAGGATATCACCAAGCAAGCGAAATTTCTGAACAACTTATTTATTTCTATAAGACAAGCCACCATGTTTTTCAGTATAATTTCCTTGGACCTGTCTCTAATTTCTGTAATGAATCCCTGTTGTTAGCGAGAGGCCACTTAATCGGCTGTTTAATTAGTCAGTCCATAACATCCTCAATAAAGTGGTAATTATTTCTTTTCATTACGGTTGTTAAGTGGATCTAAACATTAAGGAGGTAAAGACCCGAAACCCTGGCCACTCCTACCCTACCAGCCGATGGTGACAACTGAGACGAAAACATATGCAATCAGCATAGTTTCTTATTCAGTGTTGCTTTTATATTTTCTAGAATTTCTCTATTTACATAACGTCACGTATGTGTATATACTTATATACGCTTTTGCAGACATGATTCATTCCTAAACTAATTAACCAATCCTTACGAAGTTCAGCACACAACTGCTTGGCATAAAGAGTCTAAATATATTTAGTTTTCATTTAGTATTATGCAAAGAGGGTAAAAATATATATAGTAATCCACATACAGTATTGTTTCGTTGTATCACAACTCATCAGTGTGGCTAGACATGCACCTTTTCCCAGCTGTGGATCGAACCTACAACCATCGTGTTGACAGTCGGCAGCTCTAACCATCGGACCAAGAACCAGCGCCCATAAACATTTAAACTTAAATACGCATCGGGTGAAAATATATTTACAAAGTGCTCAACGCAAAGAAGGAGGCTTTTTATATATGTATGAAATAAAGTTTTTTTTTTTTTTTTTTTTTTTTTACATAGGCATCACCACATTATCAAGGCCAAGAGGCCACTCAAGGATAAGGGTTAAAGAGTGTACAGTAGAAATTGGACAATATAGTAATCATTAGTAATGAAAATTTGGTGAATTTGATAACTTATATGGAACAGCTCATCAAGAACTTATTTACGTTAGACTTGAAGACAACCATATTGTAGTCAACCGGAAAGCAGGAAAACGGAAGACAATTCCACAGGCGTGCAGTTCTAAGAAAGAAGCTTTGTTCATGGAATCTATGTTTAGGTTTAGGCACAGATAAAGAGTGGGGGGAATTATTGATAGTGTTTACAGCTAGACGAGTGTTTCTTGTGAAAGTTTGGTGAGGGGGGACCATAGATTGAAGCTCAGTCGAACACTTTCCATGAAAATAACGATACATCAGAGACAAACTCGCAACATCTCTTCTGTGAGATAGAGGTTGCAGCGAAGAGAAAAGGACATCTCCTACGAGGCTACGAAGTCTATTTTGAACTCTATCAAGACAGGACAAGTCCTTTCTAGCAGCTCCTGCCCAGATGTGGCAACAGTATTCCATCCTTGGATGTACCTGGCTCTTATATAGATAGAGAATAGCATCAGCAGTGAGATATTTACCGGATCGATAGAAAGATCCCACCATTTTTCCAGCGGCCTTGGCAACAGATTTGATGTACGTGTTCCATTTAAGATCAGGAGTAATGGTCAAGCCAAGAAGCTTGTCAAAACTTGAGGCCTCCTGAAGACGAGAGCCATTCATTTCAATTGATGCCAGATGTGGATTAGAATGTTGATGATGTAAAGAGAGAAGCTTGGTTTTAGATGCATTAAAAGTAACCAGCCACTCCTTTCCCCATTGTACTACGTGCTCAAGATCAGAGAAGAGATAATTGGAGAGAACTTGGTCGTTTACAGTCTTAGATGTGCTACCATAACTGGTAGTGTCGTCAGCATAAATGTCTACAAATGACGTAAGGATGTGATTTGGAAGATCATTAATGTAAGTCACGAAAAGAGTCGGGCCCAGGATGGGCCCCTGAGGGACACCGGCATTAATACTGTGAGCTTCTGATTTTTGCCCTTCAACTACTACTCTTATGAATCTATCAGAAAGAAATGATTTAATAATTGAGAAGACTTTTCCAGCTATACCATAGCTAGCGATCTTATGAAGTAAACCTTTATGCCATACCCTATCAAAGGCTTTAGATATGTCAAGAGCAATTGCCCTAGAAAGATTGCCACTGTCGAGAGATTTGCTAATCCTATGCGATATAACTGTAAGCACATCTGCTGTAGATCTAGCAGAACGGAAACCATATTGAGTGTCACTAAGAAGGTTATTTTTGTTGAGATGGTTGATTACTTCTGTATTTAACACAGATTCTAGCAACTTACTCATGACGCACAGGAGACTTATTGGCCTGTACTGAGAGGGGGATGAGCGATCACCTGAATTCTTAAATACAAGGCATACTGATGAGATTTTCCAGGGAGATGGGAAACTATTCTCCTTAAGACAACGTTTAAACAGTTTTGTAAGTATGGGCGCTAGTTCAGGTTGAAGTTTTTTGAGTACTATAATTGGAATACCGTCAGGGCCAGTTGCTTTACTGGAATCAAGGTTTTTGATTAGCTTGGCAACATCACGTACAGATATACGTATATCACATAGCGTGTTTTCTGATACAGGAGGAAATATTGGGGGTTGGCGGCCTCGGTCGCAAAGGGTAGAATTAGTTGCAAAGTTCTTGACAAAGAGTTTGACTTTGTCTGATGCTGACGAGATTACCTCAGGTCCATTGATAATAGTTGGGATGGAGCACACGCTTCTGTTCAGGATTCTGTTTGCTATTTGCCAAAAGTGGTGGGAACCAAGCCACTGCTCAGCTACTTTGGACTTAACAGATTGAGCATACAACTCTCTTGCGTTCTTTATTACTTTCTTACAATGGTTGCTGGCAGTCCTGAAAGCGGCTTTAGTTTCCATACATCTATTACGTTTGAAGCAGTGGAAAAAGTGATTTCTGTGCGCAATGGCAGCAGCACATTCTGGAGAGAAGCATGGCTGGCTGTTAGGTTTTTGCTGAAACTTTTTAGAGGGTATGAAACGGTCAATACCTACAATTAACCATTCCGTCAGGTCTAATACTATAGAGGACACATCCTTTTTAAACATGGAATGCAGAGGTAGATCAGATATAAATGTACGGAAGCTATCCCAGTCAGCCTTAGTGTATCGATATACTGTACGATGGAGAGGTACGTCTGGGGACTTATTACATTTCATTTTTATCTTAATTGATACAACAGAGTGGTCGGAAGATCCAAGAGGCGACAGAACAGAAACTGAACATAGTTCAGGGCAAGTTGTGAGAAAAAGGTCTAGGAGACTTGCATACTGGCCGTCATTGTCGGGCACATGGGTGGGTTCGTGAACAATCTGAGTGAGGTCATAGGCAATGGAGAAATCATGACAGAACCTCCCCTCATCATCGGTCTTGTTTGAGTGGGTCAACCATTTGACGTTGTGAACATTGAAGTCTCCACATACGTGAATGTTAGCTGAAGGATAAGCAGATAGGACTTGGTCAATTTTCTCAGATATGCTTTGAAAGATAGTAACTCCGCTGTTGTGGGGGCGATAGAGAGTAAATATAAATGCCGTAGTGTGAGCTAAAGCAACCCGGAAGCACATATAGGGTAAGTTAGGATCTTCCCTGGAGATGTCCCTACCACATGGAAAGCTATCTTTAATATAGGCACATATTCCATGCCCATGGCGATCTTGGGGGTCAGATTTAGAAGTTAAGTTAGAGTATCCTGTAATTGCAAACTCTTCTAGGGAAATAGCCTGTCCAATGCCAGTTTCACTTAAAAATAAAAGGTCTGGTTTAGTCTCCTGTAATTGGGTTTCAACCTCTGGAAGGTTAGAACGGAGACCCCTGATGTTGGAGAAGGAGACATGGTAGTAGGGGTCTACGTTGGAAGTTGGAGAACCGGGTTTAATCGTGTATTTTTTCTTGAAACTTGTCATGATGAAATTTTGGAATTTGTGGACTAGGTCGCCGAACGTCTGTGTGTGTGTCTGGTCACGAATAGGCTCCTATATGGTTGACGATTATAGAAAACTGATCACATATAATGATAGAAGATGTATCGACACACAGGAATGGGTGTTTTATCTGGAATAATGATGATTCATTAAAATTGTGGGGTCTGTGTACGCGCCTGGTCCACAAAGTATGGAAATAAAAAATTTAAAAATTAAAAAAAAAACGTTTACAAGTGTTTTTGATATAGATGTACATAATAATACTTTGATAAGTATGTTTTAACTTAAATAGGGATGATATAATAAAATTGTGGGGTCTGCGTTCGCGCCTGGCCTCTATAGAATGGAAATAGGCACAAACTTTAATAAAGACTTTTCATATCTATCTGCGTAAGTATACTTTGATAATTATGTTTCAGTTTGAAGAAATATGGTATAATAAAATTATGGAGTGTTCGTTCGCGCACGACCTACATAGAATGGAAATATGTCACAAAGTTTAACAAAATTTTTTTAAATATAGATCCACAGAATATTGTGATAAGTGTTTCAGTGTAAACAGGTATGGTATAATAAATTATGGGGTTTATCTATTTTATTTTTACTTTTATCATATTTTGCTTTGGTTTTGATACGCCCAAATTCGAAGCTATCTCTTTACAACCCTTCCTTTTCATGACCTATCATATTTCATAAACCAGAGTCCATTTTCTGTAAGCTGTTTTTGAACCCAGTCAATGACGGGTACTTTTGCTAGTATATATACATAAGCCAAGAAAGAATATTATCTTTAATAAGACAAACCTATTAAGATAGTAAAAGCTATGCTAGATTAGGAGGAGCAATTCATAAGTTGAATTAAAAACATAAGGAATAAAAGATATATATATATATATATATATATATATATATATATATATATATATATATATATATATATATATATATACTAGAAGTTCAGCCCGGCTTTGCTTGGGCCCTATGTACTGTTCATAACTTTAAGTGCATATGTATATACATATTAAACAGTTTGACTCATGTTCAGGTACCCTACATCTAAAATTTAAAGTGTTTGGATTGGACCCAAAATTTGCGGAGGAGTTTGGTAGAGTCTGCAAAGGTAAACTCTTTCGACTTTCAAATTTTTGCAAAAACTGATTAAAAAGCTTGCTGCATGTCTGAATACCCTTTATGTAAAATTTCAAATGTTTAGACCAAAAATTGACTGAGTAATTTGGTAGAGACCACAAAAGTCAATTTAAAAAAAAAATTGTCCCCCTTAACATTTATTGTTTTGAGCTCAAATAAAATTAAACAGTATGTAGCCATATCCAAGTAACCTACATCTAAAATTTCAAGTGTTTAGACACAAAATTGGCGAAGGAGTTTGGTAGAGTTTTCAAAGGCCAAATCGTTGAACTTTGACCGCTTGACAACTAAATTTCTGGCCGAAAACCGATTAAAAAGATTTTTCCAAATCTCAATACACCTTATGTCAAATCTCGAGTCTGTAGACTGAAAATTGACAGAGTAGTTTGGTAGAGAAATGTATTCACACACACACACAAACACAATTTCATTTTATATATATATATATATATATATATATATATATATATATATATATATATATATATATTAGCATTTCAACCCGGCGTTGCCTCGGTGTTTTGAGCAAAAATAAAAGCGGTCAATTTTTTTTAACTTTGACCCCTATTATGACACCTTAGAATTTATTGTTTGGGGTTCAAATCAAGTTATTAAGTTAGATCCATGTCCAAGGAACCTATACCCAAAATTTCAAGTGTTTTCCCAAATCTCAGTACACTATATATCAAATTTCGAGTCTGTAGACTTAAAGTTGACAGTTATTGCGTAGGGAAATGTACACAGACAGACACACAGACACGTTCACTTTTATATCTATATATGTATATATATATATGTGTGTATTTATATGTATATATGTATATATATGTATGCACATATATATATATATGAGGAATAAAAGCGATATATATATATATATATATATATATATATATACGTTGTTTGGCTGTGGAATTTATTATATATATATATATATATATAATAAATTCCACAGCCAAACAACAATTTATTATATATATATATATATATATAATAAATTCCACAGCCAAACAACGTCGCAGCCCAAAAGAGCCATGACAGTCAAAGAACCGGAAGTCCAAGACTCGAGTTTCGCCCTCATTTGGGCTCGTCAGTTAGACACATCCGAACTCAGGATTCGAAACCCGAGCCTCTTGCATGCAAGGCAAGCACTCTACCAACTGAGCAAACGCCCTGCACACAAGAATTTCAATTAACCAACACAGATCAAGCAAACCGCGCCGAAATCCGACTGTGAAATGAACCTACTACGTCTCAACAAGGGACGCGGTCATCCAACCAGCTAATAACCCCAAGCTGATGTCTCACTAGTAGGAGTTTTAACTCGAAAGGACGATGCCATCCAGCAATACTAACCAAGCGAGCAACTTATGATAGGATTTTCAGAATGTGAGAGAATGTATATAATAAATTCCACAGCCAAACAACGTCGCAGCATATATATATATGAAATGGAGGTGGAAGGACCTGGATACTCAACGTTTCGTCCGATTTATGCGGGCTTCTTCAAGAGGGATGGTCATTGAAGAAGCCCGCATAAATCGGGCGAAACGTTGAGTATCCAGGTCCTTCCACCTCCATTTTATTTCATATCGTCGGATTTAATCCAGCTCAACAATCATATATATATATATATATATATATATATATATATATATATATATATATATATATAGTAGTAAGTTATAATATATATGGCGATTAAGCTACACAGAATATTCTGTGTAGCTTAATCGCCATATATATTTTATAACTTACTACCTAGCTCTACCTACGTTGAAGTAAATACTTAAAGTGTACGCATAAATTTATACTTCCGTATATTAAACGATTTCAAATTTCTTCCTTAATCCTATACAATTACCGATTCCGATTCTCTATAAATGTCTAAATATTTAACTACAGGGTCGTTATTTTCCCCATTTACCATAAAAACACATGTAAAATGTGCAGATATTTTCTCAACAGTAAAAATACACTTGTGGAGATGATCTATAGATTTTAGCTTTTTACTCACAGTTTAAAATCAATCCATATTTATTATTTTAACATTACTACCAGCAGTGTTTAAAAAGAAAATTAAAACGATCGTTTGGCATCGAAATATAGACACAAATTTTTCCGATTTCAATACCGACAGTTCTGATTATTTCAATTTCTGATTCCCGATACCAATTCTGATCAATCGTTCCAACACTAATATATATATATATATATATATTGTATTTTTATATTATATATATATATATATATATATATATATATATATATATATATATATATTCGTATTCTTGTCTGTTTGTTTGCTTGTATGTTTGTTCACAATTTCATTAATATATACAAAATACTAATTTATTTTCATACTGAAAACATATATATATATATATATATATATATATATATATATATATATATATATATATATACGAGCAAACAGTTAATAAAACACGTTAAAAATACTTTGAAATGAGTTAAAACATATTTTTTCTCCTCTTTTTCTTCCCTAATCTTTCTTATTTATATTTATGTTTCGGCAGTAGAGCGAAAAGCATATCTTATTTTTCTTTTATTAATATTATTGGAATTTTTTCCTTTTTTCCTTGTACACATTTTTGTGAATCATTCCATGGATTTCTGCCTTTTGATTATTATAGACCATCTTCTTCCAATTACGGGATTTCCTTGGATTTTACTTGTGCAAATGGAAATTCAGTTAACTTTCTTGAAGTTATATATTTGGATTTTACCGTCACTGGATTATTTATCTTCCACCAGACTATCCATTCATGTCTAATCATCTTTTTCTTCACCATATTCCCTCTGCTTCATTTTTTTTATTATCAAGTAAGATCTTTGGCTTACTTGTTGTTTCATCAAATACTTTTGCATGCAAAATCCGATCCCGCATTTTGCTAATTCCTACCCTCTGATGAGAAGGAAAGTATTTCTTCGAAACTCCGTGGATTAAGGACTATCCACTTATCTAGTATTTCCTTTTCAGATTAAATATGTTTTTAACTCATTTCAAAGTGTTTTTTAACATGTTTTATTAACTGTTTGCTCGTATTATAAGCTCTATCTCCTATTTGGTTTTATCGAGCTTTTACATCTGGCTGAGATAACTTTATAAATATTAATTCTTTAATATTTATAATATACTTTAATTTTACCATCTTGGATCATTTTGGTAAATTTAATTGTAATTTATATATATATATATATATATATATATATATATATAATTATTTTTTTTTTTACTATAATAATTAAATACCTACAGACACTAGTGTTTCATCCTTTCAAGATTCTTCAGTGCAGGGTGTCACGATTACTACCAGTCGAACGATTCGAACCCCGCGACACGAGACATCTCTGGCTCGATTAGCGGAGACCGTATCCATTCGGCTACTATTAACCGTGTGAAATAGCGTTGAATTTTAAACATTTTAATTTAAATGTTCATTACGTCAGACAGACAGTGATCAAATCGTTATACGATGATCTACGCATAAGAGCTAAATTGACCGACTTTTTAATTCAACTGAAAGTGCTCAACGATAAGAAACGAATTTCTTAAAGGGGCTGTCATATACATATATATATATATATATATATATATATATATATATATATATATATATATATATATATATATAGTAAGTTATAAATTGTATGTGGAGATTAAGCTACACTGAATATTCCGCGTTTCATATTTTATAACTTACTAACTAGCTCTACCTACGTATTGAGCACTTTTGAAGTAAATACTTAAAGTTTACGCATAAATCTATACTTTCGTATGTTAATTTTATGTGAGTAAATTAAGTAGTTATATATATATATATATTAGTTGGCTTCACTGGCTCGTAAATTTGCTACTTGAAATACTGAAACATGAATATACCATAATAAGTATTTAATTCCTTTGTTGGAAACATGAAAGAAAATCTTTCTCACTTATTCATGTAAACATTAACATTTTAGAAATTTCGATACAAATTTATCTTTTAAATGTGACCGTAAAGAAAAGAAAAGAAAGACTAATTCAAATTATTGTTGCATTTGGAATCTAGAAATAGATCGAAATTTTTTGAAAATCAAGTTGGCCCCTTGAAAGAAACATTTGAACACAAATGCTAAATACTTGTTCATGAAACAATATTGCGAAGCAGAACCACTTGTTATATTAAAATCAAGATAATTATTGAATTAAAAAACAATGGTCAATAAAATATACTATTTATGTAACAGAGAGTGGGCGTGCATATCCAAATGCATGCGAAATGACGTCACCGGTAAAGAAAAAAATGATAAAAGGGAGAAAGAGCACGTTAGAGAGGACGATCACGTTAGAGACGTGAATGACGTTCGAGAGCACGTTAGAGACGTGTGTAACATTACAGTCACAACGAGAAGTCACGCGTGGTCGAAGAATAAGGAAATAAATGTCATTGTTACAACAGTAAAAAGTGAGTTGAAGTTTTTTCCTATTCTTTGTCTATTTGCAAGTGAGGCTACAATAATATGCTGATATCGCATGTACAGAATTAGTTTATAAAAGAGATCATGCGTCTTGGGTTTTTTATGGAAATCACTCAAGACATGACATGAAGCTACTTGATGTAAGGAGCTAACAAAAACAAAGACAGGAGATGCCTATTGGCCATAGTCTATAAAAGACCACGGCTGTAGGTTGAAGGAAAACAGGGAGCTGGAAGTGAGTTCCATAACTTTGCAGTCCTTGGAAAGAAACTACTAAAATAGGAAACTGTATTACAATGAGGTATTGAAATAGCGAATTGATGGGGATCTTTAGACACACAAGTCAAACGAGCTGCAACAAAGGAAGCAGAGAATAAATCAGACAATTCTGAAGAACACATGCTATAATAGTATTTGTAAAAAAGACTGTGACTAGCAACATCATTTCTGCGAGAGAGATGTTGCAGTGAAGCTGAGAAAGTGTGGGGCCAATCAAATCACAGATGCGGTTCTGCAATTTATCAAAAATCTTCAAATGGAACAGAGATTCACCAGCCCAAATATGACAACAGTATTCCAAACATGGTCCGTCAGTAGATTTGTAGATATAGCGAATAGTCTCAGGTGTGAGAAAGTGTTGAGCGTGACAGAGAGAACCGATTTTACAAGAAGCAGAAAGAGCAATGGATTTAATATATGGACTCCAAGAAAGATTTGATGAGAAAGAAAGGCCAAAAAGTTTTAGAGTCGATTTCTCACCGAGAGCAGATCCATCCATAAGAATCTGCAATCGAAGGACAATAGCTGGTATATATATATATATATATATATATATATAATTTAAAGGGGATTAGAATAATAGTCTAAAGAGCTAAGTGTATTTTAATGTAATAGTGAAATTACTAGTTTAATTAAAATACAGGAAATGCTCGTTGTAATTTAGATATATAATAAGCTCGATAGTTAAATGTCCTAGAGCTAATTCAATATTAAGTAATGTGATTTATAATTTAAAAGTTTTAAAATTTTTAAAATTTAAAAATCAAAATTTAATTAAATTAAAAATCAGTTTCATAAGAAGGAACAACAACAAAGTCAATTATCTGCACGATCGCTCCGGAAATCCGTGCTTTTCATTTGCGGCATACATGAAGTCACGTAGAATAATTATACATAGTTTTTTTGGTAAGCAATATATATATACTAGCAAAGATACCCGTGCTTCGCACGGAGCTTTGTTGCGCACTCGGGTACCAAAATCTGTGGGCACCTTTCCAGTAAGTTGATGTTGTAAGAGCAACGATTGCATAAGGTGATTAACATTTTAACTACCTCTTGTAGTGACTGAAATTCAATCAGGAACTTCACAAAACATTTTCATCAAAAAGGAAGGTTACTTGATGTTACATAGTAAATTTTTCATTGAAGTAATTTTCAACTCTTGCTTAAATTTTATCTTGCACATTCAATACTAAAAACTTACCACAATCAGATCATGTCAGTTTTTCCTCATATCCATTTCTCGAACTTTTCACTGAAGAGCCTCAGGGTAAACTACATTTCTGCTGCTTTGATTTGGAGCCAGAATGTAGAGTTTTTCTGAACTTCCTGTCCGGCTGATGGAGACGTAGAACATACCGTGACTGAAGCAGTCTGATGTCAAGTCTACGCCAATGGTGTTAAATGTCTGACCTTGACTTTTGTTTATGCTCATTGCAAAACACACCTTCACAGGAAATTGGAGTCTCCGGAATTTAAATGGAAGTTCTGAGTCCGATGGAACTAAGGGGATCCTTGGCAGTAGAACGGTTTCGCCTTTGTAGGGACCACAGGAAATGGTGGCCTCAAGTACATTGGTGTGCAATCTGGTGATAACACATCTGGTTCCGTTTGTTGTTTTTGGCGGTTCCAAGGATCGAAGAATCATGATTGGCGATCCAATTTTGAGATTTAAAATGTGTGGAGGCATTCCAGATATCTCCAAAGAGTTTAAAAACTCCACAGGGTAGTGAACAGCTTCATATTCATTAGTAGCCGAATCAACTGACTTGTATTGCTTTGTGTCTCCTGGAAATTCATCCATTATTGAATTGTTCAAATGATTCACATTGCTGTTTAATGGCGAAATAATAGCCCTCTCAGCAAGCCAATCCGGTGATTTTCCATTGTTTTGCAGGTCTGGGTACACTTTGTCTTTCAGTTGCTTCTGATTACCGACACATTTACCAAGCGCAGTTGGAATCTTAATTGTGTCAGGTGAAGAAGTGATAGGAAACTGACCATTACCGATTTGGAGAAGCAATTTTGAGAAGTCTGCTGCAGCTGTGTTATCAGAGATATAGGCTCTCATATTAGTAGTCAGTCTCTTCACTATAACGTGCCTCCAGAGATAGGATTGTTTCAAACTTGCATTGACAATGTTAGCCCTTGTGCCATTTTTAACCACTGGGAGGATTTGACGGAAATCACCGCAAAATAAGGTTGGAATGCCACCCATGGGATTCTTGTTTCCTGTGATGTCTTGCAGTGTTCGGTCAATTGCTTCATAAGCACTCTTGTGCGTCATTGGGGCTTCGTCTACAATGATTGCAGAGGTGTCTCTAATTACATTTGCCATGGCTGAGTTACCAGTAATTTTGCAAACTGGCTGATCCATTCGATGAGTATCCAAGGGTACTTTAAAAGTGCTGTGAAGAGTGCGGCCACCTTGTAGTAGAGTAGCAGCAATGCCACTGGATGCTGTTGCAAGCACAATCTTTCTCATGGATCTAATCTTTGCAAGGATCAAATTGATTACAAAAGTCTTGCCCGTACCACCTGGAGCATCAAGAAACATCATGTTTTTGTTCATTTCACCTTGTGCTTCCAACATTGCCATGAATGAATTGTAAACTTCTCTTTGAGAATCGGTCAGTTTTTCGTGCATATTTTCTGCTTGTAGGGAAAGTTCTTCAAGATTATAAGTAACTTCACGTTGATACTCTCTCGCGAGTCTTTCATCTCTCCCTTGCGTTGGTGCAGGTAATCCATAGCTTGCCAATGGTTGACCGCACATAAGGAGAACTTTTTCTTCAATTAGACAAAGAGTTTTATTGTAGATGTCCTCATTAAAATCTGCTTCTGGATTGTTAACTTCTTGCCTGTATCTGTGAAGAATGTCTTCAGATATTACATCACGAAAAGCCATCCAGATCTCAAGAGGATTGCTTGGCTCACAGGCTGTTAAAATTATCGCAAATAGGCTTCGCAAATTTGAAGGTGATTGAGTGGCACTTGCCTCTCCTACTGCTTGATGCAAGTGATGGTCATTTTCTAGAAGGCCTCGAGCAAGGCACGCTGCTCTGTATGTTTCAAACACCTGACCATTGTATGCTCGCAAATCTTGAAATGAAGTTGGACCAGCAACCTCATTGAGCAACAGGCGTAAGAAATAACACTCCCCTGCTTTTGGACTAATCGTGTAGATTCTCCCAATGCATGGTGCCTTCCATACATTTTCAGTACCTTCAACTTGTACCCCACGCATTCTTCTCATCCATTTCTTTGTCGATTTGTTCCAAGTGTAAAACTCAGGGACTTCTACGTATTTGAGACCCCTTGCAAAGTCATCCTCATGGCAGAGTTGAAAAAATGCTGTCAAAGTTGTGGCAGGCGGTGGACCTTGGGCTCGTTCCAGAGCAGTATCAGCTGAGAACATGACACGCTGCCCATTTTCAAGATGAACAGAAAGTTGTACAATTGGGGGGAAATGTTCATGGATGGGATGTTCCAATATCCTCCAGGCCGCCTCTGAACTGCCGACATACCTTGCATTCTGGAACTGCTGGATCTCATCCACAATGTGGCTTTGTACTTGGCCTTGTTGGTTAGCTGCTCCATCAGTTCTTTGTAGTTCAAACACTGCTTGATCACATCCTTTATTCACGTATTTGAGGACATATTTGATGCTTTGGATCGAGCTGCAAATTTCTACGTTAATGTGAGCGTTGAACTGCTGAAGGAGGACCTTGTTGTACGGAACAATCCACTGGTTTGTTATTTCTTGATTAACATACCGACCATTTCTCTTCATCCTTATTGTACCAGTCTGGCCTCCATCTTCTGGTTTTCTTCGCCTGTACTTGGGGTAAGAGTCTTGGCCTTGCTCGGTACACTGAAGAAATTCTTTTGGGTATTTTTTGGAACATTTGTTGTCAATCATACATGGACAATTTGGATTAAATGGTCCACAAGGTCCATGCACCATATGTGCCATCACTTTAGCATGAAGATCAGGATCTTCCTCTTTGTCAGGGATCTCTGCATATCTGCAGAGATCCATTTTTTCTGGTAGAAGTTTGTCCTCTGGGGCCTGCCAGGTGAGGATGTGTGTATGCGGCAGTCCTCTTTTTTGATATTCAATACTGTACAGGAAAGCCCTCAACCTGCCAAATCCTCCCTTTTTAATAAATTCAAGTAACTTTTTTAGCTTCTGCCTGAAAACCCTGGCAACAATATCTGGACGATCCTGAGGGTCTTGCCCTTGAAGACAATTTTCTGTAATTTCTGTCCACTTTGGATTTGTTGTGAACGTGATGAAGAGGTCGGCTCGGCCCATTCGCCGAACATATGCCATGGCATCACTTTGACGCTCAAACATGTATCGAGGGCCTCCTGTATAAGTTGCCGGAAGTACAACTCGTTGACCAAACTGTTCTGGATTCCCATCCTCCCTAAGAATTGAATCTCTCAAGTTGCTATAATTGTCAGCTCTCAGGGTCTGTTGCTCACGCCTCAGGAACTGTAAACGTTCTGTTTCAATCTTGCAGTACACATCCACCAGCCATTGTTGAAATAGCCTTCGGTACCAGAGAAAATAGTTTCCAGGCCGAGTCATTAAATGGTACGAATAAAATTGCTGTTGGGTAACTTTTCGCCCATTGGATGCCTTCATGTAGATGTTGTAAGATGGAGAACCATAGGGGTACATTAACGGGTACATTAAAGTATCGTAGAGGGGATGTAGTTCGGAGATCCGTTTTAATTCATCATTTCTAAAACGCAAGACAATATCCCGGTTAGCTGTTGGTTCATTCTCCATTAATATTCCAATCTCATACGTTGTTGTTGGAGCATTGAATCGCCGTGGATGCTCTTCTTGCGGCCTTCGGTCTTCCCTTATGACAACTTTATGTTCTACCAAGTGTTCTTCTTCAATCCTCTCCTTTGTTGTTTTCAGCTGACAAATGAAGCTGTTGTTCTCATGTAAAAATTCAGTCAGACTTCGGAGAATGTCTCTATTGAGTCTACTGTCACGTCCCCGATTATGTAGTTCCTCTTCCAGACTATCCAAGAAGTAGACTTGAATAAACTTTGCTGTTTCATCTTCAGGTGGTAAAAGACTCCCAATCTGGTGGCAAACCTGGCCTCGAATTCTAAAAGAAGGATTCCACCCATGTACTGCCGCAATTTTGTGACCAAATGATGTCATTGCAAAACAATTATTATAGCTGCGTAGATTTTGCAGAAAATCTTTAGAGATGGGACCATTGCCGGAGAGCAAATCTTGAAGCAACTGAGGCAGTGGTGGAAAGCTATCAAGCACAACTTTGCCAGAAGAACAACAACAACCAGGGGTTTCTCCTTTAAATTTTACAGCTGAGCAATGTTGACATACTTTGTCCATTTTTCCTATATCAGCTGTAGTGAGAGAGTCATTTTTGTTGTAGAGCAATCCTTTTCTATTGCAGTGTTCTATTTCATGGTGTCTCAAAGCAGTCATTCGTTGTCTAGCTGCCTCGTTTTCTGTCAATTGCTGGGGCAAAGTCATACTCTCTCTCCATGCAGCCTCTCGTTGTTGCCCTTGGTATAGGCGAAAGCTTCGTTGGGTTTCCGATTCATTCTGATGTCGTTGAGCCACTCTCAACTGACCTTGTGTACGTCTACTTACCTCATATAATTCATTCGATCGTAATATTGCTTCTCTTTCCAGTGCATATCTTTGCCTTTCTTGAATTTCATCTTGTGATGAATTTAACCGCCTTACAGCATGTCTAGTTCTGTCAGCTTCACGTTGGGTTTCTCTTTCCAAATCTGACAGTCTTGCTCTCCTTTCTCTTTGACGTATCCTGTTAAGTTCTAGACGTCTTTCTCTATCTGAATTGTTTTCATTGGAGCGAATTGCAGCAACTCTTAGTCTATTAGCTTCCAATCTTTCCATTCTTTCTTCCTCACTTTCGTTTCTACTTCGTTTGGGTGGCATAATTTCGGTTTTAAACGGAATTGTTTAACGATATTAATGATTGTAAATTAATTAAGCGTAAAGGAAATGTATACTAACTGAAATGGACGAACTATAAATAATATTTCTGAATAGTACAATTATAAACAATTATATTGTAGCAAAAATGAATAAAAGCGACCTACTTGTGACTCATTACTTCCGGGTGTAAACGTCACAGTCTAAAAGTAATAATTAAAAAAAAAAAAAGTAAATGTAAAATAAATGTAATACCAACTTAGGTTAACTAATATATGTAAACAGTACAATTAAAACAGTTCTATTAAAACAAATAATTACTAAGATCTAGGTAATTGTTAGTCTCATTGTTATGGTTTTAAAGAAAAAAATGTGTAAAAAAAATTCTGCTTTTGTGAGTACGTGTATTTCTTTTAAATTACATAACCTTTTTATTTTATTATTTATATCTCTTTTAAATTTATATATTTTGTTAGTAAACTGGAAGAAATTCAGTTTAATAAAACCTTGTTCGTGTTCTTTACGTTAAACTCATATTTTTATAAAAGGTTCATCCGGTTTAAAGAAAGCACTACGTTTAAATAAGACTGGAAATAACTAATTCAATATATAAATAGAAAAATGAAATAAATATAAGCTTTAAGTCTTAAGATAGTAATAATCAAAATGTAATAAATTATTTGTAGTTCAAATCTATGATAAGACAGGCTTTCGAAATAGGCTCGACCAGAAAGATTAAATTGGAACGAAATTATAATCTCCGTGCCATTTTCAAAACAACCCCACAAAAGTAACGGTATCCTGCAGTTGGTTAAATGACAACGTTGGTTGTAAGAAAAATGTTAAAGAAAATGCGCTTATCTGTTTATTTTGAACTGTTTTATTTAATTAAAAAAAAATTGGCTATAACTGGAAGAGAGCGTTATGTTTTGGGGGTTGTTTAAAAAATAGAATGGAAATAAAGTTAGTTCCGTTTTAATTGTCTTTAATTGCGGCAAGCGCTAACAAAATCGAAAAATCACTGTTCACATTCGAAATGTTAACTTTTATAGGTTTACAGGTTTGCTGACAAGGCTGGGGGTGTTTATTTAGAAAGCCATACTTAACATGGGGAGGTTGGGATGTTTAATACAATTATTTTACTAAATTGATTTTTTTCATTTAAAAATAAAATTATTTCTTTTTTAATAAAGTTTTATTTTAAAATATTTGTTTTTGTTTATTTATATAAAATTACGATAGTTGAATTGTATTCTTTCAATTATATTGGCAAGTAAAATATAAAAGATTAAAACGGAACGAAATTGAAATTTCCATTACATTTTCAATACAATCCCAAAACATAAAGCTTTCCTCACCAAAAAATTGTTTTAGAAGTAGAAGAAATTGATAATTATGCACTGTAAGAACCAAGCTGTCATATGGGCATTAAAGTAAAATTTTATCCAACTTTTGTACTGGGAAAATAATAATATCTACGAAAGTATTCAGTTGCGAAGTGTTTGAATATCAGATTCGTTGTCGGCGATTATTCCGAAACCTTGTAAAAAAAATATTGGGGGGGGGGGGGCGTAATTCTTGTAATATGATGTTTTAAATATTTTTTTAGGTTAAATTAAGGTTTCACGATATTTTGTAAATAAGCAGATCATCTAAATAAAAAATATGAAAACTATTTGAAATTTTAAACTATTTTCAAGAGTTAACAATTTTTATTTATTTTAAACATTACAATTTTTTTAGCTAAAATTGAAGTTTCACGATATAATTTTTTTTTTTTAATTGTTAGTTGGAAGCACAAAATAAGTTACAAAACATCTTTGCCTTCATGGCTTTCAAAATAGTAACGTTAATATTTCAGAACGGTACCACAAATACCGAAGGAACTGAACTGTCTATATTGGTGGCCGGAAAACTCGTCCCGGGAAAACTCGTCTCGGTAAAACTCGTCTCCGGAAAACTCGTCCCCTTTCGCTAGGTAGGAAAACTGGTCCCTTATTGAATAAATACCGATTGAAAACACATTTTATGATCATTCTTGAAGGAGATATTATTTTTTAAAATAGACTATAGCCCCCCCCCCTAATATTTTTTAAAAATATTTTTACTTGTTTAATGTTTTCTTTTTTGTTTTTTTTTTTAATAAAATCGATTTTCTAAGTGTCCGTTTTCTACCTAACTGGCTAAGTTCTTAGTGGTTTCACTTATATTAAAGCGTTTATTATGTTCATACAAAGTTGATTACAAATTTTTTTTGTTCTTATTTTAACGATGTTTTTTCGAGTTATAAAAACAATAATTAAAAACAAAACCAAAAAATTAAAAAACAGGGAGCGATTCGATTTTTCGTTACTTTTTTGTTTTGGTTTTTAATTATGATAGTTTTTTGTTGTTATGTTTTTGTTTTCTCTCATACCAAATGCACTCATGCGTTATTTAAAATTATATTTTTATCCATTATCAACATTTATTGTCGTCCTGTCAAATTTTGCAAAAATTAACTAATAAATTAAAAGCGAAATATTTTTTTGGCGCGATAGATGCCATGTGCTTACAATCTCTCGTTAACTAATTTTTAATTTTTTAAATTTTTACTTCAAAATTCTAAAATCAATCATTCAGAGAAAAAGTAATCACTAGATAAATTTATTAATCAATTTTATTGAAAACTCCGCTATCGTTTATCAAGAATCTTTTTAATTTCATTTTTGTTGGTTGTTTTTCGGAGGGAGATATAGTTTTAACCCCCCCCCACTCTCTCTCCCTCTCTTTAAAATTATATTTAAAAAAATATTAAAATTTATTATTTTCTATTTAAAACTAAATCTCCCTCAGTAATTTCTTTAATTTTCTATTTTTTAGCGATTATCAAGACCCCTAAGATGTGATTTACCGGACATTATTTCTCGTTCGGGTTTGTATTACTGTACACATAGATTCGAAAAAGTTGTCAAAAAAACAAATATATAACAAATAAATGTTATCAAAAGCAAGATAAATTACTTTTCTACCAAACTGGATATAATTTTCGTGTTTTTATTTAATTTAACATGTTTATTCAGCTCAAAAAGCATACAGTGTTTACCGATGTATTGGAAAATTCAAAATGGCGGCCGACTCTCTCTATTTAACACGGTAAGTTCGGGAAAAGGTGTTATAAATAATAAACCAGACAAAATACCATTAAAAACCACCGAATATATGTCAAGTTATGTCACGGTAACATATATTGAGCAAATTTCTAACAGTATTTTGTCTAGTTTATTATTTATAACACCTTTTCCCGAACTTACCGTGTTTAAGAGAGAGTCGGCCGCCATTTTGAATTTTCCAATACATCGGTAAACACTGCATGTTTTTCGAGCTGAATAAACATGTTAAATTGAATAAAAACACGAGAATTATATCCAGTTTGGTAGAAAAGTAACTTATCGGGTAACCCAACTTATCTTGCCTTTGATAACATTTATTTGTTATATATTTGTTTTTTAACTACTTTTTCGAATCTATGTGTACAGTAATACAAACCCAAATTTCAATATTTTTTAAAATATAATTTAGAGAGGGGGGGGGGTTAAAACTATATCTCCCTCCGAAAAACAACCAACAAAAAATGAAATTAAAAAGATTCTTGATAAACGATAGCGGAGTTTTCAATAAAATTGATTAATAAATTTATCTAGTGATTACCTTTTCTCTGAATGATTGATTTTAGAATTTTGAAGTAAAAATTTTAAAAATTAAAAATTAGTTAACGAGAGATTTGTAAGCACATGGCATCTATCGCGCCAAAAAAATATTTCGCTTTTAATTTATTAGTTAATTTTTGCAAAATTTGACAGGACGACAATAAATGTTGATAATGGATAAAATTATAATTTTAAATAACGCATGAGTGCATTTGGTATGAGAGAAAACAAAAACATAACAACAAAAAACTATCATAATTAAAAAACCAAAACAAAAAAGTAACGCTCCCAGTTTTTAATTTTTTGGTTTTGTTTTTTATTATTGTTTTTATGACTCCAAAAAACATCGTTAAAATAAGAAACAAAAAATTTGTAATTAACTTTGTATGAACATAATAAACGCTTTAAAATAAGTGAAACCACTAAGAACTTAGCCAGTTAGGTAGAAAACGGGCAATCGATTTTATTTAAAAAAAAAAAAAAAAAAAAAAAAAAACATTAAACAAATAAATCCAGCAGTGTCAGAAATTTCGTGAAAATAGTGAATAATTCCACCCCATCTTTCCAAGCTTATAACTCCTCGAAAAATGTAATTCAAGCCCTAATTTTTTTTTCAATTAAAGGAGTAAGGACCAAGGTTTTATTTTAAAAAAAAACAAAACAAAACAATGTGTTTTTTTTTTTTTTAAAAAGGTTTTAAACTTCGGACTTTACAGGTAAATTTCTAAAAAACTGATTTTTTTTTTTGTTTTAAATTTGAATATATTATTTATTGACCTTTTCTCTTCAATTTGTGATATATAAACCTATTAAACATAAATTAATTATTTACTTTTTAATAGACATTTCAAAATGAGAGGCGTAAATTATTCGACCCCCTATCTTTCTAAGCTTATAACTCCTCGAAAAATGTAATTCAAGCCCTAATTTTTTTTTCAATTAAAGGAGCAAGGACCAAGGTTTCATTAAAAAAAAAAAAAAAAAAGACAAAAAGAAAAAATGTGTTCTTATAAAATAAGGTTTTAAACTTCGGACTTTACAGGTAAATTTCTAAAAAACTGATTTTTTTTTTTGTTTTAAATTTGAATATATTATTTATTGACCTTTTCTCTTCAATTTGTGATATATAAACCTATTAAACATAAATTAATTATTTACTTTTTAATAGACATTTCAAAATGGGGGGAGCGTGAAAATGGGGGGGCGTGAAAATGGGGGGGCGTGAATTTAAAAAAAACGTTTGTCTAAAATATTATATTCGGTTTATTGGAAAGAACATAAAATTTCACATTGACCCTGAAAATATCGTAAAAATAGAATCAATAGAAAAATTTTGATAGATTTTTAAAATTTAAAAATTTAAAAATATTGAGTTTAAAAATTGAAAAATATTGAGTTCGGAAAATTCATTACTGTTTTAAAAAAAAAATAAAAATATTTTTATTACTTTTAAAACAACTGTAATAGTTTATTTTGGAAGTATAATCCATAAAGAAAATAAATAACCCACTTTTAACAGAGAAATTACGAGATTTTTATATTGTATTCGCAGTTTCGTGTTAGGGGTGTCAAAAATTCCTACAAAAATTCTGATCAGTTGATAGAGCAAACGTAGATATGTCTGTAGGTTTGGTAGCGTGCGGAAAGAATACGTTATTATTTCGAAAGGCAATCGTAGAGTGAGGAGGGGGGTGGGAATTTAAATAAATATTGTGAAATTTCAAGTTTAGATAAAAAAAAAAAAAGTATTAATAAAGTTATGCTTAAAATAAATAAAAATTATTGTTTATTTTTGAAAATAGGTTAAAAAAAAGGGTAAAACTATACAAACACCGTGACAGCGAATTACCCCTACCCCTAACCCTAACCCTAACCCCTAACCCTAACCCTAACCCTAAACCTAACCCTAACCCCAACCCTAACCCTAACCCTAAACCCTAACCCTAACCCTAACCCTAACCCTAATCCTAACCCTAACCCTAACGCTGTCACGGTGTTTGTATAATAATACCAAAAAAAGTGTTAATGCGTAAGCACCAGAAGTTAAAATTATAAACAAAAGGTAAATTTAATAATAAAAATAAGTGGAAAAAAAATCCAATAAAAAGAAAAATATCTATTACCGACAACATGTAATGACGTAAATCTCCGATTGTACAAACAGTAAACCTTTCAGATAATATACGTAAAGTGAAATAAATCGAATATAAAATTAAATGAAAATATATTAAATAATTAAATGTTAAATAGATTTTGTAAATAGTACAGTTGAAATGATTAGAATATTTCCAATATGTAATAAGGTCGAGGTAATTAGTTATAGAGATTTAATATAATGTGATATGCAAATGAGCATAAGTCATTCGATATGGGGGTGGTTTGTAGAATAGTATATAAAGAAATTAGGCATTGATTCTTATGTCTCCTTTAACAGAAACATCCTAAAATGGGTTCTAATGTTTCTCTACCAGGAGAGATCTACCCTCTTACCTCCTTAATATTTCGTTGATGATGGAGAGCTGTACACACAGACAGAAACACACGAACCCTATTACTTTATAAAAATATATATATATATATATATATATATATATATATATATATATATATATATATATATATATATATATATAAACAGGATTAAACGAAAGAAGCCATTTCTTACTCCAACTCATAATAGAACCCAGATCAACTTCTAGATTAACTGCATATTTCAACTGATCCGAGAAAGATGAGCGAGAAGCAATACAAGAATAGAGGGTGGTGTGGTGTCATCAGTACAAATGTTAATTTTCTGAATAATATTCTCTGGAAGACCATTTATGAAGAAAAGAAATAATGTTGAATTTAGAATATAACCCTGAGGAAGACCGGCATTGATGGGAAATATCAATTATCGATTTGATGTGTAAAGTTGAATTGATGTACTCTTAATTCAAAAAATGTCCCCAACTTTTACATTTATTTATTTACTTTTGAAATGCCCCCTCGTAGGATGCTGGTTGGTATGAGTATTTTTCTGGCACAGTAAAAGGAGCCAAGAAATCAGTTTGCAACAACAAAAAGAATAAATGTAAAAAAAAAAAGGGTTAGCGTTTAGATGTAAGTCTTATCAATATTCAAGGTCATGTGCCTGGCGGGGTTAAACGGATTTCTTTCACGGAATGTTCGTCTGCTGAACAAGTTTTTTTTTTTTGTTCGAAGCGAGACAAAGCATTGGTCAGGTGATTAACCATGCATGCAGACGCCATTTTGATTCAATGGTTAAACTCTGCCTTCTTAGCGCCACAAAAGATTTCTTTTTCTCCAGGAACTTTTATTCCAAGCAATAAAGAATACAATGAATAAATCACAGCAAAAAAAAAAAAAGTAATAATAATAATAATAAATAATAAAATAAAATAAAAAATAAGTAATAAATAAATAAATAAATAAATAAACAAATGAAGGAAACATGTTTTTATGGTTTTTTGCTTTGGAATATTTTTTATATGTTTGAATTATAGAATTAAACAATATTAAACAATATAGATACTGATCAACCAAAAATGCTTAGACATTTTAATTACAAGTCTTTTTTGTCAGTACTCCCACACAGACAATTCATATCAATTCGGTATACTCTATTTGTTTTTCTGAGCAGAATAAAGTTTTTTTAAAAAGTAAAGTAGTCGACCATAGTGTAACAATCTGAGCCCTCAAAACCGTTCACCTTGGCATGGTAAGTCGAATAAAACATTACTCCTGCTGTATCTTTTGTGCATGCGCAAAACGATACATTTATAGCTCAAAGTCGCTTAATCATTAACCTTTTCTATTCATCTGTCGGCAGTGCAGATGGTAACGACACTGGAGAGAGAAATAACGACTAAGGCTCGAGGGCTAAACATTCTGGTTTCGATTCTAGCGGATGGTACCTAAGTCATTTTTTTTAAATAACTTTTGACATCATTACTACATATTGGATAATAATCAATAGAGAATTGGTTCTAGAAAAATAAATAATAAAGCTGCATGTTGTATATATATATATATATATATATATATATATATATATATATATATATATATATATATAAATAAAGCTGAATGTGTGTGTGTGTGTGTGTCTGTGTGTGTCTGGTCACGAATAGGCTCCTATATGGTTGACTATTTTAAAAAATCTGATTACATATAATGATAGAAGATGTACGAGGATCAGGAATGGGTATGTTTGATCTGGCAGAATGGTGGTTCATTAAAATTGTGGGATCTGCATTCACGCCTGGCCCACAATGTATGGAAATAAAGAATTTAAAAAAAAAAAAGGTTTACACGTGTTTTTGATATAGATGTACATAAGAATACTTTGATAAGTATGTTTTAACTTAAATAGGGATGGTATAGTAAAATTGTGGGGTCTGCGTTCGCGCATGGCCTCCATAGAATGGAAATAGGCACAAACTTTAATAAAGACTTTTCATATCTATCTACGTAAGTATACTTTGATAATTATGTTTCAGTTTGAAGAAATATGGTATAATAAAATTATAGGGTGTTCGTTCGTGCCTGACCTCCATAGAATGGAAATATGTCGCAAAGTTTAACAAAATTTTTTAATATAGATCCACAGAATATTGTGATAAGTGTTTCAGTGTGAACAGGTATGATATAATAAATTATGGGGTTTATCTATTTTATTTTTACTTTCATCATATTTTGCTTTGGTTTTGATACCCCCAAATTCGAAGCTATCTCTTTACAACGCTTCCTTTTCATAGCCTATCATACTTTCATAAATCAGAGTCTATTTTCTGTACGATGGGTACTTTTGCTAGTATATATATATATATATTGTGGGTACAAAATTTTATTATGGCTGTGTACAGACCAATTTTATACTTGTTCGGAAACATTTTAAGTTGTGAAATTAGAAAAATAAAAATGAATATGCCAGCTGACCGGTTTCGAAGCTCGCTCAACAGAGCTAAAATCGAGCTTTATAATCACGTTTAAAAAAAAGGGGGGGGACAATGAATTCGAGACGTTTTGAGCAATACCCATGGTTCATCTATAGGAAAGCACCTTATAAATAATCGTATTTGTGCTTCTAATTTTAGTGATGACGTTTTTTTTCCCATTCTTAGTAAGTTGCACTCTCTCTATCATCTGAAAATTCTAGAAACCATATACATTAAGACTCTGAGACTTTCTCTTTGTAAGCAGAAAGAGAATCTCTTAGGGCTTAATCTGGTTTCTATTTAAAAGTTAGTTTTCTTTTTTTTTTGCGGGGGGGGGGGGGCTGTTCATCTCCAATTCATTGTCCCCACCACACTTTTTTTTAAAACGTGATTATTAGACTCAATCTTAGCTGTGTTGAGTGAGCTCCTAAAACAGTCAGCTGGCATATTCGTTTTTATTTTTTTAATTTCACAACCTAAAATGTTTCTGAGCAATTATAAAATTGGTCTGTACATAGCCATAATATGTATCTAATTACTTACTCACCTATCTATCTATCTATCTATCTATCTATGTTTTTCTCCCTCCAACTCTCCAACATTCGCCCCCCCCCCTCTCTTATGTGCTCAAGTAATCTGTTACTTTGAAGTGTTGGTTTCTTTGTTTGGTTTTCTCTTTGTTCCTTTCTGATAAATCCATCTTCCAACAATACAATTGCAAATTACTGAAGACTTCTATTTCACCATGGCTGATGGAATGAGAACATGCTACCCCGTGGATTAAATAAAGGGTTCCATTCGAAATTCCGTGCAGATTCCCTAGTTCGACAGAAATATCCCTGAGTTCAGCAAGATACACCTGAAGAAAGTCGGAGGTTGGATCGATGGAAACGTTATGAAAATGACGCTCAATATGAGAAGAGTAATCCGAAGAATCCAAATAATACGAATAATCAATCCTCATTTCAAAAATTCAGAATGGCTTCTTTTTCGTTGGGAAAAAACAAAGAGAAAAAGAAAAAGGATACTTGTACAGGATTCGAACCTATGCCTCAGAAAGAGAGAGACCACGTTAGGTGGGTCGAAAGTAGAGGATATTCAATAACCTCCAAGTTTATTTACCAATGTTTCAATTCTAGTAAACATTATTACTATTATTATTATTTTATTATTATTTTTTTTTTTTTATTATTATTATTATTATTATTGTTGTTGTTGTTGTTGTTGCTGTTGTTGCTGTTGTTGTTGTTGTTGTTGTTGTTGTTGTTGTTGTTGTTATACTACTACTACTACTATTACTACTTTTGTTTTTACTAATGGATCACCAGTTATCAAGGCCTGGGGGCACTCTAGGATAAAAGTTAAAGAGATCGTTAGTTAGACGATGATCGCATCTACAAGCCCTCAACACCAAAGCCAACAGAGTTCAAACCATTTTGGAAATGGCTTTTTCCCTACTGATTCAGGTATATTACCGGTCCCGTGCATTTCTAGAAGGTTCATTCTCCCAATCTTTGTTTTTTCTTTGAGAAAGGAGTTAGTTTAATGTTAATCGCCTGAGACGCCCCTACTGATGAATACTAACGGAGCTGTTTAAGCATTTTTTATAAGTGCTCTTCCTCTAGGGTGCAGGGTATTCAATCCCACTTTCCAACCCCTGTGTCATATCTTTCCGTTGTGGGAAGAAGATAAACTGCCTCCACAAAAGGATCGAAGGCAATGTATGAAATGGGCAGAAGATTACGCTGGAGGAATTGCTTATCCAAGAGCACGGCTCAACAAGTATTTGTTCACATTAGACTTGAAGACGACTATGCTGTAGTTGGTTGGGAAGTAGTTTTGTGGTATGTTTTCCCATTGACGGGATGTTCTATGTGTAACAGAGCGCGTATGAGTGCGTGGGGAAAATATCAGCAGGTGTTGTTTGCGAGGAAATTAGCAGCAGCAGCTGAAATAAATAAAATATGCAAATTAGGAAGCGTGCGCAAACTTGCGCAGCAAGAAAAACAAAAAGGACACCACGTGGTTGGGAGGAAGGGGAGAAAAAGTGCGGTTGAAAAAGAGGGACATGTAGAGGCAAAGACGAGAAATGGCTGTCTACAGCCAGCGTGTTGTGGAGCAGAAAGAAAAATGTTTGCAAGGTGAGATAGATATGTGGTCTTGCAGTGGCAGCGATGGACTTTTAAGCTGGTGTCAAGACGGCAGGGTTTTGTTGATCTCATGGCAGACGAAATGAACAGTGGGGAAAAAACAAGAACCATTGTTTGGAAAGTAATTGTAATAAATGCGTTTTGTAAAACAGAAAAAAAAAAAGCTGAGTCGGGTTTATTTTTGTTTGTTTGTTTGTTCCTTTTCGACGGTGCTAGACAGCGTGGAATTCCGAGAAAGGTTTGAACTGTAATAAACACGGTTTGAGCGTAACGATCATGTTACATAGGAAACAAGCTGTTTGTGGAAGTTTCGTTTAGCTTTTGGTAAGAGAAGAAAGAAAAAGGAATGTTCTTTGCTGTGGTTGTAGCTAGATGAGTTCTTGCTGTAAATGTTTTATGGTGGTACAAGATTCACACAAATGAATATTTTACAATGATCGAATTCTTTTTTGCTGTAACTATTTGTGTTTGGTTCCACAATTCCTTTTGTCAACAGGTGTTTGATTTCTTGAGCAGTAAATTGTTTGTCCTCGTCAAAATTTTGCTACAATTGGTTGAGCATGGCTTTCAGGGTTGGACCCTGTGGTGGACGTGATAAGCAAGAACCCGAATCAAATCGTTGAAATAATATAAACTTACACTATCGTCACCATAAAACAGCTCATCTCTGCCTGGCATGCACTTATGCCCCTTGGACATACTTACTCCTGACTAACCTGACAAGCAGCAAAATCCCACCCCTTCACGGTTGATATCTATAGATGTCGGAAAGCCTTCTACTCTCGGATCGCTACATTTAGAATGCTCCCCTTGTTTTCTGCTACCCTGACTGTATTGACATGCATAAGTGTAGCAGAAGTAGCAATAACTAAAATGAGGGGAAAAAGAGCTTACCTCGGGTACGTCTGTTGTGTCACCGGTTGGTGGGAAAAGAGAATTCCAAGATGGCGTCCGGGGTTTTTTATTAGCGTTTACCCCATGCAACTCTCGGAAAATCACGTTTCTTTCTCATGTGATTATGCAAATGGATAATTCCCGGCCACTATAAAAGCAGGAGGCTAGAGACGAGTCGGCAGTGTCCTGCAAATTGTGTGTGTGGGTGTTTCTGGCGATTGGAGTGTGTCTTCTTTTACCACGGTTATCACGGACAGGAATTCCCTCTCTTCTGGAGGTGGGCGATATTGACTATTTTGAAGTTGTACTGTTGCTGACAGAACATTTATTTTTTTTTTGCCTACTACATTTTTGTTTCAATAAGTTTAAATGTAATGTAAACAGACATCTCGCTGCTCTACTTCCCATAATCCCCTGTGGTTTTTTTTCTACTTAGGAGTCACCACTTATCAAGGCCCAAAAGCCATTCGAGGATAAAAGTTAATGAATGTAATGTAGTAATCGTTAATGGTGTAAAGTGGGTAGAATTTCATTATTAATGGGGAATGGCTCAACAAGAACTTGTTTACATTGGATATGAAGGCTACCATGTTATATTAAACCGGGAAGCAGGCCAGTGGAACAGTGTTCCACGGGCAGGCAGTTCTGGGAAAGAAGCTTTGTTCATAGAATCTGAGTTTAGATTAAGACACGATCTCAAATAGTTACCGCTTACGTTTCAAGTGGTAAGATGCCTTGTTTGGGGGTAAAAATAGCAAACAAAAAAAATTGTCAAAAAAGAACAAGTTCATGCTGGAACAAGAGTTGTATGTGTTTTGTTCATGCATGATTAGTATGCCTTAGACGAACCTAATATAAGGTGTGAACCACATTTTAGCACTCGATGGGCTAAGATCATTGAGTGATTGGAAATGGTTTTATTGAAGAACTGGTATTGAAGTTCTAGTAGTAAGTGCGTTGTTTTCATGTTTTTCTTTTTCTTTTATTCTTTAAAAATTCTAAATTTAGATGCAGTTAAGCTGCAATTTTTCTCTCTCTCTCTCTCTCTCTCTCTCTCTTCCACTGTTTCAATATAATAAAAAGAAAGAAAACATTATCTACCGAATTTGACCTAAATAAAATATTTTTTTTTTAACGCTTTAGTGTTGAGACGATTAATTGGAATCGGGAATAAGAAAAATCACAACTTTTAAGAGTATCAGAATTAGTATCGGAATTGGAAAATTTTGAGTTTCATTTCCGATTCCAAAAACGATTCTTTTATATTTTTTTGACAATAAAAAAGAAACAAATACAGATGTATTTATTTATTTATTAATTAGAAGATTGTTTATTCATAACATAAATGAACCAAGAATTCCATTCCCAGATTTGACTTTGACTTTTTAGGTATAATTTAATTGTTTTATTAGTAAATTATGGTTAACAAAGTAAATAAGCAGGATTTCGGTTACTCCTATCCAATTAGGAAACCATTTGAAATAATTGCTAAAAATCTATATAATACGTCTCAGAGTTCACAGTTGATTATTAAAAGATTTAAATCGCTCCTGATAAATTGTTATTTTTCTAGCGCCCGGTCTGGTTCTGTTGTTGTCTGATGTGGTCATCTTTGAAATAATTCATGTTTTATTGTAATCTTTTTTCGATTTTTGACCCAAATGAAAAATATAGATGAAAACCTTGGATAAATATGTAAAAAAAATGCTTAGAAATTCATCAAATTAAAAAAAAAAAATTATATCCACATTTAAAATTACCCTATTTCTGCAAAAAAAAAAAAAATGAGATTCTACTTTTTAGGCGATTATGTGTGAACATATTGAAAAAGAAAACAACCAATTACTGTATAATTTAGAGTAGGGTGGATTGCACATGTAAATTTAGCATAAAATGATCTGCTGTTTATGAATTACGCTAACCTTTAGAGCAGTTAACCAAAGATTTTACCACTAACCTTAAGTCCTACTATTAAAGTCATAAAACCACTCGTAATCACTTTATTTTTCATATTACCATCCAGACTTAGGGTTAGCAGTAGAAAAAAAAAAACGTGTGTTGTATGACTTTTAACAATGACATATTTTTGTTTTTTTTACTAAAGTTTGATTAGTAACATTAACATGACCAAAATTTGAAGCAAACAAAATTGACTAAATCCTTAAAATGTTGCCTGGTTCGAAAGGTTGATAATTTTATGTCAACTTTGTATGCAAAACTGAATTTTTGGTTATTTTATTTTATTTTCACGTCACGAAGTTTTTTCAAGACATTTAAATGTAATCGCCTGCAAAATGAAGAATCACATTTTTATTTTCTCGTGGATTAACATCGGTTGAAGAATTCTAATGATAATTTTATTTCTTTCACAACAAAATGTTATCATCGCGAATTGGCGAAAAAGTAAAAAAAAGAAAAAAAGAAACAAAAAAAAAAAAGGAAAACAGCCGCGATAATTTAATCAAAACTTTTTCAACGTAATCACCTAAAAATATTTTTCAACGTAAGCACTGA
Organism: Euprymna scolopes; assembly: GCF_053919585.1. Lineage (NCBI taxonomy): Eukaryota > Metazoa > Mollusca > Cephalopoda > Sepiida > Sepiolidae > Euprymna > Euprymna scolopes. The sequence continues at coordinate 8,904,794 of NC_136493.1, forward strand.
AAAAAAAGCAGAATCTTTTTTTTTTTTTGGGGGGGGGGGTAATGGTAACTTAAGGTCTTAATCTACAAATTTACTACTACTACTACTACTACTACTACTGCTACTACTAATAATAATAAGTAGTAGTAGTAGTAGTAGTAGTAGTGGTAGTGGTAGTAGTAGTTATACTATTATTATTTTCTGTATTATTTTTTTCTTTTTGCAGTAAAGCAAACCAATCTAATAACCGACCAAGTCTTCATAATTAGGATTAAAAAAAAAAAAAACAAGTCACAGAATAGTTAACACACCTCCCGCCCGCCATTCCTATGTTAAGAATGGTTTTCTAAATAATAACATTATTTAGAAAATTGTTTTTAATATGGGGAGTAGGCTTTTTAAAACTACTCTCTTTCTCCATCGTCTTCTCATTATGCATACCAATCGCCGACTACTTTCTATTGTTTCTGAATAAATCCAAGTGGCATTAAGGATGAACCCTGCAAATCAGATTTGTTTTAAAAGAAATATAAATCTTCAGTTGTCTTACAACTTGCAATCAATTACAAGCAAAAAATTGGAGAAAAATATTTAGCAAGATTTACCTGTGTAATATCCCCCCTTCTACTCCATATTTTACGTTTTGCAACGCGCATAACACAGGGTTTTACAGTAATTAATTTTTTAAGCAATAAATCTCTAATTAAATATAGAGAAATTTTAAAATTTTAAAAGAATTGGAATCGGTAATTGTATCGGAATTGAGAATTTAGAACAGAATCGGTAATTATATCGGAATTGGAAAAAAATTTGTAATCGTCCCATTACTATTTAGAACATTAAGTAAAAATGATTGCTTGATAATTTTTGGTTTTGCATGCAAAAATTTTGTATGATTACTACAGCATACTAGACTTTGTAGCCGGTTGGAAATAGTAAAAAAGTTATAGCCCGTTGACTTAGAACTGATGGCTGCATTTGGTTAAATTTGTGCTCATGTTTTGCATTAAATACTATCATAACAAAGGCTGTATACGGCAGAATCGCGTTGACACACCAGTTTCCATTAGATCACCGAAGTTAAGCAACGTTCAACCTGGTCAGTACTAAAATGGGTAACAATTTGAGAATTCCAGGTGCTGCATGTTCTCTCCGCTTATCTCGGCATTGTTTCCAGTTTCCAGTCGTCTAGCATTTCACCTTGCCACTGGACTCAAGCAGTGCCGATTCAGCAGAGGTGTGGTTCGGGATTGCACAACCCTTGCTTCACAGTTACACGTGCAGCTACTCTTACAGGATGTATCCATTGTCTCTTGAAACTGAACAGAGACATCGAACAAAGGGGCATACAAAATTTAAGCCAGATCAGTTCAGTAGTTTCTGAGAAAAAGTGTAACTTTAATGCTATTAACTTCTATAAATGCTTAAATGTGCATCAAACGGATACCATAATACTTAGTTCGCTGCACCTTATCATAATAAAGGTGCATACCAAATTTCAGCCAAATCAGCCCAGTAGTCAAGGGGGTGCAATATTTCACATATACTCAGATGCAGACAAGCATTAACGTTTGAGAACAAAAACAAATTAATGAAAAAAAAAAAAAATGCAACTCTCTGTATTATTTTGTTTTACTGTTCATCTCGGTCCAAGTTTTTTGACAATCGGAAGCAGATATTTTTTTCTTTTGTGGAGTGGTAATTTTTGGGTGATTTTTACCCTTCTTCGGTTACTAAAAATATGAAAATCTCTAAAGTATAAGGTGCTTTAAATAAGTTGCTAGACTTTTTTGTATGGGCACTTTTATAGCATAGACGCATTCAACTCTTGCCCCCCCCTTCAAAGTAATCTCCTCCAGCTGCAATGCACTTGTTGCACCGTTCCGACAATTTCTGGAAGGCTCCATGAAAGTCCTCTTGTGTGAGCGTGTCAATAATCCTCGTCACAGCCTCTTTCATTTCCTCAATTGTTTCATAACGACAACCTCTAAGGTTTTCGTTGAGCTTAAGAAATATCCAAAAGTCACAGGGAGCAATGTCTGGACTATAGGGTGAGTGAGAAACTGTCTGTGATCAATAGTCTGTGATCTTGAAGCAAACTTCTCGCAAGTCTTCCTCATCTTCAGTTCCTTGCAAATAATTGTGTGTACAGTTCCCACACTGGCATCAAACTGTGCATTTATTGTCTCTATAGACACATGACAGTCCTTATCCATGAAATTCTTTATTTGGCCAATCAACTCTAGTATTCTGACTTCATTACTCCCCCACATTTCTCATCATCCCTTACAGACTCCCTGCCTTCCTTGAATCTCTTATGCGACTTAGAAACTAATGCTCGATTCATCCAAGATAGTCTGAAAGGCAATCTGAAACATTCAATACGTTTCTGTGGCATTTTTTTTTTCCAAGATTAAAACATAATTTTATTGCATATCGTTCTTCTAAAGTGTCCTCACGTCCAGATTGCATTGTTGAAATTTACCAGTTGTGACAATCAGGCTTTAGTAGGGTGTATTCCAATTCCTGCTGTCGCTGCTCATTTGAGCCTAAACTCATAAAAATTGGTCTATCATCTCATAAGATGTATAGCAATAACATACTGAATTTTCAAGAGTCTATGATAATTTTAAATGACTACAAAAACGGCTAGAAAGTTATTGCAGGCACCTCATAGTTTCTGAGAAATATTCGAACGGACAGACAGACTAAGAGAAATACTATATAGACTGGTGCGATAACTTGCATGGGGCAACACTCGATCTGATGGTGCGAGATCTGCAAGGTTTTTTTTTTTTTTGGTAGTTTATGATTTTCAGTCGGACACAAAGAAAACACAACTTAATATAATAGACTAGCAGATATATATCTTGATATGTCCTAAGGTGGCCTATTAATTGGGACAATCAAAGATAAAGTATTCCGTGAAAGGAATAAATAAATATACACTGTGGTTTGAATACTGAAAGAGAAGTTTATTTACGTATTTACATAGAGACAAATACAGTGTGTTCACGTTCAGGGGGAAGTTTCTGTTTTTTAAGGGTCCGGTGAAAACCGGTGACTCGGTTCCTTAGGTAGAATGTTCTAGGTTTGTTATCTCCACATAACATATATATACTCCATGTGATTGGATAATTTTGCTAGCCTGAAAAGATGACCACAAATGTATACATTACAGAATTCATTAGAAAGTATAAATGAAAGTATTTCCACTGTTTAAAAAATATAACAGTTTAGAGATCAGTCAAAATGCAGATTTTTTTAAAGATAAACACATTTATTTATTTAAATTCTAATTTTCGACGCATATAAATCTTCGTAAAGACAATTTCTTTTTCTTCTTTTTTTTTTTAACGCCATGTTGTTACCTGAGGTGTAGTCTTTTTTTTTTTTTTTTTTTTTTTTTGTTTTTTTATCGAAGATTGATACAGTATTTTGAAATGTTTTGATGCTGATATATTTTTTACTTATGGAAATCGATCCAGACAATGCATGAAGCCACTTGATGGAAGGAATTAAAAATGTACTGCTTCAAAGTAAAAAAAAACCCCAAAAAACTAGCAAGCGATAAGTGTCTGATACATACATTCTGACCATCATTTCTCTCCGATAGGTTCATAAGAGTAGTGGTTGATGGGCAGAAATCAGAGGCCCACAGTATTATTGCTGGAGTCCCCCAGGGGTCCATCCTGGGCCCAACTCTCTTCCTGATCTACATCAATGATCTCCGAAAACACATACTTAAATCATTCGTTGACATCTATGCTGATGACACGACCATCTATGGCAACACATCAAAGGCCATAAATGACAAAGTTCTCTCTAATTCTCTCTCCTCTGATCTTGAGCATGTGGTACAATGGGGGAAGAGGTGGCTGGTCACTTTTAATGCATCCAAAACCAAGCTTCTATCTTTACATCATCAACGCTCTGATCCCCATTTGGCATCAATTGAAATGGATGGCTCTCATCTTGGGGAGGCTCCATGTTTTGACAAGCTTCTGGGTTTGACCTTTACTCCTGATCTGAAATGGAACACGTACATCAAATCTGTTGCCAGGGACGCTGGGAAAATGGTGGGATCCTTCTACCGCTCCAGAAGATATCTCACTACTGATGCAATTCTCTATCTGTATAAAAGCCAAGTATGTCCAAGGACGGAGTACTGCTGCCACATCTGGACAGGAGCTGCTAAAAACAGCCTATCCTGCCTTGACAGAGTACAAAATAGACTTCGTGGCTTAGTGTGGGGGGGTGCCCTTTTCTCTTCCCTGCAAGCTCTCTCCCACAAAAGGGACGTTGTGAGCCTGTCTTTGTTTTATCGTTATTTCCATGGCAAGTGCTCGTCTGAGCTCCAATCTCTGGTCCCCCCTCGCCAATCTTTCACGAGAAACACCCGTCTGGCTGAAACTACTGTCAATAATTTTCCCCACTCTTTATCTGTGCCTAAATCCAAACGTAGATTCCATGAACAAAGCTTCTTTCTTAGAACTACACGCCAGTGGAACTCTCTGCCGCTTGCCTGTTTCTCATCTGACTACAACTTGAACGTCTTCAACTTCAACATAAACAAACTCCTGACAAACCGCCCCCTTAAGTAAGACACTCTATCAAAACCCCCAATACTAATGATTACTACAATACTATCTCATTGATTACTGTACACGCAATAACCCTTATCCCTGAATGGCCTTCGGGCCTTGATAAGTGGTGACCCCCATGTAAAAAAAAAAACCAGCAATTTTTCCCTCTTTGTCAGAAACATCGTGAAATGTGAAAACTTAACGGTAGAACAAGGTAATATAGTTAGAATAAGTAAAAAAAACATGCTCACTTATTTATTTAGATAAATAGGTTTTCCCTGTTTATCTCCCTTGTTGGAATTTTTCCAGATTTTCGTTTTCGTATATCCATTCGCTTCCTGTTTACCAAAACATTTAACAATGTTTAAATAAAGTAGAATGCGACCGAAAGTATGGTGTTTATCTAAAAAAATAACTTTTGTTGATATTATTATTTCAATATTGACATTAGAGTTTGAGTTGACATGTGAATCATTTTTGGTGTTTGCACTGAAGATTTCCAGATGAACTTTATGCAAGATATTTTTGGAAGTCAAAATGTACTTTTTGTAGGCAGAGGGAATTTATGTGTCCGTTGAGAAAGAAAGGAGAGTGGGAGGGGTAATATTTTGGAGTGCTTTTTTTTTGTTATTGTAATTCCATATGGTAATTAATCGGTTTTCTGCAAAAAAAAAATGTTTTGATTCTCAGAATGACATGTTCAGAAGAATGCAAAAAAAAAAAAAAAAAAAGAAGGTGCCTTCAATAAGAGTCCAGACTTTTTCGTATGATTACTTTTACTGATAGCACACACACACACGAATCCCTATTCCCATTCGAAGTAATCTCCCCCGGCTGCAAATCAGAGTGAAAATTCCTTTTTATGTTGGATACAGAAAAAATCATGTGCAGGAATGGTGAAAGGGTCAACATTTTTATGGAGCAATTCTGGTTTCTGATTAGTTGCTAGGAGAACGTGGCTCCATATGATTGGTCAGTTCCTATCGCAAGTGTTTATAAGTAGAAGCTTCCAATAAAAAAATAAAAAATTTATTCTATTTTCACCCCAAACAAGGTACATTATCACTTTGATGTAGGGGGCTACTATCGGGGACATAAGTTGCAGGGATACTATGTAGGAAGTTCAGCAGCAAGATGTCTGTTCACATTACACTTGAACTTCTGCATGTCAGTACAATTAGGAAAGCAGGAACCCAGAAGGGCGTTCCAAAGTCTAACAGTTCTGGGGAAAAAACTATTAGAGTAGAAAGCTTTCTTACATCTAGGGATCTCTACTATATAGGGGTGGGATTTTGCTGTTTGTCAGGTTTGTCAGGAGTATTTATGTTGAGGGGGTAACAGGGCTTGTATTTCTTCAGAGTATCCACGATTAAACTACTTGTAGAACAGGCAGAGGGATGCAGCATTTCGTCGATGGGACAGAGGTTAAAGCCTAGATGACAGTTCAGGACCTATTAGGTTGGTGACTCTCTTTTGAACCCTATCAAGTAGTGAGAGACAAGTAGCAGATACACTAGCCCAAATGTGACAACAATACTCTATACATGGGCGAATGGTGGCCTTCTAGAGATACAGGATACTTTCAGGTGTAAGTAAGTTTCTAGAGAGAGCTGCCCTCTCTCGCGCGGGAGGGACTTTTGTGGCCTTTGGGCCAAGATCAAAGTGTAGTATCTGTCCCGGCAGATGCTGCAATCAAATACCATTGTCCTTGTGGCAATGGGCTTCTGGTCCATGTAGGGGCAACCCTATATACCAAGAGGCTCTCACTATTCAGCTCCCATTTCCCACCTCTCGAGAGCTGGTCCCCAATCCCTTCCACTCTTCCCTCTCCACATTAAAAACGGCCTCATGCCTAATTTGCTCTCGTGGGAAAGCAAATAAACACAGCCCACCTTCCTCGCAGCAGCCCTAGCAATGCTCTCAATGTATCTGTTCCAACTCATGTTCCCTGTGAACGTTAGGCCGAGGAATTTGATAAAAGTATTTTCAGATAATGTATCTTTAGTCATAGCTATTGCTGGTTGAGAAGGTTTCTTGTAATCATTGAAAGAAAGAAGCTTAGTCTCGGCAGCATTGAATGTGACCATCCATTTTTGTCCCCATTCAACTACAGATTGGTGGTTTTCCACTAGTGTTTCTGTCATTTCCTTATATATGTGTTCATTTGTTTTCCCCTCTTGTCTGTTATAGAGCGTGGTGTCATCAGCAAGTATACCCATCTCAAAGACAATTTTATCAGGGAGGTTATTTATGAATATTAGAAATAATAAAGGTCCAAGGATAGACCCCTGAGGTACACCTGCATTTATATTATATTGTTTGGATGTACAACCGTCGAGGACAACCTACATTCTTTTCTTATTTTAGAAGGATTTAATTATGGTAAGTATCCTTTCAGTGATACTGTATGATCTGATTTTCCTGAGAAGACCATCGTGCCATACCCTCTCAAGAGCCTTAGATATATCTAGGGCTAACGCCCTACCCTCACCTGTTTTGTCCAGTTTATGGTATATCTGTTCAGAGATTACAGTTAGGATATCTGCTGTAGAACGGGTTTGCCTAAATCCATATTGTTGGTTGGTCAAAAGTTTAGTAGCTGTAAGGTGATGGACTAGAGCTTGGTTAATTAAGGACTCAAATATTTGGGTGAAAAGCAGGAGGAGGCTAATGAAGCGATAATTTAATGAGTCAGTTCTTTCGCCAGAATTCTTGTAAACTGGTAGCACAGAAGCAGTTTTCCAGCAGTCAGAAAAGCATTATTCGTTAAAGCATTTGTTGTAACGTTTGGAGAGGACTGAAGCAACCCCAGCAGAACATTTTTTTTAATAGAACAGCCAGGATGAGATTGGGTCGACATGGTTTTGAGGTGTCCATATTTTTTATGATAGCATATATCTGAGAAGGGGTGATTTTCATATCTAGTGCGGCGTCTGTCCACAAAAGAAAGTCAGTGAAAGAGTGGTTTGCAGGGTCTAATGTGGAGTTGGAGGCAAACCGTCTAGCAAGCATGTTAGCTTTTTCGGTTGCCGTGCAAACAACCTCATGATTGTTGGATAGTGGGGGAATTGTTGATTGCCAATTATTTACCACATTGTTGTAGATTTTCCAGAAATCACGGGTTCCTAGTTTCTGTGCTTCGATGCGTTTTCTGGTGGTTTTGGTATATTCTTTCTTAGTTGTCATTATTTCTTTCTTACAATTACTTCTAACTTCTTTAAACTTTTGTCTGTTTGTACTGGACTTATGTCAGTTAAATCTGTGGTATGCATACTGCCTTTGAGCAATGGCAGCTGCACAAGTAGAAGTAAACCATTGGGGAGAGTGGGGTTTGCTAGAGAATTTCCGTGCGGGAACATGTGTTTCAGTTACCGTTTTTAACCATTCAGTGATCTCATTTGCATACTGTTCAGATATTTCCCCAAGAGGCATCTTTGATGAAATCCCTGATGGCTTCCTACTCAGCCTTCTTATAATACCTTGTTGTTTTGAGCAATGACTCTTCAGTTTTGGGTCGAGAATTTCTACCATTATCACAGTGTGATCAGCATTCCTGAGTGGCTATGGGCATTCGTTACACAATCATCAGGAACCGTGGCCAGAAATAGATCTAGAGTGAGGCATGTTGATCTTGCTGATCTGGGAAATGTGTCGAAAACATAACTGTCTGTGATAGGGAATGAGATATAGAGAAGCTATGTGTTATGCTACCAGCTGCCTCTGTGTAAGTAGAGAATCCAAGCCAATTACTGTGGTGTACATTGAAGTCACCAAATACATGTACTTGTGCGCTAGTGTCGAGGGAGAGTACTGTATCTATGCGGTCAGAGACTTGATTGATTAGTGTACAGTCCCAGGTCGAGGGAGAGCGGTAGAGAAAATATAAGTAGCTAAAGTTATGTGTGGGCTATGGGCATTCGTTACACAATCATCAGGAACTGTGACCAGAAAGGCCTGGTCGTTTGATTCTAATTTTATTTCTCTAGTCGAGAGGAGAGTGTTTCGGATATAGACTCCAAGTCCGTGCATATATCTGCCTGAGTACTTAAGGCAAAGTGAGAGATAACCAGGGATGTTTAAATGGTTAGAAGGGATGGAGGAGTGTACGTAAGTTTAACTTAGTGCTGAAATATCCGGGGTGTTTGCTAGGAGAAATGATTCAACATTATCTAAATTAGTTCTAAGCCCACGGATATTGGTGAATGCAAGCCTCAAGGGAGGAGGCAAATTGACTTTGTTTGAGTTTAAGCCCGGTTTAATCATAATTTTTGATTTAACTGTCATTTTTCTTTATTTAAGAGTTTCAGTTTTAGGGTGAGAGGTACTGGACAAATACAGGATTGTGGTCTCGAGAAAGCCCACGGGAGATGGATGCAGAGTCCCTTTCCATGTGCGCCATGGCACTACAATCATCCTGATATTATACAACTGATGATGGAGCAGCCGCTTCAAGTGCTACCAAAGAGTTAGGGCGCCTGTACTATCAGTCGGGAACAGTAGTCAAAAACTATCAATCCAGTACCCTCAACAAAAATCAACCCAATCCAATTGTATTGGCATATATGGCACTCAAGCACCCCAAAAATGCTCAGTTTTAGGGATGAGATGTGGTGGGAGCGGGGAACAGCATTCATTGCCCTAGTCAGGGAACAAGGTCGACCACTGTGTAGTTCTGTTGAGTCGCTGTGATCGCACCTCTGCGCGTGGCTAATAGGCAAAGAAGAATTATGAAAGCCGGGCGATAGACAGAGCCTATTTACTCCTTGAACAGTTTAGGTTTGCAAACCAGTGATTTGTTCGAGTCACCAGCTCTAGGAAGGTCGTCGTCCAGGACTGAAGAGGCCTCCCTCCTCTAGGTTTAGCTTCAGAGTTTTCCTTCTCCTAGACAGATGACCTGAGAAGATCTATGGATCCATCAGCACCGAAAGGGTTGCCCCGCCCCTGGGTCCTAAACCAGATATTTCTGCAACCCCGCATGGGTAGTTAATGGGTTAGCTATTAAAAGGTAATATATCTACTGAAAAATTACATCCCTCAAAATAATTAAAAAGGACATTACTATGTTTTCCATTTCATTTTTACTGGAAGGGGGATAAGTAAAAATTCATACAGTGGAAGTAACTAAATTTGCAATTGGTTGGTTTGAGATGGAGGAGTTAATATTTTGTTAAAATATTGTTTATATGTTAGTTTAGGAATAGGATAACATGTTAAAGTATGATTAAATTGATATTAGGAATTAAAATAAAATTTGATGCCCGAACTTTGGATATTTAAAATGATAGGAGGGATAATAAAATGTATCTATTCAATATAGATTCAAGTAACAACATATCTATTCACTATAGATACAAGATAGCGACATATCTATGATTTGAAATATAATTCAGTACAGGTATATCTGGAAGTAAAGTATAAGCTATGACGTATTCAATATGTATAATTTAGTATGAGTAGAATATGGACGCATTTTCAGTAGATACGAACACATAGAAATTATAGATCTTAAGTATAATTTAATAAAGTTCTTCTGACTTCTAACGAAGAAAGATAACTTCGCCTTTCGTTTAAGATTCGAAATTGTATTTTGCATAACAAAGAGTATCGGCTCAGTTTTTTTTTTATATTACTTTTTGTATTGCTTTCACCCATCTAAGCAAAAAGAGATATAGAGATTGCTATTTAATATAGATCACATTTAAATCTACATACAAAACTATGGCTAATAAGTATTTATTTTAAAGCTAAGATATAGGATAAGATTATACGCTAATGCATGACTTAGCAATAGAAATCTATAGATTTTTTTAAGTGTGTATTTATTTTTAAAATGGTCAGCCTGTTAAAGTTAAGGACCGAAAGCAAAACCCCTCTCCAAAGGTACATGCAATGTATGTGATTTTATAGCAGTTTGGGAAGAAGAGCAATTGGTTAGTTTTCAGGAAAGATTATTATAACTTACATAATACGGTATAAATACACATTAGGATATACAGATTTTGGGTTAGAATTTAGAAGTATAAAAATTTAGGATAATGTTTATCATGCAAAACAGATCCATGCAGTCGTTTTGAAGGCAAAGTATCTATTGGATATAATTGGATATGCGTAGCATTGCTAGTAGCACCATTTGCTCGATTTTGAGAGAAACAAACATCTATTTAGATTTAAGTAGCCATATAACTATGAAAGTACATTTCATGCAGATATAACTGAAAATAATGTATAAGCTGTTGAAGATCCAGTTTAAGTAATTTCATATAAAATAGGAATATGGACATATTTATAGTATATACGAAATTTCAGATATTAGTATATTACTTAATAAGGTACTTCTGCCCTCTCACCTTTAAAGATAAATTCTCGTTTCATTAGATTCATAATCATTATTATAGCAGCTTTTTTTTTCTTATATTAATTGACTTGAAAAACAAGACAAAAACAAGAAAAAATAAAAATAAAAACATAACATGTTCGCAATGCTTAAGAATTAAACGAATTCCAGAAAATATAACAAAAACTCATCGTCAAGCGGCGAGAGATGGATTTTCATGTTGTAGCAGCCGACACCTGGTACATCACAGGCAGAGACTACTTCCCACGACTTCGAGATTTGAAATCCATTTACTCCCTGGCTTGTCCAATCACAAGCCAGCTCTCAGTCACGTGATCGAGTACATAAAAGGCAAAATCACGAACCCTTCTCTCTCTTTCATCCTGACCCTGCCGGGCAGCAGACGTGAGTACAACAAGCTAACTATGGCTCTCTTCCAACTACCATTTATTTCCACGTGCTGCACCCACACGAACTTTATCATTCTACAGGATTAACCAAACGAACATTCTTTGTCATGCTAAAGAACATACAACTCACACTCACGCACGACACCACGTCAACACACTGAAGACTTTGCCCTTTCTTTTTCTTTTAACCGGCTTCATTTGCCCCGGCGACTACTAGCTATAAACACGTGTGGACTGAGCTGTTATCTTCTTCAACAAGCCGGCAATATATTAATTCTATCTTCACACAAGAACACTTCAACCTACTAATACGTTTCTCTTGTACTCTTCTACTAACGAAAATAACAAATAAAGTTGTTCATTAAATGTTAAAAATGAGACGTCCTTTCGTTGTCTTCATTTTTAACTAAAGTAACTTCACTTAGTTCACTTCACTTTCAGTGCCTGAAAAGGTTTCGGTTTACACGCGGGTGTCCTGCCAGGTCTTTTACTTGAAGGTTTTGACCATATTGTAGGAGTGGGAAGATCGCTCTTTTAGCCGGATATTGTGTGTGTACGTGCGTTTATCTATCTATATATATCTATCTCCCTGACACCCTCTCTCTCTCTCTCTCTGTATATATATATATATATATATATATATATATATATATACATGTTTATTTAATTTATTATTTTTCAACTTTCTGTAATCATACCCTCATTATATTCTTTGGAATTGTGAGGATGAGTCTCCTTGCTGCTTCGATTGCTTGGAGACTTGGGTAGAAAAGTAACAGTGAAGAATCTATCCTTGACAGTTAGCCCTACAGGTGTTGGTTGGTTGGTTGGTTGTTTTTGTTTTACGGCATATCAACCCTTTTCAGGTTATTTAATGCCGAATCCAGTGATTTTGAAGAACAATTTTTTAATAGAGTATATTTGTTTTTTTTTAAATCAGTTCCTACTTAACCCATAGTTGAAACCCTAACAGGTACTACCACTCCAGATCAGAGTGGACCTCAGAGCAATGGCAATTAAAGAGTGGCTCCACACTCCCCAAAGCCCGCAAATTGGGGCCTCCCCATCGGATATAGTTTAAAGTCATATCCAGGACCCCCTACAGGTGTGGTGCCAGGAACTGGCCTAGTACCTGTCGGACTGAGGTACACCGCCTGAGTATTACCTAGGTGGCTACCCTTCCATGCCTTGCTACCCAGCTTTCAGATGGGGTAAGTTTGTAGGATTCCATCAGCCGTTCCACTTAAATTAACAAATTTACCTAATTTCCATTACTAACGATTACTATATTGTCCAATTGACTACTGTACAATCTTAATCCTTATCCTCAAGTGGTCTCTAGGCCTTGATAAGTGGTGATGCCTATGTAAAAAAAAAACAATGCAAAACGGGTGCGTGTCCAGAATTCTGTGATCCAAAAAAAAACAAAAAATAAAGAAAAATCTGTACGATGTACAGAGGTTGGACAATTCTACAGCAATTAACAGCTGTTTTAAACATGAATTAAAATGGAAAATTATCAAAATGTTGGTTTCATGTTTTTAGCAAAAATTCCAGTCTTCTTTTTATGTTCTTAAAGTATATAGTGCATATTTAGAATTACACTTTAAAAAAAATACATACTCATCACGGAGCGAAAATATCATATCTCGAAAATCGCATCAATTGATTAAGTAGTGTTTTTTTTTTAATTAAGAAAATCAAATTATATTAGGAAGCCATAAGGAAGCCAGGAACGGCCATATTGTTTTATATTCAATTCGACGCCATAGATTTTGTTTGTGTTCAAAATAATTAAAACTTTTAATTGCTGAAAATCGTAAAATTTGATTTTGTTTTTGATAAAAAGAATTATTTGGTCAAGTTAAGCGATTTTTAGAATATGATATTTTCGTTCCATTACGAGTATGTACAGCATAAATATTTTTCTGTATTTTTTTTTTTTAATGGGTGTATTTTTTAATGGGTGTATTTTATTTGTTTTTAATGGGTGTATTTTTGTTTTTTTAATGGGTGTATTTTTGTTTTTTAATGGGTGTATTTTTAATGGGTGTATTTTTGTTTTTTTAATGGGTGTATTTTTTAATGGGTGTATTTTTGTTTTTTAATCAATGTAATTCTAAATCAGCACCATATTCTTTAGTACTCAGAACATATAATAATAGTGCAACTGAATTATCTAGATATGACGAGTGTTAGAAATGGTGGGAGCTAGGTAATGTCTTGGACCAATACTTTTTTTTTCCTCTCAAGGGCGCTGCAGATATTCTTGGGACCGTACCAAAAAAGATTTGTATCTTGCTGAAAACATGAAATCAACATTTTGATAATTTTTTAATTTTTATAAATTTGTAAACACCTATTAACTCATGCAAAATTCACAAGGTGTTTCCATTTTGTCCAGCCCTGTATATAAACATATTCCAAAAATCACATAAATTGATCAAGTAGTTTTATTTTTATCATATAAAAAAAAAAAGCATTTTAAAGCGATTTGGAGTTTTTCCAATGCCCACATCCCTATATTAAAACTGACTTTCTAAAATCGCGATTTGAAGTTATTTCCCTTATTTCTTCTGACTGTTTTCAAAAGGACGTCACAAGATGGACAAGATACACCTGAAGAAAGTCGGAGGTTACATCAGCTGAAACGTTGTGCAAATAACACTCAAGATAAAAACAGTAGTCTAAACATTCCCAATAACACAAAGAAAGGGATGCAGCAACGTTTTTTACACCATCTTTGCTGAGATGCTTTTTTATGTCAGAAAGGTTTAATTTTTTGTCACAAATTTTGAAATTTCAGTAATGAATAACACAGTAGAGACAACGATCTATGGCAACACTTCAAAGGCCAGCAATGACAAAGCTCTTTCTGATCAAGTTCTCGGATTGGTGATATTAACCTGTTTACCAGTTTCTTATCCCAGTAGCTTCTTTTCTAGAACTGCAAGTTCGTGGAACTTTCTTTCTGCGGACTGTTTTCCTCCTATCTTGGTCTTTTTCAAAATTAAGATCAATAGGTATCTCCTGTCTTTGCGATAATCATTTTTCGTTCTTGTTACCCCCCCCTTACATTAAATGGCTTTATAACTTGTCTGGAGTTATTTAAATTTTAAATGAGCAGCTTTTGGTAAGGCATTATTCAAGTTTTGTGCCTCCAACCTATTTCTGCCATTCCAACTTTTCACCATGTTGATATTCTCTATGGTTGACTTTCAGTGAAAATCAAATTAGTCGTAAAGATTTGAATTGAGTTTTCATCAGAATCTTTCAAAGACTCTCACTTGATCTTATTTCAATCTTGTGTTTATGTTATTACGTTTTTGTTTACATTTCATATTTTAATAAATGTGTCAACCCATTCAATAAGTAATACCTCTGACCCACCTCATAGCAGTGGAGCAACAAAACTTGCCGCAGTTATTAGTCTTTCTCTACTTATTCCAGCTGTTTCTTTCCCAGAACTGCAAGAACACTTTTCCTTTTGACTGTTTTCCTCCTTTCTATAGATTTGGTCTTTTCAAAACAAAGGTCAATAGGCATCGCTTGTCTTTGCGATAACAATGTTTCATTCTTGTTAGCTCCTTACATCAAGTAGCTTCATGCCTTGCCTGGAGCGATTTCCATAAAAAAGTTCTCGCTTGGATGAGATTAATCTGTTTATCATCTTGTGTATCAGGGTGTGTACTACGGTACATTGGGCCATGTTAGATTTATTCATGTTGCCGTTCCTCTTTGAAGATGAAGTTGGATGGTTGCACTTTCAGAAAACTGAATGATACGATTGTCATTTGCTTGCATTTTATATAATCCTGCCTACGTTTTTTTAATTTTTTTATTCTTTGTTCTTGCTCTGTGATATCGTTATTGTCATGTTTATCCCCTTATCAGAAACCCTATTGAAATTTTATCATCCAAAACTTCAAGCTACAAATACTACTAAATATGTTTTTTACCGAATTCTTTCATTAAAAATGTACAAAAAAATGGATTGAAAGAAAATAATTTTTTTAAAAATTTGAAAAAAATAAAAATAAATAAATTCACAAATTTTTATTTGTCGCTTTTTTTTTGTTCCTCCTTTCTTTAAAAATATAAATAAAAGAATTTGTTCACTTCCTTAAGATAATTTTTTTTTCAGCTAACAAATAACTAGAAATTTCAAGAAAATAGTTTAACTGTTGTAGAAAAAAACGACGAACACTTTTGATTATGAAATATTCTTAACATGCTTTTACAAGAGAATCACCACTTATCAAGGCCCGAAAGCCACTCGAGAATAAGGGTTAATGAATGTACGATGGTAGCGTAGTAATCGTTATTGGTGGAAATTGTGTATAATTTGATTATTTAAGATAACGACTCAACAAAAACTTCTTTACATTGGACTTGAAGACAACCATATAGTCGTCAGCTGGAAAGCAGGCCAGCGAAAAAGTTCCC
Source organism: Euprymna scolopes (assembly GCF_053919585.1). NCBI lineage: Eukaryota > Metazoa > Mollusca > Cephalopoda > Sepiida > Sepiolidae > Euprymna > Euprymna scolopes. Next base: position 8,920,549 of record NC_136493.1, read on the forward strand.
TAGTTTGACAGTTTTAGGAAAAAGCTTTGTTCATGGAATCTGCGTTTTTATTTAGGCACAAATAGAGAGTGGGGGAAATTTTTTATAATGGTTGACGCTTATCGAGTGTTTTTGTGAAATTTTGACCAAAGTGGAGGAAATAGATTGATTAATGGCTGAATATGGTTAAATTTGTGCTAATTTTTGCATTGAATACTAATTCATATTAATCTGAATTGTGCATCGAACGGATACCATAATACTTAGTTCGCTGCATCTTATAACAAAGGTCTATACATAATTTTAGCCAGATCGGCCAGTAGTTTCAGAGAAAATTGAGATTAAATGTGGTATTGTGTTGACTAATCCGTATTAATCCCTAACTATGCATTGAACGGATACCATACAACTTAGTTTGCTTCACCTTACCATAACAAAGGTTCATACATAATTTCAGCCAGATTGGACCAGTAGTTTCTGAGAAAACAGTGAAATATAGATTTATATACACTCATGAGCAAAAAAAAAAAAAAAATGGACCAAGAGTGAAAGAAGGACGGGGATGAGTGCAGGGTCCCTTTCCATGTGTGTCATAGCACTACAAACAACCCGATATTATTCAATATTTTTTCTCTTCCTGCTGAACAGAGTGCAAACGAGACCACTGAATAGTTCAAAACTGCAATTGAAGCGCATGTTCCCATGCGGAAATTCTATAGCAAGCCCCACTCACCCCAATGGTTTACTTCGACTTGCGCAACTGCCATTGCTCAAAGGCAGCATGCATTCCGCAGGTTTAACCGACATAAGTCCAGTTCAAACAGACAGAAGTACATAGAAGCTAGAAGTAACGTTAAGAAAGAAATAGCGACAGCTAAGAGGGAATTTACGGAAACCACTAAAAAACGCATTGAAGCCCAAAAACTAGGAACTCATGACTTCTGGAAAATCTACAACAGTGTAGTAAATAATGGGCAATCAACAATTCCCCCACTAACCAACAATCACGAGGTTGTTTGCTCAGGCGACATGCTTGCCAGTCGATTTGCCTCAAACTCCACACCGGACCCTTCCAACCACCCCCTACCTCAATTTCCTATGCGGACAGACGCCACACTAGACGATCTGAAAATCACCCCTGCTCAGGTGCATGCTATCATTAAAAACCTTGACACTTCAAAAGCATGTGGACCCGATCTCATCCCAGCTGTGCTATTAAAAAAAGTGCTCAGCCGAAGTAGCTTCAGTTCTCTCCAAACTCTACAACAAATGCCTTAATGAATCTTGCTTTCCGGGCTGTTGGAAAACTGCTTCTGTGGTACCAGTATTCAAGAATTCTGGCGAAAGAACTGACCCATTAAATTATCGCCCTATTAGCCTCCTCCCACTTTTTGCCAAAATATTTGAGACCTTAATTAACCATGCTCTAGTTCAGCACCTTACAGATGCTAAACTTCTGACCGACCAACAATATGGATTAAGACAAGCCCATTCCACAGCAGACATCCTCACTGTAATCTCTGAACGCATATACCATTCACAGGACAAAGCGGGAGAGGGCAGAGCGGTAGCTCGAGATATATCTAAGGCTTTTGACAGGGTATGGCATGAGGGTCTCCTCAGGAAGATTAGATCATACAGTATCACTGGTAGAATACTTAACATAATTAAATCCTTCTTAGATAAGAGAAAAATCCAGGTTGTCCTCGACGGTTGTACATCTAAACAATATGATATAAATGCGGGAGTGCCCCAGGGATCTATCCTTGGACCTCTATTGTTCCTGATATTCATAAATGACCTCCCCGACAAAGTTGCCTCTGAGATGGGTATATATGCTGATGACACCACACTCTATAGCAGGCACGACAGGAAAACAAATGAACATATATCTAAAGTAATGGCAGAAACACTAGAGGATGACCTCCAATCAGTAGTGGAATGGGGACAAAAATGGATAGTCACGTTCAATGCCGCCAAGACTAAACTGGTTTCTTTCAATAATTACAAGAAACCTTCTCTACCACCTATAGCAATGGCCAACGACTCTTTATCTGAGAGTACGTCTTTCAAGCTCCTTGGCCTAACGTTCACAGGAAACATGAGTTGGAACAATTACATCGAGGGCATTGCCAAGGCCGCTGCAAGGAAGGTGGGCTCTCTCTACCATGCTAGAAAACTACTAACACCCGAAAGTATCCTGTACCTCTATAAGGCCACCATTCTCCCATGTATGGAGTATTGCTGTCATATTTGGGCTGGTGCATCGGCTACTAGTGTCTAGCTCCTTGACAGGGTTCAAAAGAGAGTCGCAAATCTGATAGGCCGTAAACTGGCATCTAAGCTTCAGCCTCTGTCCCATCGTCGAAACGCTGCATCCCTCTGCCTGTTCTACAAGTATTATAATGGTGAATTCTCTGATGAACTGCAAGCACTTGTGCCCCCACGATGTGAACACCCTCGACAGACCCGACAAGCTGCAAAATCCCACCCCCACACTGTAGAGAACCCTAGATGTAAAAGATCTTTCTACTCCGGTAGTTTCTTCCCCAGAACCGCTAGACTTTGGAATTCCATTCCAGGTCACTGCTTCCCCAACTGTACTGACATGCAGAAGTTCAAGTGCAACGTGAACCAACATCTTGCTGGCCAAATCCCTACATAGTACCCCAGTAGTTGTTTCCCCTGATAGTAGCCCCCTACACCAAAGTGGCAATGTGTCTTGTTTGGGGTGAAAATGAAATAAAAAAAAAATTTAAAAAAAAAAAAAAATCGATTTTTCAATATTTTTCCATATGTTAATTTTTACTGAAAATTTATATTTTGAAGATCATCATTATTATTATAGCATATAATAATAAGTGAAAAAAATAATCCTAAAAATGGTAAGACCACATCTTGGCAAGGATATAAAAAACTGAATTGCAGGATTAAGGCAGTCCAAAAGGACTTGCATGCAGATTTTTGATATTTTAAGAAAAGAAAATGTGAAAATCTCTCTTTTTGTGGTGAAGTGAATTGGTCAAAGGTTCAAAGGCAAACGCTTGGTAAAAGGATAATCTGGATTCGTTCGCCCTAGAGCATCCACTTTGAAGGATGTCCACGGGCTTAAATTAACTGTTTTGAAGGATCGAAAGAAAACTTATGTTGACCATAGCAAAGAATTCAAAACAGACTCGAAATTCTCTTTCTAGATATACAATAGCTAGACGAATGAAATAAATGGGATTTTCCTCTAAAATGTGTGCAAAGAAGCCATTTTTATCAATGATAGAAAGAGATTTTTCTCGTGTTATGGCAAGAAAGATACAGACTAGTTCAGGAATGTTTTCTGGTTAGATGAATCAAGATTTTGTCCTGTTAGTGATGCTCCCGAACGGTGCAATCTCCCGAACTGGAGAAAGATTTTTGCCAAGTTTCATAAAAATGACAGTTAAACACGGGAATGAAGGGATAATGATATGGGGAACTTTTACTGCAGCAAGAGTTGGGGAACTTATTAGATATGAGAAGTCAATCAATGCAAAGGAATACATTCAAATATTAGAAACAGGACTATTGCTAAGTATCCGAAGCTGGGAATATCCCAGAACATTATTTTTCAACATGATAATGCCTCTGCACACACTGCTAAAGTCACAAAAAAATGTTTTTCTGATAATCCAATTGATGGTTTATTTTGGCCAGGTCAAAGCCCCGATTTAAACCCGATTGAGAATATTTGGTCCATAATATCTCGTGCATTGCCCGGAAGAACTTTTTTTAAGAATGACAAACTGTGGGAAGCTGTGCAAAGCGAATGGAATAGCATCTCCTTTTCACAATGTTCCACTTTGGTTGAAAGCATGTCAAAAAGGATTGATCCTTTAAAGAAATCAAAAGGGAATGCAATTCCATACTAAGCATTTATTAAAGTAAATTTTTTGTTCTGTGTTATTAGTCTTGTTTAAGTTTCTTTGTTCAATTGTTCTTTGTTCAATATAGCTTTTAGTGCAATAAAATGTATAAAATTTGTTTGGCCCATTTTTTTTTTTTTTTGCTCACGAGTGTATGTTCTTTGAAATGCACGTGAAATTGACTTTGGAATCTAGTGGGGGTCGTAAAGAAAATTGTGGAAACCAAGAAAATGGTTTATCATTAAAGCGTCTGTGTGTATGTGTGCGTGATGTGGAATCAAGCTGTTGGGAGGAGGGGGGGGGAGGGGATAGAATCAAGATGGCGGTGCCCATAACTTTTATAACTAGCAATCTCGCAAAGTGACACAAAATTTCGCTGCTTAAAAGGAGGCCGCAGGAAGAATACAGATGGACAGTGTATGAGGATCCTTGGAGACTGTTGTTGTGTGTTACTGAATCACTTTACTGTCTTGCCTTTTTATTATTAGTTTTTTTTTTTTCCTTTTTTGTGTTACAGTTTCTTACAGACCTTTTCTCACAGAAGAGTCGTTGCTAGTGGCTCTCTCTACTTTATTGTTATTTCTATGAAAAGTGCTCGACTGAGCTCCAGTCTTTTATTCCTCCTAAGACATTCACAGTAAGAACTCGTTATAAACTGTTCTCAGTTTAACTTAGTTCATTTCATTTATCATTTTCAATACTCCCATCATATTCTTCATCTTTGATGTTGATACGTAAAAGTTAAAACGTGTCCCAGAAGGCCTTTACGCATACATGCGCGCTCTTCATTCCCCTCTTACATGCAAAGATACATTTACATCCTCATATCTCTATAGGGTGAACCCTTAAAAGGGGCAATCAAAGCAAATGCTACCTATGCGATCATTAATAAAATTCACAATCGTTTCTCCGTATTTGGTAAAAATAAATTTCAGCATATGTCTGACTTGTCCACCAAGTTTCAGTCATAAATATCCAACAGTCTTTGTTCATGATAGTTCAATTATAATCACTCCTGAATAAGATATGCAGAATTGTTACACCCCTCTCTTGGTACTCCCTTGATTTTTGGTGTGATGGTCCTCTTTGGGAATACTCTGGTATTTGTTTTGATAAAAATTCTTTCAAAATAACTTACAGAGAAAAATTGGGGTTATACTATTCAGGATCACACCTCGTACTGATGAGATGATTTCCAAAGTGTCACCGCATATCATTGAATCACCATTAAACAAAAACTTTTTTTTTTTACAAGGTGGTCACCACTTATCAAGGCCCATAAGCAACTCAGGGATAATGGTTATTTCGTGTACAGTACGTTAGTGTTTAGATTTGATAAAGTGTCTTATTTAAGGGGGCGGTTCATCAGGAATTTGTTTATGTTGGACTTGAAGACATCAACGTTGTATTGAACATTCGTGACTGAAACTTGATTGACAAGTCAGACATAGACTGAAGTTTATTTGTACGAAATAAAGTTGGATTATAGAGAGGATTGCGAACCTTACTAATGATTCCATGGATGGCATCTTTATTTATTTATTTTGATGGTAGAAGGAAGAGGGAAGTATCCTAAAAATAATGGAAAGTAAGATGCCGTTAAACAGTAATATTTTAAAAACGTATTCAGGAAAAGGCAACGTAATTAACTAAAGCAAAACACACAAGTGTTGGTCTTACAAACTCACTGTCTCTTTCTTTAGAAGGCGTGTCGCACAATGATGAGTGCCCTTTTATGAAGCTCCTTACATTTGGGAGGATTATGTCTGACTTTTATGATTCTTGTGAGGAGATACTTAAATTAAAGTTATTAAAACGCAACCCTTCACTTAACTTAAATTGACAGTTGGACAACAAAAGATGCATCATCAATAAGATTTGATTCTGGTTGATTTTGACAAATATTTATAAAATCGGGGGCTCGAAGGGTCGATAAGACTGAATCTGGTGAACTTGTCACCCGGAACTTGTGAATTAAGAACAGTGACCTTGTGTTTCCTCTGTTTCCTATTTTTTTATATGTCTACCTGATTTTCTCTCTCTCTCTCTCTCTCTCTCTCTCTCTCTCTCTCTGCTCTTTCTTTATCTCTCTCTTACTTTATCCCTCTCTTTCTCTCATCATCTCTTTTCCTCTCTCTCGTTTTTGTCACTACGAAAGAGAAGACTTTGCAGTTGGAATTTCACCATCGTTCAAACTGATTGTACAAGCCAGCTTTGCCAATTTTCGAGTTATTAATTATGTTTCGTTGGAAGTTGAAATGTAAAACTAAATTATGTTTTTATACACAAAAATATGATTTGTTCACACAATTAGACAAGTGTTAAATTTCAACTCATAGTTCCAGTCCATATCATTAATTCTCTGGAGAGAATTAATGATACTGAAAACCCAACCAAAAGCCTGTCAAGCAAGCGACTGATTAATCCCTTCATTTAAAGTGGGGGTGCTTATCGTGTATCCCCCAAGGAGTTGGTAGTGTCGTGCCAAGGACGTAACAACCCTCCCTGAAACGTCCCTATGGTGCATCTAGTTACAATCTCCATCCGTAGACTCCAACAAACCGGGATAGGGTCACAGGAGAATGCATTTGTAATGTTAAACGGTATTAATAAGCAATTTATATTGTGGCAGTCATATAAATTAACATTTATTTCGTCTAGCAAAGAGCAGACCCTGTAAAGTGATTTGGTCACATGGGGATCAATCAGCTTTCAGAGCATATTAATTTCAACCAAACACTAAAGGACTATTTTCGGTCCCTTTTTAAATTGCGAACAGCAGTCAGAGAGTTTTTTTTTTTTTTGTGACACCAAAGAAGAAAAACGGCCTCCATCACAAAAAATTTCCTACAGTTATTTGAACTTTCTTTCTTTAATTTCTTGTTTTAATTACTTTTTCTCTGCTGTCTAAACTTTCGGCTAGCTACACCGTTAAGTGTAAATCACTCAAATCATCATTATTTATAGAGGGGCTTTGTTCTCCTTTCGTTGGGCAGCTGTTTTTCTTACAAAATATTATAAGACTTGGTCTTACAGTTTATACTAAGATAGGCTCCTATAATTGACTCGTTGTTGATAATTATCTAACTCCGTAGTGACATCTATGGTTGTAGTAGTAATATATATTTCTAAATTTTTGGCTACTTACACCCAACGATGTAAATCATTCAATATTATTTGTTATTTTTAGAAGGGTTTTATTTTCCTTGCGTTTGATGACCATTTTGTTACAGAATATTATAGAAGTGTATCTCACATTCCATGTAAAGATAGGCTCTTCTAATAGTGTTGACTTGTTGTAGGTAGTTAACTCAATCGCTAGTAACATCTGTAACAAATGTAAAACCTGTAACAAGTGTAACACCTGTCACAAATGTCATTAATTCTTTTTTTTTGTAATGTTAAAGACTATTAATATAAATATTATACACTTTGTTATATTAAAAAAGTTATCGCAATTTTCGTTAATAATATTTCCACTTCCTCTGTAATATCGTCACATTTTCTTTGTGTTTGATAAAACTTATGATTTCTCTAAGCTGTGTTGGGAGTAGTATCACAAATTCTCTTTTGAAAAAAAGAAAATGATAAATCTTAATCATTTATTTCCCTTGCCTCAGTGCCGTACGCTACACAAACATCATTGTAAAAGTGGTTGTAGTGCTAATATGTCTTTCTCTTCATTATTTTATTATTTTGTTAATAGTCGTCGTCATCTTTTCCTTGTAGCTATAATAATTACAGCAGCAAACATAACTTTAATATTTGCTCTAAACATCATATTATTTTATTGTTGGTATATTTAGTCTGTTTCTTTATTACAGATAGTTAATCTAGATAATTGCATTTTCCATAACTAATTATTATTATGCATCGACATTCTATATAGAAATGAGTATCGATAACGAAAATGATGTCAATTTTAATGATGTCAATTTTAATGATGTCAATTTTAATGATGTCAATTTTAATGGAAAGAAACTCCAAACAGCGACGGGAAATGGTCGAGTATAAAAATAATTATAAGAAAAAATAAAATATATCAAATAATGTTTTAACAGTTTAGTCTCAAACAGTTAGTTTTGCTAATTTCGGCATAATATGTAAGTACATGCTAGTGTTTTATACTTAAAATACATTATTTGGATCTTTTCAGTTATTCACTTATAATGCACAAGTACCCTCTAACGCTTTTCCCCCACTGATCAGAGAGATTGGAAGATTTCTAGTCGCTTTTCACAGTAACAACCAATTTAATAAAACTTTATTGTGTATAAATCTTGTTTAGACTTCAATTCTATCAAACATGTATTCCGTATAAAATATGTAATTTATGTAATAAATAATACAGAATAATCACATCTGACACACTGGTTCCCGTCAGATCACCAAAGTTAAGCAACGATAAGCGTGGCCAATACAAGATGGATGACCATTTGGGACTTCCAGGTGCTGTATGTGCTCTCTGCTTATCTCAGTCGTCCTGGACTTCTCCTTGCCACTGGACTCAAAGCAGTGCCGATTCAGGAGAGGTGTGGTTGGAGATTGCGCAACCCTTGCCACACAATTACACGTGCAGCTTCCCCCCCTACAGGGGGTATCCTTTGTCTTTCGAGACTGAACGGAGGCATCAAGATTGAATAAATGGTGTGAATTTCATTTAAGTTATGCAAGTTTGCAATTTGGAGGAGGGGGAGGCAAAAATATTAGCTTCTTTACAAATAATCTTTTCAGAAGGCTGTATAATAGATTCAAGGTAATCCATAAGGTAATCCATAAGCCCATACAACCAGTATTGCCCAAGTATGTTTTCCAATACAGGGTGGACTGATAAAATTGTCGCCCTTAAAAAGATACATGATTCCATTTCCGTTTGATAAAAACTGTTTTTCTTTTTTTTTGTTGCAGGCTGTCTACTAATTGCCTAGTTGTGTACAAATCCCAAGAGCGATAGGGCTTTCTATCATGTCTGAAAGTGACACAATGTTCAACGAGTGAGATGTGCCACTGTACAGCGCATGCTCTCTATCAATCCAAGTTATGACAGCAGGACCATTGCCAGCACCCTCACGCTGGATCACCACAAATAACAGGGACGTGCCCGGAGTGATGAAAAAAAAGGTTCTGGCCATGAGTATGGTCTTTGGTGTGGTTTCAACTGAGGGCCACATCATGCCACCTCACATCTTCGAAATCGGTTTGAAAGTCAACATCAAAGTGTACCCAGATGTGCTGAAGAGTGTGGTGGTCTCTGGTGCAATCAGGTGAGCGCTGGCAGACTCTGGGTGTAGTAGCAGGACTTGATGCTAGTTCACAAGTCCAAAGGAATCCATACTTGACTTCAGATAGAGTGCTACAACTTTATACCCTTCTCTCACTGCCATACCCTCCTCCCCCAACATGAACCCGTTGGACTACTTCGTTTGGTCATATGCTGAGTACATCACCAACATAACCTCCCATAACACCAAAGCCAGCCTGATCACCACCACCAGCCAAGTATTTGCTGAGTTCCCGCTAGTGCTTGTGGAAAAGGCATGCTCCCAGTTCTGGACCCGTATTGAGGCGATGATTAAGGCTGAAGACGGCTACATTGAATAGATGTTAGTTCTACTACATAATTAATTTACCTGAATTGATTTTTTTTCAATATAAGTTTCAAAATAAAGCTGTAGTGTTATTTTCTTTAGGACGATATTTTTATCGTTCCACCATCTACAAACAATGATCAACTGAAACTTAAAAAGCCAACATCCGCACGCTAACAATTGAGCTACATTTCTAGCACTATTATCATGTTATCTCCCTTGGTAAATAGAATTCTTCTTTTATCATTTTTGTTTTTGTCTTTCTTAATCTCTTACTATTCATTTGAGTTCTATTTTTTTTTTTTAGGTTATCCTTTCTCTCAGCAAAATCTCTTTCAAGAGATATTTCAATTTAATCATAAATTATTATTTTTATCAGTATGCCCTCAAACTCTGATCTGTCTTTGCTTCTCATTTTCCACCAAGCACACATTATCTTTATCTATCTATCTATATATATATATATATATATATATATATATATATATATATATATATATATATATATATATATATATATATAGGTTTTGTGAAAATATACGCTTTTGTAAATATTTTTCTGTTTTTTACGTATACCAATCCATTTTTAAATCAGAAGCTCTATGTTTGTTAAAATATAACAATATATCAAAATTGTTATATTGCGCAAGCCTTTTCTAGTCTCGCACAAAAACACGCATTCCATTTCAAGCCATATTACTTGTCATATACATACGCGCACACAAACATACGCGCCCACGTCCACACACGTACATATATTCACGTATATACACTCACATTCACGTGTATACACACACACGCTAACGGACACACGCTAACGGACACAAGGACAACGTCACTTCTCCTTTCAAAGGAAATCCACACATGTGCAAAAGACTACCGGAAACAAGTATAAAAGCAAGAGACAAGCTGTTTCCAGCCCTTTTTCGGACCAGCTTTCGAGCTGTGCGGTCTACGGACCCACAGCGTGCCTTTTCGGCATGCGCGTGCGTACCTCACGCCACTTGCTACTATGTAGGACAAAAAGCCAACAGACAGTACGTACACTTTATATGCTTTCTTTCTCCATGAACTGGATTGACATTCTCACTCTTTCTCTCTATATATATACAACTTGTCCCTGAGAATACCTTTGCGTAGCTGACTGCTAACTGATGTCAACCCTCTATCCTTTGTCTTTGTCTACACGCTGGACTATCATTCTCATTTCTACTATATTACTCACTTCTCTTCCCACGCGCGAACAAACGATAATGAGATGAACACACATTTCCTTTTCTTTCTACACCACCAGTCCTGCAACAAACGATGGTTACACCCGCGCGGACATGAACACGTATTATATCTAAAACATTCATTCTTTCAACAGTAAATAAACGACACATTTATCTTATCCATCAATTGAGTTTTTGTTTCCTTCTTTCCATCCGTTTCATTATTATCTTTTGTAACGGGATTAGGATTTATATATCCTAGTCCTCTACTATATATATATATATATATATATATATATATATATATATATATATATATATATATATATATATATATTATTCGTCTTAGTCTATCTGTCTGTCCATTGCATTTTTTCTCAAAAGTACTGTAAGCTGTTCTGGCTGAAATTTTGTATGGACCTTTGTTTTAATAAGGTGCAGCAAACTAAGTATAATGGTATCTTTTTGGTGCACAGTTACAGAATTAATAAGGAGTCATAAGAATTAGTCACTACAATATCACATTTGCTCTAGAAATTTTCTCAGCAACTACTGAGCCGAGTTAGCTAACATTTTGTATAGACCTTTTTAATGATAAGGTGTAACGAACAAAGTAGTATGGTATTCGTTGGATACGTAATTAGGGATTAATAAGGATTAGTCACCACAATACCACATTTACTCCAGAAATTTTATCGGACGCCACTAGACTGATTTGACTGAAATTTTCTAGTGACTTTTCAAATGATAAGGTGCATCGAATTAAGTATTAGGGTATTTGTTCGATGCATAGCTAGGGATTAACAGTTATTAAATAAGTTCAAATATATTGAACTAAAAAACAATGTTTTTTTCAAAAATGCTTAATGTAGAGTTATTAGAAGCGAAATTATATAAACATGGAAAAACCGAAAGCAGATTATTCAACCTTTTGACGAAGTCACTCGTCTTGTCAAGGGTTCAATAGATTATCAAAACCTTATATATATATATATATATATATATATATATATATATATATATATATATATATATATATATATATAGGTTCAGTGGGGGAAGTCGTGGCTGGTTACCTTTAATGCATCTAAAACCAAACTCCTATCTTTACATCATCAATGCTCTGATCCCCATCTGGCATCAATTGAAATGGATGGCTCTCGTCTGGGAGAAGCCCCGTGTTTTGACAAGCTTCTGGGTTTGTCCTTTACTCCTGATCTGAAATGGAACACGTACATCAAGTCTGTTGCCAAGGTCGCTGGAAAGATGGTGGGATCCTTCTACCGCTCCAGAAGATATCTCACTACAGATGCAATTCTCTATCTATATAAGAGCCAAGTGCGCCTAAGGATGGAATACTGCTGCCATATCTAGGCAGGAGCTGCTAAAAACAGTCTATCCTGCCTTAACAGAGTACAAAATAGACTTCGTGGCTTAGTGGGGGATGCCCTTTTCTCTACCCTGCAACCTCTCTCCCACAGAAGAGACGTTGTGAGCCTATCCTTGTTTTATCGTTATTTCCATGGCAGGTGCTCGTCTGAACTCCAATCTCTGATCCCCCCTCGCCAATCTTTCACGAAAAACACCCGTCTAGCTGAATCCACTGTGAAAAATTTCCCCCACTCTTTATCTGTGCCTAAATCAAAACGTGGATTCCATGAACAAAGCTTCTTTCTTAGAACTGCACGCCTGTGGAACTCTGTTCCGTCTGCCTGCTTCCCACCTGACTAAAACCTGGATGCCTTCAAGTCCAATGTTAACAAATTCCGAATGAACCGCCCCCTTAAGTAACCACTTCATCAAATCTCCACACTAACGTACTGTACTTACAATAACCCTTATCCCTGAGTGGCTTCCGGGCCTTGATAAGTGGTGACCACCGTATAAAAAAAACAAAAAAAACAGGGTGACCCAAAAAAAACAAAAGAGGCCATCTAGAACATATGCTGTAGAACAGAGAGAAAAAGAAAAAAAAGGCCAAAGACCATAGGGTGTTGATGTGATGTCTTAAATATAATAAACTAGTTATGACCAAAGTGTCATTTCATTCGGACAAAACACTAAGAAACGGAGCCTAATTAGAGTTGGGGCCCGTTTTTTGGGGGGTCACCCTGTGTGTGTGTATATATATATATATATATATATATATATATATATATATATATATATATATATATTTGTTTATTTAATTGTACAGAAGTTCAGAAAAACATTGGTGCCGTTTGAACTTCTGTACAATTAAATGAATAAATATTAAGCTCTTATATCAAAAAAGATTTTCTTTGTAATCGAGCACTTTGTTGGAATTCTTTCCCAAAAAAACAGTAAACAAATGTATATATTATATATATATATATATATATATATATATATATATATATATATATATATATATGAGAAAATAAAATTTTAAAAACTAAGAAATCCTTAATCCTTAATCTTTTATGCAACTATGTTAGTAGTCATATTTTGCAGTTTCATTTTATGCTTGAAATAGCATTTCATCATTATGTTGTGCTATTATCTTTTGTCTGATGAGAAGGCATTCTTTGAAACTCTGCAGATTAAGGGTTTCTTAAGTCAGTATTCTTTATCGGATAATAAAATTTCTGGGGTTTTTTTTTCCTTATATGCAGATTAAAAAAATTTTTTTTTTTTTTTTTTTTTTTACACAGTGATTTTCTGATATTTAAGCTTTTCTCCATTTTTAAATAATTGAGCTTTATCATATGGTTTGGATTGTTTATATAAAAAATATTTCTATCTTATTTTAAGTTTATTCTCGTACTAAACTTATTATAAAATGCTTATATATCTATATATCTATAAAAGTGAAATTGTCTGTCCCTGTGCGTGTGTGTGTGTGTGTGTGTGTACATTTTCCTCCCAAACTACTCTGTCAATTTTCAGTTTACAGACTCGCGATTTGACATAAAAGGTATTGAGATTTGGGAAAATCTTTTTAATCGGTTTTCGGCCAGAAATTTGGCTGTCAAGGGGTCAAAATTCAACGATTTGACCTTTGAAAGCTCTACCAAACTCCTCCGCCAATTTTGGGTATAAACACTTGAAATTTTAGATGTAGCTTACTTGGACATGGATTAAACTTTATAATCAGCCCAAAACAATAAATGTTAAGGGGTCAAAATTGGGGTCAAAGTTTTAAAAAATTTACCTCTGCGGTCTCTACCAAATTACTCAGCCAATTTTTGGTCTAAACATTTAAAATTTTACATAAAGTGTATTCAGACATAGGACAAGCTTTTTAATCGAATTTTGGCCGAAAATTTAGCTGCCAAGGGGTCAAAGTTCAAAGGATTTGACCATTGCAGTGTCTAGCAAACTCACGTTATTTTTTTGAATTAACACTAGAATATTTCAATTAAAAGTCAAATATAAACAGGTAAAATTATAGAAGAATAAAAGGCGAATCAAATGAGGTATACGTTGTTTAAACAGTTGCATTAAATTTAGCTTAAATTTGCAGTTTTTGAAAATTACAAGTGCGGACTTTCTTTTTGACGACACTTTATATATATATATATATATATATATATATATATATATATATATATATAATAGCTGAACGCACAGCATTGCCCGATCGTACGATACGCTTAAACATGATATTTTAATTTATGCAGACTGCGTATGTATTACTATAGAATCAATCCTCTATTGATTATTATATATTAGGAGGAATAATTTGCTCGGTGAACTAATTTGCAAAATAATAATAATAATAATAATAATAATGTCGTTCATTAAATTCAGTTTGTGTTTGTTTATAATATCACGTCAAAAAAATTAAAATAAAATGGTGAGGTACACTCAGGCTTGAACAGTAGGACCAGTAGTCAAATGCTCTACCACTAAGCTATATCTCTAGAATATAATAAATCTGTTTTTTTTTTAAGAAGAAACGATTTGCTAAAATTTTATTATCTTCCTTGGTTGGCATAATGTAAATATTGCCCTGTAAAAATTATTCTTTTTCTATCTAAAAACTATTTTAAAGATCGAATTTTTTTTGATTGTCGATACTTATCAGATAAATTTCTATACAAAACATATCTAAGAACATTGCCAGACATATAAATTAGCTTTGTTTGAAATTTGCAAAAGATAGGCTCAGCCGTTTCGGAACATATGAGAAAGAAACTCACATGCACACGCGCACACACACACACACACACACGCACACACACACACACACAAAGTGACTTTATATATATATATATATATATATATATATATATATATATATATATATCCATGTGCTAGAACATTTTCATCTTAAATTCTACGCAACTTAACTATGCAGAATGTAGAAACTATGCATAAATAGAATTCGGTGTAATAGTGAAATGAAAACAATAATCTAATAAGTAACCATAAAAAATGAATGAGTAATTAATTAATGCCCACTTTTCTAAGGAATATGCAAAGTAGTTAACCTTCATGTAGTTGATCACATATCCATGACTGAGTATATTAAAAAGTTTCTTTTAATAATTCTTAAATAGAAAAAAGTAAGCTTTTATTATCAATGTCAAAACTCAACTTTATAGATCTAAAACGTTCTTTATCTCTATCTGTACTACTATATAAAAGGAACTTTGTCTGTATGTGTTAATTCGTTTCCTATGAACTCGGAAACGATTGGGCCGATTTTTATGAAATTTCACACGAAGGTACTTTATGTGCCTGGCAGTGTTCATAGATAGGTTTTATGTGGGAATATTTTTGATAAATATTGATAATCGAAATAATACGATGAAAGAAGGAACGAGCGATTTTGACCTAAGTTAACACCTTATACAGCCTAACATGTGCATTTGAAAAGTTTTATTGTCACACAAACTGAAAGGCCTGGCATATAAAATCAACAGCACGTTCTTTGATATGACAGGGACGCGTTCGAAATGAATGTTTCTGTTTAAAGCACAATTGAACCATGATACTTGACATTTTTATTTTAAACGTGTGCGTGTGTGTGTGAGTGTGCGTGTCACATACCTTTTTCTTTTTCTTCTTCTTCTTCTTCTTCTTCTTCTTCTTTACTGTTAACTGATGTTGCCCATTCCCGTCATTGTTTTCTTCGATTGTCGCTGCCGTCTCCGTTTCATCGAGTGTTGGCTTCGTCTTCTTCATTTGCTTCTGGCTGTTATTTGCATAGTGTCTCTTCAGTGTAGCTAGCTGAAATAAACTTTTCTTTGCACAGAAAGACGTTTGTTGCAAGTTTAGTATCAACTTTATCCTGGAGAAAATATGATTACACACGAAAGACAGAGAGACTAAGTTAACTTTTATTAATTCGTTAACTAACTTAACTCATACGGTCATAGCGAACAGAAATCTTTGTTAATTCAGCATTGTTATGCCAGTGACTTTTTCTTTACACATACGGGTGTTCATACGGGTGCCTATCAAATGCAGAAACAAGTCCTGGGAACATGTTTACCAGAAAAAACAGTTGGAAATAAGTCATACACCATCCACTATGCCTATGCAATTCATAAAACTACATACCTAGAAAATGGAGGCTATTAAACCTGACATAGTCATGTGAGATAAGAAGGAGAAAGAAGCAACCTTAGTAGAAGGGTTAAACAGAGCTAAGAAGGAAAAGATGATGAAATACCAAGGTCTTATGCATGACATGAAAAGAAACTGGAATCTTAGGAAGATCTACATCATTTCAATAATTATAGGAACAACCGGACTCATGAAAAAGAATTTCAACAACTGTCTGGCACACATACCCGGTGAACCAAGTGCAAGAGATATTCAAATAATTGCACTTAAAGGAACGGTCAGAATCTTAAAAAGATCTCTTGATTGGGATATATAAGATAGCGAGTGAATGTTTGGCATCCAATAGCATGCCCCATCTGCGGCTTGACCAAACTGATTAGAAAATTTTAAAAACGAGAGAAATGCTTGTTTGATGATGCAACTTCTTTTTCTTTGCGGCATTTCATGCGTGGCCGTTGATCGTCTTGTCAGTTTAACTAAAACGAATAAAACTCTTTGGTCAATGTCAAGATTCTTTCCAACTCCAAAAAGAAAATTTTACAATGACGACTTTAGCAGGTTTTCGGGGTTGCTGAAAACGGATTTAACTTTTTAAAGTGTTGCAGAAAAATAGTTTTCATCATAAGAAGAAATTATATTTGATACGAGTTTGCCACCACTTATAACTTAAAGAATTACCTTGCTTAATAACTGGAAAACAGCATGTTTGTGGCAAATCTTAATGCGGTATTCGTTTTTAGCATACCCAAGAACCTAGAAAAGTCGTCATTGTAAAGGGTTTTTTTTTTTTTTTTGAGTTGGAAAGAACCTTGACATTGCAAGAAAGACACAAGCAGATATTTATCAAGGTTTTATTTCTGGAGAATGAATTAGAGAGAGAGAGAGAGAGAGAGAGAGAGAGAGAGAGAGAGAGAGAGAGAGAGAGAGAGAGAGAGAGAGAGAGTAATGTTATCTTATCCAGCTATTTATTTCTTAAACTTATAGCTAATTTGACTAAATTGAAGAAGTTAGCTCCTAAATATTTGCGTTTTTATTATTATTATTATTATTATTATTATTATTATTATTATTATTATTATTATTATTATAAATGTTACGTAAGTTTATTTCACGAATTAAACTCTTATTTTTTCTTAAAATTTTATTTTCACAAAATATTTCTTTGATTAAAATTCCGTAATTTTTTTTCGGAAAAAATCGTACTAAAAAAGGCGCAATTATTTGGAAGCTAAACTCTTCAATATATATATATATATATATATATATATATATATATATATATATATATATATATTAAATCGGGTTGAATCGGTTTTAACCCTTATCCCGAGTGGCTCCTAGGCCTTGATAAGTGGTGACCCCCATATAAAAAAAAGAAATATTTTAGTTCATTCTTTTATTTTCATTATACATTACAGGTGGACGGTAACAACCGCTACCTAATAGGCCACACTACCCTACTTTTATTCGACATATTAGTTGAAAGCAGATTAATCACCGCGCATAGTCAAATCCTCATGTTTAGAATGGAGTTATAGATACTAACATTGTTACTTCGGCACGGTACATTCCTTTTGGTCACGGGCGCCAGTGCCCGCTATCTTACTGGGCTTACAGTGGTTCCCACTAACAACCGTAGTTTAATTGTTTTGTTTTTTACAAGTGGGGTGGGAGGCATACTTCCACCGGGCAAAGCTGGTACACGGGTCCTGCTAGTAACTGAATAAAAAAAATAAATTCTTACATGTATACATTCAAATATATTCTAATTAGACAAGCCAAAAACTATATGGTTCCCCTGACTGATGCCTTTATTATGTGTTTGAATAAAAGGTAATGAAGAAACTTAATAAAATTCCTATAACCACGATGAGGTATTGCTTTTGTATAATTTTTTTTTTTTATATTCCAGATGTTAAATTTTTGGAGGGGAGCACATATGTTATTTTTTTGTTATTTTATCGATATGAAGTAAATGAATCAAAACAGGTATAAAGTAATCACACATTAAAGTACAAAACAAAGTGACCACTAAATGATCTGGGAAGCCACAATGCTAGTGAAGAAGAAAGTTATGTATCAAGAATTAAATCCAATATACCACCTTCAATTTGAATAGTGTAATTTGGGCGCTGAAGAAATTGTTGAAATCCATTAAGCAGACCTGACACATTGTTTGCAAGAAGCTGATCCAAATTTAAATCACCCAACAAAAGTACCCTTATACGAGCAGGCAAGTTGTTCAGTTCATCAGTGAGAAGACTTTAAAAATTCCCTAATGGGTCAGGCTTGCAGTACATAAGCATACAACTAATCGCATGTAATAAAGTTCAATCTACGAATATATAATCAATATTTGAGTTTACAAGAGTTGCTTCTCTTGTACTGTTAACCAAAATCAGTCGTAG
Organism: Euprymna scolopes; assembly: GCF_053919585.1. Classification (NCBI taxonomy): domain Eukaryota; kingdom Metazoa; phylum Mollusca; class Cephalopoda; order Sepiida; family Sepiolidae; genus Euprymna; species Euprymna scolopes. The sequence continues at coordinate 8,939,172 of NC_136493.1, forward strand.
AACTGTTAGCTATTTTGCCCATTTAAACCTCCGGTCTAATGTAAAATATTGAGAATTTTGGGAACGAACGGACGAACCGACAAGGGTGAATTCTGAGATCTAAATCCGACTAAGTCGGTGGACCAATAGACATTTCTCTTTTATTACAAGATTAAATTAAACAAAATTATTACAATTCACGTGATCCATATTTTTTAAGTTAGCAGCATTTTGTATTTAGATTTGTCTGCTTTTCGAATGTAACTGACTTTTGGAGGATAATTATGCCATTTTTAGTTATAAAAAAGTATGTACACTTTTTTTATTCGGTATCATAACATTTAATTTACTAATTATTGTTGAAATAGTTTTATATAAATTTTTAAAGTTGATTTATTCTAACTTGAAATTTTAATGAATTTTTTGGTTTCTCGTGATCGCCGTGACAACATTTTTCACTGTAATTTTTTTTAACACGTAAATATACGTTTTTTTTTCCTTTGAGGGATTAAATTTGGTCTTTTATCTTTCAAATACAATAAAAATTTGAACGTAAACTAAAAAAAAAAAACAAAGGAAAATATGGTAAGCCTATTTTAAGAACGACAGGCGTGTTTTATCTTTGGCCATTTTTGTCCATACCTACTTGGAAAATGAATAAGAAAAGAGGAGGAGGAGGAGGAGGAGGAGGAGGAAGATGAGAAAAGGAGGAGGAATAAGAAAAAAGAAGAGGGAAGAAAATGATGGAGGAAAAAGAAAAGGAGGAAAAGAATGAATTAGAGGAAGAAAAAGAAAAGTAAATGAGAAGGAAATGGATGAGATAAAAAGTGGAAGACGAAAAAGAGAAGGAGGAGATTTGAATTGTTAGAAATGTCTGCGGAAACAAATTGGCATTTTGCCATTCGGTTTTTTCTTGTGAAGATTTTTCAAAGATTTTTTTTTTATTTTTTTACTTTTCTTCTCAATTCTTTCTTATCTCAAACAACTTCAGAACTGTTGGCCGGGAATAATCCGTCGATAAAATTGTCAGAAAGTAAAATCTTTGCCGACAAACTCATAACAGCGATAATGCACCGGCCGACATGTCATCGGAACATTTGATACACTTTCTTTTCTACCACAAAACAAAGAACACGGTTATTTTATTTTATTTATTTATTTTTTGATCAGCTTCTTCCTCTTATACATGTCGACGCTTTCCAGTTTATTTTATTTATTTATTATATTTATTTGGTTCTCCCCCCCCCCCGACAAAAGGAGGGTAGACCTGTAAATTCACCCTTGTCCGTCCGTCCGTTCGTCTGTTCGTCCGTTCGTCTGTCCGCACTTTTCTCAATAACTGCCTCGGAATTTTTTTTAATTTTGGCACAAACATTAAACATGATATGAGTAAAAAGAAACAGAACAGATTTTCCGGGAAAACTGTAGTACTTACCAACAAAACAAACGCCCACGTGTTTGTGCCTTGCGCGACAACAAAACTTGGGTTTTTATAAGCGGAAGTCTCGAGGTTGTCAGGAATCTCCGGGCGCATGCGCAAGAGTAGGGTTTGAGAGAGTGGTATAAAAGGCAGGTCGAGTGAGGTGGTTGTGGTTGTTGTCATTGGACGTTACAGTGACGCGTGCGTTAGCAGTTGATTAAGAAGCTGTTTTTTTTTGTGTCAAGTCGCGCACCTTGGTGAAGGTCATATAAGTCGTGCACCTCAGTGAAGGTCAAGGTCATAAGCTATTTCGACTATTTCGTTTTGTCTCTTTTCCTGGACAACTATGGCTGGGGCAAAGTTTGATTTAAAACTGATACCCGAATTCGACGGATCCACTTCTGTTGTCGACTGGGTCGAAAGGGTTGAGCTGACCTGCAACCTCTGTGAAGTAAAGGGGGTGCATACCGTGATTCCTCTGAGATTGGCTGGAGGCGCCCTGAATGTATGTTAGCAACTTAGTGCCGTGGAGAAGGCTGATGTTACCTCTATAAAAAATGCTTTATACAAGGCATTTGCCATGGATCCCTGCACGGCCTACGAAACATTTGCCTCTAGGAAGCTCATGCCAGGAGAAACCGTGGACGTCTTCTTCGCAGAGCTGAAGAAACTTGCAGTTCTATTTGGCAATAGAGTGTCAGAGCAAACACTGGCGTATGCGTTTGTGGCCGGCCTTCCCACCCATGTTAAGCAACTGTTGAGGCCTTCTACCAGCGTATCTGTAACGCCCATGTAACATTTGTTAGAACACGCTTGAGCCATTATCAGAGATGAGGAGGACCTGAGGGAAACGGTTGTAATGATGGCGCAGGCAGCCAAGACTAATGCTGAAAAGAGTCCCAGTTTGAGATCCACGACCAATGGGAGATGTTTCTGCTGTGGCCAGCGAGGCCATTTCACAAGAAGTTGTACTAACTAAGGGGCGGGGGAGCCCGCGCTGTTTCCAATGTGGCAGTTATGGACATTTATCCCAAAATTGTGTGGGAAATGCATCAGGGAGCAGGACGTCAGTGCCGCCCTGTTCCCCGGACAAGATTTAATTGAGGCGCAACCGACAATAAATGTGTACGTGGACCAAGTGCCTTGTTCAGCTCTTCTCGACTCCGGGTGCTCACACACCATCATAAGTGCCAAGTTGTGTCGAAACTGGACAAAGCAGAACATCAAAGTAACCACAATAGGTGGCAATACGCAAGCTTGCTGTGGAGCCGGAATTGTCAAAGTCCACACAGACTCTGGTGTGGCCACAGACATTAATGTGCTGGTGATGCGAGGGGATTTGCTGGGATTCGATGTACTGTTGGGATATGATGCTATTAAGGCACTGGGGGGAGTTGTTATCGGAAGAGATGGGACTGTGCGATTTTTGGAAACCCCAGTGTGTGCTGCAGTTCACATTGATCAGCCTGATTTTAAGGTGGACTACAACCCTCACCAAAAAGCATGGACTGCATCGTGGAAGTGGACAGAAGGAAGGGCGCCAACCGAACTCAAGAATAGCATTGCAGAGTACTCGATACCTGACAAGGCCCGTAATGAATACGAGAAGGAACTTGAGGCATGGATCCAGGATGGATGGCTGATCCCCTACCCCAACAAGCTGGGACCACCCAAGGGTCTGATTCCCTTAATGGCGGTAGTCCAGCATAACAAATCAAAAGTTCGTCCGGTGCTGGACTATCGTGAACTCAATAGATACATTGAGACGTACACTGCCGATGCTGACGTGTGCGCCAGCAGGCTGAGAGAATGGCGCCAGAAGGGCTCCAATGTGTCTGTAGTAGACTTGCGGAAGGCTTATTTGCAGGTGCGAGTGGATGAGACATTGTGGCCGTTCCAGACAGTGTAGTTCCGGGGTCAGAGATACTGCCTTACTCGACTTGGCTTTGGGCTGAATATGGCACCGCAAATCATGAAGACCATTGTAAATGTAGTGTTGTCCCAGGAAAAGACCACTGAGGACGCAACATCAGCCTATATTGACGATGTGTACGTCAATGAAGATATACAATCTGCATCGCACGTCAGAGAAAAGTTAGCTCAATTCGGGTTGGAGTGCAAGGATCCTGAACGTCTGAGGGATGCAGCATGGGTATTAGGATTGGACGTTTCCGGGAAAGACGGTACCTTACGATGGAGGTGTGGCAGGGAGATTCCAAACATCCCTGATGTTATTACGCGGCGGACTATTTTTTCCTTGTGTGGGAAACTTATTGGTTACTTACCAGCGTGTGGCTGGCTCCTAGCAGCTGTGGGCGTCATCAAACGCAGGGCAAGTTTAGTAACTACAGGTTGGGATGATGTATCTGATGATGCTCTTCTAACTCTGATGACGACAGAAACCCTAGAGAGAGTTAACAAGGAGGACCCTGCCCGTGGAGAATGGTGTGTCGATGGGGGTACTGTTAATGTGTGGGTTGACGCTAGTTCTTTGGCATTGGGAGTGTTATTGGAGCAACGTGGAAATGTAATTGAAGACGCGTGCTGGCTGCGACCCGTGAATGATCCTCAACACATCAACCTGGTGGAACTGGATGCTGGTGTGAAGGGTTTAAATCTGGCACTGCAATAGCAGTCAAAGAAGTTGCACTTGTACACGGATTCTCTCTGCCGGCAGTGACAAGGGCAGATGTCAGGCAGATCATCAAGCACTGTGAGGCATGCTAGTCTATTGATCCTGCACCTGAACAATGGCAGAAGGGGCGATTGGAAGTTGAGCATATGTGGCAACGAGTAGCGATGGATATTACCCATTACAGTGGTAAGCCCTTTCTAACCCTTATCGACTGTGGACCCACTCGTTTTGTGGTGTGGCGGCAAATGACCAGGCAGGACTCAGTGAATGGTGTCCGCCAACTGTCATCTATCTTTTCTGAGCGAGGTGCGCCGGAAGAGATATTGACGGACAATGATGCTGCTTTTTGTAGCCACAAAGTTCGGCAGTTGTTGAATGAGTGGGGTGTCCGACTACGACTGCGATGTGCTCATGTGCCATCAGGGAATGGCATTGCTGAGAGGAGCCATCGCAGCATCAAGAGAATTGCTGCCAGAAAGCAATGCACCATTACAGAGGCCACGTATTGGTATAACATCACACCAAAGGATGGGAAGACACTAACAACAGCACCGGCCAATGCCATACACAAATACCGTATTAGGATAAAGGGCATTGACACTGTCCAACCAATCGACGAGGAGAGTCATGACAAATACAAGGTAGGGGATCCAGTTTGGGTTAGACCCCCTGGAAACTGGTGCACCAACCACCAAGTTCAAGCGAGGACGAATATCTGGAGTGGTCAGCCAGCAGTCGGTCCTTGTTGATGGAACCCCACGCCATGTGCCCGATCTTCACCCAGCTAGTGAAGTACATCCCACAACTACAGAGAGCGATGAATCATCAGATGATGAGCTGCTAATGAATGAGGTCACCGAGCAAGAGAGTGGTAGTTGTAGTTCGTCTGATCAGGCAGGATCAGAACCAGAACCAGAACCACACCCAGAACCAGAACCAGAACCTGAATCCGAGATTGTAAATACCACCCTTCGCAGAAGCCAACGAACTAAGACCCCACCCCCGAAGCACACTCTATGTGATCATCAGATCAGGGGGGAGTGTAGTACTTACCAACAAAACAAACGCCCATGTGTTTGTGCCTTGTGTAGGCATGCGTGACAACAAAACTTGGGTTTTTATAAGCGGAAGTCTCGAGGTTGTCAGGAATCTCCGGGCGCATGCGCAAGAGGAGGGATTGAGAGAGTGGTATAAAAGGCAGGTCGAGTGAGGTGGTTGTGGTTGTTGTCATTGAACGTTACAGTGACGTGTGCGTTAGCAGTTGATTAAGAAGCTGGGTTTTTTTTTGTGTCAAGTCGCGCACCTCGGTGAAGGTCATATAAGTCATGCACCTCAGTGAAGGTCAAGGTCATAAAAACTCCGGTTGCTTCCCTAGAGGTGCCTTTCGGGTTAAAATGGCTAAAATTGACACCTTTGTGCTTATTTAAAAAAAATGCCTTGGATTTTTATAAAACTTTCTAAAAAGTTGTAACTGATTTGTATATAATTTTGTTTGTCTGTACTTCATGATAACTCTTGGGTGTGCCACAGGGGCTCTTTTAGGGCTAATAAAAACACTCACTTTTTGGACTATTTTACCAAATTTTTCTATGTATGTCTATTTAGCAGTTTTGCATGGTGCTGAACTCAAATTTAAATATGTTAAGGCCTTGGGGACTTTTGGGACTAAATGTGGAGGTGGGCAAATGATGGACTTAGTCATTTCTTTATTTTTGCATGGTGCAGAACTCAAATTTACTCAAAGACCTAAAACTGCACCATTTGTTCATTTTCACCAGGATTTGATGTCCCTTGGGGAATTTAGGGGCTAAATAGAGGGGGGGGGAACAATGCTGAACTTAGTCATTTTTTTATGTTTGTTCACTGTGCATTCACGGGGGACCATGCATGCTTCACTTGTTTTTTTTTTTTTTAAATCGCTCAGACAAGGCTTGATGTAAGGAGTTAAAAAATACCGAGAAAACAGCAATTCTTTCCCCTTTGTCAGAAACATTATTCACAGAACAACATAAGGGAAGCGAGAGTTATAAGATTGCTGCAAATCAACCCAAATTCCATCTTCTTAATGTAAAAAGCAGTACATTTTTCCACATGTAAATATATTGACCTTGTGGCAAACTTATATTTTTGAGGAAGTCAAAAGTGATGCCTAGTGGATTGAGGAAAGAACAGATTGTGCAACTGCTATTGCACAAAGGCAGCATGCATTCTGCCGGTGTGTACGTCATAAGTCAAATATAAATAGGCAGAAATGTATAGATGCTAGAAATCATTCTAAGAGAGAAATAGCTACAGTCAAAAGAAGGCATGCAAAAGTAATCAGGGAATGCATAGAATCACAGAAGATAGGAATTTATGATATAACAGTGTAGTTAATAAAGGGCAATCAGTAATTCCTCGACTAGCCAACAACCAGAAGGCAGCATGCACGGCAACGGAGAAGGCAGAACTGCTTGCCTGGCAATTCGCCTCCAACTCCACCTTAGAGTCAACAAACAACTCGCTTTCAAATTTCCCCATGGGGACTGAAGCCACACATGATGATCTGACCCTAACTCTAACCCATGGGGACTGAAGCCACACATGATGATCTGAAAATCACCCTTTCTCATTCCCGCGATATCATAAAAATCTTAGACACCTCCAAGGCGTGTGAGTCTGATTTCATCCTTGCTATACTAATCAAGAAATGCTCAGCTGAGCTAGCCCCCATACTACAACAAATGCTTTCATGAATCTGGTTTCCCTAATAGCTGGAAGATGGCCTCTGTTATACTAGCGTATAAGAATTATGGTGAATGGACTGAATCTCTCAATTATCGACCTATCAGTCTTCTCCCCTTCTTTACTAAAATCTTTGAGACCTTAATCAATCATGCACTAGTTCACCACCTCACCTAAGCTAATCTTCCCTCTGACAAACAGTATGGATTCAGGCAATGTCGTTCTACTGCAGATATTTTAACAGTCATCTCTGAATGCATATACCATGCACTGAATAAGGCGGGTGAAGCCAGGGCTGTAGCCCTGGATATATTCAAGGCCTTTGACAAATGTAATGTAAACCAACATCTTGTTAATCTTTCCTAAGGATGGTCCCAAATAGAAGTGACATTATGTTTTGTTTAGAGTTAACGTGAGTAAAACAACGAAAAAATTATCCATGAATTGCACTTTCAGTTTTTCTAAGTTGTGGTGTAGACACCATGAGATAAGCAGGCATGACTGGCATGTGCTCACTGTAAAGAGACAGAACCGGGAAATTTCTGACTTCAAAAGCGATGGTCAAATAGCCGATGTGTTTGGTATGTTAAATCTAATATATAAAAGGCTATATGTCTGTCTGTCTCCACATTTTCAAACTCTATCTCTTCCGAAACTAAAAATAAAAGTGTTACTTTCTTAAGTTATTGACTCGCTGTTAAGAACTCCGGTAATGTTTCTAGGATGAAAATCCATCTGAAAGAAACTCCTTAAAGGTCAACCACAGCATCATTTGAAGGAACTGGAATTTTGGGAAATACAAAGATTTCTGTATATAATCTCACTGACTAAAGAATTATATTTGAATGTTTTTTATTATTAGATTGAACCCATACATAAAACATTTGATTTGAAGTTAGTAGTTTTTATCTCCCTTTTACAATCAACGTTATAAACGTTATGGAGAACTGAGGAGTGCAGGTTAATTTCACCTATTGCTAAGATATCTGGAGAGTTTGCTAGGAGAAATGATTCAAAATTATCTAAATTAGTTCTAAGCCCATGGATATTCATGAATGCAAGCTTCAAGGTAGAAGGTGAATTAGTTTCGTTTGAGTTTGCACCCTGTTTGATTGTATTTTCTAATAGCATGGCACATCATGATTTTAATTTTAATATCGCTACGTAAGGAAGCAATCACTAAGCCCTCGAGAGGTTCACCAACCTTGAAAGTTCGTCCATATGTATTGCTTTGGGGAGATGTACTTGAAATTGTAATTAAACAAAATGGTGCTTTAGTCTGTTTGCTGTGCAAACGGTAATCCTTTCTTCAAAGATGGTCAATATGAGGTTTATGGTTGGTCTACAGTAGAAAGAATCGTTCGTGTAAATATCGTTGGATCTTTGTAATTGCAAAAATAATTTCAAGTGCTTCTTTCTCGATCTCTAAATAATGCTTTTCTGCAGGGGGATGCAGAGATCTTAATGCGTGTGCAATAGGTTTTCTACTTCCATTCAGCATTTTATGTAAGATACAGGCCCCTATTTCATATGAGCTTGCATCACTAGCAACTATTATGTCTAGTTTTGGGTCATAATGCGTGAGGAATATGACGTCAATGCTTTTTGTTTTATTTTATCGAATGCCGCCTGGCATACTATTTCTACACTGTTCTTTCTTAGTAGTTCGTGTATGCTGAAAATGAATGTCTGGTTATAGTTTGCAAACTACAAAAAACTTTGTAATGCAGTAAAAATTTTTGAAGCCAGTATATCCTTTACCACAGTGGTTGCTACCTTAACTCTAAACGCTAATATTTCGATTTTGAATAAGCCCTTATGAATGCTAATACAAAGCAACTTCGACAGACAACCTAAGAATATATATATATATATATATATATATATATATATATATATATATATATATATATATAGTAATTTATAAAATATATATATATATATATAGTAATTTATAAAATATATATATATATATATATATATATATATATATATATATATATATATATAGTAATTTATAAAATATATATGGCGATTAAGCTACACTGAATATTCTGCGTGTCATCCAACTATAGGATTCGTCAGGCTTATGCGCGAAGCCTGACGAATCCTATAGTTGGATGAAACGCAGAATATTCAGTGTAGCTTAATCGCCATATATATTTTATAAATTACTAACTAGCTCTACCTACGTATTGAGCACTTTTGAAGTAAATACTTAAAGTTTACGCATAAATCTATACTTTCGTATATTAAATTTATGCGAATAAATGAAGTAGTTATATATATATATATATATATATATATATATATATATATATATATATATATATATAAAGGTATTTTAAAAATACTTGTAAGTCATCTTATTAAAGAATGCTATTTTCAAATAGGAAATAAAATATTACTCCAAACGATAGGTATCCCAATGGGATTGGATCCTGCACCATTTTGGGCAAAGTTGTATTTACGTAGACTCGAGTATATATATATATATATATATATATATATATATATATATATATATATATATATATATGTCATCACTATTAAAAACTGATATATCTAAAACATATAACTTTCATGGGTGTAGGAGATTTATAGATGACCTTTATAGATGACCTTATATGTATAAACGATAATGATGAATTCGAAAAAAATAAACATCTTATATATCCAAACGAATTAAAATCGAATTGTGAACATAGAGGACATCAGGCTACATTTCTGGATTTAGATATAAAAATTGAGGATGGGATTTTTCTTTATAAAATATTTGATAAAAAAAACGCTTTCCCCTTTAAAATAGTATGTATGTCGCATAAAGATAGCACTTGCCCTGTTTTTTTATGTTTCATGGAACCATTATGTCAGAATTTTTTAGAATAGCTCGCGTTACTTTAAAATTAACAGATTTTATACCACCAGTTTCTAACTTAGTAATAAGGATGATAAAACAAGGTGGGGATAAAAATAAAATATTAAAACAGTTAAATAAAGCATTTGTTCGTTATCCTGATGCTTTTGAATCGTTTAAGATTAACCGGACTATATTAATAAAGGAAATCCAAAACTATATTAGCAATGTATAAAATGTATTTATAATTACATATAAAAAAATTATAATAAAAAAACACAAAAAAAAAACGTATATATGTAAAAATACTTTTAACCTTTATATATCTAATTTTAAATAAATAAAAATGTAAATATACTAAATGCTAATCATAGTGGGGGTGATAAGTAGTTAAATGGATTAATCCGTAATCTTATAAACACAAGACTGATAAATTAAAAAATATATCCATTTTAAATGTGGAAATTGATGAATCACACAGGTAAGAAATTCATTTTTATAGTATGAAAAGGTTAGTAACTGCAATTAAGAATAGGAAATTGGGTCAAGTGTTTGTAACTTGTCTTCTTCCTAAGATTAAGGGTGGTGGTGTTTGATCAACACTGCTGGGGAGCCATGATGTAATATACTGTTTTGATTTTAAAACAGTGTTTCATGGTAAACAACTGATGATCCCTTGAAAAATAAATTATTGGTACTATAGTAAATTCGAGAGCGAGTTGATGCAGTGATTGCAGGTGATTAAATAACTTACTGACTAGATGGTTTTCTAACGAATGATAAAAATATTTTTTGTATAGTTTTAAAGGTTAAAAACTTCAAAGACTATATATATATATATATATATATATATATATATATATATATATATATAGATATATAGATATATATATATACATATATAATCATTGCAGGATTTAACATGATATCTACTGACCTTTGTTGTAAATAGCACTTGACAATCCATCCATCTAATTAATCATCAAGGGGTCCCACCAGATCAGCCTATCTGAAGATACTGGCTTCCTGACCTAAAATGCACCAAGCATTAATGTTATTGTTTCTTTCCTTTCCCTTTGCAAAACCTCGATTGTGTTTTGCAAAGTTAAAAACAAAAACAATAATTTTTCTCTTCAAAACAATCAAACCAAACACCATGTATAAATATTTGAAAATATGAAGAACTTAAAACATAAAACTTTCTCCAAAATTATTAGATTCGGCATTAAATAACCGATTTCATGAAACAAAATAACCAAATCCTTGAGTTGATTTTGGCCTTGATAGGTGGTGACTCTTTAATTAATAAAACAGCATGTCAGGCTTATTCTATGACTTCCATTTGCATTGTTACAAGAATAAAACTTTTTCTAAGATGAACAGACGATAAAAAATGAAAACATTTTTTTATCTTTTCCCTCTCAAATTATTCCTTTTGTCTTTGTATCTTGCTAAAAAAAAAAAACAAAAAAAAAAAAAGCACAATGTTCCAACGCCATTATCGTCTTTGTCTTTCAGAATCTGCATCCATTTTTACTTAATAAAAGAATTTGTTCGTCTTGCTTCCCGGAATGGCACAATTACAGAAGCAACTTTCTCATTCTATCCATCGGCACGTTTCACTGATAGTTCTTGTCAAAAACAATTGTCAAAGTAGCTGGCAATCTTTTGTAATGGCTCGTGCAGAATCGCAACCAAATTTATTCTTAAGTCTTAACTCTTTAGCCTCGGAGAAAATCTAACACCTGTAATTGTCTACCCCTTTCTTTCTCATCGGCAATGTTCTTTCTCGAGGAGAAGGCAGAGGTTTTCGAACAAACTACAAGACTGAAACAATGAGCATATCAGCATTAACCATATTTTTGGCCCCTCTTCGGGGCATGACTCACAAAGACCATATGTGGGGGTAACCCCACATATCTGACCTTGGTCACTGAAGGGGCAACCCTTCATACCAACAGTTTCTAATCCAGCCCCCACTTCCCTCCTCTGGGGAGCTGGATCCCCTCTTTCCCTCCTCCTTCCCCTATCTCCACATTAAAAACGGCCTCCTGCCTAATTTGCTCAGTGGGGAAGCAAATAAACATCCAGCTTAAATAGGAGTAATATGAGTAGTCAATCATGATTAATTACTCAGCATGATTTTTTTTTTTTTTTTTTTTTTTTTACTCACGTTCACCCTTGCCAATGCATATTGCCACTTGGACGTAAGGGACCATGCCGAGGAAAGATTAACAAGACGTTGGTTTATGCTATACTAGCAGACGCATATGCTCAAATATGAAATTTTAATTTGTCCAGACTTAATATATATTATCATGGAGTTGTGATTCTAAAAGTAAAAAAAAAAGTATTTGGATGCCATCAGCTAGAATCGAAACCGAAAGCAAAACTGTAGCATTCAAAGCTGGCAACGTTACCATTGTACCAACATGACACACATATGAACTGACTAAAAAATAAAAAACAAAAATTTCATTATTCACTTGAGAGGGGGCGACCTTACTGGTCATAAAGTACACTTGAATATATTTTAATTCATGCAGATTTCATTTTTTATTGCAGAACAAATTTTGTATTGAATATTATATTGTACCTAATACATAATACTGATTTTAAAAGTTAAAATGACTTCAGTGCCATCAGCTAGAATCGAAACCAAGACATTTAACATCCCATTTGCGTTCCCTACCATTTGAGCTATTGCCAGATAGATAAGAAAGTGTCCAAATTAAACCACTTCAAGCTATGAATGAATTTGCACTTGCGCAAAACTAATATAAATATGTCGGCAAATTGAAATGAGTATTTTGTATTTCAACTTGCTGACACATTTCTGTACGCGTTAGCCATCCAAAGAAAAAGTTTACTTGTTATAAACTATCCTTTGTGTATGATTACTATTTTCTGATAATTTTAGTGTTATGTGACCAAGAGTTCAAGAGTTTATCGGTTAAATATTTTCACACAAACAGACACACACAAATACATACATCTGCTACTTTATTTATATAGAGTTATGGAATACCTATACTTGGCTGGAGATCTTGTTAGTACTAACGCACACACACACACATACAGATATATATATATATACTTTTCTGTGTGAGTGTTATGATTCTTCTTTCTACAAAGATAAAGAAAGACAAATGAAAAGGATTCCAAAACCAACATGGCTGCCGGAAGTCACATGACATTTATCGCTAACAAATGGATTTGCACTGTGTGATTTTGGTGACGCTGTAAGACTGCAAGAAAAAAAAACAAAAAAACAAAAAAAAGTCTTTTGGATTTCTTTGTCGAAAACAGAACTCTTGTACACGTATGCCAATGGCTATGGCGGATTTTACAAGAATGTAAAATGGAGGTTTTTAACAATGTTTTCAATGTTTTAAATCAAATTTGGTGATCAACAATTACCAGGGAAAATGAATTGTCAAAAACTTCAAACTAAAGTTATCATCAAAAGAATAAAGTAGATAACAATGCAAATTGAACTGGGTGTACCATGTTCGAATCCAGTGACTTCCATAGCACCAATTGTACTCATGAATGTTGGCAGCTTTTACCTGATCTTTTCTTGATTCTAGAGAACCAAGGAAATGCAGAACCATGCCATCCCTCTTGATAACTGTTTATGCCAACACTGTTTGCCGCGGTCCAAAGAGATCCAGTTTTGGCTTCAGAAGGAATGCTACAACTTTGTACCCTTCTTTCACTGCTCTCCCCTCCCCCCTCCTTCCCGACCTGAACCTGCTGGACTACTCTGTTTGGTCGAGAACATTACCAACATGATCTCTCACAACATCAAAGCCAGCCTGATCACTGCAATCTGCCGAGCTCCTGCCGGCACTTGTGAAAAAGGCATGCTCCCAGTTCTGGACTCGTATCGAGGCAGAGATTGAGGCTGACAGCAACTACATTGAATAGATGTCAGCTCTAATACATAATCAAGTTACATGAACTGATATTATTAATAAAAGTTTAAAAATAAAACTGTAGTGTTGTTTTCTTCAGGGCAACAAATTTATCGTTCAACCCCATATATATATATATATATATATATATATATATATATATATATATATATATATATAACTTTCGCGCTTTTTGTCTGGGTCAGTTTGACCTTGCTTTTCAAATTTAAATTGTCACCGTTTTTCGGGTTTTTTCAAGCCTTAATTTTTTTGATTCATCCAGCCTTGACAGACGTGTTTCAAATATTATCTCTAGTACTTTTCTTTTTGATTTGGAATTCATTCCATTTGCGCTTTTTTCCAAGGAACTCTGCCTTTTGGATGATTTTGGACCATTTGGAATTTACCCAGTGGATTGAAATTTTAAATTCGACCGTTTTGGATTTTACCATTTTTGGATTCTCACCCTTCACCGGACTATCCATTCATGTGAAATCTTTTTATTATTTTTCTTTTGCCTCCTGTTCCCCTTACCTCACCCTTTTTTTAACAAAGTAAGATCTTTGACTTACTTGTAGTTTCATTAAATACTTTTATATGCAAAATCCGATCCTGCATTTTGCTAATTCTTGCCCTCTGATGAGAAGGAGAGTATTTCTTCGAAACTCCGCGGATTAAGGACTATCCACTTATCTTGTGCTTCCTTTTTTAAAATTAAATATGTTTTTAACTCTTTTTCAAGATGTCTTTTAACATATTTTATTAATCATTTGTTCATATATATATATATATATATATATATATATATATATATATATATATATACATATATATATATATATATACTAGCATTTCAGCCCGGCGTTGCCCGGGAGGTTGGATGCGTATGTTGAGCAAAAAAAAAAAAAAGTGGTAGTAGGAAGGCAAAGGAGGAAAAGAACGGGTAAAAACCTAACGTTTATTCTGTTACGACCACCACCAAACTGGAAGCGGCATTTTTTGAAATTAAGGCTAAACAATCTAAAGGAGATGATAACTTTCAAAAATATCGGCGAAAAGAGTGAACCCCCCCCTGTAGAAAAATGCCTAGTTGAAGGGGAAGATATTAATGTTTTTAGCCAATTTTTCGATATTTGTCGTATGAAAGGCCGAACTTTAAAACGATACTGATTATACTATATTGGTAACTAAAAATTTTCGACCCAAACTGATGAAAAAGCTTGCCCTATCTCTGAATACCCTTTATGTAAAATTTCAAATATTTAGACCAGAAATTGTCTGAGTAACTTAGAAGAGACCGCAGAGGTCAATTTTTTTTAACTTTGACCCCTATTATGACGTCTTAAAATTTATTGTTTTGGGCTCAAATCAAGTTATTAAGTTAGATCCATGTCCAAGGAACCTATATCTAAAATTTCAAGTGCGTAGACCCAAAATTGTCGGAGGAGTTTGGTAGAGTTCTCAAAGGTCAAATCGTTGAACTGTGACTCCTTAATCGCCAAATTTCTGTCCGAAAACCGATCGCATCGATTTTCCCAAATCTCAGTAACTTGTATATGAAATTTCGAGTCTGTAGACTAAAAATTGACTGAGTTATTGCGTAGGGAAATGTACACAGACACACACACACAGACACGTTCACTTTTATAGATAGATAGATAGATAGATAGATAGATAGATAGATAGATTAAACAAAAATATATACATATACATAAATATATATGGAAACAATTTTGTGTTTGCTATAAACTTTTTATGCAAATATTATACAAGTATAAATCATGTAGAATATCTGCATGAATATAATTACACGTAATAGTTAACTAAAGATGGTCATCCATAAGGAAACCGAAAAAACTAATAGGGAATTAATTAAAATGAATGTTTAAAAGAATATGCAAATTAGCTAGACCTTTGGCAGATGAATGCAATTGCACGATCCATATATAAGAAAATTCTATTTTCTTTTTAAATAATTTGAAAAGAGGGTTTTTAATATGAATATCAATACACACAAAAGAAAAACGAATTTATAGGAGTATAGAGAAGAGAAGAGACAGAGAAGATATATATATATATATATATATATATATATATATATATTAATAATCTATAGTGATAAATAATAAGATTGTATATCTAACAATAAGATTAGGTTTAAGGCTTCTAAAATTCATATTAGGACCGGTGACATAACGGATGAATTACTTAGTAATTCAGTTGTGAGTGTCATTCTTCTACAACTTGAAGGTTCGATCCTAAGTGCTAGCAATACTCAAAATACAATATCCAACAACTATGAGGTTGTTTGCACAGTAACAGATAAGGCTTACCTTAAATATTTGAGTCAATCAATCAAGCACTAGTTCACTACCTCATAATAAACTTCTTTCCAACCGACCATATAGGTTTAGGCAAGCTCGTTCTACTGCAGATATCCTAAGTGTAATCTCTGAACATATATACCATGCTAGGCTAGGGCAGTAGCTCTAGATATATCTTAAGCTTTTGACAGGGTTTGACATGAGGGTCTTCTCATGAAAATTGAATGATATGATATTACTTGACATATACTGATTACGATCAAATATTTCTCAGATAAGAGAAAAATACAGGTTCTCATCAATGGCTGTACGTCAAAATAATATATCATAAATGCGGGTGTGTTGCAAGGGTCAATCCTAGGACCATCATTATTCCTTATATTCATAAATGACCTTCCTAATAAAATTGTCCCCGAGATGAGTATATTTGCTGATGACACCATCATCTAATAGCAGATACAAGGGGAAAACATAGGAACACATATCTACATAGGAGTCACCACTTATCTAGGCCTGGAGGCCACTCGAGAATAAGGGTTAATGGGTGTATAATAGTGTTGTGGGGAATCACCCTCCAAATGGACTGTTCTATCAATTATATAAACCATAGGCCTTTTGATCCCAGGTGTGGATTAAACACCAGAGCGACCTTCGCCTGCTTGGTGCCGTTTACTACTCTTTTCAGTTGTAACCTTTTTACGTTGTTGTTCCAGTAATACATTGTTTAAACTCTATTCCGTTGTTTTGTTTTCTTAACACTGGCGACATTGGATTCGGAGAACGTACTCACATTTAAAAACAGTGCCCTAAAAAACTAAACACTGACGACATTGGATTCAAGGAGCATACTAAAATCGAAATCAGTAATGACATTGAAAAAAAAATACTTGCGTTGAAATAGTATTCTAAAAATACTAACGACATCAGACTCAAATATTATCAAGCCTAAGGAAGTATCTCACATAACACTTGCAACTGAAAGGTTCACGGTAACTAAAAAAAAAAAAACGCAGATCATTACGGAAAAAAAAGAGTTGAAAAGAAAAAGGTTCGTCACGACTTAGAAAGGTAAATGTTTATACTTTTGGAAAAAGAATTCGTCACTTGTGGTTTTCGCTGCTAAAATCGGGCGTTATTTTTTTTTTTTTTTTTCTCTGGAGAAAAATATACACTTGATTTTTTTTCTTTAGGCAATGAACTTTTTATATATTTATGTTATCTCCTGTTCGTTTTTATTGTCTGGAGGAAGAAATAAGAAAGAATAAAACAGTTTTGTAAAATTCAGCGAACGTTTGGAAATTGATAATGCTGACAAAGCAAAATGGACGAATTGAAAGTAGTGTTGGAACATTTGACCAAGTTGCATATCGATGCCGCAAAGCGTCAGTCACAATCCGAAAAACACTGGACCGAACGTAAATTAGAAGTTCAAAAACAGTTAGCCGAACATCAAATACGAACAGAGGATTTTTTTAATATTGACTGCAGCAACTGGTCTGATCAAAAGAAAACTAGACTTCTACTACGAAAATTGGAAACGGCTGAGCATGATAAATACGTGGATTACATCTTGACTCGGAAAACAGCAGATTTATCATTCAATGAGACGGTAAATTTGTTAACAGAACTTTTCTTGCCGAAAACGTCTCTTTTCCATAATCGTTGGAGATGTTTGAATGTGGTAAAAGATGATAATGACGATTTTGCCGCCTACGCAGCTGTAGTGAACAAACACTGTGATGACTTTAAGTTGTCTGAACTAACAGCAGACAATTTTAAATGTCTTGTGTTTGCGCAAGGGTTAACCTCGGGAAAAGATGCGGAAATCAGGCACAGAGTACTTACAAAAATAGAAAATGAATCGAACTTAACACTTCAAAAATTGACTGAATATTATCAAAAAGTAGAAATTATAAAAAAAGATGCAAGAAATATCGAAGCAGGCATCGCGAATATAAAAAAAGTAATTAAGAAAAAACCGTCGAAATGGCACACAGACACTAACCACTGAAACTCAGAAAAACTAAAAGCACCGAGCGCTTGCTTCAGATGTGGTGGAATACATAGGGTAAGGGATTGACCATTTTTAACAAAAAGATGCCATTTATGCAATAAGATCGGTCATAAAAGTTCGCACTGTAGGAAAACTCAGAATAGAAGCCGTGTACGTCAAAAAAATCTACGCAAATATGTAACGGTTAACATTTTCAGCAAGGCTATTAAATTCCAATTAGACAGTGGGTCGGATCTTTCAATAATAAATCTCAAAACGTGGAAAATATTATGAAAGCCGACTATGTTCAAAACTAACAGAACGGCGATTCATTTTGAAGGTGAATTAATTACAAACGTCACTGTACGGGGGAAAACAAAAAAACTAAGATTGTATGTGCTAAAAGATAGTGAGAACCTGTTCGGTTCTGACAGCATGGAGGAGTTTCGTCTCTGGGATCTTCCTACATCCACATTCTGTAAGAAAATAGATACCCGCCCAGCAGAAACGGAGAAACTTATAACTTGTTTTAAAAAAGAATTCACAAACAGCCTGGGGAGATGTACAAAAATGACCGCAGATTTTAAGTTGAAACCTGGCACACAACTGGTATTTAAAAAGAAACGTAATGTCCTGTTCGCTTCCCTGAACAAAATAAATTAGGAACTAGACAGATTAGAAAGCATCGGTATACTGGCTAAAACTGAATATAGTGAGTGGGCTGCTCCGGCAGTTTACGTGAAGAAAAGGTCTGGGGAAATTCATGTTTGCGCCGACTTCGCGATCGGACTCAACGGGTCCTTAGAAGATTTCCACTATCCATTACCTAGTCCAGAAGAAGTGTTCATGAAATTAAATGGCGGCAAGTTTTTTTCTAAGATCGACCTAAGCGACGCTTACCTACAGATTCCGGTAAACGACAAAAGCGCTAACCTCCTCTGTATTGACACTCATCGGGGTTTGTACAGACATGAAAGACTTGCGTTTGGTGTAAAGGTGGCACCCGCAATGTTCCCACAAGTAATGGATACTATGCTGTCCGTCTTGGACACCGCACTCGCATATCTTGATGACATTATCATAGCGACTAAAATCAGGGAGGAACATGAAAAACATATCAGACAAGTATTCAGTCGAATACAAGATTATGGATTTAAGATCAAAGCAGATAAATGCGAGTTCTTTTTACAAACAATTAAATACCTGGGTCAAATAATCGATAAAGATGGCAGACGCCTAGACCCAGATAGGGCGACCGCTATTAAAGAAATGCCGGCACCGGTAAACATAACTCAATTGTAGAGTTTTTTAGGTTTGGCAAATTATTACCAGGCGTTCATCCCAAATATGCACAAATTGTGCACACTACTTAATGAATTGCTGAAAAAGGATAAGGCTTGGGAGTGGACAGAAGATTGCCAGACATCATTCCAAGAAATAAAAAGAATCCTGACTTAAAATTATTCCTAGCGCATTTCAACCCGCAGTTGGATGATAGTCAATATGGCGTCGGGGCGTGCATGCTACATCGAATGCCAGATGGCTCGAAACAGCCTATTGCTTTCGCATCACGAACTCTCTTGCCAGCGGAAAAGAATTATTCTCAGATCGAGAAAGAGGCCCTAGAAATTATATTTGCAGTTTCAAAATTCCACCAGTTCTTGTACAGAAGACATTTTTTTATACAAACCGACCATAAGCCGTTGATATCCATTTTTGGATAAAAAGAAGGACTTCCAACATTCACTGCAAACCGACTTAAGATGGGGAACTATTCTGCTGAACTATAATTTTACAATTCAATTTCTCCCCTCAAAACAACTAGCCCATGCAGACGGTCTATCGAGACTGATTCCTGCCAAAATGGAACCTCTTGAAGATTCAGTAATCGTGGCACTATGTATTAATAGTGATGTAAAAACCATTATAAACAATATTATCCGCGAACTGCCGGTCACACTTCAGGAAATTAAGTCAGAATCCCTAAATGACAATTTCATTCAAACCACGAAGCAGAAATTAGCACCAGTTCAGACATTTTTTCTGGTTGCGATGAAATACTGTAATACGGTGAAAGGGTTGTCATCCCCCAAACCCTTCAAAAAAGAATTCTCAGGGATTTTCACATGGACATCCAGGAATAAACAGAATGAAAAGCCTAATGAGAAGTTTTGTTTATCGGCCAGTTATGGACCAAAATATTACCGACATGGTGAACAGATGCAAAGGCTGTGCTTTGGCTGCAAAAGCACCACCGATAACATATAAACCTTGGCCTAAGGTTGAACAACCATGGTCGAGGATCCACATTGATTATGCGGGACCTGTGGAGGATTTTTACTACCTAATAGTAGTTAACTCTTACTCTAAATGGCCAGAAGTACTAAGATGCAAAAAAACGACCACATTATTGGAATTGTTTGCTCGGTTTGGGGTTGTGACAACACTATACAGTTCACCTCGACAGAGACGTATCAAGTCAAGCATATTACGACACCCCAGTACCACGCCAGAAGCAATGGCTAGGCCAAACGCTTCGTCAATACGCTTAAAAGGGCATTAAAAAAGGCGTCCGGTACACCGACAGAAAAGGCCCTTCCAGAATCACGAGAAATCTGAACAAACCAGATGCGGGATCCCCAGCAAAAATCATGTTTGGACGGAAAATAAAATCCATATTTGATAAACTGCTACTCAAACACATAGTACACAACAGAACCTCTACAATGCCAACAAAACAGTTTAACAGCGGAGATAACGTGTATTTTAGACATTTAAGAAATAGCGTTTCTTTTTGGGAACAGGGCACGATCTTACGAAGAATCTGCCATGTTACATACATCATTCAGGGCCAAAGTTCCAACATAAGAGGCACCTGAACCAAATCAGGAAATGCTTCTACGATGATCAAGAAGAACCACCGCATGACGGCAGTGAGGCGATTGAAACTGTGTATGACTGTTTTGACATAGACCCCCTAAAAGGGATGTCAGAACCGAGACGCTCCGGCAGAAAGAGGAAGCGCACAGACCCCTTGGTGGTCTGCCCCAAAAGGAAGAAACACTGATTTTCACAACCGCAGAAATCAGCTTGGGATTTCAGTTGTAACCTTTTTACGTTGTTGTTCCAGTAATACATTGTTTAAACTCTATTCCGTTGTTCTGTTTTCTTTGTGGCTTATTGCAAGCCATAACAAATAGTCAATGGGATAATGTTGTAGTAATCGTTTGTAGTGGAAATTTGGTAAACTGGATTACTTAAGGGGACGGTTCATCAAGAATTTGTTTACATTGGACTTGAAGACAACCAAATTGTAGTCAGCTAGAAAGAAGGCAAACGGTAACAGAGTTCCGCAGGCGTGCAGTTCTGAGAAAGAAGCTTTATTCATGGAATCTACGTTTAGGCTTAGGCACAAATAAAGAGTCGGGGGAATTATTGATTTAATGATTACAAGAAACCTTCTCAACCATGGCTAATAATACGCTTCATTCAAACTCCTTGGCTTCACATTCACAAGTACCATGAATTGGATCAAATAGATTGAGGATTTTATCAGGGTTGCTAGCTAGAAGGTTACTCATACCTGAGAGTATCCTGTACCTCTACAAAGTTACGATGAGCCCATGCATGGAGTATTGTGCCACATCTGGGCTGGCGTATCTACCACTAATCTTTCATTCTTAGACAAGATCCAAAAAAAGAGTCTCCAACCTAATAGCTCCTGCGCTATCAACCAAACTCCAACACCTGTCCCATCGCCAAAATGTTACAATTTTGTGCCTGTTTTACAAGTATTTCAATGGAATGTGCTCCAATAAATTCCAGGCACTTGTACATACACCCAACTAACCCAACAAGCTGTAAAATCCCACCCCTACTCTTATAGTGTTTTCTCTCAGACTGCTATATTTTGGAATTCCTTTCCAGGTCTTTGCTTTCCAGACTGTACTGACATGCAGAAGTTCATATATAATGTGAACAGCCATCTTGTTACTCAGCTCTTTACATAATATCCCTGTCGAATTTGTCACAAATAGTCGCCTCTTACATCAAAGTGGCACTGTACCTTTTTTGGGGGTGAAATAGCATTTTTTTTTTTTTTTCAAGATTACTTGAGACTTCTACCCGGTCATGGCTGGCAGAATGAGAGCATACTACCCCTATGAATTAAATAAAAGGTTTCGGTTCTGTGCAAATTCCCGAGTTTTGACAAGATACACCTGAAGAAGGTTGGAGGTTACATTGGCCAAAACGTTGTGAAAATAACACTCAAGATGAGAACAATAGTCTGAAGAATCGATTATCTAATCTCAACATTTCCGAAACAGAATAACAGAAATATCTTCTTGGATTTTTTTTGTCGTATGAAAGATTTTGTGACGCCAGAAAGGAACACAATGATGAAAATGTAATAGCGATCAAAAGGGGAAATTAACTTTAATAAAGAAAGTAAGAGTTATTGCCCTTTATAGAGTCTAAAGAAACACTGGAGAGTTTCAAGAGGACAAAGGCAGACAATATGGCGGCTGGGTTAACACATGCATATTGTTCTATAAATAATTAATGTTTCTGCCGTGAATAAATTGTATTTAACTTACAATGAGCTTGTCCACTTATTACTCGAATATTCCATAATTCCGACAAACCATTTCTCCGGACACAACAGTAATAAAGTTTGTATATGAGGAATGAAAGGGAAGAAAATGTTTTGCAAATAATTAGTATTTTCAGGAACTTACCTCTAAAGATACGTCCATTTAATGGTCCTTTATTTCCTCGTTCTCTGGGTTTATTTCAGTGTAATGTAGAAATAGGGAACCTTGTCTTCCTGTGCTACAGATGCTGATATGAAAACTTGAATGTGTCTTGAAAAAAAAACATTCACGTGCTGTGTGTTGAGACTGTGCATACACATATGCAGGATGGTCTGAGCCAAAAGGCACTGAGTGATAGGGTAAATCTGTTAAAACTGATGTCGCTGGAGGCGAATTGGTCAAGTAGTTGATCTCACAGCTTTTGGGATCAAAACATCTGCTAGAGAACAGGTCGATATAAACAAGGAAGGCAAAAGAGAATGGAGTCAGTCAAAAGAAATGACAGCAGCCATTAGTTGCCAATGAATTGAAGTGTACACACGAAAACAGAAATAAAATAATAATTTTATATTTTTCTAACAAACAAATTTGTGTTGCACGTTTGTTTTTCTTGGCTGACAAGTAACTACTATTTTTTCAATTTGGCTACATTACACACGTAGGGTTCAGTGGAGGTCCTAAAAGGTGGCGTGTGGTTGGTTGTTTTTCATTCCATCACAGATTAGGTAATAAATGACTCCATAATAATTTCAACAATGTAAAAAAAAAGAAAGACGGATCTCTTTTTCACCTTTTTGGTACAGTTTCAACATTCTTACTGCGTACTTAAATGAGTGAATATTTGAGAATATCAGGTGCTATATGCAACACGTGATCTTATTGATCTTGCAACCGAAGAGTGGTATAAATCTACAAATAACATATACAAACATAATAACTCAGTCTTGGGCCATTCCGATGATCTGTGCAAACCAGACACTGTCTGGCGCCAACAGATCAAATTCAGAGTCGAAATTCAGTTAGTCAAAGGCAACGGAAGAAAAGACATAAAAGAAGGCAAAAAGAACAAAGCAAGATTTCATTTCTTTCTTTTTCATCGGTGAATATCAAAGAAATTATCTGTCTTTAAATTATATTGTGGTGATTTGAGTGGCAATATTATGGCTTGCTTTTGTGAAGTTAATAAAAAAATAAAATATTAATCAGGATTAAATATAAAAATCGATGAAATCGATTGAAAATGAAACGTGCAGTCAAATGATGTAGGCATAAACCACAGGTAGTATTGGAAAAAAAAGCACAAAATCCTCTGAAACATGAAGGTACAGACAAACTCATTGAAGCAACGAGACCTGACATGAAAATAGTTGACTAGAACTAAAAAACTTATCAGATCATAGATGTTACAGATAATTGTAGGAGCACAAGGAGTAATCCTGAAAAATCTGAATATAAAAAATTATAACTTTTTTAAATAAAATAAATACGTATTAGATACGTTTGAAGCCAAAACAACGCATTATTACAAAATAAACAGATATTTATTTTGTTTGAAATTTATATTGAAAAATTTATAAATATATTTTGAAGATACACTTCATCATCAGTATGTCATTTTTTTTTTCTTTTCTTTTTTTTTTCTTTTTTTTTTGCCAACTTGTTGTGGGAGCATAAAATCAGGGTTTGTGTTCCTTTGTGTATTTATTTTATTCAAACTCAACCAGCGCCTTCTGTAAAGGAACACAAACCCTAACGTGAATATAACTTTTTTTGTTTATTTTGCTGAAATTAAACTTCAAGTGTCATTGTTGTAAATATTTCTTCTAACTGTTTTTATTTTTCAAAAATTCCTTTTGCTATTGAAACATTCTCTCTTGAATATTTCCTATTTCATAACGCTGACAATCACAGTCACTTTTGTTTCAGGCGGATCATCCAGCGTTTTCCGGGAGTCCAATATACAAAACATGAAGAAAATCAAAATTATAGCAATAATTTTATGAGCACTGGGAACAATCTGGAATAATCTGAATTGAAAACACTACGAGAAACGGAATTAAAGTGTAATTTTTTAAGTGTAACGTTGCACAAGGAACCAACACGTTGTAGCCTCAGTCACAAACTAGACAAAGAATAGACAAGAATTTAAATTCACTTTTTTTTTTGTTGTCCAACATTTATTTCCTCATTCTTCTGCGGCACATAATGGCTAACATGATCGTTTTCTCAAACGTGCTCTCGAACTCCATCCATGTCTTTAAGGTGATCTTGAACGTTATTTCCGTCTCTAATGTGATCTCCTTTTTAAAGTCTTTATTTTTTCCTATTGGTGACGTCATTTTGCATGCATTTGCATGCGCATGTCTGTGCTATTTTACATAAGGGAAATACTTGAATGCAGAAGCCAATCCCTATAACCAACGGACGGCCACAGATAATTTGAAATCAAAAAATAAATAAATAACACAAGCCCAAGAGAAATAAAACTGACAAAAACTTCCTATAAACTGATATTCGTCTCTTCAATCCCCTAAAACACATGTGTTTGCACACACATACACATACATACACACACACATACACACACATACACACACATGCATACACACATACACACACATACACATATGTATGCAGTGATATCAGCCTCGACTGGTAGCATACAATTGGTTGGAAGGTTGTGGAGATACTTTGGGGGGGCTTATTGCCACGCAAATTCTAGAGCCAATCTATCATCGTTGCTATTAAGGAATTAATAGTAAACGGTTGTTGTAATAATGCAAATAAAATGCAATGGTTATTAAGAGAGAGTACTGAAAATCTAGGGAGGAATCATATTGAATAAATAACAGTAAAAACAATATAGAAATAATTTTTTTTAGTTATTCAAGAATTTCTAATTTTCAAATGAAATAAAGTACAATAAACAGTCACAGTGGTGGAAAAGAACCGCTGAGGTTGGAGACAGCAGCAGTCATATAAATATATGCAAATGACCAAGCTGGCCGTGTGAAGTGACGTCACAGCAGAGACAAAAGGACGTGTGGTTGGAGAAGCAGTGGTGTTTGGTAAAGTGGTGTTCAAGACGTGACAAGAGAAGTGGTGTTCAGAAAAACATGTGTTCAGGACATAAGTGACGTCACAGCAAGGACAAAAAGTCACACGTGGCTTAGAAGGATAAATAAATTGTTTAAATATTTAGAAAAAATATGTTGTTGGAAATAGCAGATATAAAGGTTTTTGTTAAAAAAGTAAATGAGTCAAGTTTTTCCTGCCCTCTGTTTTTTTTTTTTTTATATAAAGACTACAACTCAATCATAGCATTACATATTCTCTTAGTCTTTATAGTGAGTGGAAGAGTGCATTATTATCTGTAAGGTGGACGCACCACAACACTTATACAGACTCATAGATTAATACGGGTGGTGTTCCAAAAGTAATGTTTCCTATTTTTTATTCCGCCCGAATGGATCAGAGGGGATTACAAATTGCATTCTTATGATGACTGAAACTTATGTATTCATGACCATAAAATTGTGTTTCTCTGTTGCAGATATTGATGGTGTGAGGCACCAAGCAACCTCTTTCGTGGACGTGCATCATTGAATTCCTGGCAAAAGTAAGTTTAAAAAAATAGGAAGGTTTACTTTTGAAACGACCTGCATATGACAATGCACACTCTGGACGCACCATGCACAGCTATCGTTCATCTCTAACAAAAGTGCATTATGAATGGTGGTGACTATGTAGAGAAAAAAAAAAAAATTCTGCGGCACAAAAGGTCGTTCGTTTTAATGGCACTGTTCCTGTCTTTGTAGCTCTTCAAAAAGAAATAGTGGTCTTTACTTTTGGAATGATCTTCATAACAAGCTTTTTCTCATCAAAACTTATAACATTGTATTTGTGTTGACTGAAAGACTTTCAATATCAACTTTCTTTGTCAAAGCATATGAACATTTAATCTCTTCTTTACAAACACCTGGTCAAGATCAAAGTGTAGTATCTGTTCCGGCAGATGCTGCACTTAAGATAATTTGTACCAGTCAATGGAGGGGAAACCCTCTATACTGGGACAATTATTATTTTTGGTAACCAGAGTGACCCCTTTTAGGGGAGCTGGTTTTTACCTCACATTAAAAACGGCCTTGTGCCTAATTTGCTCGGTGGGGGAGCAAATAAATACCATCTGTTCCGGCAGATGCTGCACTTAATATAATTTGTACCAGTCAATGGAGGGGAAACCCTCTATACTGGGACAATTATTATTTTTGGTAACCAGAGTGCCCCCTTTTTGCCTACTTTTAGGGGAGCTGGTTTTTACCTCACATTAAAAACGGCCTTGTGCCTAATTTGCTCAGTGGGGGAGCAAATAAATACCATCTGTTCCGACAGATGCTGCACTTAGATAATTTGTACCAGTCAATGGAGGGGAAACCCTCTATACTGGGGCAATTATTATTTTTGGTAACCAGAGTGCCCCCTTTTTGCCTACTTTTAGGGGAGCTGGTTTTTACCTCACATTAAAAACGGCCTTGTGCCTAATTTGCTCAGTGGGGGAGCAAATAAATACCATCTGTTCCGGCAGATGCTGCAAGCTATGACTAGCAAAGACCAGATGTGGGGGCAACCCCACATGCCTGACCTTTAACCAGCTCCCATTTCCCACCTCTCGGGAGCTGGTCCCCTCTTTCCCTTCCCCCTCCCTTCACTCCTCACATTAAAAATTGGCCTTGTGCCTAATTTGCTCGGTGGGGGAGCAAATAAATACCATCTGTTCCGACAGATGCTGCACTTAAGATAATTTGTACCAGTCAATGGAGGGGAAACCCTCTATACTGGGACAATTATTATTTTTGGTAACCAGAGTGCCCCCTTTTTGCCTACTTTTAGGGGAGCTGGTTTTTACCTCACATTAAAAACGGCCTTGTGCCTAATTTGCTCAGTGGGGGAGCAAATAAATACCATCTGTTCCGACAGATGCTGCACTTAAGATAATTTGTACCAGTCAATGGAGGGGAAACCCTCTATACTGGGGCAATTATTATTTTTGGTAACCAGAGTGCCCCCTTTTTGCCTACTTTTAGGGGAGCTGGTTTTTACCTCACATTAAAAACGGCCTTGTGCCTAATTTGCTCAGTGGGGGAGCAAATAAATACCATCTGTTCCGACAGATACTGCAAGCTATGACTAGCTATGACTAGCAAAGACCAGATGTGGGGGCAACCCCACATGCCTGACCTTTAACCAGCTCCCATTTCCCACCTCTCGGGAGCTGGTCCCCTTTTTCCCTTCCCCCTCCCTTCACTCCTCACATTAAAAATCGGCCTTGTGCCTAATTTGCTTGGTGGGGGAGCAAATAAATACCATCTGTTCTTCAGATGCTGCACTTCCATTTCTTGTTCTCTTTCGGCGGAGGAGAAATCCTTCACGACTGAGACAATTTTTATTTTTGTACCTTTTCTCCACGTTAAAAAACGACCCTGGTGTCTAACTCTGTCCCGTGGGGAGGCATAGTAAATAGGTACAAACACCTGTCTTTCACTTGTCGAACAAAGATGATCAATAAAGCCAATATATTATGTATTTAGTCTTCGTAATTCACTTATGATGAATGCTATTTCCTCTGCAGAGATAAAAAGAACAAAAGCCAATAGATGCAAAGACAAGAAGATGCCTATCTTCAAAAGACCAAGGCTACAGGTAGGAATGAAAACAATCAACAGGAAGGGAGTTCCAAAAGCTTGTGGTTCTTTGAAAGAAGGTATCTGAACAGCGAATCTTAAAAAGATAAGGCTGTAGGTAGGTCGCATTAAGAACGTTCTAGTGAAAGAAAAAGTGTTTTATCTGTAAAGAGAAATTCAGTCAACATGTTTATTTCGGCTGGTGCCGTGTGTATTTACATATGTTTGCATTGAATAGATATGTAAATGTGGGTGTATATTAACTAATAAAGCTAAATAACCAACTATAGTCGAGGGCGATCCAAACATTCCCTTTTCATTAGCTACTACACCAGGGTGTAGGGAAGGGCGCCACTTCATTCCCAGGATTACTCCACTTACACTTGATCCTCCTCTTATAATAATGAGTGTTTAGCAATGGAGCATCAAGTACCACTTTTACGTCTTTTTTATGACTGGCTCAAGGATTGAACCCGAATCTCCCAGTCCATTAGCAAACACTCTTACAATTAAGCCAAATGTGTATTAGTTTTATTACTGCCAGGGTATTAACTTTTGTGCAAGAGTATTCAGCATTTATTGATCACACAGTGTTTAGTCTGTGAAAGTCTCTTGTTGCATCCGTCAATATCCTTCGTCCAAGATCTGAGAATTTAAGGATGTACTCACGTGTTGAGTACGGAAAAAAATACTGGAATAAAGAGAAAGAAATCTGTGTATTTGGGTTTTTATAGCACGCACAAATGTCTGATACCGAAAATTTCTCGCATTTTGACTGAAAGAAACTGCTGATTTGAGCTTTTAGCTTCTTGAGAGCAGATTTGTGACAAAACATTCACTGCTGCTGCTATTTCAAACAAGTTTAGATTGGTTTCCACACTTCAGGATTTTTCTTAATATTTCAGCTATTTTTTCATTAATGCCATGCATTGTATGATGTTGATCCGTGCTTTGCTTTCAATTTCTTGTAATCATTTCAACATGTTTTTCAGAACTGTTCCTAGTGATCCTACTATTACAAGTATGACAGTGGTCTTCTTTATCTTCTATAATTCTTTCATTTATCTGGCAAACTCCATGTAATTCTTAGGTTTTCTGCCTCGTTCAGTTTTCCCCAGAGAACTTTAATAGGTTTTGTGATGGTTATATTTTTAGACTTTTTAAATTATTTTTTTGGTGCCAAAACACTTGCAGTGTCTATCCACACAGTAGAACCGTGATACGACAAGGAATTAGTTATCTCTAAATTACTAATTTACTCTCACAGGCTGAACTCTTTAGTAAGGAAATGGTTGCCACCTTTTTTGTTTTTACTTGGAAGATCATCACTTATCAAGGCTGGGAGACCACTCTAGGATAAGGGTTAAGCAGATAGTGAGACAAGATCAGTTGTGGTGGAATTTAGGTAGGGCTACATTACTTTAGATGACGGTTCAACAGGAATGTATTCACATTAGATCTGAATATGATCATGTTATAGTCAGTCGGGAAGCAGATCCATGGTATTACATTTCATACACAGTTCTGGGAAAGAAACTCTGCTCATGGAATTTTCGTTTAGTTTTAGGCAGAGATAAAGAGCAAGGGAAATTATTGACGATTTTGTTAGCTAAGAATGTATTTGTTGCAAACGTTTTACAGGGAGAGATCATAGAAGATTGATAGAGCAGAGAATCACAACGTTTCTTTTGTTCGAAAAGGGGAAGTAAGGAGGTGAAAATTTTGAAAACTGTTTTGCACCCTGTCAAGGCAAGAAAGGGTGCAGCTCCACTCCAGGTGTAGTAGCTGTTCTCCATCTTCGGACGTATTTGACTCTAGTACATGCAGTAGATTGTGTCGGGAGTGAGATGCTTTCTGGAGCAATAGAATGATCCAATTATTTTTCCAGTGATTTTTAGCAACGAACCTGATGTAGGTCTTCCATTTCAAGTCAGGGGCAAAGGTCAATATTAGAAGAAGTTTGTTGAAGCTGGGTGCTTCTTCAAGGTGAAAGCCGTTCATTTCAACTGGGGCAAATTAGTGATATGAGCGTTGGTGGTAAAAAGATAAAAGTTTATAAAGCAAAAATCTTGCAAAAAGAATACACCACTCTCGGTATGCAGTAATGTGAATATAAAAATTATATAAATAACATTATTTCACTTATTTTGGGGGACAAGCGTAATGACAGGAGAGTAAAATCCTTGACTACTAATAACAATTTCATAAAATTTGGGGTTTAAGTTTTGAATCTCAATGCAAATACGCTTATCGCATCTAGCCACACAGAAGAGCAGTGATATGGTGAAACAGCTGTCTGTGAATGCCTTTGTTGAAATGTTGTACATTTTATTCGTATATTTGCAATGTGAGAAATTATTATCTATAAATAGGAATGTGTGAAAGTTATAGTATGTGTATGTGTTGAATAATCAGTTAAGAGCGGTTATAACCAAGCAGAGTAGAAATATGTAGACATGGTACTGGTGTCAAGTGGGAGTGGTGGAAGTACAGAATAGATAGAGAGAAAAATAGGAACTACTTCCTCTAAAGATGGTGAGATTGTGATTATGGCGCTTCTCGGAACTAACATAAGATTTTATTATAACGACTAAATGCATCTAAAACCAAACTACTATCTTTACATCATCAACGCTCTGATCCCCAGCTGGCATCAATTGAAATGGATGGCTCTCGTCTAGGAGAAGCCCCATGTTTTGACAAGCTTCTGGGCTTGACCTTCACTCCTGATCTGAAATGGAACACATACATCAAGTCTGTTGCCAAGGTCGCTGGAAAGATGGTGGGATCCTTCTACCGCTCCAGAAGATATCTCACTATTGATGCAATTCTCTATCTATATAAAAGTCAAGTACGTCCAAGGATGGAATACTTCTGCCATATCTGGGCAGGAGCTGCTAAAAACAGCCTATCCTACCTTGACATAGTACAAAATAGACTTCATGGCTTAGTGGGGGGTGCCCTTTTCTCTTCCCTGCAACCTCTCTCCCACAGAAGAGACGTTGCAAGCCTATCCTTGTTTTATCGTTATTTCCATGGCAGGTGCTCGTCAGAGCTCCAATCCCTCGTCCCCCCTCACCAATCTTTTATGAAAAACACCCGTCTAGCTGAATCCACTGTCAAAAATTTTCCCCACTCTTTATCTATGCCTAAATCAAAACGTAAATTCCATGAACAAAGCTTCTTTCTTAGAACTGCACGCCTGTGGAACTCTGTTCCGTCTGCCTGCTTCCCACCTGACTACAACCTGGATGTCTTCAAGTCCAACGTAAACAAATTCCTGATGACCGGCCTTGATAAGTGGTGACCACCTTGTAAAAAAGAAAATGTGTATATATAATGTCGTTCTAAAGTTACATAAGATATTGGCTAATAGTATAGACATAATAAATTTGTATGTGTCATCTGTTGTTGTAAATCTACGGTATTTTGGGCTCAGAGGGGAAAAACTGTGGCATTTTATAACATATATATATATATATATATATATATATATATATATATATATTTGATTTATATATATATTTGATTTATATATATTTCTATCATTTATTTGAAACGTAAATCAGTTTGTATATGTATTTAAAAATTCAGGTGATCAGTCATCTCCATCTCAATACAGACCAATCGGTTTCCTGTGTCATGAGTAAGTTGCTGGAATCTATGTTAAATAGAGAAGTAGTCAACGACCTCAGCAAAAATAACTTCCTCAGTTACAATCAATATGGTTTTGGTTTTGCTAGATCTACAGCAGATGTGCTAATAGTTATATCTCATAGGATTAGCGAAACTCTCAATGGAGGTTTCCTTTCTAGGGCAATTGCCCTTGACATATAAAAGGCCTTTGATAGGACATGGCATAAAGGTCTAATCCACAAAAATCTCCAGCTACAGTATATTTGAAAATGTCTTTTCAATTATTAAATCATTTCTCTTTGATAGGTTCATAAGAGTAGTGGTTGATGGGCAGAAATCAGAAGCTCACAGTATTAATGCTGGAGTCCCTCAGATACACATTCTGGGCCAAACTCTCTTCCTGACCTACATAAATGATCTCCCAAATCACATCCTAAGATCATTTGTAGACATTTATGCTGACGACACTACCATCTACGGCAAAACTTCAAAGGCCGTAAACAACCAAGTTCTATCTGATTCTCTCTCCTCTGATCTTGATCACGTGGTGCACTTTTAAATCGGATTTTTATCTGTTTTCAACTTTTTCACGATTGTGCATGAGCGGTTGTGATACATGACAGTTTCCTTATGCTGAATATAAGTTGGTTTGAAAACACTTTTAAAAGATCATGTCAATCTGGTGTAGTGGTTATCGCACTTGATTCACTGTTTTTAGATTTTGGTTTTGATCTCAGCTCGAGTATTTTTTTTTTACTTACAAGAAGTAAACTATTTAGAAAAACATAAAGAATAAGAAATAGTGCATTCGTGGACAGAATTGTTCCATTGTTTACGTCTGAGTTTGACATCTTGTTAGATTTTATTTTTATAATCGTTCTTGTCACCGTCAAGCCTTCGTTCAACATTGATTTTGGGGCCGATTAAAATATCAGGTTTTTGTGAGTTTTGCTAAATTAAGCTATTTTCAGCTGATGGAAGGATACCAACTTTTTAGTTTCTTTTGTTTTAGTTTTCTTTTGATTTTATTCATATTTTTGTTTGCTTTTTTTTTTTTTTTGCTGAGCCAGAAACTTTTTGTTGATTTGAAATCGATATAATTATGAAAGATATTATCACTTCCTTGACCATGTAAAAAAAAAAAACGCGAAATGCGAACAATATTTTGGACGATAAAAATATGGAAACATTCTTTTGTCTTCGTTGAGATTTTTTTTTTTTTTCGTTATTTTTTCTAGTTTTGGTGTTTTTTTATTTTATTTTATTTATTTTTTGTATGCCAGGTCTCAAAAGGGGTTGTGTCAGTTTTTTTGTGTGTTTCTGTTTCATGAATGTTTTTTTTTTTTTTTTTTTTTTTTTTTGCAAATTGAAATGTTTTCTATTTGTTTGTGGACGCATGCAAAATTTTTTAAATTTTTGCCTTGTATAAAGTATCGTTTTGTTTGTAAACTTTTTTATTGTTGTTTTGTATTTCTTTTGTTGTGTAAGGTATCATATTTTTTATGTGTGTTTTTGTATTTCTATTGATGCCGCGTATTTATATATTTTTGCACACGCATTTTGGTAGACACGTGTTAGCTTTTATTTTTGTACTATCGGAGGTGGAGGCGTCCGGCTTTGCCCGCGCGTAAAATACGCTTAAATATGATATTTTAATTTGTCCATAGTTCGTATATATTAATATAGATGTTATGTATTAGGTGTTATTAGATGGGATGACGAATCATATATTCGTTGTTGCGTTTCGTCTTAGAGTGTTCATGTTGGTGAGAGATAGGTATTTTTAATACAGAGACATTTTAATAGAGACATGTATTACACTTTGGATGAGAAGGGGTAGATATATAGATAGAAGAGAGATTGAAATTTATACAGTTTGACAGTTCTGGGAGTGTTTCTATAAACATTATCTTTCTTTAACAAATATTTTTGAGGTGAGGATTTCCAGTCTTTTATCATAATGAAGGACCATTCATTATTTCTTGATACTGAGAGGGAGATACATTCTTAGATGAGTTTACACAAAGTTCTTATAATACAAATTCACAATACCTTTGTTGTTGAATGACATAACACAAAAACGACAGTTACAAAAAATATGATGATGTTCGTTTATTCCATTCGACCGGTCAATGGCTTCGCATCAAGGAATTCAAAGTCTCTACATTATTTCCTTCCTCTAACCTTCGCTTCCAAGGCGGATGTCAGTTCTGTCTGTCCGACCCTGGCCCGGTACTGACTTCTCTCTGACTGACTCACTCTGACTCCTAAAGCTCTCACTATATTGAGAACTCATCTTTTACTTATGACGTCATTGCATGACCAAACAACGTGCATATCGATCCCGTGGCCTGACATGCCTCACGTTGCCTAAAACATGCCCAAAACACGTGCATCGACCACACATGCTTGCAAAGAAAAATTCTCTAACCTCATTTCCGACCTATTTTAACCTATTTTACAAATATGTTTATCATTTTTGTTTCAAATTCCTTATTTTAATTTCATTTCATTTTCATAACCAGAATTGAATAATCAAATTCCTTTTTTTCAATAACATTACTAAGAACGTATTCCTTTTCAATAACATATCTGCATTATTTATTTTAAACTTATGATCGGAATTCTTAATTCCAAACCTAGCTTCCCAGGTTCGAATACTCGGCTATCCTATCTCATTTTTACTTACTTACAAGAACAGGCGACTGTTCTCTAACATAGAGTCGTGATTTCAAAAGTAAAAAAAAAGTATTTGGGTGCCATCAGCTAGAATCGAAACCGAAAACAAAACTGTAGCATTCAAAGCTGATGACCAATGTAACATGCAAATGAACTGATTATTAAAAATTAAAAATAAAACTAAGATGAATGTACAAAATGTATAACGATTTTTTCAATTTTGATCCATTTTTTACCCCTTAAAAACAATTTTAAGCGCCTAAAGGCCCATAAAAGAACGGCTCGTAAAAAAATCCAATTTTTTTGAGAACTCAGCATCGCTCTGCGACTTTTAGTTTTGAAGGAGATAGAGTTTGAAAATATGGAGACAGACAGACAGACAGACAACCTTTTATATATTAGATTTTTGTGTTAGTTTCCTTTGTTAAATCATTATTTTTTGTTTGTTTTCGTTGTTATTCATTTTGCGTTATTTTGCTTGCAGAAGGTTTTGTTTTCATGTGTTCGTTTTCAAACGCCAGGTTCGAGGGTATGTAGCATAGTGGTCCTTGGCTTTAGTAGAGGCGATTTTGGAGCGTCTTCGTGTAGAGTTAAAAACCACATCGACATTATTGTATCTGTTAAGTTTGGAGATAGGTTTGTTACAGTGTAACATATGTCAGGCCTTGTTGCGGTCATCAAGTAGGTGAGGCTTCCTACCATTTCCCTGTATATTCGGTTATCTATGTATTTTGTTTCGGTCCCTATATTTTTATTTATGCCCATTTCGACGGGAGTTGAACGCGGCTTACAATCTTGCATTCCGAACTTGAGCAGAATTCTTTCAATGTATCGTGATTGGTTCATAGTTATAGTTTCATTTTCACAGGTAAATTTTATACCGAGGAACCATGACAGTCGTCCAAGATCGGGCATTTTACATTTTTTATTCAATTCATTTTTAACATCTCTTAAAGTGTTGTCACAGTTTGAGGCGAGTAATATATCGTCAACCCAAAAAAAACAAAATCAACAATTTATTACCTACATTTTTGGTATACATGCACGCGTCTACGGGACATTGTTTGAATTCTTGTTCTATTAAATAATTATGGAGTGTTAAATTCCAATTGTGTGCACTCTATTTTAGTCCATATAACGATTTATTTAATTTCCACACCCAATTTTTATTTTTCATTTTAAATCCCTCTGGAGGTTAAATGAAGATTTCACAGTCAATCGGAGCATTTAAATAAGCATTTTTTACATCCATTTGATGTATTTTTAAATTGTATTGCGTGGCAAGTTGTAATAAAATTCTAATTGTCGTTAAATTTGTCGTTGGTGAAAATGTTGCACAATATTCCACTCCAAGAATTTGTGAGAAACCTTTCGCTACAAATCTTGCTTTAAAAGTTTCACTGCCAGAAGCTGTGATTTTTTTGAAAAAAAAACCCAGCGTGAAGAAATTATATTTTTATCTGTTGGTTTTGCCACTATTTCGTATGTGTTATTTTCAGATAAAGCTTTCAATTCGGATACCATAGCTTGTTCCCATTCTTGGTGGTTTTGTGAATTAATCGCCTCATTATAACTTTCCGGTGCGCTGTTCAACGAATAACAGTAATCCACGGTGTAATCTTGTATCTTTTCAGTTAATTAAGTCTGGCCTTTTTCACTCCCTTATTGGGTATCGACGTGTCTGGTTATTATTTTCGTCAGAAGTACTGTAATTGTCGTCGTTATTAATATTTTCATTGTGATCGATTAAGATGCTAGGTAATATTTCACGTTTTTCATTCACTGGATCGCCATTTTTTAAATGTAATGTATCATTGAATTTTACACATCTAACCCTTTTTATGGCATTTTGAGTTGCAAAGTAGATTAAGTATGCCGGACTATATTTATCGTAACCTACGAAAGTACCTTTTTCGCTTTTAGTATATAGTTTACTGGTGTTTTCTATAAATGCAAAACAATCAGAACCAAATAGATGCATTCTGTTCATTTTAGGTTTTACACCGCAAAACGCTTCATATGGCGTTTTTCCTAGCCTCTTATTGAATAATCTATTTCTGATATATGCTGCTGCCATTAAAGCGTATGTCCATAAACTATGCGCTAATTTCGATTCGATAAGTAGGCATCTTGTCATCTCAAAAAGGGTTCGCCATGCCCTTTCAGCTGTGCCATTTTGGAAAGGGGAGTACGGCGCCGATTTCTCGTGTTTAATACGGTGGTTAATTAATAGAATTCAAAGTCTTTACTAGTAAATTCAGTCCCATTGTCTGAGCGAATACATTTTACTGAACCGTACGGGGCAACATCAGCTAAATATTTCTTAGTGGCGAGGATAGTGTCGGATTTGTTTTTTAGAAAATAAACTATGATTAAACCGGAAAAATCATCAATAAAGTTCAAAACGTACCTTAGATTATTTCTCCCCATCGGGCTGATCGGACCTGCTAAGTCACAATGCACAAGTGAGAGAATTTCGTAGCTTTTTTTGTCTGGTGTTCGGCTTATATCTTTTGTCATTTTCCCCTGTGCACACACATCACAATTTGGGAGATCGTCTGAAGGTATTATTTTCATGCCTTCGACTACATTTGGTAATTTTTTAATATCAGCTGTATTGCAGTGTCCTAGAATTTTATGCCAGATTTCCAAGTCGTGACAGGCAGTTTTTGAGGGAACCATACTTTTTAAATAATATAGTCGGCCATCTTGGTTACTGATCTGAACTACGCCGCCATCTTTGTTCAACAAAATGTCTCAAAACTTAACAAACGCCAGATGCG
Organism: Euprymna scolopes; assembly: GCF_053919585.1. NCBI lineage: Eukaryota > Metazoa > Mollusca > Cephalopoda > Sepiida > Sepiolidae > Euprymna > Euprymna scolopes. The sequence continues at coordinate 8,976,395 of NC_136493.1, forward strand.
AGGGTATGTGGCGTGGTGATCCTTGGCTTTAGAAGAGGCGATTTTGGAGCGTCTTCGTGTAGAGTTAAAAACCACATCGACATTATTGTGTCAGGGAAGGAAGAAAATGAACACACACGCACGAGCGTGTCAACAATCATTTATAATAAAATAAAATAAAACAAAACATTGAAATAATACAACATTTACTAGGTAATAAGTGCTACCTAAAACATAAGCATAATTTTGGAAAAAAAGATAAATTAAGAAACACGAAATTTGAAAAGTAAACATTTTTACATAAGATATAAGAATATAAAAGTAATGAAAATATGCATGGTTCAAAATGTCCATTGTGTGAATATTTGCGTATTTGAGTATTTTGCACACATGTATATGTGTGCGTTACCTTTGTTCTTGTAGTGCGTATGTAGATGTGCACGAGTGATAAAGGCTGGATACGTGAGTCCTGGAGTTCGTTCACCCTGCCATCCCTGCCGCAGAATCCGGGTGGGGAAGTTGAATTTCTTTCGTTCAAGCGGCTGTTAACATCTCAATCGTTTCAGCTGCCTGTCTCCTCGAAGGACTGGCTTATTATTTTCGCATATATGTGTTACTTTTTGGAGCTTGGAAAGATTTTAATTTGCTGAAAATACTTTGCTGTAATACCTTCATGTTAAAAGTTGTTAGCGTTAGAAAGTTAGGAGGAAAGCTAGTTACAAACAAGCGAAGAAGAAAAGAGTGTAAGCAATCATAGCTATTTGCATTTTTAATATTCATAAGATCACTTGACGATTCAATCATCACAAATCCTGTACATACAAACATATAAATATACCTAACTTTATATATGTACTCCAACTCCTTCTCTCCCTCCTACTACTTGATAGTTATGTTTTATCATTTTATTTTTACTTTAATAAAAAAAAGTTCCCTCATTAAAAATCGTTGTTTTTTTTTAGACAATTGTAATATTCGTGCTAGGAAGTTTGTCTTAGATTCTTTTCTGCTAATAGTTGTCCCTCTATCCAATTGGATTGATTTAACTTTTACTACATCATCCTCACATATCGTAACGTTCTCTGATTTCGTGTTGAACATATTTTTTAAAAATTCCAACACTGTTATATTTGGGGGAGGGGCATTGATAGGAAGATTGGTGTTTTAGAATACACGAGATTTTGAAGGTGAGGTTTATAAATAGCAAATGGTGGGTTTGAATGCTTCAAAATATCATTTTATTTTAAAATTCTGTCTTGAGTCTCTGATAAATGTGAACTAATCAACATTCGTTTCCCTGCGGCTTTTTTAAAATTAGGTTAAGAAGAAAATTCTTGCGGAATTTTGATTTTAAATTATGTATTTTCAGATAAGTTTTCATCATAATACCTTTGCTTTATATATTAGTTTAGAGAGCGTTTTTCGCTCTATCCAATCGTTTAAAAACAATTATGTTTTTTTTTCATAACGTTGAATACAAGATGGAAAAAAAAGAAAATTTACACAAATTTCTTATTTCAATCCAAACTAGGCTGAAAAGGTGATGACACAGCTCGTGATATCAATGAAGCGTTTGGCCCAAGAATCACTACTGAACGCACAGCACAATGGTGGTTTAAGAAATTTTGTGGTGGCGACGAGAGTCTTGAAGATGATGAGCATAATGGTCGGCCATTGGATGTTGACAATGATCAATTAAGAGCCTTAGTCGAAACCAGTCGACGCACAGCTGTTCGAGAACTTGTTTCTGAATAAGATGTAATGCATACGATGATTTCCAACCACTTGAGAAATATTGAAAAGACAAAAAACTTGATAAATGGGTGCCTCATAAATTGAACGACGACTAAAAGAAACATCGTTATGAAGTGCCATTTTTCCTTATTTTGCTCAACAAGAATGACCCGTTTCTCGATCAGGTTGTGACTCACGATAAAAAAATGGGTTCTTTACGACAACCAGCGATGCTTAACTCAATGGTTAGATGCCAATGAAGCTCCACAACGCTTGCTGAAGCCAGAGTTGCACCAAAAGAAGGTCATGCTGACTCTTGTATGGTCTGCAACCGGTCTCATCCATTACAGTTTTTTAATGCAGGTGAAACTATTACAGTGGATAAGTACTGTCAACAAATGGATGAAATGCATCAGAAACTTCGACAACAACACCCAGCATTATTCAACAGAAAAGGCCTAAGAGTCGTAATTTGTTATTAACTAAACAAGTCAGCCATCTTTCCCATATTTATGTATTTCTCTGGCCCCCCCCCACTCTCATTCTATGTTGATGCAACCAGTCTCTTAATATTTCTTCACGTTTCTACGAACATTTAGAGCAGAGGTTCTCAACCAGGAGTAAATTTATCCATTGGGAGTAAAAAAATTATTTAAATAAATAAATAAATATAAATAACAATTGAATTATCTGATAATTTAAAAATAATAATTTCACCACTTATCAAGGCCCGGAGGCTACTCAAGGATAAGGGTTCAGTGTTAGGTAGATGTTGAGACAACATGATCAGTAATGTTGGAACTTGGGTAGGCTAGATTATTTAAGAGGACGCCTAAATAAGAACTCATTCATATTAGATTTGAAAATGCCCAAATGGTAGTCAGTTGGGAAGCAGCCACATGGTATTGTGTTCCACAGACGAACAGTTCTAAGAAAGAAATTGCTTATGGAATTTTCGTTTAGTTTTAGGCACGAATAGAAAGTGAGGGAAGATGTTGACGGTTGTTATAGCTAGACAAGTATTCGTTGTGAATTTATTCACAGGAGGAGACCATAGATTGGAGCTCAGTCGAGCACCTACCATAAAAGTTACAATAGAGCAGAGACAAACTCTCAACGTATAATTGGGCCATAAATAGTTGATAACATTTAAGTTTCTTTTCTTTAACAATTACAAAAAAACTTCTCAACCAACGATTAAAAGGACAAATATCACCCTACTTGAGAACACATCTTTTAAACTCCTCGGCTTAACATTCACAGGCAACATGAATTAAAACAAATACATTGAGGATATTGCTAAGGCTGCTGCAAAGAAGGTGGGCTCCCTCTACCTTGCTAGAAAGTTACTCACACCTGAGAGTATCCTATATCTGTACAAAATCACAATTCGCCCATGCATGGAGTATTGGTGCCACATCTGAGCAGAAGCATCTGTTATTAGTTTTTCACTTTTAGACAGGGTCCAAAAAAGTCTGAAATCTAATAGGTCCCGCACTATCGACCAAGCTCAATCTCCTGCCTCATCACTAGCAATGCCGTATCCCTACTTTAATAAAAAGTGCTCTAGTAAACTCACAGAACTCGTGCCCCTTCAACATACATACTCAATACTAATCCAACAAGCAGTAAAATCACATCCCTATAATCTCAGGCTCAATAGATGCGGGAAAACTGTCTACTCTAATAGTTTCTTTCCTCGGACTGCTAGACTTTGGAATTCCTTCCCTGTTTCCTGCTTCCCTGACTGTACTAATTTGCAAAAATTTAAATGTAATGTGAACAGACATTTCGCTTCTCAACTCCTCACAATTCTCTGTTTGACATGATCCCAGATACTCCTGAATAACTTGACAAGCAACAAATCACATCCCTATAATCTTGAGCTCTCTAGATGTTGGAAAGGCTTCTATTCTAATAGTTTCTTCCCTCACATTGTTAGACTTTGGATGAAATGCGTCAAAAGCTTCAACAACAACACCCAGCATTAGTCCACAGAAAAGACCCAATTATCCTCCACAACAATGCCCGACCGCTAAACCGATCCTGCAGAAGTTGAACGAATTGGGTTACAAAACTCTGCCTCATCTGCCATACTCTCGAGACCTCTTACCTACTGACTACCACTTTTTCAAACATCTGAAAAACTTTCTGCATGAGAAATACTTCAAAAACCTAAACTATATCAAAAACACCTTCAGCAGCTTTATCGCCACCAGAACACAAGATTTTTAAGTTACTGGCATAAATGCACTTGTTTTGCGTTGGCAAAAGTCTGTTGATTCTGATGGTGCTGTTAGACATGATTCAAAATACTTTCGAATAACCTGGCAAGCAGGAAAACCCCACCCCTTTACTATTGAGGTCCCTAGATGCCAGAAAGCCTTTACTCTAATAATCTCTTCCCTCGATCTGCTAGACTTTGGAATTAGCTCCTTGTTTTCTGCTTCCTTGACTGTACTAACCAGAAGAAGCTTAAATGTAATGTGAACAGAAATCTCGCTGCCTAACTCCCCACAGTCCTCTATTAGATCAGATTCCAAATAGTAGCCCTTATGTTCCAAGTAGCAATATTCCTTGTTTAAGATGAAAAAAGTTTTTAAAAAATTTAACGAACTATGCTACAACAAACAACTAAAAACGAAGTTCAACTAAACAATTATTAGAATTGTATAATTTACTATTATAGTATAATTATAATATAATTTACTATTATAGTATAATTATAGTATAATTTACTATTATAGTATAATTATAGTATAATTTACTATTATAGTATAATTATAGTATAATTTACTATTATAGTATAATTATAGTATAATTTACTATTATAGTATAATTATAGTATAATTTACTATTATAGTATAATTGTAGTATAATTTACTATTATAGTATAATTATAGTATAATTTACTATTATAGTATAATTATAATATAATTTACTAGCTGACCTGACCAGGCGTTGTCCAGTATTATCTGACCGGGAGGGGGTAGGACAAATTCATTTCCACAGTTATTCAACTTTTGGTATTTTATGTGTATGCTTATAATTGAAAATATTAATAATACCCCTCTCCCACAAACAACAAAAAAAGATTAAAGAAAAAAGGAAAATAAAGAAAAAAATTGATGAAAGACATTTTAACAGAAATTAAAGGATGAAACATCATGATTTTTTTTTTGGGGGGGGGGAGGGAGGGTAAATCAAATTATTTTTAGACATTTACATTTTTTTTTAATATGTTGTCTCTTTCCTCTTAATTCTTCCATTCATGGACGATGCCACATGTTTCGTGTTTACCATTGCCGTAAAAGAAAAGCAATTTTTAACTGTCGTGTTGCGCGTCGAAGAATTGTTGTCATTCATTCGTTCGACAGATTCTTTTTGGCAGATTTTGTGTTGCAGACAAAAACGTCAGCAATTTGTATTTTGAAAAAAAAAAAACAAAAAAAAAACTGCAATTCAAATTTCCAAAATACCCGACTGTAACTAATATACCGAGAAAATGTTTGACTTTTTTTTTTAAATGGAATAAAGAAACAAAAATATTTTGCGTTTAAAAAGAGAAAATAAATATGAATACTGACAAAAAATATTTTGTAAAACAAAATCTCTATGAATTCTAAACAAAAACAAAAAAACAACAACAGATGTAGCAAACTTAGAACTCGTGTGCCAAACATGGCGGACAAAACCATTTTATGGGCGTATGACTGAGTTATGAGTAAGTTAACATTTTGATTCATTATTTAAAAGGATATTTTTTGTAAGCAGAAACAATTTTGATTTAAATGTTTTGACTTAAAGAGTATTTTATATTTATCGCAAGTCTTTGGTAATAAATAACACATCATCATCATCATCATCATCATCATTTTTTTCTTCTAATTCTTCTTTCTTTCGTTTTTCAGAACTTTTCTTTTCATAACTTTCTGCAAACTTTAATCGATCTTTGACATGTTTGGTTTTCAGTAAAGGCACTGTTCTTGGTGATATTGAATGAAAGCCTGCACAATATAGAGACCTGCACCTGCTAATGGTATCGTTACATTAATTCCAGCATCTTCAAGATCAGTTTTAATTTCAAAACGAGTACAGTAGAACCCCTGGATACGGTGACCCTAGGATACGTTTCTTTTTTCAGGTTACGATGTGGAATACGATGTTTTTCCGGCCCCTGGTTAAGGTATTTTTTCCCGCCTTACGGTGTTATTCATAATATTATTTGATTATATACATGTGTATTATATACTATGCTGTATTTTATCACTAATTTTTCATGCCGTATCCCGGGGTTCTACTGTAATGAAGGTTTATTTATTTTGGTACATTTCTGCTGATTCATCTGAAAGTACTCAGTCTTCCATTTCTTGGAAGGTTTGCTGTAGCGGTACAATCATGTTTGATACACCGATTCCCGTCAGATCACCAAAGTTAAGCAATGTGAGCCTGGTCATTACTAAAATGGGTGACCATTTGGGAATTCCAGGTGCTGTATGTGATCTCTGCTTATCTCGGCATTGCTTCCAGTCGTTCTGAACTTCTTGCCATTCGATTCAAACAGTGCAGAGAGGTGTGGTTGAGGATTGCGCAACCCTTGATTCACAATTGTATGCACAGCTTCCTTTACAGGTTAGGGTTGCTTGAGATTGAACGGAGGCATTGATGCTGTACCGGCGCCATATCTTTTATATTTCTGATATTTCTTACTGCACTTAGTGTTGGATTCATTTCTTTGCTAATTTTTTGGTAACCTTGTCCTCCTTTGTGACATTCAAGGATTCTATCTCGCATATTACTGGATAATTCTTTAGTTTTTGCCATTTTGAATCATTGAATTGCAGAGTGCATATCAAAAGGTCAGATGATTTATAATACAATCTTGTAAACAATAGTGTGCTTCTCTGATTGGTCAGAGAAAATATTCCAATATTATCGAAAATTTGAATATTTATAAAGTCACAAAGTTTCGATTGGAAATTTGAAAAAAGTATCACGTATTCAATATTTTTGCATAGAGTAATTTTGGGCCTTGATCAAAAAAACATTTATAATTCAACCATAAGTTTTTAATTTTCCTTCCACGTACAACTAAAACCACTTTACGAGATATTACCAAATATCAGGCAAAATTTGTAAACTAGAGTTATCACAGGAATTAACATGTATCCAATACTTGCCCCCCTCTCTCTCTCTCCCTCTCTCTCTCTCTCTCTCTATATATATATATATATATATATATATATATATATATATATATATATCATAATTTAGTAATTTAAATTCTATGATGTGAAATGGTTAAATTTCAACTCTAGAATTTTTATTATATGCAAGACAAATAAAACAGTTCAATAAGTATATCTGCTTAACCTATAGGTTTTCGATGTCTACCCATCTCCTCAAAGGAGAAAATATCAGAAAATAATATAATGGTTTATACCTTATTTGCTAAATACAATAAACATAGAAAATCATAATTTAAAGCTTGTAAAGTTTTTAAATATCATAGAATAAGGGAAATTATATATTGGTTCAAAATGAAAAGGATATTGAATTTCACAACCAAATTGTATGGTAAATTCCGAAGTGAAAGTCTTTGGTGAAAGTGAGGTAAAGGGATCTTTCACCAATTCTTTATCAATTTCGTCATCTTGAACTTTTCTCGTATATATTTAGGGGGAAAGCCTTCAATCTCCTTTTATATTTGCAGCGTGACTATTTTCTAGCTGCACTGATGAGCTGTGAAACAGCGAAACAGTATTGTATGTGGACAACTATATATATATATATATATATTTTGTGTACAGAAAGTTGTTAGTTGAGACAGGTCATTGGTACCGTCGGTTTCAAGCCCGATAATAAGGCCCGTTTAAGGTATCCTTATCGAGCTCTCTTCAGCCAATATTCGTCTATCTTATAACCGGAAGACACTTCCGGTTATAAGATAGACGAATATTGGCTGAAGAGAGCTCGATAAGGATACCTTAAACGGGCCTTATTATCGGGCTTGAAACCGACAGTACCAATGACCTGTCTCAACTAACAACTTTCTGTACACAAAATATAAGTACGCTCTTAAAATTTGGATTTTCCTTTTAATTGAGCACTCTGCTGGAATTCTTTTTCCAAAAAAACTAATCATATATATATATATATATATATATATAAAAATATAACACGGAAATTACATTGACCTCTCATACCCGGATTTCCTGCTGGAATTATTCCATTATAACACTATATATATATATATATATATATATGTCAGGTCATGTCATATGCTACTGGTACAATGTAACCCAGAACTACCGACCATGACACAGGTAGTACTGGGTTACATGGTACCAGTAGCATATGATATGACCTGACATGTATATATATATATATATATATATATATATATATATATATATATATATATATATATGACTAAACTGGTTCCCCACCAGACTTGTTTGGTGAGGAGGGTGGCTAGTCTCCCTGAACAATTAAAAACAAGACCTTCCAAAGGGCGAATGAACACTTTTTCAGGGTCAACGGCCAACTAGCACAGTGCGTGTTTGTGTGTATGTATGTATGTGTTGGGGTGGAGAGGGCTCTCGTAAGCCGTGGTGAAGGCAACCTTTCTAGGAGAAGCAAATCTCTGATTTAAAAAACCGTAAAGCAGGAGACCAGTACCCGCATTAAGCTGGTCTGCAGTTTAACTTGTTGCTGGCTATCTTGCTCTTGCTTGTTGCTGGATCTCAACATTTTGAACCGAGAGAGAAACTTAGCTGTCGTACAAAGCTAAGACTCTGTAACATCATCTGTGTATAGATACTCCCTCAGGCATTTGTCTATTAAAATGGTCCTGTGGCAATGGAAGTCATTTTTGGGCTCATGGACTTTAAGTGTCTGAGGGAGTGGCACTCGTCTGACAAGACGTTGCAATCATCACATATATATATATATATATATATATATATATATAATGTCTTTCTAAAATATTACAGCCAATAATATTTTGTAAGACCAATAATAACTGGATTTCCATACTAGTAGATCTATTGCATTACATTATTCTAAAGTATATATATATATATATATATATATATATATATATATATATATATATATATATATATATATATATACTTATTCTAAAGTATATATATATATATACTTTAGAATAAGTATATATATATATATATATATACTTATTCTAAAGTATATATATATATATATACTTATTCTAAAGTATATATATATATATATATATATATATATATATATATATATATATATATATATATTTGTTTACTGTTTTTTGGGAAATAATTCCAACAAAGTGCTTGAGAGAAAACAACATGGCTGACGAGAGCCTAACATTATTTACGATTTATCATTAACTGGTCCCCCTTATGTTAGGCTTGAAACCGACGGTACCAATGTTTTTCTGACCTTCTGTACAATTTTAACTATATATATATATATATATATATATATATATATATATCGTCCAAAACTAAGGGACAAAATTGTTAAAACCTTATATTTGTTAGAAATAACAACTGTGAAAAGCTGAAAGAGTATTTGTTGATTAGCCATGAAACGGAGGAGGGGGGTAATCTCCAGTCAAGAGACGTAAGACTCAAAAAAGTAGAATTTGATGATTCCTTGCTAAATACTCACCATTAAAAGGTGAGGATTAAAGGTAAGTGAAGCAATCCAGGGAAAAAAGTACCTCCTTGCCCTACATCTTGGTGTAGTAGCCAATGGAAAGAAAGCTTTCAGCTCATCCTTGACTACTGATTATTTTTTTTATCATGAAAAGTCTGATTTTCAGTAAGAAATGGATATGACCTATGAACTGTGGTGGTCTTAAAAAAATGTTTTTGTCTAAAACAAAGTGAAAAACACTGAAGCTTTAGAAAAAGAAGAAAATTAATTTAATGAATCAGTAACTCACCTAGCTACAACCACTATCAACGATTTCCCCCACTCTCTATCTATGTCTAAATCTAAACACAGCTTCCATGAACAAAGATTTTGTTAAGTTTTGAAACATTGTGTTGAAAAAAGATGGCGGCGTAGTTCAGATCAGTAACCAAGATGGCGGCCAAGAATTAAATGCGGTGTCCGTAATGTAGTAAACAGCGAACTGATTGAATCCAAAATTCAACAATTTTTATACTAAGTTTGAAACGTTTTGATTGGTTGTTTAGCACAGCCGGTGGTTATAAAAATGATTGGCGAATCCATTCGTCTCATACCCCCATTAGTTCCTCTGATGGGGATGTGTCTCCTAGTGGCTTTGGCTGCAGGGAGACAGGGTAGTACACGTCAAGGATTCGTCACTTGTCACTCAGCCCAACAGGTGAGGGGCTGGGAACCGGCCCAGCACCTGTCGGACTGAGGTACACCGCCTGGGTAATACCTAGGAGGTCCACCCTCCCAGGCCTTGCCACCGGGCTTTCTGGTGGGGCAAGTTAATTGCTTGTCGCCTGAGGCGCCCCTACCGGGGAATGCCGACGGGAGTGGCCAGGCAATTTTTGATGAGGCAAGAGTGCCCCTCCTTTAGGGGAGCTTGCCTATTTCCACCTTCCGGCCTTGTGCCACATTTTGGTGTGGTGGACACCAAATAATAGCTACCCCCATTAGTTTGTCTGATGGCGAAGGTCTCCTAGCGGCTTCGGCTGCAGGGAGACAGGGTAGTAGTACTCGTTAAGGATTTGTCACTTGACACTCAGCCCAACAGGTGAGGGGCAGGGGACCGGCTCAGCACCTGTTGGACTGAGGTACGCCGCCTGGGTAATACCTAGGAGGTCCACCCGCCCAGGCCTTGCCACTGGGCTTTCCGGTGGAGTAAGTTCATTGCTTACTGCCTGAGGCGCCCCTACCGGGGAATGCCGACGGGGTTACTCAGGCAATTTTTATAATTGCAGGAATGCCTCTCCTTTAGGGGAGCCTGCTGGATACCCACTTTCCGGCCTTGTGCCACATTTTGCCAAGGTGGGCGGCAAATATATAACTACCTCCCCTGTTATGGGTTGAAAACATTTTACACACACCCTTTTTTGATATAATGAAAAAATCCTTTTGGATTCAATTTTGGTTTCACTTGAGAAAAAGGAAAGAAAAATAAATAAATTAAAAAAAAATAAATGAACAAAGAAAAATAAACCAATAAAATAATTGTTTTTTTTTCTTTTTTTTCTTCTTCTGGTTTTGGGGGAATTTGTCTTTATTCTCATTGGTCAAAAAGAATTATTAATATATTGGTATAATGTGTGCAAAAAGAAGCCATTTTTTTTTTTTTTTGATACATATAAAAATAAACACTTTTCAAATATATATAAACATACAAATAGAATACTTTTCAAATACATATAAATATATGCACAAAAATTCACAAATATACACAAAGAGATACAAAAAGAACTATTTGACAAATAGGAAGTTTACAAAAGGGTTTTAACAAGTGGTCTTTTTTTTTTTTTTTTGTAAAAAAAAAAAACTGGAAACATTATGTTAGGTATTAGTTGGTTAATTTGGTTAGTAAGGTAGAAATAGTCGCAGTTTAACGTTGTGCCCGGGACAATAATAACTCCAGCAATATTATGAAGTTCAAAACGTACCTTAGATTGTTTCTCCTCATCGGGCTGATCAGACTTGCTAAGTCACAATGCACAAGTGAGAGAATTTTCGTAGCTTTTTTGTCTGGCGTTCGGCTTATATCTTTTGTCATTTTCCCCTGTGCACACACATCACAATTTGGGAGATCGTCTGAAGGTATTATTTTCATGCCTTCGACTACATTTGGTAATTTTTTTAATATCAGCTGTATTGCAGTGTCCTAGAATTTTATGCCAGGTTTCCAAGTCGTGACAGGCAGTTTTTGAGGGAACCATACTTTTTAAATAATATAGTCGGCCATTTTCTTTAATGTCAAATATAGTTCCATTGGGGTATATCAATTTTGATGTATTTTGACCAAATTGTATATTCGCACCTTGTTTAATTGCAGCCTGCACGGAAAATATGTCTTGCTTAAATGTAGGTATGAACAGAGCATTTTTTTAGAATACAGTTACAGATTTCGCCTTTATTATTTTTTAGGGATATTTTAGCATCGTCTCTTTTCAAGACTATATCATTTATTTGACTACCGTCGGCAAGTTCGACAACATGACTTTGAGGATTAAAGTTTGAATCAAAATTAATAAAATCAGATTTACAGTTTAAGTTACATATGAATAGAAATGTATGTTCTTCCTCAAAGTTCTCAACGTTTTTTACGGAGTCCATTTTAGAGCGTTTATATCGACATTGGAAACTTTTGTGGTTGGGTCATCCACAATTATAGCAGATAATTTTAGTCTTTTTCTTGGTACTTATTTCCTAGAACTGCCTGTCTGTGGAACACTGTTCCACTGACCTGCTTCCCGGTGAACTATAATATGGTAGCCTTCAAGTTCAATGTAAACAAGTTCTTGTTGAGCCGTCCCCTTAAATAATCTAAATTCTACCCAATCTACACCATTAATAATTACTACACTACCACCTTACATTCATTAACCCTTATCCTCGAATTGCCTTCAGGCCTTGATAAGTGGTGATTTCCTTGTAAAAAACGTATTGTTATGCTAATCTACCTATTCCATCAATGCATGGACTCTTTCTGATTCTATGAATAGAGTCGTTATAATCAGTAGAAGTGAGGAAGCCGCCTCTGTGAACCCATCATTTCTGTACTTTATGTTAAAACAATTTTTTGTTAATTGGCTTTTGTCCTGAAAGGCTATTTATAATTTACATGATTGAAAGATGTGCTTAGGCAATTAATTGCTATTTCGCTCACGTAAATTATTTCAAGTTGAAAAAAACTCACATGTGAGTCGGATTATTTTGTGTTCTTTTTGTAACTAAACAGCAGTAGTCTTTCTTTTCTTTTTTATTTCTAACCAAAAATAAAATCACATGCGACAAACGAAGTCGCATCCAAAATCCAAAAGACTATCTAGGGGTATAAGGGAATGTACGGGAAAGCAAAAACCCAAGTATTTTTCTCTTTGTCGAATAATAATAATAATAATAATAATAATAATAATAATAATAATAATAATAACAGCAGCAGCAAATTCACATATTCTGTCTCTTTCATGAGAGATAAGGGATCACATCGTCCGTGTCAGTACATCTGCATCTCCTTCGCATGATGGGAAAAAAGTCGTTGTCTCTTTTGTGAGAAAGTAAATTAATCGCATTCTCTCGGATGACTGGAGAAGATGGTTGCGTCGTCCACGTCTCGTGTATCCATATCTCTTTTTCGCATTAGGGGAAGAAGTCCACCCCTCTCCTCCCACGAGGAGAGAGACCTCTTAACAGGTTGGCGACCCAAACCGAAAAGAGCGATTTTCGCTAGTGTCCAGTTAGAAAGGAGAAGCGATACTACTTCCGGTTCCCCCCCTCTTCCTCTCTGCTTCACAATCCGGTCTAAAAATAGACTTGATGAAATCTCTAGCCAGTAAAGTCTCTGCAAGTTTTAAAGGGGAGGGTACATTAGTAGACTTTCGCTCAGTTCGAAACACCTACTATATTGTGGGAATCATGTTTTATTTTACCTCGGCGACAAAATATAAAAACAAAAAAACGATATATCTCGTCAGCCGAAAATTAAATATTTAAATTTTGATTTGAATACATAATCCAATTTAAAGATTATGTCTAATTATATATAGGGTGACCCAAAAAAACGGGCCCCAACTCTAATTAGGCCCCGTTTCTTCGTGTTTTGTCTGAATGAAATGAAACTTTAGTCACAACTAGTTTATTATATTCAAAACATCACATCAAAACACTAGGGTCTTTGGACTTTTTTTCTCCATTCTGCAGCATATGTTCTAGATGGTCTCCATCTAGCTTCGTGCATTTCTTGAGGCACAGCACGAAGTTGTCCATGACGTTCTTACAGACCGAATTGGTAATGGCTCTCATCTCCTCTCTGATGGCTTCCTTGAATTCCGTGATGATTCTGGGTTTCCCTGTGTAGACTCTGTTCTTAAGATAGCCCCAAAGAAAAAAATCTGGGGGGCTTGGCTCCGGGCTATGGGGTTCCCACTCAAAATCAGTCTTGAGACTGATCACTTGGCCTCCGAAGTTCTGTTTCAGCCAATCTAGGGACAGGTTTGAGGTGTGAGAACTTGATCCGTCCTACTGGAACCAGAACTTGCTCATGAGCGACAGGTAGATGGTCTGGAGCTCACTCTTGAAGGTTTTGAGGAACCCCACATACCGCTCCTTGGTGACTGTCACTGCTGCGCCAGATTCTTTGAAGATTGGTCCGATGATGCCTCTGCCCGAGATTGCAGCCTACACTTGGTGGCTACTTCATTGGGTCTGGAGGATCCCCAGAAGACATTTGTCTTGGAGTTCACCTTTCCATCAAGATGAAAGTGGGCTTTATTTGAGGTCCAAAGGAAACTTGGTGTAGCATCTTGACTCTGCTTCTTGTCTGAGGCTGTAAGGGTCTGCAGCGTCTGTATTCTGTATGGGTAAGCTCTGATATCGTTCACTAGCACTCTCCTGCAAGTCTCACGGGACATACCGAGGGACTGACTTCGCTTACGCACAGAGCGTTTTAGACTCTGCTGGAGAGATTCTCTCACTCTTTTGACCAGCTCGGCTGTTTGCTTCTTGGGATGTCCCGAGTGGCTTGGACGGTTCTCTCTGGCAACGTTGAGGTTCTCCACGGTTCCATACTTCTCGAAGTGGTCCACCCAGTTCTGAATTCTGCTTTTGGGTGGAGCCTTTTCACATTTGAACTGACGCATGAAACTGTCCTGGGTTTTCTTAAACGAGCCTGTCTTGTAGTAAAATTTAACACAGTGTATTCTTTGTCCTAGATCTCACTGGTTTACTCACGGTCATTGGTTCTGCCATGTCCTGTAAGGTAAGGGTAATCGGTGAATAAATAATGGAGATATCACATAAAGTGTACATGGGGCCTGTTTTTTTGGGGGGGGGCACCCTGTATGTATATATATATATATTATATAAAATAGCAGGACCTATGGAAATTCCACAGCGGACTGATTCATATGTAATAGATTGATGTTGGCATTCTGTGGATGTTCAGCGTAAAAGGAGACATCCTGATATTACTGTAGCTCTTTTGTTAAAACTGCATGAGAATTTATCTAATGCCTCAGGGACGCCCGGAATAGCCCAGTCATAAAATACGCTTAAATAGGATATTTTAACTTATGCAGATATCGTATAAATTATTATAGAATCAATTTCAATCTATTCTTATATAAAGTTTGGATTTCAAAAATTAGAAAATATATATCCACATGACTTGGGGGCATTAGCTTGAATCGAAACCGAAACCAAAACTTATGAAGAAAATATTTACCTTACATATTTATTTAACAAATTTACCTAACATATTTATTTAACAAATTTGCCTAACACATTTATCTAAAATATTTACCTAACATATTTATTTAACAAATTTACCGAACAAATTTATCTAAAATATTTACCTAACATATTCATTTAACAAATTTACCTAACAAATTTATTTAACAAATTTACCTAACATATTTATTTAACAAATTTACCTAATATATTTATTTAACAAATTTACCTAACATATTTATTTAACAAATTTACCTAACATATTTATCTAAAATATTTACCTAACATTTATTTAACAAATTTACCGAACAAATTTATTTAAAATATTTACCTAACATATTTATTTAACAAATTTACCTAACATATTTATTTAACAAATTTACCTAATATATTTATTTAACAAATTTACCTAACATATTTATTTAACAAATTTAGCTAATATATTTATTTAACAAATTTACCGAACAAATTTATTTAAAATATTTACCTAACATATTTATTTAACAAATTTACCTAATATATTTATTTAACAAATTTACCTAATATATTTATTTAACAAATTTACCTAACATATTTATTTAACAAATTTACCTAATATATTTATTTAACAAATTTACCTAACATATTTATTTAACAAATTTAGCTAATATATTTATTTAACAAATTTACCTAATATATTTATTTAACAAATTTACCTAACATATTTATTTAACAAATTTACCTAATATATTTATTTAACAAATTTACCTAATATATTTATTTAACAAATTTACCTAACATATTTATTTAACAAATTTACCTAACATATTTATCTAAAATATTTACCTAACATTTATTTAACAAATTTACCGAACAAATTTATCTAAAATATTTACCTAACATATTTATTTAACAAATTTACCTAACAAATTTATTTAACAAATTTACCTAACATATTTATTTAACAAATTTGCCTAACACATTTATCTAAAATATTTACCTAACATTTATTTAACAAATATACCGAACAAATTTATCTAAAATATTTACCTAACATATTTATTTAAGAAATTTACTTAACAAATGTTTTGAAAATATTTACCTAACATATTTATTTAACAAATTTACCTAATATGTTTATTTAACAAATTTACCTAATATATTTATTTAACAAATTTACCTAACATATCTATCTAAAATATTTACCTAACATATTTATTTAACAAATTTACCTAACGAATTTTTTTTAAATATTTACCTAACATATTTATTTAACAAATTTACCTAATATATTTATTTAACAAATTTACCTAACATATCTATCTAAAATATTTACCTAACATATTTATTTAACAAATTTACCTAATATATTTATTTAACAAATTTGCCTAACACATTTATCTAAAATATTTACCTAACATTTATTTAACAAATATACCGAACAAATTTATCTAAAATATTTACCTAACATATTTATTTAACAAATTTACCTAACAAATGTTTTGAAAATATTTACCTAACATATTTATTTAACAAATTTACCTAATATGTTTATTTAACAAATTTACCTAATATATTTATTTAACAAATTTACCTAACATATCTATCTAAAATATTTACCTAACATATTTATTTAACAAATTTACCTAACGAATTTTTAAAAAATATTTACCTAACATATTTATTTAACAAATTTACCTAATATATTTATTTAACAAATTTACCTAACATATCTATCTAAAATATTTACCTAACATATTTATTTAACAAATTTACCTAACAAAGTTTTTTAAAATATTTACCTAACATATTTATTTAACAAATTTACCTAATATATTTATTTAACAAATTTACCTAATATATTTATTTAACAAATTTACCTAATATATTTATTTAACAAATTTACCTAATATATTTATTTAACAAATTTACCTAACATATCTATCTAAAATATTTACCTAACATTTATTTAACAAATTTACCTAACATATTTATTTTACAAATTTACCTAACAAATTTATCTAAAATATTTACCTAACATTTATTTAACAAATTTACCGAACAAATTTATTTAACAAATTTACCGAACAAATTTATCTAAAATATTTATTTAACAAATTTGCCTGCGCTTCATGCTAAGATAGCAAATGAAACGCCACACAATGAACACAATGTAGTGCAATCATCAAATACAAAACATTTAAACAGTTTTAGCTTTACTATTATATAAAAGGAACTTTGCATGTGTGTGTTTCTGTGTGTGAGCGTGTGTTTGTGTAAGTGTTTGTGAGTTTGTGTGTGAGTGTGTGTGTGTTTGTGTGGTATGTGATTGTTGTGCGTGCATGAGTGTGTGTGTATCAATGTGTGAGTGAGTGTGCGCATGTGAGTTTGCTTGTGTGTATTTGTGTGTGTGAGTGTGCATGCATCAATGTGTGTGTAAGTGTGTTTTTGTGTATGTTTGTGTGTGTTTTAGTTTATGTATGTGTGTGTGCATGAGTGTGTTTGTATCAATGTATGCATAAGTGTGTGTCGGTAAACTAAAAAAATACCCCAAAATCAGCTAAATTGATCAAGTATTTTTTTATTTCTATTTTACTAAGAAAATCAAATTTTATGAGGAAGAGAAGACGGTGTTCTCGGCCCGCCATCTTTAATAAATAAAGGAAGACAATTCAGTTCAAACTACCGATATCAAAATCAGCCTTTTAAATTTTTGACACCCCTAACACGAAACTGCGAATACAATATAAAAATCTCGTAATTTCTCTGTTAAAAGTGGGTTATTTATTTTCTTTATGGATTATACTTCCAAAATAAACTATTACAGTTGTTTTAAAAGTAATAGAAATATTTTTTTTTTTTTTTTAAAAACAGTAATGAATTTTCCGAACTCAATATTTTTCAATTTTTAAACTTTAAAAATCTATCAAAATTTTTCTATTGATTCTATTTTTACGATATTTTTAGGGTCAATGTGAAATTTTATGTTCTTTCCAATAAACCGAATATAATATTTTAGACAAACGTTTTTTTTTTAAATTCACGCCCCCCCCCCAAGTGTCACCCATTTTGAAATGTCTATTAAAAAGTAAATAATTAATTTAGTTTGAATAGTTTTATATATCACACATTGAAGAGAAAAGGTCAGTAAATAATATATTCAAATTTAAAACAAAAAAAAAAATCGCTTTTTTAGAAATTTACCTGTAAAGTCCGAAGTTTAAAACCTTATTTTATAAGAACACATTGGTTTTTTTTTGTCTTTTTTTGTCTTTTTTTTTTTTTTTTTAATGAAACCTTGGTCCTTGCTCCTTTAATTGAAAAAATAATTAGGGCTTGAATTACATTTTTCGAGGAGTTATAAGCTTGAAAAGACAGGGGGTCGAATAATTCACGCCTCTCATTTTGAAATGTCTATTAAAAAGTAAATAATTAATTTAGTTTGAATAGTTTTATATATCACAATTTGAAGAGAAAAGGTCAGTAAATAATATATTCAAATTTAAAACAAAAAAAAAATCGCTTTTTTAGAAATTTACCTGTAAAGTCCGAAGTTTAAAACCTTTTTTTTTAAAAAAAACACATTGTTTTTTTTTGTTTTTTTTTTAATAAAACCTTGGTCCTTGCTCCTTTAATTGAAAAAAAAATTAGGGCTTGAATTACATTTTTCGAGGAGTTATAAGCTTGGAAAGATGGGGTGGAATTATTCACTATTTTCACGAAATTTCTGACACTTGCTACGATACTATTAAACGCTAAAAATCATAAAAAATATTTCTATACAGAAAAAAAAAATACTTGATGAATTTACGTGATTTTTGGAATACGACATTTTTGTTCCGTGGCGAATACGCATGTCGGAGGGATTTTGTATATTTTTGTTTATTTTAATTAGGTTGAATTGTGAATTCAATTACGAAAATTACAAAATTATTGGTCAAAGGGGGATAACTCTGATTGTATGACAGAGTTATTTGCCCTTCTCGTCTGCCAGGTGTGTTTTCTTCCATTTTTAACCAGCATATGTTTTGTTTGTGTTTGAAATAAGTCCCTTCGTATCTTCAAGCGGTTTCAAGTAATTTATCTTTATTTACTTGTCCATTGAGTTCTGTCCGCTGACCATTGACCTTAATTAGGCAGAAAATGACCGCCGACTGGGAAAATTTAATTTAATATTTTAAAACAAAAAGCACTGAATGAATTTACCTAATTTCTGGTGTACTGTCTTCTTTTTTACCCTAACAGGTAAGTACATAATAAAATTTTGTGCTATTTTCTTTGTTTTCTTTTGATCATTAGTATTACATATGAGGGTCAATATGGAGAATCATCATTTTTTTAAGCCGTAATTTAATTTTTTTTCCCCAAAAAAATTATTTTGATTACTAAAAGGTTAAAACCAACTTTACATAAAAAGTATTTATGAATAAGATTTTATTTGTCAGGTTTTTTTTGTTTGTTTTTTAAAATTAATTTTAATTTTTTTTTGTCCCCAAAACAAGATGTATTGCAACTTGAAACGTAAGCAACTACTATTTGGGACCGTTTCTAACAGGAGACTGTGGGGAGTTGAGCAGCGAGATGTCTGTTCACATTATATTTTTAAACTTCTGCATGTTAGTAGAGTCAGGGAAACAGGGAAGGAATTCCAAAGTCTAGCAGATCGAGGGAAGAAACTATTAGAGTAGAAGGCTTTTTTTTTTCTTTTTTTTTACACAGTGATCACCACTTATCAAGGCCCGGAAGCCACTCAGGGATAAGGGTTATTGCAAGTACATTACGTTAGTGTGGAGATTTGATGAAGTGTTTACTTAAGGGGGCGGTTCATTAGGAATTTGTTAACGTTGGATTTGAACACATCCAAGTTGTAGTCAGGTGGGAAGCAGGCAGACAGAACAGAGTTCCACAGGCGTGCAGTTCTAAGAAAGAAGCTTTGTTCATGGAATCCACGTTTTGATTTAGGCACAGAGCTGTTAAATTAGAGTATCCGTTAATTATGAACTCATCTAGGAAAGTGGTCGGCGCTATTCCAGTTTCGCTCAGAAGGCTTTTCGACATCAGTGAAAAGATGGTCTTTTGCTGCTTGTTGGGTGAGTCAGAGGTATGCAGGTCGAGGGGGGACAACTGCTATGAGTTCATCAGAGCACATTCCAGTAAAATACTTGTAAAACAAACAGGGATGCGATATTGTGGTGATGGGACAGAAGTTGGAGCTTCGATGATAGTGCGGGACCTTTTAGATTAGAGTTATTCACTTTTTTTTTTTAGACCTTGTTCAAGAGTGCAAGACGAGTTGTAGATGCACCAGACCATGTAAAGATTCCTATTTATCTGCGTCACTACAAGGATGAGGTTAGTTTTAATGTGAGTATTACATTCAGCTCCACTACTGAAATGTCAATTTTATATTTTGTGTGTTTTTTTGTTTTTTTGCAAAAATAAAACAGCATAATTACAAATTAAACAGAGGGCTAAATGCCTGATGTCTTTTTAGGAAGAATTCTAACTAGAAAGATATCAGGAAAACGAATGCCAACAATAATCATCTGATTCATACGAAATAAATAACTGATGCCTCACATCCATTTTGATTTCTATCGAATGTGAGAATATGCCAAAACAGAAATCCAGAAAACAGCACAGCTCCCATGACTTTCGCACTACGTAGGAAGTCAACCTTTTGACAGACTTGTAACTTTCGCTTCCTTATTTTGTAATTTTAGTACTCACATTCCATGATTGATGTTTTTGACAAAGGTGGAAGAATTTCAATGTGTTGTTGTTTTTTGTTTTTTTTTACAAGGTGGTCACAACTTATTAAGGCCCGGAAGCCACTCATGGATAAGGGTTATTGTAAGTACAGTACATTAGTGTGGATATTTTAGAGTGTCTACTTAAGGGGGCGGTTCATCAGGAATTTGTTTACGTTGGACTTGAAGACATTCAAGTTGCAGTCAGGAGGGAAGCAGGCAAACAGAACAGAGTTCCATAGGCGTGCAGTTCTAAGAAAGAAGCTTTGTTCATGGAATCTATGTTTTGATGTAGGCATAGATAAAGAGTGGGGAAAATTATTGACAGTGGATTCAGCTAGACCGGTGTTTTTCGTGAAAGATTGGCGAGGGGGGACCAGAGATTGGAGTTCAGACGAGCACCTGCCATGGAAATAACGATAAAACAAAGATAGGCTTGCAACGTCTCTTCTGTGGGAGAGAGGTTGCAGGGAAGAGAAAAGGGCATCCCCCACTAAGCCACTACGTCTATTTTGTACTCTGTCAAGGCAGGATAGGCTGTTTTTAGCAGCTCCTGCCCAGATATCAGAGGAGAGAGAATCAGAGAGAGCTTTGTCATTTACAGCCTTTGATGTGTTGCCGTAGATGGTCGTGTCATCAGCATAGATGTCAACAAATGATTTAAGTATGTGTTTAGGGAGATCATTGATGTAGATCAGGAAGAGAGTTGGGCCAAGGATGGACCCTTGAGGGAATCCAGCATTAATACTGCAGGCTTCTGATTTTTGTCCATCAACCACTACTCTTATGAGCCTATTAGAGAGAAATGATTTAATGATAGAGAGAATATTTCCAGTTATACTGTAGCTGGAGATCTTGTGAAGTAAGTTTTTATGCCATACTTTGTCGAAGGGTTTGATATGTCAAGAGCAATTGCCCTGGAAAGGAAGCCTTTATCAAGAGATTCACTAATCCTATGAGATATAACCGTTAGCACATCTGCGGTAGATCTTGCAGAACAGAAACTATATTGCGTGTCACTAAGTAGGTTATTTCTGCTGAGGTGGTTGACTATTTCTCTAGTTTTGATTTTTGTTTGTTTGTTTTTTTTTTTTTACAAAGGAATCACCACTTATCAAGGCCCAGAGGCCACTCGAGGATAAGGATTAATGAGTGTACAGTAGGTACCGCCAATGCGCACCACAGTTTTAACCCCCCCCCCCATATGTAACACAATGTAATTGTAATTTAATATTATCATCCTACTTTTTTACCAAGAAAAAGCTTCAAATAAACTGCTAATATTTTTTTTTAATTTTTTACAAAAATAATCAAAATGTGAGACAAAAATCGTGTTTACATTATCGACGCTTTAAAACAACGTTCCTATGTAGTGACGTTTTTTAAGCCGTTCGCACACCCATGTTTTAAAAATCTAGTAAAAATCAAATAATCATATTTTCCTGAAATTTTCGATATTCAATCATTATTAAATAAACTTACATATTAAAAGTAGGTTTTGTTAAATATATTTGCGGAAATATATTTTTTAGGTGTTCTACCCCCTGCCCCTATATTTCATGGTCCGAAAACTAAGCAAAATAAATGTGGGTTGATAAAAGTTTCAAGATTTTTTAAAGCTGAAAAGATCAAATAATTACAAAATAGTAATTTTTATATATATATATATATAACCTTAAAAAAAACTCGTTTTGATTTTATTATTTAAATTGATAGAGGGTGGTCCTTATGTTTGGCGCTTTTTTTCAAAAATGTACGGAAGCTTGTAAGGAACATTATCTTTAAATACGTGTCAACAGAAAACGTTAAAATTAATTTTATTTTATTAACTCTAGTCTGTGTAGTTCGTTAATAAAAATGTATTTGTTTTACAAAAGGTAAATTTATTATTATTTTTTTATCCATAGCAAAAAAAAAAAAAAACCTTACTCCATTAATAATTATAACACAAACGCTTATCCATAGAAATTAACATAAACACACAAAATGATGACGTCATTATTAATATGTGTAATACTGACGTTTTACACATCACCGTGGAGGTACCTAGTGTACAGTAATCAAAGGGAACATGTAGTAATCGTTAGTAATGGACATTTGGTAAATTGAGTTCCTTAAGGGGGTGGTTCATCAAGAATTTGTTCACATTGGACTTGAAGATGCCCATATTGTAGTTAGCTTGAAAGCAGAAAACGGAACAGAATTCCACAGGCGTGCAGTTCTAAGAAAGAAGCTTTGTCCATGAAATTTACATTTAGGTTTAGACACAGATAACGAGTGGGGGAAATTATTGATAGGGTTTTCAACTAAACGAGTGTTTTTCGTAAAAGTCAGGATATAGATTGGAGCTCAGACGAGTACATGCCGTGAAGATAATGATAAAGCAGAGACAGGCTTGTAACGTCTCTTCCGTGAGAAAGAGGCTGCAGAGAAGAGAAAAGGGCATTCCCCACTAGGCTACAAAGTCTATTTTGAACTCTGTCAAGGAAGAATAAACTGTTTCTAGCAGCTCCTGCCCAGATGAGACAACAGTACTCATCCTTGGACGTACTTGGCTCTTATACAGGTAGACAATTGCATCGGGAGTAAGATATCTACTGAAGCGGTAGAACAATCCCACCATTTTTCCAGCAGCCTTGGCAATGCATTTGATGTATGTGTCCATCTCAAATCAGTAGGAAAGGTCAGACCTAGAAGCTTGTCAAAACATAAAGCCTCCCCAAGACAAGAGCCATTCATTTCAATTGGTGCCAGACGAGGATTAGAGTGTTGATGAGGTAAAGATAGAAGCTTAGTTTTACATGCATTAAAATTAACCAGCCACCTCTTTCCCCATTGCACCACATGATCATGATCAGAGGAGAGAATCAGAGAGAACTTTGTCGTTTACAGCCGTTGAAGTGTTGCCATAGATGGTAGTGTCATCAGCATAAATGTTTATGAATGATCTAAGGATGTGATTTGGGAGATCATTGATATAGATCAGGAAGAGAATTGGGCTCAGGATGAACATCTGATGACTCCAGCATTAATACTGTGAGCTTCTGATTTCTACCCATCAACCACTTATGAATCAGAGAGAAATGATTTAATGATTAAAGAGACTTTTACAGATATACTGTAGCTGGAGATTTTGTGGATGAGACTTTTATGCCATGTCCTATCAAAGGCCTTTTATATGTCAAGGGCAATTGCCCTAGAAAGGAAACCTCCATTGAGAGATTCGCTAATCCTATGAGATATAACTGGTAGCACATTTGCTGTAAATCTAACAGAATAAAAACCATATTGCATGTCACTGAGGAGGTTATTTTTACTATTGTTGCAGATTCCAGCAACTTCTTCATGATGCACAGGAGACTGATTGGTCTGTGCTGAGAGGGAGATGACCGATCACCTGAATGTTTAAAAACGGAACATACTGATGATGTTTTCCAGGGTGTTTGGAAAGAATTCTCCTTAAGACAACACTTAAACAGCTTTGTAAGTATGGGAGCTAGTTCTGGTTGAAGCTTTTTCAGCACTATAATTGGAATGCCGTCAGCTTTACTGGAATCAAGGCTTTTGATTAGCTTGGCAACATCACGCACAGATATTTGTATGTCGCATAGCATGTTTTCAAACAGGAGGAAATATGGGGGTGTTTACGGCCTTGGTTGCATAGGGTAGAATTAACTGCAAAGTTCTTGGTAAAGAGTTTGGCTGTCTGATGTTGATAAAATTACCTCAGCTCCATTGATGATAGTTGGGATAGAGCACACGCTTCTGTCTAGGACCCTGTTTGTTATTTGGACTTGACGGACTGACCATACAACTCTCTCATGTTCTTTGTTACTTTTTTACAGTGGTTGCTGGCAGTCCTGAAGACGGTTTTAGTCTTAGTACATCTATTATGTTGGAAGCAATGGAAATAGTGGTTTCTGTGCGCAATGGCAGCATATTCTGGAGAGAATCACGGTTGGTTGTTAGGTTTTTGCTGGAATTTTTTGAAGTGGTCTATACCTACAATTAACCATTCCATCAGGTGTGATCCTATGGAAAACACATTCTTTTTAAAAATGGAATGGAAAGGTAGATCTGATGTAACTGTATGAAAGCTATCCCAGTCAGCCGTAGAGTATCGATATACTGTACAATGGAGAGGTATGTCGGAGGACTTATAACATTGTGTTTTTATCTTAACGGAGACAACCGAGTGGTTAGAAGATCCCGGTAGAGAGAGAATGGAAGATGAACATAGCTCAGGGCAAGTTGTGAGAAAAAGGTCTGGGAGAATTGCATATTGATCATCAGTGTCGGGCACACGGGTGGGTTTGTAAACAATCTCAGTGAGGTCAAAAGCAATGGAGAAATCATGACAGAACCTCCATGGATCATCTGTCTTGTTTAAGTGGGTTAAGTGGGCTAACCATTCCACATTGTGAACATTGAAGTCTCCACAAACGTGAATGTTAGCTGAAGGATGAGCAGACAGGATATGGTCAATTTTCACAGATATGCTCTTAAAGATAGTAACTCTGCTGTTATGGGGGCGATAGAGGGCAAATATAAATGCAGTGGTGTCAGCAAGTGCAATCCGAAAGCACATTGTAGGGCAATTTAGTCTCTTCTCTTAGGATGTCCCTACCACATGGAAAGCCGTCTCTAATGTAGGCACATATTCTATGCCCATCTTGGGGGTAAGATTTGGATGTTAAGTTTGAATATCCTTTAATAACGAACTCATCTAGGGAAATAGTTGGTCGAATGCCAGTTTCCCTTAGAAAGAATAGGCCTGGTTTGGTCTCCCGTAAATTGCATTGCAGCTGAACAATATACACAAATATATCTTTATTTTTAGTAACTGTTTAATTCTTTATTTCCACTAAATTGTTATACATTCTTTTATAAAAAATAATTTCTAAAAAGCTTCATTAACTTTTTTTGTCCTTTCGATGAATATTTGCTGAATTGCGAAAGAAAGATTGTAAATCTTTCTTTCGCAATGAGCCGTTCGACTTAAATTAACAAATTTAACTAATTTCCATTACTAACGATTACTATATTGTCTAATTGACTACTGTACACTCTTAATCCTTATCCTCGAGTGGTCCCTAGGCCTTCATAAGTGGTTATGCCTATATACAAAAAAAAAAACAATTGAAACGTTTTTTCTTTTGCTTTTTAATTTTTTAACATATTTTTGTATATTATTTTTTAACGTTTCTTTTGTATTTCATTTTTTAACATTTTTTTGTTTTTCATTTTTTAACATTTTTTTGTTTTTTATTTTTTAAGATTTTTTTTTCATTTTTTAACATTTTTTTCTATTTCATTTTTTAACATTTTTTTCTATTTCATTTTTTAACATTTTTTGTATTTCATTTTTTAACATCTTTTTTTTTTCATTTTCAAACATTTTTTTTCATTTTTGTCTTTTTTTTCATTTTTTCACCTTTTTTTTGTTTTTCATTTTTTAACATTTTTTTGTTTTTCATTTTTTAACATTTTTTTTTTGTTTTTCATTTTTTAACATTTTTTTTTTGTTTTTCATTTTTTAACATTTTTTTGTTTTCATTTTTTAACATTTTTTGTTTTCATTTTTTAACCTTTTTTTTTGCTTTTCATTTTTTAGCATTTTTTTGCTTTTCATTTTTTAACATTTTTTTTTGTTTTTCATTTTTTAACATTTTTTTGTATTTCAGATATTAACATTTATTTTTATATTTCGGTTTTTAACATTTTTTTTCGTTTTTTCATTTAACATTTTTTTGTATTTCACTTTAACATTTTTGTATTTCTTTTTTTAACATTTTTTTTTCGTATTTCATGTATTAACATTTTTCTTGTATTTCATTTTTAACTTTTTTTAAATTTTATTTTTTAACATTTTTTTCTGTTTTTCATTTTTTAATATTTTTTTATTTTTTAACCTTTTTTGTTTTTCATTTTTAAAAATTGTTTTGTTTTTCATTTTTTAACATTTTTTTGTATTTCATTTTTTAATATTTTTTGTTTTCAGTTTTTAACACTTTTTGTTTTCATTTTTTAACATTTTTTTGTATTTCATTTTTTTTTGTATTTCATTTTTTTTTGTTTTTCATTTAACATTTTTTATATTTTAGTTTTTACCATTTTTTTTGTATTTCAGTTTTTAACATTTATTTTTATATTTCAGTTTTTAACATTTTTTTGTATTTCAGTTTTTAACATTTTTTTGTATTTCAGTTTTTAACATCTATTTTTATATTTCAGTTTTTAACATTTTTTTTGTATTTCATTTTTTAACATTTACTGTATTTTATTTTTTAACATTTTCTTGTATTACACTTTTTAACATATTTTTGTATTTCATTTTTTAACATTGTGTTTTCGTATTTCATTTTTTAACATTTTTCTTGTTTCATTTTTTAACATATTTTTGTATTTCATTTTTAACATTTTTTTGTATTTCATTTTTTAAAAAATTTTTTTTCATTTTTTTAACATTTTTTGTATTTCATTGTTTTAACATTTTTTTGTATTTCATTTTTTAACGCTATTTTTTGTATTTCATTTTTAACGTTTTTTTGTAATTCATTTAAAAAATTTTTTTTTCATTTTTTAACATTTTTTTGTATTTCACTGTTTTAACATTTTTTGTATTTCATTTTTTAACGCTATTTTTTGTATTTCATTTTTAACATTTTGTTTGTTTTTATTTTTTAACATTCATTTTGTTTTTATTTAACATTTTTTTGTTTTTTATTTTTTAACATGTTTTTGTTTTTTATTTTTTAACATTTTTTTTGTATTTCATTTTTAACATTTTTTCAATTTCATTTTTTAACATTTTGTTTTTCATTTTTTTCCTTTTTTTGTTTTCCATTTTTTAACATTTTTTTATATTTCAGTTTTTAACATTATTTTGTTTTTCATTTTTTAACATTTTTTTGTTTTTCATTTTTAAACATTTTTTAATACGTATAAAAAATATAAGTTGTTAACATTTTTTTTGTTTTTCATTTTTTAACATTTTTTTCGTATTTCACTTTTTAACATTTTTTTGTTTTTCATTTTTTAACTTTATTTTGTTTTTCATTTTTTAACATTTTTTTTGCTTTTCATTTTTTAACATTTTTTTGTTTTTCATTTTTTAACATTTTTTTTCGTATTTCATTTTTTAATATATTTTTTGCATTTCAGTTTTTAACATTTTTTTGTTTCCATTTTTAAAAAAAAAATGTTTATTTCATTTTTTTACTTTTTTTATTTTATTTTTTAACATTTTTTATTTCATTTTTTAACATTTCTTGTGTTTTTTACATTTTTTAACATTTTTTTTATTTTTCATTTTTTTAACATTTTTTAAAAATATTTTTTAGCATTTTTTTGTATTTCATTTTTTAACATTTTTTTGTTTTTCATTTTTAAACATTTTTTTTTGTTTTTCATTTTTGTCCTTTTTTGTTTTTCATTTTTTAACATTTTTTGTTTTTCGTTTTTAACATTGTGTTTTCGTATTTCATTTTTTAACATTTTTCCTGTGTTTCATTTTTTTTACATATTTTTGTATTTCATTTTTAACATTTTTTTGTATTTCATTAAAAAAAAATTTTTTTTTCATTTTTTAACATTTTTTTGTATTTCTTTGTTTTAACATTTTTTTTTGTTTTTCATTTTTTAACATTATTTTTTGTATTTAATTTTTAACATTTTGTTTGTTTTTATTTTTTAACATTTATTTTGTTTTATTTAACATTTTTTTGTTTTTTAATTTTTAACATTTTTTTTGTATTTCATTTTTAAAATTTTTTCTGTTTCCATTTTTAAAAAAAATTTTTATTTCATTTTTTAACATTTTTTGTTTTTCATTTTTTAACATTTTTTTGTATTTCATTTTTTAAACACTTTTTTGTATTTTATTTTTTAACATTTTTATTTCATTTTTTAACATTTTTTTGTTTTTACATTTTTAACATTTTTTTATTTTTCATTTTTTTAACATTTTTTTTAGATTTAATATTTTTTCTATTTCATTTTTTAACATTTTTTTCTATTTCATTTTTTAACATTTTTTGTTTTTCATTTTTAAACATTTTTTTGTTTTTCATTTTTTAACATTTTTTTTTCGTATTTCATTTTTTAATATATTTTTTTTTGCATTTCAGTTTTTAACATTTTTTGTTTCCATTTAAAATTTTTTTTTTATTTTTCATTTTTTAGCATTTTTTTTTGTTTTTTTATTTTTTAACATTTATTTTGTTTTTATTTTTTAACATTTTTTTGTTTTTTATTTTTTACATTTTTTTGTATTTCATTTTTTAACTTTTTTGTTTTTTATTTTTTAACATTTCTTTATTTCATATTTTAACATTTTTTTTATATTTTAGTTTTAAACATTTTTTTTTTCCATTTTTAAAAATTTTTTTGTATTTTATTGTTTTACATTTTTGTATTTCATTTTTTAACATTTTTTTTACATGGAGGTCACCACTTATCAAGGCCCGGAGGCCACTCAGGGATAAGGGTTATTGCATGTACAGTAATCAATGAGATAATATTGTAGTAATCATTAGTATTGGAGATTTGATAGAGTGTCTTACTTAAGGGGGTGGTTTGTCAGGAGTTTGTTTATGTTGGACAGTTTTTAACATTCTTTTTGTTTTTCATTTTTTAACTTTTTTTTCGTATTTCATTTTTTAACATTTTTTTTGTTTTTCATTTTTTGTTTTTCATTTTTTGTTTTTCATTTAAAAGTTTGTTATGTTGGACTTGAAGACATCCAAGTTGTAGTCAGGTGGGAAACAGGCAAACGGAAGAGAGTTCGACAGTCGTGCACTTCTGAGAAAGAAGCTCTGCTCATGGAATCTACGTTTCGATTTAGGCACAGATCAGGAGTAAAGGTCAAACCCAAAAGCTTGTCAAAAAATGGAGCCTCTCCAAGACGAGAGCCATCCATTTCAATTGATGCCAGATGGGGATCAGAGCGTTGATGATGTAAAGATAGAAGCTTGGTTTTGAATGCATTAAAAGTGACCAGCCACCTCTTCCCCCATTGTACCACATGCTCAAGTTCAGAGGAGAGAGAATTAGAGAGAACTTTGTCATTTACGACCTTTGATGTGTTGCCATAGATGGTCGTGTCATCAGCATAGATGTCAACAAATGATTTAAGTATGTGTTTTGGGAGATCATTGATGGACCCCTGGGGGATTCCAGCATTAATACTGTGGGCCTCTGATTTCTCCCCATCAACCACTACTCTTATGAACCTATCAGAGAGAAATGATTTAATGATTGAGAAAACATTTCCAGTAATACCGTAGCTGGAAATCTTGTGAAGTAGGCCCTTATGCCATACCTTATCGAAGGTCTTCGATATGTCAAGAGCAATTGCCCTGGAAAGGAAACCTTTGTCAAGAGATTCACTAATTCTATTTAATATAACCATTAGCACATCTGCTGTAGATCTTGCAGAGCGGAAACCATATTGCATGTCACTAAGAAGGTTGTTTCTGTTGAGGTGGTTGACTACTTCTTTATTTAATATGGATTCCAACAACTTACTCATGACACACAGGAGACTTATTGGTTTGTACTTTAAAAAAATTTTTTTTTTTTTTATTCAATTTTCACCCCAAACAAGGCACAGTGCCACTTTGAAGCAGGGGTCTACTATTAGGGACTTAATTAGCGGGGTCATTATGAAGGGAGATGAGTAGAAAGATGTTTGTTAACATTACACTTGAACTTCTGCATATCATTGCAGTTGGGAAAGCAGAATCCCGGAAGGGAGTTCCAAAGACCCACAGTTCTGGGGAAGAAACTATTGGAGTAAAAGGCTTTCTTGCACCTAGGGATCTCTACTGTAAAGGGATGAGACTTAGTAGCTTGTCGGGTTTGTCAGGGGTAGTTACGTCGGGGAGGTACAAGTGTTTGCAGTTCGTCAGAGCATTCACCATTAAAGTATTTGTAGAACAGGCAGAGGGATGCAACATCTCGTTGATGGGACAAAGGCTGAAGCCTAGATGACAGTTCAGGACCTATCAGGTTGGTGACTCTCTTTTGAACCCTGTCCAGGAGCGAGAGACAAGCAGCAGATGCACCAGCCCAGATGTGACAACAGTACTCCATACGTGGGCGAATGGTTGCCTTATAGAGGTATAGGATACTGTCAGGCGTAAGTAGTTTTCTAGCACGGTAGAGGGAGCCAACCTTCCTTGCAGCAGCCTTGGCAATGCTCTCAATGTATCTATTCCAGTTCATATTCCCTGTAAACGTTAGCGCCGAGGAGTTTAAAAGAAGTACTTTCGGGCAATGTGTTCTTGGCCATTGCTATTGGTGGTAGAGAAGGTTTCTTGTAGTTATTGAAGGAAACAAGTTTAGTCTTAGCAGCATTGAATGTGACCATCCATTTTTGTCCCCATTCCACTACGGATTGGAGGTCATCCTCTAGAGTTTCTGCCATTTCCTTGGATATGTGTTCATTTGTTTTCCCCTCATATCTGTTATAGAGAGTGGTGTCATCGGCAAATATACCCATCTCTGAAACAATTTTATCAGGGAGGTCATTTATGAATATCAGGAATAATAGAGGTCCAAGGATAGACCCCTGAGGTACTCCCGCATTTATGTTATATTGTTTGGATGTACGACGATCGAGGACAACTTTGATTTTTCTATTACTTAAGAAGGATTTAATTACATTATGAATTCTTCCAGTGATTCCATATGATCTAATTTTCCTTAGAAGACCATCGTGCCATACCCTGTCAAAAGCCTTAGACATATCAAGGGCCACCGCTCTACCCTCCCCTTTTTTATCCAATGAACGGTATATACGTTCAGAAACTAGTTAAGATATCTGCTGTTGAACGGGCTTGCCTGAATCCATATTGTTTGTCAGTCAGGATTTTAGCAGCCGTTAGGTGCTGGACTAGGGCTTGATTAACTAAGGACTCAAATATTTTGGCGAGAAGCGGGAGGAGGCTAATGGGGCGATAATTTAGTGGGTCAGTTCTTTCACCAGAATTCTTGAAGACTGGTACCACAGAAGCGGTTTTCCAGCAGTCGGGGAAACAAGATTCGTTAAGGCATTTATTGTAAAGTTTGGAGAGAACTGGAGCAACCTCGGCAGAGCATTTTTTTAATAGCACAGCCGGGATGAGATCTGGTCCACATGCTTTTGAGGTGTCTAGGTTTTTTATAATAGCATGTACCTGAGAAGGGGTGATTTTCAAATCGTCTAATGTGGCGTCTGTTCGCAGAGGAAAATCAGGGAGTGAGTGGTGTACCAAGTTCAGTGTGGAGTTTGAGGCAAACCGACTGGCAAGCAGATTAGCTTTGTCAGTTGCCGTGCAAGCAACCTCATGATTGTTTGATAGTGGGAGAATTGAGAGGGAGATGACTTTTCACCTGAATTCTTAAATACAGGGCATACTGATGAGGTTTTCCAGGGTGTTGGAAAGCACTTCTCCTTAAGGCAACGCTTAAACAGTTTGGTAAGTATGGGGGCAAGTTCTGGTTGGAGCTTTTTCAGCACAATAACTGGAATGCCATCAGGGCCAGTTGCTTTACTGGAATCAAGGTTCTTGATTAGCTTGGCGACCTCATGCACAGATATTTGTATGTTGCATAGCGTGTTGTCTGTTATAGGAGGAAATACAGGGAGTTGATGGTCATTGTCGCATAGAGTAGAATTAGCTGCAAAATTCTTGGCAAATAGTCTGGCCTTGTCTGATGCTGACAAGATGACCTCAGGTCCATTGATGATAGTTGGGATAGAACGCACACTTCTGTTCAAGATCCTGTTTGCTATTTGCCAAAACTGGTGGGAACCAAGCTGCTGCTCAGCTATTTTGGATTTAACAGACTAAGCATATAGCTCTCTTGCATGTTTTATTACTCTTTTACAGTGGTTGCTGGCAGTCCTGAAAGTAGCTTTAATCTCAGTACATCTATTACGTTGGTAGCTATGAAAAAAGTGATTTCTGTGCGCGATGGCAGCAGCACATTCAGGGGAGAACCATGGCTGGCTGTTAGGTTTTTGTTGGAATTTTTTAGATGGTATGAATCGGTCTATCCTTTTAAACATGGAATGCAGAGGTAGGTCCGATATGAATGTAAGGAAGCTATCCCAGTCAGCCATAGAGTATCGATATACAGTACGGTGGAGAGGTACGTCTGAAGACTTATTACATTTCATTTTTATCTTAACTGCTACAACAGAGTGGTCAGAGGATCCCAGAGGAGATAGAACGGAACATGAACACAGCTCAGGGGAAGTTGTGAGGAAAAGGTCTAGAAGGCTTGCATATTGACCAGGTGTATCGGGCACATGGGTGGGTTCATGAACCATCTGAGTGAGGTCATAGGCAATGGCAAAATCATGACAAAACCTCCTCTCGTCATTGGTTTTATTTGAGTGGGTCAGCCATTCCACATTATGGACATTGAAGTCACCGCAAATGTGAATGTTAGCCGAAGGATGAGCAGACAGGATGTGGTCAATTTTCTCAGATATGCTCTTAAAGATAGTAACCCCACTGTTGTGGGGGCGATAGAGGGCAAATATAAATGCAGTGGTGTAAGCTAGTGCAACCCGAAAGCACATATAAGGTAAATTAGGGTCTTCTCTGGAGATATCCCTACCACATGGAAAGCCATCTTTGATGTAGACACATATTCCATGCCCATGGCGATCTTGGGGGTCAGATTTAGATGTTAAGTTGGGGTATCCTTTAATTATGAATTCGTCTAGAGAAGTGGTTGGCCCTATGCCAGTTTCACTTAGAAAGAATATGTCCGGTTTTGTCTCCTGTAATTGTGTTTCAACCTCTGGAAGGTTGGAACGTAGACCCCTGATGTTGGAGAAGGAGACCTGGTAGTAGGGGTCTACGTTGGTGGATGGGGTTTGTCATGATTGAGGATTTGGGTTTCGTGGAGCAGGTCGGTGGACTTGTTTTTTTTAACATTTTTTTTATCTCATTTTTTACCATTCTTTTTTGTATTTCATTTTTTAACATTCTTTTTTGTATTTCAGTTTTTAACATTCTTTTTTGTATTTCAGTTTTTACCATTTTTTATTTCATTTCTTAACATTATTTTCTATTTCATTTTTTAAATTTTTTTCTATTTCATTTTTTAACATTTTTTTGTATTTCATTTTTTACCATTATTTTTTGTATTTCATTTTTTATTTTTTTGTATTTCAGTTTCTAACATTTATTTTTATATTTCAGTTTTTAACATTTTTTTTGTTTTTCATTTAACATTTTTTGTATTTTATTTTTTTACATTTTTTTGTATTTCACTTTTTAACATTTTTGTATTTCATTTTTTAACATTTTCCTTGTATTTCATTTTTTTGTATTTTATTTAAAAAATTTTTTTTTTGTATTTCATTTTTTAACATTTTTTTGTATTTCATTTTTTAATATTTTTTTGTATTTCATTTTTTAATATTTTTTTTTCTATTTCAGTTTTTAAAATTTTTGTTTTCATTTTTCTTTAATTTTTTTGCTTTTCATTTTTAAGCATTTTTTTGTTTTTCGTTTTTTAACATTTTTTTTGCATTTCATTTTTTAACATTTATTTTTATATTTCAGTTTTTAAAATTTTTTTTTCATTTTTTAACATTTATTTTTTTTATTTATTAACATTTTTGTATTTCATTTTTAACATTTTTCTTGTATTTCATTTTTTTTTTTTTATATTTCATTTTTAACATTATTTTTGTATTTCATTTTTTAACATTTTTTTGTATTTCATTTTTTAACATTTTTTTTTGTATTTTATTTAACATTTTTTTGTTTTTCAGTTTTTAACTTTTTGTATTTTATTTTTTAACATTTTTTTTGTATTTCATTTAACATTTTTATTTCATTTTTTAACATTTTTTTGTATCTCATTTTTTAACATTTTTTTTTGTATTTCATTTTTTAACATTTTTTTGTATTTCATTTTTTAACATTTTTTTGCATTTCATTTTTTAACATTTTTTTGTATTTCATTTTTTAACATTTTTTTGTAGTTCAGTTAGTTGTTTGCCATTTGAACCATTTGGAGATGATGGTCGTCAAGTGATTAATGACACGGACTGATGATCTGGATGTTCCAGGTTCTAATCCATTTCAATCCAGAAAAATCACTTTCACTTAAGATGTTGGCAACCTTCACGTGGTCCCTTCCATAAGTACCCAATGTCTTTTGAAAATTCTGACTAAAAAATATCAGGGAAACCAATGTCAACAGTAGAAAGTTCATATCCATACAATATGACAATTATTAGAATCATTGTTCTGTTAGAAATTGTCTCCCCTTGGGTTGGTTATTTGATGTTGCGATGTCAATCCCAGAAAGAAAAACGAACGTTGAACAGGAGTTGCGTTAATGTCTGTGTTGCGAGTGAGACACATGCTTCATTAAGATGAGCTGATAATACCTAATTTAATTTTAAGTATTTTGTATCAGATTAAAGAATGATTTTTTTTAGCAATTCAGACTCTTTAATTCATTGTTCTGAGGGAGGTAACTCTATTTTACTACAGTAGTTAAAAAAAATTCTTAGTTACTTGAATGTTTTAAGGAAAATTACAATATTGTTGCATTTTACATTTGTGTTATTAAATTTTATAAAATTTTGTTAAATTAACTAAAATAATTGAAAGAAAATTTTTTCTTACAATTTTTAGTAAAATAGTTAACTCCCTTAAAATAATGAGTTAAGACTATATTATTGTCAGACATGAAGACCTACAGTAGGCAAATGACACAAAAGCAATAAGGTACCCCGGTTATTACACTGACCACTACATCATATGCTCTTCCTTTAAGTTTGATATTATGCCAATATACCGCAGAAGAAAAACCCTATGTAAAAAGAAGTTGAACATCGCACTCTGAAAGATAAAAAAAAAATTGAGGGAACTGGAAGAAATGGCCGCAGCCTTAAGGATATGCATGGAAAAAGAAGAATCCTGACAAAATGTAGCGCTGAGCAAAGCAACTTTCGAGTCAGCTGCAGAGGTACTTGTCTATACCATAAGACCAAATGCTGACTGGTTCAATGAGAATGACCATGAAATCAAAAGAACATCGATGAAAGAAATCATGTACTGAAATGCAAGCTAAGCAACCCGACCACAGCTAACAAAGAGAAATGAAACTAAGCAAGATCTCAGCTCTGGTCTGAGGACGAAGACCAAAGAACTGATCATGTTATTATTCACAGATAATACTGCCCTGGTGGTGCATGAAGAAAAATACACATACATCAAGTCTGTTGCCAAGGTCGCTGGAAAGATGGTGGGATCCTTCTACCGCTCTAGAAGATATCTCACTACTGATGCAATTCTCTATCTATATAAAAGCAAAGTACGTCCAAGGATGGAATACTGTTGCCATATCTGGGCAGGAGCTGCTAAAAACAGCCTATCATGCCTTGACAGAGTACAAAATAGACTTCGTGGTTTAGTGGGGGATGCCCTTTTCTCTACCCTGCAACCTCTCTCCCATAGAAGAGACGTTGCGAGCCTATCTTTCTTTTATCGTTATTTTCATGGCAGGTGCTCGTCTGAACTCCAATCTCTGTTCCTCCCTCGCCAATCTTTTACGAAAAACACCCGTCTAGCTGAATCCACTGTGAAAAATTTCCCCCACTCTATATCTGTGCCTAAATCAAAACGTGGATTCCATGAACATTCTTAGAACTGCACGCCTGTGGAACTCTGTTCTGTCTGCCTGCTTCCCACCGGACTACAACTTGGATGTCTTCAAGTCCAATGTTAACAAATTCCTAATCAACCGCCCCCTTAAGTAAACACTTCATCAAATCTCCACACTAACGTAATGTACTTGCAATAACCCTTATCCCTGAGTGGCTTCCGGGCCTTGATAAGTGGTGATCACTGTAAAAAACATACAGAGGATGGTAAACTGCTCCTCACATACTGCACAAACATCAGACTGCAGATTAACATGAGAAAAACTGAATTGATGTACCAGCCAGCACCTGATAAGTTGTACCTATGTAAGCCATCCATTAAGCTAAATGACAAAGAATTAAAAGTGGTTTCAACATTTAAATACCTGGGAAGCATGATCAGGAACAACAACCGCATTGACAATGAAGTCAGCTGGTGAATTCAAAATGCGATAATGCACGAATGTTCACATATGAAGGGCTCCAAGAAATGGATTAATATTTCAGCGCGGTAACATAGATGCACAAGTACCCAATACAATTTCCTGTACATCAGCAAGTTTACTAAATTCTAATCATTTGTTTTGAAAAAAAAAAAAAAAAAAAAAAATACTCAAAATAAACTTGATTTACTAAAACGTTTTTTTTTTCCCTTACATAAGAAGCAGCACGGCTGACAATGGTGCCATTATCTCTTGGTGTTGGAGCTCTAATGTAGAATGTCTTTCCACAGGTAGAACATGCAAAGCAGCTGGGATTGTGTCTGCTGGGCTGCAACCGCTCTTATATTCTCAATTACTATCTTCCCTTTGTGTAAACTGCTGTATCAATTCCGTTGATCACTTTGGGATATCAATGCCTATTTCCTTTAGGTGGTGTGTGACAACTATTACTTTGGACCAGAATTTTTGCCCATCCACTAGCTCTCCATTGAGGAGCTTTTTCGGGATTCAGTCATCCGCCATTCTTACATGACAAGTCCAACGCAGTTGCGTGGTTGCAAGCACTGCTTCTATGTTTTCCATATGTGCTCTTTTTAGGACTTCAACTTTCGCAAAAATCATTCCACTTGATTTTCATTATTCTATTGAAGTGGCATTGTTGCACTGCCTCCAGCTTTTTAATGTGGTCTCAATATAAGATGTAGGTTTGTACATCTTACATTGTATGGCCAGCCTGATGCCCTTTTTTGACCATAGATGCTTATCCAGTTTACCAAAGGGAGCATGTGCATAAAACCAAACTACATTACATGCTTATCTGCTACTCAATTATTCTCATTCACTCATCTTGAATATTGTTATAGAGATTCAGACGTTTTGACTGATGTGAAATTTTTAACCTTTAAAATGGAAATATAGAGGTATAAATATCTGGAGAATAGAATTCAGAGTATCCCCAGGGTTTACCACAGGATAGCTGAGGTAAATCTGAGGACAAACATAAAAAAATAATCATGACAATAACAAGATGAAGAGACCTGTTTGAATGTCTAATATGTAAAGCAAAGTTAGTCTTATGTTCTAAAATCTTTGATTCAAACCATGTTTTGTCCAAACGTAGATCCACAGCACAATGGATAAATGTGCTAAGTTTCTCAAAGAGATGCTGCACATCTATTTTTACTGTATCATTTTCATGACAAATGTTCGACTGAGCTCCAATCTTTGGTCCCCACCCCCTGCAAAACTTCATAAGCACACGTCTAGCTACATCCACTGCTCTAAATCTATGCTAAAATTCCATGAACAAAGCTTTCCTAGAACTGCTTTCCAGTTACTTACAATATTAAAATACAATGTAAACAAATTCTTGTTGAGTCATCACCAGAAATACCACTTCTCACCACAACTGATCATTATTCTTGAGTAGGCTTCAGGTCTTGATAAGTGGTGATTCCCTTGTAAAAAAAAAAAATAAATAAAGTAAAAATTTAAAAGCTGATGCATCAACTTTCACTCAAGAGTGGTTTCCCTTTACTCATGTAACAATTCACAAGTTATAAAATCTTTGTCAAAGCTGATCATCTTGATGTCGATTTCATCAACAGCCATCTGCAACAATCCTTCAAAATTAGCTAACTGGATCAGATACTGCTTCGGTAACTTTATAGATTCTTTTGATTCCATGGAAACCGGCATTCAGTCATCTGTCCATAGTATATTTGGAAAATTAATTGTTTAGCCTCCTTCTGGGCTTTGTGTGTGTCTACATTTCCTTCCAGATAAACATCCTTATCAATAAATCTTTAATTCACCAACTCCTTTATTTCTGCTTTTTGTTTGGGCAGACTTCTCATTAAACCGTAATTGATATTCTCTAATAGATTCAGAGGTGTATATCTTATTAGTGACAGCAGATTGAGATTTTAAAATTACCAGTTGACCGAGAACTTCACTGAGAGAACATGTCTTAAATTAAATACCATTTATATCTCATCAAGGTTGTTCACAAGACACTTATTAGAACGATGTGGCACAATAAGATTGAGCTGCTAAACCTATTTAAACATCGATAGAAAAAAAAAAAAAAAGGACAAAACGGTTTATAAATTAAATGAAAAATGGAATCCCTGCAGCTCAGCAAATGGTGAAGTTTGATGAGAGAGAGAGAGAGCGAGAGAGAGAGAAGTATTTTAGTTGGTTGCAAATGTGACACGGCCAAAACTGGACATATAAGTGTTTTTTTTTTTTTTTTTTTTTTTTTTTTACATGGAAGTTACCACTTATCAAGGCCTGGAATCCACTCAGGGATACGGGTTATTGCATGTACAGTAATCAATGAGACAATATCGCTAGTAATGGAGATCTGATAAAGTGTCTTCCTTAAGGAGGCAATTAATCAGGAACTTGTTTATGTTGGACTTGAGACATCAAGTTGTAGTCAGGTGGGAAACCGGAAGAGAGTTGCATAGGCGTGCATCTACGTTAGGCACGGATAAAGAGTGGTAAAAATTACTGACAGTGGTTTCAACTAGATGGGTGTTTTTTCGTGAAAGATTGGGGAGGGGCACCAGAGATTGGAGCTCAGCCGAGCACTTCCCATGGAAATAACGTCTCCTGTCTGTGGCTGCATTTCTTTGCAGTTTTCCTATCACTTTCATAATAGCAGGCACTATCATAAACAGAAACTTGCCACTTGGTTTTATTTTAAGTTATCTGATGACAGCAACATTGAAGGCTTTCAATGATACCTTTAAATTGTGTTATATAATCATTCAGCCAAAGATGTATAAGAAATTAACTTTGTCCAGAATCTATTTTGCATCGAGCAGTTTAAACAATCCTAAATTCAAAATCTGATTGCAAGGATTTAAGATTGTAAAAATACTAATAATTTTTTTTTTCTTCAACATTTAATAAGTACTAGACTACCCTTGATCTGTTGGATCAGTATATATGGGGGAGGTGGGGGGGAATTAAAAAAAATGTGTGCTTGCATGTACAATGGACACCACTTTTTACATAAAAAATTACATTGCTTAATATCCGGAAAACTACTTATTTGTGGAAAATTCAGATATGCTGAAAACGAATAATTTTAAAAGGAAAATGTTAAGGTGGAAACCAAGTAAAAATTTACCCGTATTTGTTTTGTTTAAAACGATTTTAACTTCCAATGAAAAATACAAATAAAATAATTGTAAATATTTAATTTGGGATGTAAAAAAATAAAAATATGTACAATTTCTTTATTTTATTTTTAAGTTCTAAATTTTTATCATTAGTTTTAATCATGCACATGGGTAAGAAAATATTTTTTAAAAATGTAAATTTAGTTTTCTTTTTTACATTAGAACAAAATTTGCTGCTTTGTTAGTTTGAAAACGATTCCAACTTACAATGAAAATCATTTTTAAAATTTGGGATGCTAAAAACAATTTTTATTATTTTCGGTTTTAAAAATTGGATGTTATGTGTTGACAGTTAAGTAGTTTTTTTTTGGTTTTTTTTTTAAATACATTTTTAACAACTGGGCAAGCTGATCTGAGTAATTTTAAGCTTAGAAGACTAAGTCGTAAACGTTTGTTTTGTTTGAAAACGATCTCAACTTGCAATGAAAAATACAAATAAATTTGTAAGATGCTAATAGAAAAACGCAAAAGGGATTTACAGTTTTATTTGAAATGCAAAAAAATTTGATAAAGAAAAATTTCATGGGTTTCCTTTTATTTACTAGCACATTTGTAGAATTTTTACGACCGGATGGAAGGTTTCAATGCTTAAGCAAGAGTATTCGAGTTTTAAAATATAATAGATGGATTGCTTTCAATTTGTCAAATATATGGAGATTTTCTGCATTCTCTAG
The DNA here is from genome assembly GCF_053919585.1 of Euprymna scolopes. Lineage (NCBI taxonomy): Eukaryota > Metazoa > Mollusca > Cephalopoda > Sepiida > Sepiolidae > Euprymna > Euprymna scolopes. Next base: position 9,017,213 of record NC_136493.1, read on the forward strand.
TGGCCATAAACTGGACCTTAATCACGAATAAATGAAAACCCCAGGTTTTTCAGATTGGTTGAAACACTTCCATTAACATTTGTTAGTCAACCAAAGTTTGAGTTTTGGAAGGTTATCTCCAATTTAATTCTACATTTACAAAGCCAGATTGATAATTATAGATGCACTATGCTTTGGCAATATGTCACAAGTTGAAACCCTGTCAACATTTTTGGTACGTCAACGTTTTTAAACATTTGATCTCAATTTAAACGTTTTAATTTTCACCCAGTTCAGCAATGTGTTTTAAATAATTCATAGTCAATCAGAAGGAGTTTTATTTTTTAATATTTAACACGTCATCAAATCTAAGGCCTGTCTAAAAACATGCTATTGCCTCAAAGTCAATTAGTTTCTTTGGATAGTTTTATATAACACTAGAAGAATAATTTCACGAGTTACAGCTTTGTGCATAAATTTTATAAACATTAAATCACAAAATATTTGTTCATTTAGGCCATTTAATAGATTTTCAAGGATTGTAATTTTTTTTAAATGCCTCTGAAAAGCTAATTGATTCTACAGTTAATAAAATTGTGATTGCCTAATCAAATTCTTTTTTTTTTAAATTAAACAAAATTACAAACCACTAGTGACATAATTGCTTTTAAAGAGAAGGATTCAAATACACAAGCACATGGGTTTCAGTCTATTAAAATACATCCATGAAAGACGAATATGCAATGTGAAATCTGACCAAACCCAACATATCAGGATTTACTAACAGCACTACATTTACTAAACATAAGAATAAATCAATTACACACTAGTATGGCCATGCAGAATGTCCATTCTCCTGGAGAAATTATTGCAAAGGATAGAAGTCATAAATTGCAGTAAGGTTTGTAAATCAAACAGCTTAGCAGCAAATGATTGGACAGGATAGCAGAGTGAAATTTGGGAACTGCTGACCCCTGAACAGCAAGAAGTGAAGAATAAGAAAATGTTTAAGTCCTGAACAAGAGAAAAGAGATTAAATGAAGATTTTATTAATTCAGTTAAATGAGATTACCCCAAACGTGCTGTTAAGAATGTTCTTTCACGTTACCAATGAGGTTTTAACATCAGTGACAAGGTTTTCAAATACAAGAAGGCTGCTAATGTTTTCCTGATTCACCCAGCAGAATTTGGGTACTATGACTGCAAAAATACAATCAAAACCCAATCACATTTCTGATTGAATAGAAGACAAACTGAGAACAAATTAAACTGACCAACATTAAGCGAGCACAACTTCAAAAGGACAACATTGTCTCAATCAACTATTTCATGCCTCATGAACATGTGATTATAACCACATATGTACGTATGTAAAATGCATATGCTTGAAACTATTTGTGTGTTGTTCGTTTATGGTACACTTTCAAACATACACAATTTCATCCATTCACTTTCAAGTATTTTGACATTGCCTGAAGAAAACTAATTTTGACACTTCTACACTATTAAAATGAAATTTTGGAAATCGTAAAACTGAATTTCACATGAAAACAATGGTATCTACGTATTCCTTGTATTTTTAAGATGATTATATCTGAAAATTTACGAAAATTGATGAAGTAGAAATTTACTTATTAAAGCAAACAGAAAATAAAATTGCAAGAAAACAATTGTATTTCAATATGTAAGACACAGGAGAGTTCAAAAGGGAGGTAATTTTCTGTTTTGAATTATTTTATAAAACAAGATGGGTGCAATTTTTCACATGCTAACATGATTAAAGTTTTTTTTTTGTTTTTTAAAGTAATGTTCAGGTAATTTTGACTGCATAATTTGCAAGCTAATACTGTAATTTACTAGAATTTTTTTTTTTTTAGATCCGAAAACTCATTTATCGGCTACATTTTATTCTAATTTTAATAGCGTAGAAGCGCATTAATTTTTGTTAGGCGTTTTTTTTTCTTTTTCCAGAAATATTTATATAAATTTTCCTAATTTTTTTTCATTAATGACCTTTGTCTGGTGCTGATCTGATTTAGAAAATCAGAATGCATTTTTAAAAGAATTTAAATAATTGTATATTCTAAGATAAAGTAGAAATTTAAAAAATTCTAATATGAAACTGCATTCTCTTTCATACAAAGCATAACTTAATTTGTCAAGTTTCAAAGTTTCATAAACTAGTATAATATTAACATGAAATTGTTAAGTTGTGACATTATTATCTAAAGTTAGAAAAAAGTTATACACTTAAAACCTTGTATAAAATGGGTTGGCAAATAACTACCTTTCCTTCTTTCAGTAAAAAAAAAAAAAAAAAAAGCCCAAATATCTTTCAACTTTAATAATCTTTATCGTAACATTCTAATGCTAATGTAGAACATCTAAATGTTTTGTTTCCATTTTGACAAGAAATAGAGGAAAACCTGTGCAAAAGAGAATATACTAGCATTTTTTTTAATAGAAGAGATGACAAAATATACATGCAGATTTATTAGTGGTGTGATAACTGATTATACACGACAAATGCACATGCCCACAACAAAAGCCTTAAGTATTTCTTTTTTCTTTTATTCAAATTTCATCAATAACATCTCAAGTTGGGAAATGAGAGGGACAGTTATTTTTAAATCTTTATTTGCATTAAAATAAGAAAAAAAGGAGAAGGGTGAGGAGCATCTTCTGAATCACTGAAACTGCAGAGTAGTACAACTGGTGGCCGGAAATTTTTCTTTTGTAGCTTCGACATCTGGAGAATGTTTTGAGTAAATCCGTTCATGATAATCATGGAAAGGGTACGCAAAACTTCATAGATAATAAAACACCATAACTTACCTTGCTAGGATGACTTAAATTTTGCTGGTTGATTTTTTTTATTTTTCTTTTTTAAATAGCTATACCTTCAAAGAAGTACCTGATAGTTTCCCCATTCAGATGAATTCTTTCCATTTTTATGTATTGAGGTTGGGCTTCAATTGAAATTTGGTTAGAAAGAAGTTTCTTTATATTTCAATTCTACCAAGTAGCGAGTGGGTAAGAGAGAGAGAGAGAGAGAAAAAAAAAGAAAGAGGGAGGAAACAAAATATTGAAATGAATGATGAATGTTTGACGTTTGCACTTTTTTTTTTTTTTAAATCATTTAAAAATTACTAAAGGTTAAACTTATTTAGAATTAGCATGCAGTTAACAAACATCAAAATTCTACATTTATAATTACTTCTCCAAAATTTAAAAATGAGATCTGCAACAGCCAGAACTTCAAATAGATTTGAATAATTGCTAAATTAAGATTAGAAATGACAGGAAATCTAACTAATCACTTCTGTTGCACTTAAACTTGCCAAGTAAATGCCAAAGTGGCATTGATGTATTCGGTTTTCATGGGTACAATGACAAAGGCAAACTCTAGAGTGATGCATCTTCAATAAGATTTTACGTCTTCAGCAAAAAGTTTCATACACTGTACTTGCTGCTGCAAAAAGATTACAGGCAATAAAATTTTACAGACAATAAAGAATCTACACAGTTGCATTTTTTTTTTTAATGAAAACTAACTTTAAGACTAAGATTACTAAGTTGGAAATTGATAGAAAACATTTGAAAAATATCCTTTAGTTGAAATAAAATGAAGTATAAAACAAATTATCTGGGTTTCGATGATAGTAATTTTATATTCAAGGTCTCTCCAACAAGCATGTAACACTGATGTGTTGATCTGAAGAAAAACTTCAACTCTAGTATTCTTGTTCTTTTGATCAGTTGAAACTTAAGGCACACAAAAAGAGAAAAACTCCAGGTCACCTCAATCACTTTACTGTTGAACATTTGAGTCAGGTCATTTCAGAAATTCAGAGACTTGCATGGTAAATATTGATGAGGAACAAAAAAAAAAAAAAAAAAAAAAAAAAAAAGTTTACATTTTTTTATGCTGGCTTTTTAGAGTTTGCAATTTACAAACTTGTTGTTTACCAAACTTGTGGAATTTAAGCAGTATACACACACGTACATTAACCCCTCCCCTGGACAGTTTTCTGAAATGCCATAAAAAAAAAAATCTGACACGCCACCAAATGTAATTGGTTTAATGAGGAGACAGTTTTATATGGGGGAAAAAAATTGCTATTAAAATGCTAAGAATGACCAATATCAGTATATGAAAAATATTCTAAGAAAAACTTATCAGGTTAAATGCCATGTGTTATAGAAAAAAATCTAAGCTAGTGTTTTTAGTAAATAGAACAAGAATATTTCTAAGATAAAAAATATTTAGTAAAATATTTGCATATTAAAGTTCTTAAGTTTTAGCGAATTGTTGGCATGTAGCATTGATGATTGACAACTATTTTAGCTTAAATTCTTTTTACACTTTTGTAAAGAAAATCAAAAAGATCACTTGCTAAAAAGAAAGCCAAAATAGCTTTTTAAAATTCATGAACAGATTTTACAATTACGAATTTTTGCATGTTGGCAAGCTTTCACCATTAAATAATGAAATATTACCATTTATTTTTTCTTATTCGAAAGGTAATTTGTGGAATGATAAATTTACAAAGAAATTGCTTAAAAGACAGTTCAAGTCAAGCAAAATGATCTTTCAGTCAAGTTGTCGTCAATTTGTCGGTGAGGGGTCAAATAAAGGAAAACAGGAATAAAAATGTTACCCGTTCATTCCAATTGGTCTTGCGGCTTCTTTACACTCTGCTAAAGACTCTTCTATGTTCGCATATCAAACCCATATTTCACATTCCCTGCTCTCTCTCTTAAGCCACCGATTTATCTTCAATTTTTTTTCTCATTTTCTTAGCTTCCACGATTTTCATTCAGCCTATTCCGATTTGCCTTCATTCTTTCTTCAATCCCCATTTGATTTCTGAGTTCTTTCTTCACCAGCCCATTTCATTTCTTTCTTCAATACCTTTATACAATACAAGAATAAGTAGTGTTAATATGTTGGACAGCTCTGCAGGCTCGTAATTAGCCTGGATTCAGAGATTACAAAACAACAATATAAAAACAGGTATTCCCAATGTCTTTATTGAAGTTGTGAACAGTGTAGTCAAATAAAAAAGCACAGATAACTACTGCTACAAGATGTTCAGTTTTTTTACTAGAAAAAAAGGGAAAGTAAACATGAGAAGTTGTGGATGATTCAGTTTTTTTTTTTTTTTTGTATTCTTTAAATTGGCTTGAGAAATCTTGACAGGCACAAATGAATGACTACACCATTACTATGTACATTAATTGAAGAACTGCAGTTTTACTGTAGGCTCATCTCAATAGTGACCTGAGGAAAAAAGGGAAACAAAAGAATCATGTAATAACTCTGCAGCAACACAGCTAAAGAGAAGAATTTGGCTAAGCCAACAAACTTGAATTCAATTCACACAAATGGAATGAATGCAACAATTCTGAGATCCAAGGTTTATTTGAAAATATCTTGAAAATTAAAAGCCACTGCCCAGATATTGTGCATATATGTGTGTATGTATGTATGTTTATGGAAGTTTTTTGAAGTGGTTATAGAAAAAGAAAAACCCGTTATTTAATACATATTAGTGATGGGATGATTCTGATAAATTTAGCAATTCTGTTCTAAATTCACAATTCTGATTATTCTTTTAAATGTTTGAATATTTTTAGATTTTATCCCCCCCCAAATTATTGTAAAACCTCAGTGTAATGTGAGCATATTTTTGCTCACAAATATAGAGATATTTTTAAAGCAGATTTGTATTAGTTCATTAATAATTGAAAAAATATTTTAATTTTATTGAATTTGGGAAAATTCAGCAACTTTGGAATAAATATCAAAAATAGATTTTAGGACCAGTAAAACGATAATGAAAATGATAATGAAAAAGATAGCATTGTTTTTAAATTCTCTAAATAACTTTATGAAATGTTAATCTACTCAAAAATTTAGGTGGGGGGTCTTAGCTCCCATTTAAAGCTATATACACCTCAAAATATTTCACCCCAAAATAAGAACATGCAACTTTTTTTTTTTTCAAATATAAATTAGGATCATGTTAATGTTCCTAACCAAACTGTTAGTATAAAGTAATAAAAAACATGACTTCTCACTACTTACCAACTGTGGGTGGTAATACGAAAATTAAATTTACTGCTTAGCAGACTTAGGGTTAATGCTATAAAATTTAGTTAATAGCCTCAGAATGGGGGAGATCATTTTAACTAATTACTCTAAATTCTGAAATTTTTTTCAGTGTGTTCACACACAATTGCCTAAAAAAATAAAATCATTTTCGTGAGTGTGTGTTGTTAGAGGGGTACTTTTAAATGCAGACTTTTTTTTTTTTTTAAATTTGACAAATTTCTAAAAGTTTTCTCCATGTATTGTATCCAAGATTTTGATAAACTCTGCAAGATTTTCATCTATATTTTTTGTTGTGCCATTTGCACTTAAATTTAGTAAAACTAGTTTTTAGAGAATTTTAGCAATCAAATTTTTAAATTCGCCATAAATTTAAAAGGAATTTAATTTCAAAAGAAAATAAGTATAAGATTTAAAAAATTTTAAACTGAGAAAAATAAATACAATGCATGGTTTAGTCACTGTTTATATATTCTCTGAAATAAAGATCAGAGTGGCACTAGGGAAGAAAGCGTCTTATACTAAACTGTGCATTCAGTGATCATGTTTAACAAATAGGTACCAAAAGAAATTTGAACATTTCAAAAGGCTTGAAAAAAAAAAAAAAAAAAAAAAAAACAACAATTTAATTTGTTTAACTTAATTTTTTTTTTTTTGGGGGGGGGGGGGGGGGGGGAGAGATTAAAAAAAATCCTAACCTGCTGTTTTATAATGGCCTTATATTATAAATAAACAATCTTGTAATAAATAATTGATCATTTTATTATCGTAAAGAAAAAAATAAAAATTGTTTTTTGGAATCAGAAATATTTTTCAGATTCCCAATTGTCGCAACACTTTATTCATGCACATGTTACTTTCATAGTCGCCAACAGATGATGGATACAACAATAATAAGTAAACGAAGGATTGTGCAATCTTCAACTCAATCTCTTCTGAAACAACATTGCTATTGTTAAAGACTTAAAACAATGCTAGAATAAACAAAGACTGATGCAGGGTTCATACAGATATTTTATGTCCATTTTTAAAGACTTTTTAAAGCAAAATTTGAGGTTTGTTTTATAATCCACAGCAATTCAAAGAACAAATATTACCATAGCCCATAAAAGTTACTTTGTAATCTACATGCATAATTTTTTGGTGTTTTAAAAGTAGTTTTAAATGCTTTTCATCTCAAATATGAACTTTTTACAGCTTTTAAATTTCCAACCTAAACAGCTGTCATTTGGGAAGAGAAAGAAATTCGCTATTGGAGAGTCCTGTCCACGCAAGGAACAATTGTTATGAAGCTATTTTGTGATAAGGGGACGTAACTCTTGTATCAATAATACTATGCAATTTCAGAACGATGTATTTTGAATTTTTTAATAAACACAAATTTTTACTGTACATAAAGAATACAATTTTCAGGGCCTTTTCAAGGTAAAAAATAAGGCCTTTTCAAGGCAAAAGTAAAATTTCAAGGACTGTGCAAATCCTGTGATGTTATTTTAGTTTTCCTTCTAGATTAGTTGCCCAAGTGAAGCTCAAGAGCTTAGACTACCTTACTATTTACCCATAGCTGGAAGGAGGATATATGGATTTTTAACTTTTCCAAGAGAATTAATTAGTAAAAATGACCCAACAATCGAACTTGAACGCTATACACAAGAGTCCTTTTGATGATATATCATAGAAAAACTGCTGGAGTACACTTATTACATTTTAAATACGAAGTTTAAAAAAAAAAAAAAAAAAACTCCTCAGAACTTAATTGTTATATCCAAATGTATATATCTAGAAAATATTAGCATGCTGCAAAAAATTTACAAAAGCAAGAGTACTATTATTCTTCATACAAAAAGCCTTAATCTGTCTATCTTTGCACCTATGGTTGTTTTTAATACACAATAGATTTTAGCAAAGGTACGCGTAATTGCATATTTTCCTGGAAGTCCTAGATCAATTTTTTAAGTTTATGATAACTGCACTCATTGGTTACTTCTGGCCACTAATGAGACTGAAATATTTTATTTACCCTGCAAACTGACAAATATTGAAAATTATATTTTTTAATAGGAATAATAAAATAAAATCTTAGTTTCTATTTGAAATTCCCTCATTTTACTAGTCAATCAGAACCATTTATTTTACTCTTGTGGCACAAAGTCATTCCATCTATGTGAATAAGGACAATTAATCTACAAGCGAATAGATTTTTTTTTGAAAAATATAGACTAGACTTTTTGTTAAAAAATGGGGAATTTTTAGCTAATTAACTTAGGAGTACTTTATACAAAATTAATGGTTAAATTAGTAATTTTTGCGTTAACTACTAATTCTTATCAAACTGTATATGGAATAGTTACCATAATACTTAGTTCACTACACCTAATAAAGGTGCATGATAAATTTAAGCCAAATTGTTCCAGTAGTTTCTGAGAAAAAGTGGAAATATAAAGCAGAGAGAGAGAGTTAAAATAAAGCATAAAGTGCATGATTGGAAAGAAAATGATCAATTAAATCCTACCAAATTGTAATGCATAGTTACTTAAAAAAATAAATGTAAGAATATCCAGCATTAGAGGCTTAATCCCACCTACCAGATTCTTAAAAATCTTGTATAATTTGTGTCTAATATCTATTGTTAAAATTTCATGCGAATGATAAATATTTGAAAAGTGGTTGTGGGGTCAATTTTATGAAACCTTAGAACTGAGAACTACACAAATATTGAAACCCAGATTAAATATCATAAAAAATACAAATTCAGTTTTCAACCACTGAAAATTGATATATAGACACATCTTAGATCTGTATCATAGTGAAGATAAAAACGGACAAAAAACATTTCCCCGATAGTATATTGCTATCTTATATACACGGACAAAGATAAGAAAAATGAGAATTGAGGAGCAATAGAAATGAGTGTGGAAGAGAAAGAAAAGGGTTGGAATTAAATGTATGCATATGGGAACTATTAAACTAGATATCAAGGGGAAGGAAGTTTGTAAAATCTAATTAGGATAGAATTTAGGCAATTTAAAGAAAAAAAATTCTCGGATCATACGATTCAATTTAGCGATAGTCGCAGCTTCAGCGAGATATATGCAGTTGTCTAATCATGGTTGAAATTTTATGAGCAACAAAAACGAGCACACAATGGACAGTAGAATATACAAATACAAGCTATTAATTTACTATTCTAGCCATGAGGAGATTATCTCTAGTTTAACTATCACATCAATACCATTCTAGTTGTATTTGTCTGAATGAAAAGAAATCAAATGTCTGTCAAAGGAAATACCAGTCTACCTGGTTATTTTTCTCATTTATATGCTCTTTGCTACAATTTGATACTAGAAATATAAACTTGTAAAATCCACAATATTAATGCTAAATATATTTTTAATATCTAGTCTTAATAATTTAAATGTGAGGATTTTTTTTGGGGGGGGGGGGGGGGGGGGGGGGGAAATCCTCATTTTACAAAAAGCTGATCTTAAAATTAAAAACATGACAACTGGTTATTATTTAGATAAATGCACCCGGCCAGAAAGATCTGGTGAAATTACTGAACTAAAATTTGAAATGATATTAAAGAGAACTCAAATTTTCCTAATTGTGCAGAACCATTTAGAAAATCTAATAACGAAACACACAGCAAGAGGGTAGACTTACTTCAGCTGTAGTGCCACAATAAAATGGGGAAAAGAATATATACATGAATTTTACTCACGTGGAGAATAAGATCTGGAACGTGATCGCGAATATCGACTGCTACTACGTCGATAATAGGGGGAAGGAGAACGTTTGCTTCTGCCTTCTCTGTAATAAAAGAAAAAGAAAATTCTGTCAAAGTTTATGTAGTAATCTTTTTTGCCTTCAATGGAATATCAAATCGTTCAAAACATTAAGATTAACAGATTTGGAAGAAAATGGTATATTTAATTTAGGATATTAATGTAAAGTGAAATAGAAAATAAATTTATCAAAGATTCCATAACTTACGATGTTGGCTTTCCAAGATAAATTCCAGGAGTTGGAGTATGGGCCCTCTCAGTTATTGAATAATCGACCCGAATACGCCTACCATCAACTTCTATGCCATTACATCTGTCTTTAGCCTGTAAAAGAGAAAAATGTTAATTTGATAAAATATAAAGTAAAGTAAAATTAAAAAAAAAAATTTTTTTTTTTTTTTTTCAAATTCTACAATCTACACAGGTTTTAAAACCTGATTGGAAGGATTGATAATTTCACATGATTTTGTAGTTTTCAATACTTTTCAAATGATTCAAGTATAAATGCCAACCAATGAGATTCAGCTGCAAAACTTGAGACTGTGTTTTCAACCAAATTCCCAGGTCTTTGGCCCAGAAGTGTGCAAAAACTAGAAATTTTATTAAAAAATCTAGTTATTAATATATTTAGTCCATATAAAGGTTAATTACAAAAATTATTACAAGACTTTACAAGGTGTACAGTAATGAATTTTCAAGCATAAATCATTTGATACAAATAGGAAATTAGTCTAGGGTAAATAGTTGGAAAAATTAGACATTACAAGCAGTTATTAAACCAACTTGCATGTTTGCAATTCTGGATTTCTTTTTTTAATTTGATTATGTGAAGAAAAACTCACCTCCATTGCATCATGGGTTGCTCGGAAATACACAAATGCAAAGCCACGAGATCTACTTGTCTGAAATATAAAGCAAGAATAGGTTTAATAACTTGAATTTTCTGATCAGAAAGAGTTTTATGGAGTGAATTAAGATTAAAATTAAGTGAAAAAATTTTTCAGCTTATGACATTTCTTTTATAAACAGAAATTTATATATATATATAAAAAAGTCAATTACTTGTCTGTCATATACAACTTGGACATCTTCAACGGGACCATATTTGGTGAAAACTTCTCTAAGATCCCTTTCTTGTGTATATAAACTCAAGCCAAACACACCAAGACATCTTGAAGGTTCTGGATTATCCTGAAATTAAGTTAAAATAAACCTTTTAATATTAATAATTAAATATTTTAAGATGGTTTGGGGGGAAAGACTCCTAAGGAAAGGGAAGCAGTTATTTACTGAAGATTTCTAAAATCAAATGAATTATACATAATTTAAAATACTATTAATGCAATTCTTTATATACAAAATATTGATGTTATTATATAAAAATAAACTAAGTTATATTAAAAATGTATGCTTTTCCAGTAAACTGAATAAAATAAAAACATTTCTGTTTGGTGTTTAACAGTCTCATCAATCACTCTAGCATAATTTAAAGGTCAAAGTTTGTTTTATAATTAAAAACTTTTTTCTTTTGCTTTTAAAATCAGCATATATGAAATGCAATTTGGTTTATGCCAGGGCAACAAATCACTGGCGTTATATTTATTATGAGGTAAATACAAGATGAGAAGATTATAAATTCAGTTCCAGTTTATGAAACTCTTTTGTCTTGTAGAATAGGAAGAGTTATATTTTCCAGTACAGTTCACTTGTTTTTTTTTTTAAGGAAATTTAATATTTGTACAGTGCTGAAGTTTTTCTATGTTGTTTACTCAGAACTGAAATTTTATTTCAAAATCTTTACATTTTATTAGTATGTGCTTAATGGACATAAGCTTTTGAAACGGTATAACATAAAGGGAGATCTTTCAGGTGAGAGTGTATTATTTTTCTTTTTTTTTATTTTTATTTTATTTTATTTTTTTATTACATTTTCACCCCAAACAAGGCAAATTGCTACTTTGGTGTAGGGGGCTACTATCAGGGGCAACAACTACTGGGGTACTATGTAGGGATTTGGGCAGCAAGGTGTCGGTTCACGTTACACTTGAACTTCTGCACGTCAGTACTGTTGGGGAAGCAGGGACCTGGAATGGAATTCCAGAGTCTTGCGGTTCTGGGGAAGAAACTATTGGAGTAAAAAGATCTTTTACATCTAGGGACCTCTACAGTGTGGGGGTGGGATCTAGTAGCCTGTCGGGTTTGTCGAGGGTGCTCGCGTCGTGGGGGCACAAGTGATTGCAGTTCATCAGAGCATTCACCACTAAAATACTTGTAGAACAGGCAGAGGGATGCAACATTTCGTCGATGGGACAGAGGCTGAAGCTTAGATGCCAGTTCAGGGCCTATCAGATTTGCGACTCTTTTGAACCTTGTCAAGGAGCGAGAGACTAGTAGCAGATGCACCAGCCCAGATGTGGCAGCAATACTCCATACATGGGCGAATGGTGGCCTTATAGAGGTACAGGATACTTTCGGGTGTTAGTAGTTTTCTAGCACGGTAGAGAGAGCCTACCTTTCTTGCAGCGGCCCTGGCAATACCTTCAATGTAATTGTTCCAACTCATGTTTCCTGTGAACGTTAGGCCAAGGAGTTTGAAAGATGGACTCTCAGATAAAGGGTCGTTGGCCATTGCTATTGGTGGTAGAGAGGGTTTCTTGTAATTATTGAATGAAACTAGTTTAGTCTTGGCAGCATTGAACGCGACCAACCACTTTTGTCCCCATTCCACTACAGATTGGAGGTCTTCCTCTAGTGTTTCTGCCATTTCTTTAGAAATGTGTTCATTCGTCTTCCTGTCGTGTCTGCCATAGAGTGTAGTGTCATCAGCATATATACCCATCTCAGAGGCAATGTTGTCGGGGAGGTCATTTATGAATATCAGGAACAATAGAGGTCCAAGGATAGAACCCTGGGGCACTCCCGCATTTATATCATATTGTTTAGATGTGCGACCGTCGAGGACTACCTGGATTTTTCTCTTATCTAAGAAGGATTTAATTATGTTAAGTATTCTACCAGTGATACCGTAAGATCTAATCTTCCTGAGGAGACCCTCATGCCATACCCTGTCAAAAGCCTTAGATATATCTAGAGCTACCGCTCTGCCTTCCCCCGCTTTGTCCAGTGATTGGTATATACGTTCAGAGATCACGGTGAGGATGTCTGCTGTGGAACGGGCTTGTCTAAATCCATATTGTTTGTCAGTCAGTAGTTTAGCATCTGTAAGATGATGGACTAGAGCATGGTTAATTATGGTCTCAAATATTTTGGCAAAAAGTGGGAGGAGGCTAATGGGGCGATAATTTGATGGGTCTGTCCTTTCGCCAGAATTCTTGAATACTGGTACAACAGAAGCAGTTTTCCAACAGCCCGGAAAGCAAGCTTCATTAAGACATTTGTTGTAGAGTTTGGAGAGAACTGGAGCTACTTCGGCTGAGCACTTTTTTAATAGCACAGCTGGGATAAGATCGGGTCCACATGCTTTTGAGGTGTCAAGGTTTTTTATGATAGCATGCACCTGAGCAGGGGTGGTTTTCAGATCGTCTAGTGTGGCGTCTGTCCGCATAGGAAAGTCAGGTAGGGGGTGGTTGGAAGGGTCCAGTGTGGAGTTTGAGGCAAACCGACTGGCAAGCATGTTAGCCTTGTCGGTTGCTGAGGAGACAACCTCGTGATTGTTGGTTAGTGGGGGAATTGTTGATTGCCCATTATTTACTACACTGTTGTAGATTTTCCAGAAGTCTCGAGTTCCTAGTTTTTGTGCTTCGATGCGCTTTTTAGTGGTTTCCGTAAATTCTCTCTTAGCTGTCGCTATTTCTTTCTTAACGTTATTTCTAGCTTCTATATACTTCAGTCTGTTTGAACTGGACTTATGTCGGTTAAACCTACGGTATGCATGCTGCTTTTGAGTAATGGCAGTTGCACAAGTCGACGTAAACCATTGGGGAGAGTGGGGCTTACTATAAAATTTCCGCATGGGAACATGCGCTTCGATTGCAGTTTTGAACCAGTCAGTGGTCTCGTTTGCACACTGTTCAGCAGGGAGAGAGAAAATATTTTTCCATGGAGCATCTCTAATTAGTTCCCTGATGGCTTCCCAGTCAGCCTTATTATAATATCTCGTTGTTTTGAGCACTGGCTCTTCAGTTTTGGGACTAGAGTTTAGGGCGATTTCAACCATTATCACTGCATGATCAGCGTTCCCGAGTGCGCTGTGGGCCTTCGCTATGCAGTCATCGGGAACTGTGGTCAAAAACAGATCTAGAAGTGATGCGTGTTGTTCTTCCTGGTCAGGGAAACGGGTTGGAAACGTAACAATTTGTGATAGGGAGTGAGATATAGCGAAGCTATGGGTTGTGCTGCCCGCTGCATCTGTGTGAGTAGAGAATCCAAGCCAGTTTTTGTGGTGGACATTAAAGTCACCAAACACATGTATTTGTGCGCTAGTGTCGAGGGACAGTGCCGTGTCTATACTGTCAGATACTTTGTTTATTATGGAGCAGTCCTGAGTCGAGGGAGAGCGGTAGAGAAAATAATAGTAGCTAATACTGTGTTGCACGTTTAGTCTAAAGCACATAAAGGCTTGATCATCTGTTTCTAGGTTTGTTTCTCTAGTCAAGGGAAGGGTATTACGAATGTAAACTCCAAGTCCGTGCATATGTCTGTCAGAGTCCTTACGGCAGAGTGGGAGATATCCAGGCATGTTAAAGTGGTTAGAGGGAATGGAGGAGTGTAGGTTAGTCTCACTTAGTGCTAAGATATCCGGGGTATTTGTTAAGAGAAATGCTTCAACATCAGCTAAGTTAGTTCTAAGCCCACGGATATTTGTGAATGAGAGCCTCAAGGGAGGAGGCAAGTTGAATTTGTTTGTCCCTAATCCTGGTTTAAGCTTATTTTTAGATTGTACTGTCGTCATATTTTTTTTTTTAAGAGTTTCGGTAAGGGGGAGCTAAACAAGAGGTTATGCGGAGCTTCAGACATGCATCACAAGTAGACCATCAGCTGACCTTTCTCCAATTAGGATTGTGGCCTCAGGAAAGCCCACCGGGGATGAGTGCAGGGTCCCTTTCCATGCGCGTCATGGCACTGCAAACAACCCGATATTATTCAACTGTTGATGGAGCAGCCGCTCTAAGCGCTACCAAAGAGTTAGGGCTCCTGTACTACCAGTCGGGAACAGCAGCCAGGAACTGTCAATCCGGTACCCTCAACCCTTTAGAAGAAGGTCAACCCAATCTAACCGCTCAGGCATATCTTATACTCAAGCACTCCCAAATGTTCAGTTATAGGGGTGGGGCATGCTGGGAATGGGGAAGAACGGCGTTCATTGCCCTAGCCAGGAAACAAGATCTACTGCTGGGTGTTTCTGTCGAATCACTGAGATAGTGTCTCTGCGCTTGACTAATAGGCAAAGAAGGAGTATGGAAGCCGGGCGATAGACAGAGCCTATCTACTCCTTTTTTCTGCTCCCTATATCCCAGTTTCCATTATTTCATGGTAGGGATATGTAGTGTAACTTATTGTGGCAGTTGGTCCATGCTTTCTGTCATTTAGTGGAAATGTATTTGTTAATGGTTTGTTGGAAATCTGTATGGAATTTTCAGATCAGATTGCTTCATAATTACTTTAGTTAGTGAATGTGTTTTTCATTTCTCCTGATGCCAGTGTGGCTAGCTATCCAACCAAAAATAAAGTTTATACTCATTAATAATAAGATTGATTTATTTAATACTTTGTTTATAAGTGCATTGCTTATATTTTGATTTTTTATGAGAAAAGTGTGGAGTTGGAATCTGAGAAAATGATAATTTTTTTTAGAATGTTGCAGCTTCTGCATTATAAAGTGTTTTGGGGATTTGGTTTTGTTCTGGATGGCAGCACATCCCATGCTGTCACCTATTTTGGACCCATCAGTATTAATGTATACATGTTCTGGGTAATTTTGTTGGGTAAGGAGGATTTCTTCCTGGAAGGTGACAGGGTTTGTTTTGCTCCTGGGATGGTTTGTTAGAGTAATACTGGGTTAGAAACTAATTCAAAATAATTCACCCTTAGAGATTATTTGGGCTTCAGTGATAATTTTTTCAATATGTAAGCTATGTGGCAAGTTTGGTGTAATATTGTATTGCAAGTTTTAGGCGCCTCAACGCCAAAGTTTCATGAGCCTCTATGTATGGGCTTTTCACTGGTAAGGTAGTGAAGACCCCTAGTAATTTGGAAGTTAAAAATGCACAAAGACTATAATCAAATTTTGCTCCAATCAACCGTAGATATTTTTACAGTAAAAACAGGTGGGGTGGGGCGCATTGATCTTAGTTTAGTTTTCTAAAGAGATTCATTGAGATTGAGAAATAATCCTTATTAACAGTAGCACACGAAAACTTGCATGTTTTATGCTAATTAAGCACAATGCCATGCTATTATTAGTGAGCGAAATCAATGTAAAAGATGTATTTTCAATTGTTAGGAGAGAAAGAAAAATGTACTTTTGCATTATTTGACCCAGGACTTTTTTTTTTTTTTTTTTACTTTGGCATAGGTGCAATTGACTGCTGATGAGAACCAATGTAAAAAGCATAGCAGTGATTGAAGACACCAGAAAACTTAAACAGGAATTCAAAATGTAAGAAAGTTTCTAACAATCCCCTTTTTTCCCTTACACATACACAAATTGGAATAAAGATTACCCAATTTAGTAATTAAATATAGATGAAAAAGTGCTTAAACTAGGTATGGCAAAAAAAATTTTTTTTTAAAAACTTTAAAAATTAAAATCCATTATTCTTGAGCATTTTTTTCCCCCAAAAAATAAAAGCCTGAATTTTATCACATGAAAAGCAGAATATAAAACTTTCTATTTTTAATAGGATTTAAAATTTTCCAAAACTACACTATTCATCGCCTTTTTTGCCTCGATCGACAACATTTAAATATTTTTTTTAAAAGGCTTTTGAACCAATTCTTTTTATCTAAACAAGCCTTAGGATTATTTGCTATAAGAATATGCAACAATATAACAGGGCTCTAGGATAAGCGAAGCAGTATATTTATTGCAATAATTGCTATCCTATTTTTACTTAAAAAAAAACTTTCAAGTTAAATATTAATTACTTAATCCACCTTTTATTTTAACAATTTATATTAATTTCTTAACCATCCTATTCCTTCCACATTTATTTACCTAGTTTCTCAGTCTCGATACATAAAGAATATAGAAATGTTGGTCGATCTGCATAAACTCCTAACTATATATAATAGCTCTACACAAATATTGAGCACTTTTGAAGAAATATTGTTTTTTAGTTTATGTTGGTAATATACTTTTGGCCTTGGAGGGGGGAGACTAAAACTTGCTAGGGTTTCAAATGATCTGAAATAACAGCAAGGAGAAACTATTCCACATAGTTCTGTTATATTTACCCTCTTTTGGAAATGAGGTATGATTATGAATATTTCCAGTATAAAATACTCTTTATACATTGTGAAATTTACTTTATGTATGAAAACCCAAAGAGGGGATATATAACATATGAGAAATATTTGGAATCAAACCTCCCCTTGCTGTTATTTCAGATCATTTAAAACCATTGTAAGTTTTAGTCTTTCCTCGATCAAGACCAGAAATTTTGGGGAAATATCAGATTTTGTCATTCATACACAAAACTAAGAAAACAAATGACTATGAAACATTTTATGGCTGCAGAATGTGCCAAAAATAGGCTCTGGATAATACCCTTAATGTGCGACCTTAAGGGCAAATGTCATATATATAGCCCACCACATAAGCCAGCCTTTATTTCTTAAATTCTGATCAATAGTCGCTAAGATTTGGAACTTGTAAAATTGCCAAAAAGATGATTGTGTGTGTGTGTGTGTGTATCTAAAGAACGCATTTTTTTGAATCAATAAAATATGCCCAAATTTGTCTACATTTGTAAATATAGTGTCCTGCAAGCCAGCTTCAGTATGGCTGGTGTGGTTGCCTCCCGAGGCCTTGCCAGGTCACTAATATATATTGAAAAAGGGGGTAGGCCATGCAATTTACCCATCTCTTGAGAATTTTTAAGTATAATCTATATATATATAGAAAAGGCAAAATGTGGGTGACCATTTTGTCTAGGTATCGCAAAGGCTTTAACGCTAGTCTATATATATATGAAAGCGAAAATGCATGTATGTTCCCTTTTTCTGTATGTCAACAAAAGGCTGTTTTCAGAGAAGCGGTCGGTCGCTTCACAACTTTTTATATCACAAATCATAAAATCTCAGTTAACAACGAAGTTCGCCTGTCTATTTAATTTGCTTGATTTCGGAAAGATAAATATTCAACATTTGTCAATCGCCGTATGTGGGTTAGTCTTTTTCCTATAACATTTTTTTTTTTTGGGGGGGGGGGGGGGGGGCAAGGTACTATCCCGCAGTCAAACTTGACCTCATTAACTCATTAAAACGGGCACCTGCTAAATCCAAGCAATTAAATAAATTCAAACGTGTTTCCGTTAACATGTCGCGGTGGGACAATGGTTAACGTCGCACTTTTTTTTTTTCACACTTTAATTTACAACTTTGCCTTAACGGTTCGGGTTCGATCCTCATACTTACTTTTACCCCCCCCCCCCCGAGTTTCCGCACACACCTACAAACACCCAGGCAACGCCGGGTACCCCTCGCTAGTCTATATATAAAAAGCAAAATGTGTGTGACCATTTCGTGTATGTCTCGCAAAGGCTTCTTTCGCACACGCTCGGGGGGTCGTTACGATCACTTACAACTGTTTATATAGCCTCTAGATAATAATATCTACGATTTGGGAACGCAGGTCGCCTCTACATTTATTTACATCGACTTATGAGATTCGCGCTATTTCACTGTCAACTGTTTGTCCTGCTTTTTAGTATAAATAAAGTGAAACTAAAAATTCAAACAGATGTGTTCTCGGCATCGCGCCGGGAAACGACCAGAAACAATCAGCTTCAATCAATGTGGGGACAAACTCCTCTCATATCAGACAAAAACCGTCCCCCAATGACGAGATCGGTTCTACGCATGCGTCAGACGACGTCATAACCTGATTTAGTTTAAATATTTGAAGAACTGACACAATTTCATGTACGTCATGTTAGCTCAGTTGGTTAGAGCGTTGGGTCATTATCTAAACGTTTTCGGTTCGAATCGTAGTGTGAGATGTTTCCTTTTTTTTGGGGGGGGGGAGGGGGGGGGGGTATTTTTTCAGATTTTAAAAAGAATTAACGTTCGTTTTTCCGTTTTCTTTTTTGCCTTTTTTTACTTCGCTTATTCTGGTTTTCATTAACACCCTCACCTCGGGCCGACCACACACACTAGTAATAAAGCTTAGAGCACATTATAAATCAATTTAAAAGGACAAGATTGAATTTTAAACAGATAAAAAAGTAATTCAGAACCTAATTTTTGAAGTTAACAGCATTGATGCAGTTGGAAAATAAATCTTTCTTGGTGTATGTTATTTGCAACTATCAAAATTAGCCCCAAAAGCCACACAAGCTTTTTGTCATCTTTAAATCAATCATTCTTGTTTCATAATAAAAAGACTGCTTACCTGATCTCTGAGCTGAAAAAAAAGAAAAGAAAAAAAGTCAGTAAAATAGTGATGAACAATTTTGAAGAGACACACTCAAACTATTTCATACTAAAACGTATTAATAGTTTAAGAAATGTCCTAACAATCAAGAAAAATACCGCAATCTTTACCCCTCCCCACCAATTTTGGAGATAAATTTAAAACTAAAACTTTGGTACTTGGGAATATTTTAAGAAATCAATGTGCTAGCAGGCTGCCTATCCGTAAAATATGCTTAAGTAGGGTATTTAATTCATATTTAGTATTTATCATAAATCCAATTCTTTATTGATTATATTGTACAGCTGTATTCCTCACCATATGACCCAAGGGTGCATGGATTCATTCATTTAAGGGTTGGTTGATTGGTACACACATCAACAGCTAGGACTCCCTCTATCAAATTTAAGCCTGTAGTCCAAAAATTGAGAATTGAGCATATACGATTTTGCTTGGGAGTCTTTTTCCTTTTTAAATAAAGTTAAATAAAAATGGTTCCAATTCATTACAAATGTCCCAGGAGCATGAAAGAAAATCAGATTAAAATGGTTACTTTTTTACAAATAATAATGCAATCTGGCAGATTTAAAGATTGTTATTTTATGCTATTACAATTAAAAGATAATTAAACATTTAAGATAATAAAATATAAAAATTTAGTATTCAGGCTTACAATCATTAATTTTATTACAACAGTATGTAACAAGTTAAATAAAAATTACTTTTAGTCAAGAAAATTTTGTAACAATGAAGGCAGCAAAAAAAAAAAAAAAAAAAAAAAAACTTTGCAGAAAGGTTTCCAAATTTTTTAGATAAGGATTTTGAACTTGTATTATTTAAGCCAACATTTTCATCTCTTATTGTTTCAGCCAATGTAACTTCTAACATTCAGATATATCTTATCCAAATTTGGAATTTTTGTCAAACTCGTGAACCTGTATGAAATTTTCAACAGAACTCATTTAATCAATGGGGATAGCATGCTCTCATTCTATCAACCATGACCAGGTACAAGTCTTAAGGAATTCGCATTTTATTCTAGAGTTCAGAAAGATTCATATTTGACAAGACGAAGGTCGGAGGTTACATTGACCGAGATGTGATAATACACAAGATGAAAACAGGAGGCAAAATAAGGCCAACTTTACAGTTTTTTTTTTTTTTTTTTTTTTAGAAGTACAATAAAATTTTCACACAAAACTAAAATGTGCTTAGTGAATTTTAGGAGGAATAAAAAACTGAATCATAAAAATAAATGCAATAAGAACTAAATTTTTAAAATGGTATTTGTTTCTCAATAAAATACTTATATTTATCAAAGTTATTTAAAGAATTCAAGTATAAGCTATTTACAGAACGAGTTAAAAAGATAAAATAGGATTAAAAAAAAAATTAAAAAAATCATTGATTAATCATATTGAGTAACAAAAATCTTAACTTACCCTGCTTCCACCGCCCCCGCCAAGTCTATGTCTGTTAGACATTGGAGATTTGCTATGTGTTCTGTAGTATCCTCTTCGTCTGTCATTATAACCATCTCTGTAATAATAGGGAGAATACCGCCCACGGCTATAGGATCGGCTACAGCAAGAGAGAGAGGAGAGAGAGAGAACTTATCTGAATATTCAGTATGAGACAAACATGAATATACTGAAATCATGCAAGCTTCTTTTATAATTATCATAATATCACTGAGAATCTATTATTCAATATTGAAATAGTCTAAAAAAAAGTTAACTAAAAATGAAAAACATTGCTTTAACATCTTTAATGTAGTTGAAAGTTATCTTTTAATGGATTAAATAGTTTTTAGTTTATAATATAAAAGTAAACTTACCTCCTACTCCTGGAGCTGAGGGGGAGTAAAGGAAAAAAGGAAAAAATTACAAATAAAAGGAAATTTTAACTAGGTAAAAATAAAATTTAGGAAAAAAACAAACAAACAAAATAAAAACAAAAAGAAAAGCGAGGTAGAATTAGAAAAATCCGAATTAAACTCTAAGGTCAATTTAAGTAAGGTACTAATTGAAATGAAACAAATAAAATTTTTAAAAAAACCTAAAAACCGGAAGAAAATTTCTTTAAATGAAAAATATTTTTTCTTTTAAGTTTATAAAAGAAAAAAAAAAAAAAAAAATACTTACTATCTACGCCTGCCTTGTGAATAAGGACTCCTTGATCGGGAGCGAGAATAATATCTACGGCCTCTACTCCTAGATCTAAAAGATACCAGTAGAATTGACAACTTAATCACAGCTTGTGCAATTAATATTAATTTAGCTGAATAAATTTTAAACATTGAGTAAATGAACCCACCGACCTACCCCAATCAACAACAAAACACATATGTTGGACAAAATTTACACATAAGTTTCTAAAAAATAAAAAAAAAAGTGGAGCAAAATGAAAAGGGGGGGGGGGAAATCCAAAGAAAATGTTTGCTCATATTTAACCTTTTCACCCTATAATTTTTCTTTTATCAAGTGATAAGATAAAATTTTTAATATGACAAATGGATATAATTTGTTGTAGTGTAAAACAGCAAGCCATTACAATTATTTAAAAAGGGAAACAGTAACTTTCGAATTTTATTAAAAACAAAAACAAGCAAATAGTTGAAGACTGGTTGATAAAACATTAAAATCAATGCTATGATACAGAAAATCAGGAAGGTTTAAAATAATTATAAAAAAAAATGTACAAAGCAAGAAGAAATTTACCCACAAATGAAAAACGTTGGGTGCTAATTCAGCAACTTGAATCAGTTGTGTGTCAGATTAAAACACCTTTACTCTTCACTTATTACAAATGTTACACAATAGTGAACACTAATTGTATTTGACAGATGAATAATTAAAGAGAACAGGAAGAATTTTAAAAACATTTACAAAAATTTCATAGTTTATATAAAAAAGAAAAAGTTGCAAATATAAAAAAGAAAAACATTTTTATTTCTGCTTAGAAAAATATAAAGATTTTTCAACAGCATTGATTCCAGTTTTGCTGGACCATAAAATTTTACCATAATTTATTAGCTCTTCTCTCCCAACTAACCTCTAAAACAAAGAATCTCTAAAAACAAAATTTTTTGTTTAATGGAAATCGATCCATGCTTACATTTAACATGGCTAGAACATAACAGTGCACATGAAGGTGTAAGGAAGATTCAATTTAAGCAAAATAGGTTGCAATGTTTAAGAGAACTACGATCTACAGGTGCTACATAAATAAATTTATGTTGTACGACACAGACTCAAGTTTCCTGGAATGTCTAGATTAAACGGTGATTGAAAAAAGAAAAAATAAAGAAATAAAATATTAGTGTTATACAATGCTAACTTGTTTTTGCATAATCATTTTAAGTCTTTTGCAAAGGATTATCTGACACTTTATATCATTCATAGCCAATGTTTTTCGTTAGCCAGTAGAGATTTTTCATAAGGTTTCATTTTTGTGTGTTCAATATTATTCCAAGCTATTTTACAAATAGCTTACATATATTTATATATTTTATGAAAAATGATATTCAAGTCCAAGTTTTGGAAGTGATTTAAAGGTTTTCAATGTAAGATTTCTCCATGTAGCAGAAGCCACAGAATCTGCTGGCATCAGAGGAGGCAGATCTTTAATCAAATCTTTAATCATGACTTGAAAACATAAAATTGAACACATTTTTATTTGTACAAACTTTTCTCGTCTAATACTTAACTATTTATATGGGTTTAGTTTTTCAAATGCATTAACAGAATAGTACCATAGAATTCCGTTTTTCAAATAAAATTAAATTTAACATCCTATTTTTATTATTTACCAAAACTTTAAACAACTGCAAACCCAGAACTCATGTTTTATTTCAAGAGAGAGATGTGAACACTGCATTAACATTAATTAAATGGATAGAGTTAAGACATAATGAACTGAAGTGGCAGACTTGTACAAATTTGTTTTAAAAGAATAATAAACCGCATCTATGGCTCCGTAAAAATAATTGCCTTACTAAATATTACACGAGAAATTCCTTATATTTAAGAAAAAATTTCTGGCTTAAGTTTTAAAAGTTTTTCTTTTATAAGTAAACTTTTTGACTAACTCAAGTTAACTTTAATGCCACAAAAACTATTTCAAGTAAACTATAATTCATGTACACCAGGCCACACAACTTATTCTGTAAGGGCCTAAGGCTGAAGACTGATCCAGGGTTACGGTATGTTGATCAATCAAGTAAGCCATTTGTATGGCAACAAAACCCAAACTCAGTTGTCAACCACACTTAATCTGTCCCGACTGCAACCCATTCGACGTCTGTTGGTGTGGGGCACTGTGACACTAGAGAACAAATTCAGCTGCACCACAAAAGTAGAACCAAACAGTATTATCAAAGAATTTGGGGGCTTAAGACTAGAGACAGTAGTAATGGCCTGCATGTGGATTCAATGTCATAAAAATGAAAATCTTATTTAAATGCCCCCTCCCCCACCAATGATAATGTAAATAAAAGATTTTTACTTTTTAAATAGTTCTTGACAATGCTGAAAAAAGAAATTAAATTAAGCATTTTAACACTAATCTTTAATTTATGTAATCCCCTTATGAGACCCCCAGAATCATACGGTACCAAACACCATATATAGGGAAAACGGATTATATATATAACTGTATTTGCAATAACCCTTATCCCTGAATGGCTTCCGGGCCTTGATAAGTGGTGACCACCGTGTAAAAAAAAAAAAAAAAAAACTGCATTCTCCAAACTCTTCACTGGACAGAACACATGTCAGAGGATACAGAATGCATTTGACAGTCAAAATTCAATGTTTATGAAGACTACCCCGGTTTGTATTCCTAGCACACCTTTTATCTCTGGTGTTCTAGACTAAAGTTATTGAAGACACGGAAGAAAATTCAACTTCATAGGATGATCGCAATGTATTCATGGATTATGTTGACACCAACATCAGTGTTGAAATGAACACGACATGCTGTGATAGCTTAAATGTTATACTTCATTTTAAAACAAAACCTAAATGAATATCTATTAGTTCCTGAGATACATGAGTTACAAAGTCATGAAACTTTGAACCCATTTTCTGACTTATTTTAAAAGTAGCGCTTAGTATCATGTGATTCTGGAGGCCTCATTGTCAAGAGTTCATTTTGCATAATTTTCGTAACCAATAAATTCCTCATTAAACTATGAAGATGCAAACAATTGTGACAGCAAAAAAAAAATCTTTAAATGGTTTTGATAATACAAGGGATAAAGATACTTACCGAGATCGACTGTAAGATCGTCTATGTCTTCGCTTTGATCGGGATCGAGACCTTGATCTTGACCTGGACGGTGAACGGGACCTTGACCTTGAGCGTGACCGAGACCTAGAGGCTGACCTTTGGGAAGCGGCAGATTTTGGAGTTGGTGACCTCGAGTAAGATCGTGAAGCTTCAGTTTTATGAGATCCAGACTGATGAGATTTCTCAGACACTTTGGATTCTCTTGATGGAGATCGGCTTCTCTAAAATAAAATTAAAAATTTTGTTTACAGTTCAAAAGAAATAAAACAGTGAAAAATATGACATTTTAATTTTTGCAGATTTCGTATATATTATAAAGTTAATGTTCTATCGATTTTTATATATTATAAAGTTGTGATTTCAAAAATAAAATATTTTCCTCTGATATGAGCCATTATTGAAAATCCATGGATTAAGGAAATTAATATAACCCCTTCTATATATTCCTTTTGTCAAACAAATTAACTCGAATATATGTGTCTATATTTTGATTTTCAGAATTTAATTTTAACTAAATTTATATATTGCTCTATTCTTAAATATTGAGCTTTTCCTTTTTGGCTAGGATCACCTTGAAAGTATTACCTCTAGTAATATCTATCAGGATTTTTCATCGGATTTTATTCTGTGTCTTATCTCGCATATATATATATATATATTTTACATACTAGCCTAGGTGCCCGACATTGCTCGAGTGTTTAAAGGTGTGTTGTAGTAGGCAGTCAGTCTCGAACCTGTGATGCGAAGGTAGAAAAGAAAGTGGAAGTGTGTGTAAAGGTGTTGGTTCAGCAAAAAAAAAAAAAAAAAAAAAAAAAGAAAAAAAAAGCTCTCGATATTTGTTGTCCGAAAAGTAGAGCTTCAAAAGGATACCGATCTCGTGAAAATCTGTTGCCTCTCTTAGTTTTAGGCAGACATACAAACATACATTTAAACAGACAAGTGAGATTTATATTTAGTTCCTTCAGATATAATCGAAACTTGTGAAGAATTCTTGTTAAAATTATTAAAAAAAAAAATAAAAATAAAAAAAAAATACCAATGTGCTATCAGCTAAAATCGAAACCAAGACCAAGACTTTATGAAGAATTCTTGGAAAAAAGAAACAAAATAGATTATTGGAGTGCCATTAGCTATAATCAAAATCGAAACCAAAACTTATGAGGAATTTTTGGTAAAATTATTTATAGAAAAAAAAAAATAAAAAAAGAAAAATTACTCAAGTGCCATCAGATATAATTGAAATCGAAACCAAAATTATGAAGAATTCTTAGTAAAATTATTTATAAACACACGGGGTGTGCGTGAAAAGAGAATAGAATAAAATTGGACGGACTAACGGATGCCACTGAAAACATAGGCCCCTCTCCGATAAATCGGGGGGGGGGGGGGGGGGGAACCGAAAAATTAAACAACTTGAGTTCCATCAGCTATAATTGAAACCGAAACCAAACTTATGAAGAATTCTTGGTAAAATTACTTATTAAAAGAAATGGAAGTACATAAACAACCCGGATGTAAGTGTGACACAGAAAATACATTATCGTATTAATATATAAACTAGCAGGACCTGTGGAAATTCTACAGTGGACCGATTCATATGTAATATATTGATTTTTATAAAGTTGTGATTTAAAAAACAAAAAATTTCCATATGACTTGGGTGCATTAGCGTGAATCAAAAACGAAATAAAAACATATATATATAAGCTTTTTTTTTTTTATTTTTCCTTCAGTTATAATCAAAACTGAAATCAAAACTTAGGAAGAATTTGTGATAAAATTATTTGACAAGAAATAGAAGTGCATAACAAACGACCCAGATGTAACTGTGACACAGAAAACACATACGCTATCATAATATAGATTCTACATGATTTATACTTGCATAATATTTGCATAAAAAGGTTATAGCAAACACAAACCTCTTTCTATATATATTTATGTATGCATACATATATACACACACACTTGTTTAAAAAAATTTCGCGTACTAAATTCCAGTCA
Organism: Euprymna scolopes; assembly: GCF_053919585.1. Classification (NCBI taxonomy): domain Eukaryota; kingdom Metazoa; phylum Mollusca; class Cephalopoda; order Sepiida; family Sepiolidae; genus Euprymna; species Euprymna scolopes. The sequence goes on from NC_136493.1 coordinate 9,043,983, forward strand.
GTTTTTGGTCTACAGATATGAAACTTAATATGTAGAGCATTTGAACCTATGCAAAACTTGACATTTGGGTTTTAGCCGGAGGAAATCGGTGCAAAAGTGAAAATCTCTGGTCCTCCCTCGCCAATCTTTCACGAAAAACACCCGTCTAGCTGAATCCACTGTGAAAAATCTCCCCCACTATATCTGTGCCTAAATCAAAACGTGGATTCCATGAACAAAGCTTCTTTCTTAGAACTGCACGCCTGTGGAACTGTTCCGTCTGCCTGCTTCCCACCGGACTACAACTTGGATGTCTTCAAGTCCAACGTTAACAAATTCCTAATCAACCGCCCCCTTTAGTAAACACTTCATCAAATCTCCACACTAACGTAATGTACTTGCAATAACCCTTATCCCTGAGTGGCTTCCGGGCCTTGATAAGTGGTGATCACTGTAAAAAAAAAAATAGATAAAAAATAAAATAAAATAAAATTTCCCCAGGTGATGGTCGAACGATGGCATTACGAATATGTATGCATAACATAATAGCTATTGGTTCATGTATTAATTTTTAGCCTTGCAAACATGTCTTCAAATCGTAAGCTAAACATTTTGGTTTCAATTCTCCGTGGTAGCACACAAGTGTTTTTTTATTTTGTTACAAAGGAGTCACCTCTTATCAAGGTTCAGAGGCCACTCGAGGATAAGGGTCAAGGAGAGTACAGTGGTCAAAAGAAATGTAATCGTTAGTAGTGGAAATTTGGATTTCTTAAGGGGGTGGCTTATCCAGAACTTGTTCATGTTGGGCTTTAAGACTCATATTGTAGTCAATTAGAAAACAGGAAAATGGAAGACTTCTATAGGCATGCAGTTCTAAGAAAGAAGCTTTGTTCATGGAATCTATGTTTAGGTGTAGGCACAGATGAAGAATGGGGGGGAATTATTGGTAGTGGTTTTAACTAGACGAGTTTATTTTTTTGTGAAAGTCAGGCCAGATTGAAGCTTAAACGAGCACTTGTCATGAAAATAATGATAAAGCAGAGACAAGCTCACAAAGTCTCTTCTATGAGAAAGAGGTTGCAGAGAAGAGTAAAGGGCATCCTCCACTAGGCTACAAAGTCTGTTTTGTACTTATCAAGGCAGGATAAGTCCTTCTAGCAGTTCCTGCCCAGATGAGGCAACAGTACTCTATCCTTAGACATACTTGGCTCTTATACAGGTAGAAAATTGCATCAGTAGTGAGACATATACTGGAACGGTAAAACAATCCCACCATTTTTCCAGCAGCTTTGGCAACGGATTTGATGTACATGTTCCATCTTAGATCAGAAATAAAGGTCAAACCTAGAAGCTTGTCAAAACATGACGCTTCCTCAAGACTAGAGCCATTCATTTCAATTCATGCTAGATGGAGATCAGAGCATTGATGATGTTAAGATAGAAGCTTAGTTTTAGAGGCATTAAAATTAAAATAACCAGCCACCTCTTTCCCCATTGCATCACATGCTCAAGATCAGAGGAGAGAGAATCAGAGAGAACTTGGTGTGTGTGTGTGTGTGTGTGTGTGTGTACATTTCCATCTATAAATATAAAAGCGAAAATATATGTATGTGTGTTCGCTTTTTCTGTGTGTCTACAAAAGGCTTCTTTCAGAGAAGCAGTTGGTCGGTTCACAACTTTTTAAAACTTTATATCACATATAAATCGTAATATCTCACAGTTATCAATGAAGCTCTGTCTATTTAATTTGCTTGATTTTGGGAAAATAAATATTCAATATTTGTCGCTCGCCGCATGTGGGTTAGTCTTTTTCCTATAACATCTTGGGGGGGGGGGGGGGGGGTTCAGCAGTAAATGAAATCCCGCAGTCAAACTTGACCTCATTAACTCATTAAAACGGGCACCTGCTAAATCCAAGTAATTAAATAAATTCAAACGTGTTTCCGTAAGCATGTCGCGGTGGGGGCAATGGTTAACGTCGCACGGTTCGGGTTCGATTCTCATACTTACTTTTTTTTTTTAACCCTCCCCCCACACACCTCCAAACATCCGGGCAACGCCGGGCACCCCTCGCTAGTAAACAACTGTCAATTTTAAGTCTAAAGACTTGAAATTTGATATACAGGATACTGAGATTTGGGAAAATCGACGTAATCTGTCTTCGCCCAGAAATTTGGCGATTAAGAGGTCAAAGTTCAACGATTTGACCTTTGAGAACTACCAAACTCCTGACAATTTTGGGTCTAAACACTTGAAATTTTAGATATAGGTTCCTTGGACATGGATTTAACTTAATTTAAGTTGAGCCCAAAACAATAAATTTTAAGGGGTCATAGTTTAAAAAATTGACCGCTTTTTTTTTTTTGCTTAGCATATACCTCCAAACACCCGGACACCTATGCTAGTATATATATAAATAAAATATCTGCACTTCTTTCTGTATGTCGGTGACACGAGACGAATTTAGTTTCAAGAACCGCCGATGTCGCTTATCAGCCAAAGAACAGAGGTCGATAACTCTTCCTTTTCTAAAAATGCGTGCAAACTAAATTTTTATACAATCTTTCTGTACAAAAAAAAATCTTAAACCTGTAAATGTTTCATGGTTTTTTTTTTTTTTTAAATTATATTTTATACTCCTAGGGCGTTGAGTTCCAGATGGCCATTAATTTTTATTTAATAGTTGCTCCTTTTAGGTAAGACTGGCTAACGCATGCGGACGTAACAGTTTTTATTTACTTACTTACGTTAACTTAGTAACTAAATCATTTAATTCCTCACTTTTACAAGCATTTGGGGTTAACCTAACCTGTATGGATAGGGTCCCGACGCCCCGCCCCGTTCTGAGTCCGGGGGAAAAGTCGTCTCACGTAAGCGGTGTCGAAGCAGAAAATTGAGCAAATTTTGGAGTTGTTACAATGAGGCCAAAATTTTCTTACGGTAATGGTGTAGATTGGTCTTCCTTTGTTTACAAAGCCATTTGACGGAAGTGACGTCAGACATTTTTATCTACGGATGGCCAAAACCGTATAGAATGAACTTTTTTTATTATTATATATAAGTTTTATTTAAACAGTCTTTATTTGAACTTAATGGACTGTTTTTTTTTTTTTTTGGTATTTTTTTAGTTTACCGACACTTCGGCAATCACCTCTAATTTGTCGACTTTTATAGGTTTTCGGATACGCTGAGAACGAATATCGCATTTATTTTTTTGCGCAAATGCGCAGTTATCTATAGTTGAAGACCTTCAGTATCCAACGTGGTCACTATTGTTTTTGCTGGCGGCCATCTTGTTTCCTATTTAGGAAAAAACGCCAAAAACAGCCAAACGGAGCCAAAATATAGCCCCCAAAACATTTTTCGGCTTTAATACCGAAATGAGACCCCGACCCTTCCGGATATTTTTCCGCTTCCCGATATAAAAACGGACAATCTTTTTTCTCATTTTCTTGATTACATTAATTTTTTCACTAAAATGCGCGCACGCGCGTAGTCACTTGACGTTTCACAAGGTGCATGAATACATGGCGGACATTTTAAATGACAAGAAATATTTTTCATAAAATAAAGTTTTCACTTCATTTAATAGTAAAAATATTGGTAATCTCCAAAAATACCGTTAGGGCTTACAACATGGCCGCCAGAAGAGTCACGTGATCCGGTTGATCCAAAACATGAATCGCCTTATTACGAAACCGGAAAACGCAAATTTAAAGCAAACTTTGACAAACAAGCATAATAATTAAGTACAAAAACAGTTTTTCAATATCATAAATAATTTATTTAGAACGGTCATTTAATTTTTTGTTGAGAAACAATCACAGTTTGTTTGTTTTTTTTTGCCTATTTTTATAACATTATATCAACAAAAAATTAAATACAAACAAATTGTGATTTTTTGTCAAAGTTTGCCTTCAAGGCTGCGTTTTCCATTTGCACGATTCATGTTTTGGATCAACCGGATCACGTGACTCTTCTGGCGGCCATGTTGTAAGCCCTAACGGTATTTTTGGAGATTACCAAAATATTGCTGTTAGTAAGTTTTCACGAGCTGTTTACAAAAGCATATTTTATGTTTTTCGTACTTTTTTTTTAGGGGGGGGGGTATTCAAATATAGAACTTCTGTACTTTAACAGGTGCTTCTGCTGTTTAACTAACCGTTTTTCCATGGAGGGGCGGAGGCAGGTGTGTTGTGGCTTACTGACAGCAATATTTTTACTCTCAAATGAAGTGAAAACTTTATTTTATGAAAATTATTTCTTGTCATTTAAAATGTCCGCCATGTATTCATGCACCTTGTGAAACGGCAAGTGACTACGCGCGTGCGCGTATTTTTGTAGGAGGGTAAAAAAATTAATGTAATCAAGAAAGTGAAAAAAAAAAAAAAAAAAAAAAAAACTGTCCGTTTTTATATCGGGAAGCGGAAAAATATCTGGAAGGGTGGGGTGGAGGTCTCATTTCGGTATTGAAGCCGAAAAATGTTTTGGGGGGGCCATGTTTTGGCTCCGTTTGGCTGTTTTGGGCGTTTTTTCCTAAATGGGAAACAAGATGGCCACCAGCAAAAACAATAGTGACTACGTTGGATACTGAAGGTCTTCAAATATAGATAATTGCGCATTTGCGCAAAAATAAATGCGATATTCGTTCTCAGCGTATCCGAAAACCTCAAAAAGTCGACAAATTAGGAGGTGATTGCCGGGGTGTCGGTAAACTAAAAACATACCGAAAAAACAGTGAAAACACCTTTTTTTTTTTTTTTTTTAAATAAAACTTTAATTTTAAAATTTCGATGTTTGAAAAACAGTCCATAATATAATTTCATTATAAAAGTTCTATTTTTGTTTAATAAAAAGAAAAAGAGTTAATAACTACAAACCTTACAATTGAATAAAAAAACATTAAATTTTAATTAAGCTTAGAAATACGATTTAAAATATAGCGCGGATCATAAGTGCACTAGCACCGATTTTTTTTATTAATAAATGTTTAGTAATTATTTTTCTTTTAATATTCATAAACAGTAAAAACGTCGTCATTTAAAAAGAAAATGCTATTTAAAAAAAAGAAAAAGTCGATAAAAGTGATTAAAAGTGAGATTATTAATAAATGTGTAGTAATGTCTTTTATTTCAATATTCATAAACAGTAAAACAAAGTCGATAAAAATTCATGATCGTTTAGTTACTATGGCAACTAAGGGAGAAGTCAGTGTTTTTTTAGGGTGTTCGGCAGGGAACTCTAATCGCGACCAGTACCAAAAAGTGAAATAAAAAAGACATGGAATAATTTTAAAATCTGAAAAATCCTGGATTTCACGTAAAAATTCATTATGACAAAAATCGCGTTTACATTTTTCTGGTAAGGAAAATATAAATTTTTTGGAATTATTTCAGAGTTAAGTATTTTAAGTTAAAGTCTTAAGATAAGTACATTTATTGAATTAATTCATTCATTAACTTTTGCTAAAAAAGTAATAAATATCCAAAAATCACTGGTTGGAACGAGACTTGTTGATTTGATCTAAAAAACAATGGCGGCAATATTCAAATATGTATGGAAGGACAAATTAGACATAATTTATGTCTTTAACATTGTGGAATAACCGAGTGACTTTTTTAGTCCTTCCTTCATTAAAAAATCCATATAATTTAATTAAATTCATACTACTGACAATTTATTCTTTGGAAAAAAAAAAAAAAAGAAAAAAAGTACCATTATTTATTAATATTAATACAAATTTACAATTGGTTAAGAAAACAATTTACAATCATTGAAAAAATTACACACTAAAAAAATACAGACTTACGTTAAAATTTAAAATTCATAAACACAAACAAGCGGGTAGTTGAAAATAGGAGGAGGGTGGGCAAAACAGACTTGTTTTCTTTTCAACTCTGCGCATATCCGTACTTACCGATATGGAACGTTCGTATAATTTTTGCCATCTTTTAATTAAATTATTTCTCTATGTTCCTGTTTTTCGATTTTTTTTTTTTTTTTACTTTATTTTCCAAGATTATGTGAACATTTTTACGTTGATGATATGTCCTTGCGTGCAATGGAAGTATTAGAATCTTACATGTAAAGATTACGTTAAAAATGTAAGTGCAAAAAAAAATAAAATGTTTGCAATTTTTTTGTGAAATGCTTAATTCAATAATATTGGTAGTTCGAGAAATTAATTTTTCGAGTTATATCGATTTCATTAATACAGACTTCAGGGGCTTTTTTCGTAAGGTTCCTGTAAAAATGATTTAATTTTATTTTTATAAATTACGATGCTTTATATAAAAAGCAAAAATAAATTCTTGCAATTTATTTAGTAAAGGTATTTGGGGTTTGTATTACTGTACACACAGATGCGAAAAAGTTGTCAAAAAACAAATATATAACAAATAAATGTTATCAAATCTTGGTCCTTGCTCCTTTAATTGAAAAGAAAAAATTAGGGCTTGAATTACATTTTTCAAGCTTAGAAAGACGGGGTGGAATTATTCAATATTTTTCACGAAATTTCTGACACACCTAACGCTACGGCGAGCATAAACGAAGGCTGTTAAATGTGCACTCGCGTACCAAACTGCCTTGTCACAGTGTGTATTGGCGACAATTTTAAATTAGACGAAAAACAAGTAGTTTTCCAAATATTAAATCTGTAAGAAATTCTCACATCCCAATTTCCTCCTGGCAGAAGCAAAAGAATCCACAAACGCAAAAGTCATACATTTGAAACTCAAAATTTATTCACAAGTAAAAAAATGCAAGTTTTTTGGTTCTGGTATTGTCCGATTTGCTTCCACACGCCTGGAGACTTTAGTATGAATTCCTATTGTCGGAATGTTAGTTCGTTGTTCCTCGGATCCATGAATGTTCATATGGTAAATTCAACGGGAATGCTGGGTAATTTTCAGCAAAATCTAATAATCGTCGGAAAAGATTCTATGTCCCGGAAAATGCTATTTTTCGCCATTTTGATCCCTTTTGTGACGCAACCAGAAGGTTTATCCAAAATCTGAGAATGTTACACTTCCTCCCTTGGGTATGACTACTTTTAAAGGTTTTCGACTATGCTGAATACGGAAATCGCATTGAAATTTTGCAGAAATAAGTAGTTATCGAGATATAAAAAGTTGTTTTATGCATTGTATTCTTTACTGGCCATATTTTACGCGCGTGCGCGCCATAAACAAATCTACGCGCGTAACAAAGATAGCCGCGAAAGAATGCAATGTATAAAACAACTTTTTATATCTCGATAACTACTTATTTCTACAAAATTTCAATGCGATTTTCGTATTCAGCATAGTCGAAAACTTATTTAAGTCGTCATTTAAAAGAAAATTGTGGAGGTGGACCTAATCTAAAAAATACCTTTTTTTAATAATAGAGTATTATAATATGAAGTTACGTAAGAAGCAAGCGAAAAGTAAAATGGCACTTAGAAATATAGGGGGGGAGGGGGGTTGATTAAATAGACTTTTTCTATTTCATGTAAATTTTGCTGAAACGACTTATTTTTATCCGAATTTGCTCGGATGAGAATAGGAATTGAAGATGGAGATGATGGCGGGATAAGGAGAAAAAAAAAAAAATCGACCACGTGCGACGACAACGAAATCCAAAGTTGAACAATTTAAATATTACAAATTGTTACATATATTAGCATGAGAATATAGATTAAAAAAAAAAACAAAAAACGTACAATAAATTTACATTAATTTTTAAAAACTTTGTACAGAAATTTCTTTTTTTGCTTATTTTTGTTACCGCGCTATTTTTAAATATTTTTTTTCAGGTTAAATTCAAGTTTCACGATATCTTTATTATTAAATTGTTACGTGGAAGCACAAAATAGTTAAATACCCATCCCATGTTAAGAATGGCGTTTGCAATAATGTTAATTCAGCGAAAATAAACAGTATAGAAATCCGTTGGGTTTACTGTACACACAGATTCGAAAAAGTTGTCAAAAAACAAATATAGAACAAATAAATGTTATCAAAGGCAAGATAAGTTACTTTTCTACCTAACTGGATACATTTTTTGCGTTTTTATTTAATGTACCATGTTTATTCAGCTCGAAAAATATACAATGTTTACCGATGTATTGGAAAATTTTAAATGGCGCCCGACTCTTTTACACGTTAAGTTTGGGAAAAGGTGTTATAAATAAAAAATATACAAAATACTATTAGAAACTCGCTCAACATATGTTACCGTAACATTGGCTGTTTTTTAACAATATTTTGCATATTTTTTTTATTTTTAACTCCTTTTCCCAAACTTACCGTGTAAAAGAGATTCGGGCGCCATTTTTAATTTTCTAATACATCGGCAAACACTGTTTTTCGAATTGAATAAACATGTTACATTGAATAAAAACACTAAACAATTATCCAGTTAGATACAAAAGCGTACTCATGCAGAGAGTGATCTGTGCTGAAATAACGTTATTTAAAAAGCCATTCTTAACATGGGGAGGGTGTTTTGTACCTATTCTATACTTACAATTGAATAAAAAAAAATATCATAAAACTTTAATTAAACTGGGAAATATGATTTTAAAAAATAGCGCGGATCAGTAAGTGCATTATCACCAAAATAGCATAAGTATCAAGTTTTGTACTTATGTTACCGTACTGAAATGTTATTTAGAAGTCCATTCTTAACATGGGAAGGGGCGTTTTGTAATTCTGTACTTTTTACCATATAAAAAAGATACATAAATATCCATAAGTAATAGAAAAAGATACAGTAAAAATTTAATATAAACTTGAAATTATGATTAAAAAAAAAAAAAAAAAATGGCACGGTAACAAGTACATAAGCACGAGAATATATTTTAAATAAAATTCAAAAAACAAAATATGAAAACGATAGAATTTTTTCAAATTGAAAATATCCCGAATAATATTTTAAGGGATTTATAATTTACAAATAAAACCGAATTAAAAACAGGGAAATAAAACGGGAGGATGTTAGTAAAATTTAAAATGTCACATCACAGAATGGCGCTTGTTTCTCGTCATGAACAAGTCTCGATATTTACAGATTTTAACGAATATCATTTTTAGACGGCGGAAAAAAATTGAGTGAATATTAGAGAATAGACATTTTTTTAAATGTTTCATAGAATTTTTTTTGATAAATCTTCAATTAGACATTTAAAAATAAAACAAAAACACTTAAGACTAAAATATGGGACTTTGAATAATGGAATACAGATTCGTAGGGAAAAAAAAAACAAACTAGGGAAATATCTTAAAATTATGAAGTTAGTTTTCTTTTAATTTAATTTTAGTGGAATAATTAAGATCCAAAGATATTTTAATGAGTTTTTATAGATCCGCAAAAGATTAAAATCAAACGAATCGTTTTTTTTTTCTCCGATGTCTACGTTCAAAATGTTTTGTAGTTGAACATCGAGAAAAGCATTGAATTTTTAAATATTTTTCTAAGCATGGACTTACCTTGTTTTCTTTATCACTCATTGTCGCTTCTTATGGTAAATGGACTTTAAAAAAAGAAAATGTTGAAATAAAAATTATGTCCGATTCGCCAATATCTATGTATTTTTTGGCCGTGAACAAACGCGAGAACATTAACTTGCGTTTTCCACTTTTCTCTTTCAATATGGCGCTTATGACACTCCTTTGCCTTTTACTCTTTCTCCCTCTCTCTCTATTTTATCATCACCTCCTACCACATAAGATTTAATACTATTTCTCTCCACTTGCGAGTTACTCTCCTCCCTCTCTCTCACTAAGTATCTTTCTATCCCCCTCTGTGACACACTAAGGTATCTTTCCATACCCCTCTCTCAATCTATATATCTTTCTCTCAAGTCGTAATTAATTTATTTGTTTGCTTGTTTTATTGTACGTGTCTGTTTTTCTTTCACATATTTTTTTTGTCTTTTCTTTGTTATTTTGTATTTTGTATTTTTTATTTTAGCCAATAATTCTACTTCTAATAGTTTCCTTTTTTTCTACCATGTCTGTACATGTTGGTAATGCTTTTGATACGCCATGGCGTAAATCGCCGAATTTTACCGAAAATAGACGACACGAAGATGTATATTTTAATAAAGAGATACTAGAAATGTTGCGTTTTCTTGGAAATAAAAATGAACTACGATTTATATTTTATCAAATTAAAATAGATGCACTACATTAAGTTTAATGTCTGTCTAAGCATTTTGTTTAATAAACAATATTCATACTTATTGTGTGTCTACACTTAAAATTACCAGAGTCAGTTGAGATAATTTATTCGTAAAAATACAAAATTAGAAAGAAAATATTTTAAACGTTACATATTTTATTCTAATATAAATTAAAAGTATTTAAAAAACAAAAACAAAAAAGAAACATACTTTAAATAAAATCTAAATAAGAAAGCACTTGTGACTTTATTAACTCCTTTAATAAGTGAATGCCCCCTGGCCCCATGGGAGGGGGGGGGTAAAATACTAGGTCAGTTTTTTTAGTTTTTTTAATACGGGGGGAAAATGTTTTTCTTTTCTTTTTAATAATTATGCATAATTGCAAGTAGCTTACACGGTCCAATACTATTAAAAAAAAAAAAAAAAAAGACATCCTAAAAAAGAAAGGGGTAAAAATTTAAGTTACACCCTTATTTTCTTGATTCGGCCATGTTTCTTTTTCCCCGATCGACTTGTTGTATTCAAATGTCTTGTATACAATTTAAGCTTGCTTCTTAATATATTTAATACTTAATATTTTTTATGGTACTCATGCATGCACTTATTGATCCGTTAACATGGGAGGGGAGGATGTTTTGTACCTATTCTATACTTTAACCTTACACTTGAATAAAAAAAAACCATAAAACTTTAATTAAACTTGGAAATACGATTTAAAAAATAGCGCGGATCAGTAAGTGCATTAGCACCTTTTTTTTTTATTTATTTATACTAAAGTGATTTTAAGTATTAAAAAAATAATGTTTGTGGGCAAATCTTGCCCAGGATATAAGATCATTTTTCCACAATTAATACTATAGTCATTAGAACAGACTATCTATAAGATATCTAATTTTTATAATACAATTACCCGGATATAACCGGCGTTGCCGGGCAACGGCGATTGTATCCGGGTGGAGAAAGAAAAATAATTCCAAATATTGTTTACATTTTTTTTTTTAATCGTTTTACTTTTCCATTATTTTATTTTTGACTTTAATAAATATTCGATTAATATTAAATAATAAATAATTCAATGTATATTCTGCGAATAGATGAGAAAGTATGCTAGTATAATCAGCGTATTTCCAAGATGGTGGCATGGCATGACAATTCTAAAAGGATAATCATGTTATAATCTAAAAAACAAACAAAAAAAACAACAACATAAAAACTTCTTTTAATCATTGTATATGCACAATTATTTTATCGCAATCTATCCCCTCCTGCACTAATCTCAACGTTTGCCAAAACATATTTTTCTAAGGGGTTAAATATTTTTAAATTCTTTAAACTAACTCTGACTATGAACAACGAAACAGTTCCCGACAACATAAACAGTGTTAAGTTAAAAGATGTTCAAGTCGAACTCACGAAGCAAGTCAACTTATTTGCCCCACCCCCTCCTCGATTGCAAACAAGATTAAACATGTTTCATCTGTCCTCTTCTCATCCTAAAAACGGGGACATTCTGGATGAGAAGAATTTTTTCCCTCGATCGTACCCGTCGGTATTCAGCGGTGGAGAGAGGAAGGGGTGCGATCGGGACTCACCTCCATCACCACCACCTTCTCCGAATGAGGAGGTGAGGTGAAGGTGAGTAGGTAATGCTTGGAACGATGGTGGTACTTGCGCTGCCTCCTCCTCCTCCTCCTCCTCAGACCGAACAAAATAGCTAAGCATGCACGACTTACCTACTACTAAGTTGGTTTCCATGTTTTTAAACAAATCTCTTAAGATTCGGAGGAGCTGACTGAGGTTATTCTTTTAAATGTTTAATTATTAATAGTATTAAATATACATTCGTTTGAATTCAATTACTAGGTGTATCTAATCCGGCGTTGGCCGGGTTTTTTTTTTTTTTACTTTTGTTATTCAGTGCTTGTTAAGATAGTCGACAGTTTAAAATTTTAAATATGCTGTTTTAAGCCAAAACAACAGTACTTACATAATTGTCATGTCGAAAATAGTAATATATCAAAAAATTACGAAAATTCATTGAGTAGAACAACTGCTAGTAAAAAAAAAAAGGGGGGGAAAAAAGACTCGCTACCGACTAAAACAAAGCGTCGGCTATTACAGTGGCGAAAGGGAGAGGCAATAGGCATGTCCTCTGTATTCGCAATCTTCAAGATGTTCACATCTATGGAAAACGCCATTTCCTCCATTTTTCCGTAAAAATTATTTTTAACTATGAATAATTTTCTACTCTATGAATTTTCGTTTTTTTTTTCTTTAATATATCACTATTTTCGACATGACCATTAAGTAAATATTGTTGCTTTTGCTTAAAACAACATATTTAAAAAAAAACAAACTCGATCTGTCAACTCTATTTTGATAAGCAAGCACCTGTTTTTCTTTCGTTTTCTTTTTCTTTTTTTTAATTAAACCGTATATTTTGTTGTTTTTGCCTATTAAAATAGGACTTTTGTCATCAAAACATTACTTGAACCAAATTGTTCTAAAGCTATAAATACGAATTACAAAACTTTCAATCAATTAATACATGAGATTTTACTTTAAATTTTAAAGTCAGTTTAAGTGAATTTCTATTCGAGACAGTTTTTAAATCAGGTACGTGCAAAATGAGCAGCCGATGCTGCTTTGTTTTCGTAAATCGAAATGCATTGTAATGGATTACAATTTTTGATAAAATTATTTTAATAGATTTAAAAAAAAATATTTATCGCAATTTCGCCTATTGTATCATTAAATATTTAGTTGTTTTTTTTTTTTGTTTTTTTTTACGTTGACATTAATAAAACAGCAGCCAGACATTAATCTGCTTTAAAAAAAAAAAAAAAAAAAATATTCATAGCTTTTAAAATTAATAATTCATTCTTTATGACATCACACTGCTTTTAGTATCCACCATTCATTCTTTATGACGTCACATTACTTATGGTATTTACCATTCATTCTTTATGACGTCACATTGTTTTGAGTATCTACCATTCATCTTTTATTACGTCACATTCACTATGACATATCACATTGTTTTTGAAGTGTATAGGTATAAGAGTTGTCTGTTCTTGACAACAGGAAGTAACTATGGATGATCTCCCCTGAAAACAGGAAGTAATCAGTGGTGATCTCCCCTAATGGCTATATGTGAGGTACTTTCAAAAAGTTTCCAGACTTCTTTCGTGTGGGCACTTTTATTGATAGTACACACATGAAACTCTAGTCCCTTTCAAAGTAATCTCCTCCGGCTGCAATGCACTTGTTGAATCATTCCAACAACTTCTGGAAGGCCCCATGGAAGTCTTTTTGTGTGAGTATATCAATGACGCTCATCAAAGCCTCTTTCATCTCCTCAACTGTCTCATAACGACAGCCTCTAAGGTTTTTTTTGATCTTAGGGAATAATCAAAAGTCCCAATGAACAAGGTCTAGACTATAGGGAGGATGAGGAACTGTCTTAATGCCCATCTTGGTCAAATAGTCTGTGCTTTTCTCTAAGCATCCTTCAGACAAACTTTACACAAATCTTCTGCATCTTCAGTTTCTTTGTGTGTACAATTCCCACACTGATATCAAACTGTGCACTTATTGTCTCTATAGACACATGATGGTTCGATGGTTCTTATCCATGAAATTCTTTATTTGGCCAATCAACTCTGGTGTTCTGACTTCCTTACTCCTCTCACACCTCTAAGTATCTCTCACAGACTCCCTGCTTTCCTTGAATCTCTTATGCCACTCAAAAACTGGTGCTTGATTCCTGCAAGATTGTCCAAAAGCAATTTGAAGCATTCCATACGTTTCTGCAGCATTTTTTTTTCAAGTTTATTGCATATCGTTCTTCTAAAGGGTCCTCACGTCTAGATTGCATTTTTGAAATTCACCAGCTGTGACAATCAGGCTTTAATAGGGTGTATTCCAATTCCTGCTGTAGCTGTTCATTTGAACCTGAAATTATAAAAATTAATCAGTCATCTCATAAGATGTATAGCATTAACATACTGAATTTTCAATAGTCTATGACAATTTTAAATGCTTGTACAAAAAAGTCTGGAAACTTATTGAACGCATACTGTATATAGCAGAGACATGGGAGCCGCCATTTGCTTTTTGTGTTGAGCTCAACAACAAGCTGGAAGGACACATTTTCCACTTTACACTTATTACAAGAAGTAGATTGCTAAAAGCAGTCTAACACATGCCAGTCACTTAAAACGGATGGTGAACCGAATATGATGATTGTATGATTAATCCACAGTACCCCTTTTTGGCTAGCTAGATTTTACTCTTCATTAAAAACTAGCTTTGTGTCTAACTTTCCTCTCATAGAGCCGTTCTTGTATGCGAATGTGACGTCATACTTTATGCTTTTCTTTCTGTATGTCATCACCTGCAATAATGCCTACGGTTGAGAATAATTCCTAACTCTGGTTTAAACATGTTTTTTTTATAAGCATTACCATTAAAATAGATACCACCGAAATGATACTATATCCATCTACCAAAGGAAAAAAGAATTTTTAATATTTTATACTAATGATATTTTTATTGCTTTTACAAATTCTGGGAACAAGCATTCTAGCAAGAAGACCCGACGTTACCCGGGATTGAATGATGATCAGTGAATGTTTCATACTCCCATATTGTCATAAGTAATCCATGAAATTGCCCATTCTTTAATGAAATCGATGATTATCGTGGTGCATCAGGAGGAAGATTCGCATGCCTCCCCACAATGACTTAGTCCACAATACAATGCAGTCTACATTCCACTGTAGAGAACCTATTGTTGATTTTATAAAATTATTTTTTACATACAAAGGATTGAATTTAAGGTTAAAATGTAAAAGTAAAGTATAATGCTACTATAACCCTAACACCCTCTCTGTCCGAGGGCCGGGCCGCATCCGTCGCTATCCTGGTTCACAGGAGCATACTTGTGATGTACTTCTGGCCGTGTTCGTCGCTCCCAGCTCACAGGACCATAGATGCAACCCAGCAGGGCTACATTCTTACTTGTCTAGTGGTGGACCCCTCAAGGGTGACCAGACTCTCGCTGGTCACTGGAAAATATCCTTCTGCTGCTCAGGGCACGCGAAATGTGCATGACCCTAAGTCCGTGTGGCAACATTGTCGATTTCGGTCGTCACTCTGGCTTCGTGCTGGATCCAGTCTGTCTCCTTCATCATCTGGCGTCAGGGCATACCTGAAATAAACTGCATCTTCATTCAGGCCGGCAATCGAGAAAGAAAGGAAAACTCTGGGACATTTTTATATAACGTAACAAAATAATTATTCATAAATCGTTTTACACTTGTTTATAGTCGAGTTCTTTGATCCAAGCTTCATGATGCAGGTTAAGGTCCTCTAATTAATTTCCCAGCTAAGAACAAGAGCTTTCCAACTTAGCTCTTATGAGGTTTCACCCCCCCCCCCCAGGCGGGGTGAGAGCGATGTGGACGCCTCGAATGCCAGCCAGTAAAAAGGACTCTAACTCTAAAAAGCCAATCTTTTTATCAAATCAGAAATTCTCCTTCCACCTTTCTGGAGTTATTCTTTCTTTCCTCTTCCCTTTCTCTCTTTCTCTTCGTTCCCTATTAATTTGTACTCCCTTTTTCTTCTTTTGAATTTCCTCCCTCTCTCTGTTTCCCTAATTTCTACTCCTCCTCTCGGCTTTACCTATACCAATTTTTAACCCTCATTGCACTGAGGTGTTAACTTATCATGTAATTAGGAGTTATTAGTCACCCCAGGTCGAACAATGCCTGGTGGCGACCGCTCCCCCCAATTCTTCATCTCGCTCAACAGAGATTTTAAAAACAACCTTTTCGTTGTTGATAGATGTCGATTCTCGTTTGTCTTTCTCTTAAAAACCCCACCCCGGCACTGATGTGATAAGCGATAACTATTTATTTCCCATTGAAATATTTTATATTTCTTCTCTGGGGGACAGGAATCTCATAAACATGTTTTTCCTTGACCAAGTGTCAGCATGCCCCCCCCCCCCAACCATACCCCATCCTCTCCCATCTTCTCTTCCTCAATTTGAAAAGCAATATCATCTGGTGTCGCCAGGGATCTCGTCATACTACAATTGTGCTTTAAACAGAAATATTCATTCTCAATGCGCCCCTATCATATCAAAGAACCTACTATTGATTTTATATACCTGGCCTTATTGCTTGTGTAGTGATAATTGCTTGAATTTAAGTTTAAAATGAAAATGCTAAGTATCATGGTGCAATTGCGCTTTAAACAGAAACATTCACTTCAGATACATCCCTGTCATATCAGAAAACCTAGTGTTGATTTTATATGTTGGACCTTTCGGTTTATGTGGTAATACACCTTCTCAAATGCACTTTGATGTTAGGCTGTGTAAGGTGTTAACTTTGGTCAAAATTGCTTGTTCCTTCATTCATTAGATTATTTTGATTATTGATACTTATCAAAGATATCGAGGAAAAAACCTATCTAAGAACGCTGCCAGGCACAAAAAGTACCTTTGTGTAAAATTTCATAACACACACACACACACACACACACACACACGCACAC
This sequence comes from Euprymna scolopes, assembly GCF_053919585.1. Lineage (NCBI taxonomy): Eukaryota > Metazoa > Mollusca > Cephalopoda > Sepiida > Sepiolidae > Euprymna > Euprymna scolopes. The sequence continues at coordinate 9,060,694 of NC_136493.1, forward strand.
ACGCACACACAGTTCCTTTTATATAATAGTAGAATATATATATATATATATATATGATAAAAATTATGGAAGTAATAATCTGACGTGATGAACAGATGAAAAAAGGGCAAACCAATTTATATATTCATCAATGTTTCGTCATTATTTGAAGACTTCTCCAGGATGATTAATTTGAATAAAATAAAATACCAGTACAATTTTTGAAGATATACTTGTGTATATGTGATGTGAAAAGGATGTCTTTGTTCTATTTCAGAATAAATTAAACCCGCTAGCATTCAAAGTGTATATAGTGTTGTGGAAGACAATGAGTGAGATTCTCTGAGCGTCCGAAATTTGAAAGGAATATGATGCAATTTTTGCTCTTTTTGAAATTAATAAATATTCTTCATTCCATCTTTAGTGCCAACAATATAAAATTAAGTTCAACAATTCTTTTTAAGGAATCGTTTTGGAATCGGAAATTAGAATTACCCCATCACTAATATATGTATATACTTTTTATTTATTTTACATAAGCATTAATATGCCAGTACACATTCATGAGCATGTTTTGGTCAGCCAGTTACTAGTAAGTAGAGACCTCTTCCTCGTTAAAACGTCATATATATATATATATATATATAATGAAATAAAAAAGATGCAGTGTTTACCTGATATAAGCAAATAATATATATAATATAAATACCAGTATTTATATATAGATATTTATATATATTTTATTTCATTATATATGTATATATATAATGATATAAAAAAAGATGCAGTGTTTACCTGATATAAGCAAATAATATATATAATATAAATACCAGTATTTATATATAGATTTTTTAATCCCCCCCCCTCCCCCAAAAAAAGCTCAAGCTTTTTTTTCTAATTAAGCCAACGATGGGAGATGATATGTTGTTTTTCTGCTCATCTTATTTCTCGAATCCACTAAACTGGGGATCAGCCTATCTTTGGACTACTGCCCTATCTGCAAAAACAATTTGGATTTGATTCTGTCTAAAGAATTATTTTTGCCTTTCGGATTACGTTTAAAAGAATCTCCATGGAAGCTTCAATGCTATACCACGGCCACCGAGAGTAAGAAGAAGGCCTGTTAACTGAAAAATGTCTGCAAGCAATGTAGGTAAGATTTGTCAGACTGTCAGTACTATATGAGGGCCATTTGAAAAAGAGCAATAAAACATTTTTAAAAAGAAAAAGAAACAAAGTTCGATTAATACTGAAACTGAACTTTATTCAATATAAAATATAAATATTATATATGTAAAATTAAGTAATTTTAAAGCAAGATACAATTTAATACTGATAAAACTGAATTATGAATTTAGGTAACAACCAATTAAAGAAACATTAACCACAAATATTTTTTGGCCTTTGGAATAAGATTACAGTGTAGTATCTGTTTTGATGCTACATTTTACCTTTTCTGTCCTTGGTCGGTGGAGGAGAAATCTTTCATGACTGATATTATTTTTGTTCCTATCCAGAATACCCCTTATTGGGAAGCTGGATTTTCCCCACAAGATTATATGTTGAAATATTTAAATAACTATTATTTTAAATACAGAAATTATATTTAAAGTTTTGGTTTTCTGTTCTTCTATGCCCATTTATAACAAATAAATGTTATCAAAGGCAAGATAAGTTACTTTTCTATCTAACTGGATGTTTTTAGTGTTCTTACTTAATGTAACTATTTTGTATAGTTTTTAGAATCTGTGTATAGCACCCCCCCCCCCAAAAAAAAGATACCATAAAAATTTAAGGGTTTGTATTACAAAATAATATTAGAAACACACTCAATATATGTCAGCCTATGTCACGGTAACATATATTGAGTGAGTTTTTAACAGTATTTTGTATAGTTTTTTCAGTTTGAACTTATTTTCCCAAACTTGACGTATTCAACGGCGAGCTCGCCGCCGTTTGTCTTTTTCAAATATATAGAGCCGAAACAAAACAACCCTCTTTTTTTTTCATTAAATTGTTAGGTGAAAGTGCAGAATTGTTAGAAAGCGCCCACCCCCTCCGTTAAAAATAGCTTTCTAAATAATATTTCAGCACGGTACAAACAACATCTATTTATAAGATAAAACAAGAAAATATTTATTTTTATTTAACATATTCTTTATTTTTAGTTCATATCAAAACTAATTAAAACTGATTAGTTAATGAATTTTGGGTTTGTATTACTATACACATAGATTCGAAAAAGTGTTAAAAAAATCAAATATATACCAAATAAATGTTATCAAAGGCAAGATAAGTTACTCTTCTACCTATCTGGGAAGGTTTTTAGTGATTTTACTCACTTTAAAACGTGTAATCGCTTCGAAAATTATACAATATTTATCAATATATTTTAAAAAGAAAAATGTCGGCATGCTCGCTATTGTACTCAGTAAGTTTGGGAAAATGAGTTCAAACAAACAAATTATACAAAATACTGTTAGAAACCTACCAAATATATATCCGCTTATGTCACGGTAACATATATTGAGTGAGTTTCTAACAGTATTTTGTATAATTTTTTTGTTTAAACTCATTTTCCCAAACTTAACGTGTTCAATAGCGAGCATGCCGCCATTTGCATTTTTCAAATACATCGGTAAACACTATGATTTTTGAGTTGAATAAACACTTTACATTAAATAAAAACACTAAAGAATTATCCAGTTTGGTAGAAAAATCACTTATCTTGCCTTTGATAATATTTATTTGTTATATATTTGTTTTTTAACAACTTTTTTTAATCTATGTGTATAGTAAAACGAACCCTGAATTTTTAATTAATTTGTGTTGTTCGTATATCTCGGGAGAGAATAAAAAGTTTCCTATTTCATTTCCCGTTCCAGTCATGTAAATTATTTACAGTAAAAATGTTATAAAAAACAAAAACTTGAAGTTTTAAATATATTTCAAAGAAATAAATAATGCCCAGTGCTAAAATATTGAAAATTTATTGATCGTTAAAAAAAATTTTTTAAAACTGTTGTGAAAAATGCTAACTTTAAAATATTTGGAAATACTCAGTGAAAAGTTTTATTTATTATTAAAAGAACGGACTGAAAAATATTATATAAAAATTGTTTGTTTTGCAGTAAAAAAAAAAAAAAATAAAATGAAATATTCGACTTTCTTCAATTGAAATAAAAGTTAAAAAACGAGTTCGCTTACTATATTTTATCAGATTAAAATTATCCCAATGTGCAATTATAATAATTATTATCCAAATGGAAAATTGTTCTTTCTCTTTAGAACATACATGGATATTCGGTAACACAGCTATATTTTTTATGCCTGTTAGCGTGACCACATGGTTGAACACCGGAAACTTTCTATTCCTACAAGTTGATCAGGAAGTGACGTTATGCTGTCATGTTCACTGGCCTACTCTCTCGGTGGTGATGATTATACCTGGTTTGTTTTTATTATTTTTTACATTTCCTACATTTTTTCCCTCGTTTTTAAAGGATATGTATATTTTTACAATTTATGACTATAATAAATTTCGGTTTCATTTAATGTCTTAACCAGCGAATTCTAGCATTGCTACAAATATAATTTGTTGATTTCTTTCTGTCTTCTGATGAGAAGAATAACAAGAATAGCATTCTTTGAAACTCCGCGGAATAAGGACTTTGTAAATTGTTTTTGGGAGTATTCAGTTAAACAATAAATTTGATTGTAAATTTCAGCTTATAGTTTTAATGTCTTTTCTCTTATATATATATATATATATATATATATATATATATATATATATATATATATATATATATATATATATACACTCTGGCTACATAATGTAGCCAGACTTTGTGTAAGCATCGTGTAGATTATGTAGGCAAACTTTATGGGCACCCTATATATATATATATATATATATATATATGTATACACACACACGTGTGTGTGTGTGTGTGTGTGTGTGTGTGTGTGTGTGTGTGTGCTGTGCGGGTAATGAATTAACGATGTTTTGGCATCGCCAAAATGCCTTAGCTCGGTTTTTTTACACAAAGTGTATCGCTTAATATGCTAATGGCAGTTTGTATATCACTTCCCAATATGCTCAACCCAAGCTAGGGAGCATTATATATATATATAATATTTTTTTAATATATATATAATATATACATAATATTTTTTAATATATATATATAATATTTTTTAATTTATTTTTTTATTATTTTTAAAACAGTAATCTACGTACACACGTGTTTCGAGTTTCATTAACTCTCATCAGCGTTGCTCAACTGTTTCTGGGGATATATGTATATATATATATATATATATATATATATATATATATATACTAGCATGGGTGCCCGGCGTTGCCCGGGTGTTTAGAGGTGTATGCTGAGCCAAAAAAAAAAGGGGGTAATTTTTTAAACTTTGACCCCTATTATGACCCCTGAAAATTTATTGTTTTAGCCTCAAATCAAGTTATTACGTTAGATCCATGTCCATTGAACCTATATCTAAAATTTCAAAGGTGTAGACCCAAAATTGTCGGAGGAGTTTGGTAGAGTTCTTAAAGGTCAAATCGTTTAAATTTGACCCCTTAACAGCCAAATTTCTGGCTGACACCTGTCACATCGATTTTCCCAAATCTCAGTACCCAGTATTTCAAATTTCGAGTCTATAGACTAAAAATTGACAGAGTTATTACGTAGGGAAATGTACACAGACAGACAGACACACAGACACACAGACAGACAGACACGTTCACTTTTATAGATATATAGATATGTTAGACAAACTCTCTAGGCCTATTTAGGCCCGAAGGGTCTAGTCTAACAATACAAGTGCAACCATTCAATGGCAAATACATAAAAAGCAAAACCAGTCAATAATAAATTTGTATGTAAAACTATTGACTCATTGTTTGGCCCAGATTCAACATTTTTTTTTATCAACAAAATGTAATTTTAACTGTTTGATCTTTGATACGGAAAATCGATTATTTTTTTAGATTAGTGCCAGCTCCAAGAAATGCTATTATCTTTGGCTACCTGAAGATTCCTTTTTCATTGAGGTGTAGGAAAGAGCACTACTCTTTTCCAAGGATTACTCCACCTGTCCTTGATGTTTACCTTATAATGCTGAATTTAGCAAGAGAGCATCAAGTACCATTTTTTTTTTAGTCATTGGTCTGACTTGACCCAAAATTAAACTTCACTCTCCTGACCCATAAGTGAACACTAACAGTTTTCTGAATGGGCCAATCAATATTCAGATAGATATTTCAACATAAATTTTCACATTGAATAAAATTGAAAATTTAAAAAAGAAGCTACCTTTTAGTTAATAGGCTTTCAAAACAAAATTTCAGAGGGGAAATAAATATACTTAGAGTAAAGATGTTGCAACCAAATTCCACATCAACCAGGCTCTTGTTCATATGATCCTTCTGTATGGATATGAAACTTGGCCCCTACGAGTAGCTGACATTCAAAGGCTGGAAGTCTTCAATTGGTGATATCTTCAGGGCATTCTCTGGATTCGTATTTGGTTGGTGTAAAAAACAATATTGTTTTATCACATATGTTACTTTTATATATGATTTTTGAATTAATTCATTGATATATATATATATATATATATATATATATATATATATATATACATATAGCCATGCTAAACATTATTTTTAAACACGTTTTTTGCTTTATTGCATTGTGTTATTTATGTTCTCAATCTCTTCATTCATTTTTTTGCAGGCTTTTTGACAGCATGGATAAAATTAAAATCTGCACGATTTTCTTGTTCCAGTTCAAACTAGGCAAAAAAGCTGCCGAGACTACTTGTGATATCAATGATGCATTTGGCCCAGGAACCACTAACAAACAAGTGACACAATGGTGGTTCAAGAAATTTCGCAATGGTGATGAGAGCCTCGAAGATGGTTGTGGTCGGCCGACTGCGGTTGATAATGAACATTTGAAAGCCTTAAGTGCAAAACCACATGAGAAGTTGCTGTTGAACTCAAGGTCGACCACTCAACGGTTGTTTGCCATTTAAAGCAAATAGGAAAATCAACATCGTCATTTTGAGGTGTCTTCTACGCTCCTTCTGCGCAACAAAAGTGACCCATTTATTGAGCAGATTGTGACGTGTGATGAGAAGTAGATCCTTTATGACAACCAGCAATGTTCGGCAGAGTGGTTGGATACTGGAGAAGCTCCACAACACTTCACGAAGCCGAAATTCCACCAAAAAACGGTTATGGTGACTGTTTGGTGGTCTGCGGTTGGTATCATCCATCACAGCTTCTTGAATCCAGGTGAAACGATTGCGGTGAAGTACTGCTGAGAAATTGATGAAATGCACCAGAAGCTCCAACATATCTGCCCGAGATTGGTCAATATGAAGGGACCAATTCTCTGTCATGACAACGCTCGCCCTCATGTTGCTCAACTGACCCTGCAGAAGCTGAACGAATTGGGCTGCTTCATCCGCCATATTCACCAGACTCCCCCCCCCCCCGATTATCACTTTTTCAAGCATCTTGACAACTTCCTGCACGAAAAATGCTTTAAAAACCGAGATGATACCGAATCAGCCTTCAATGACTTCATTGCTTTCAGAACTCCGGTTTTCTATCCTAATGGGATAAATAAACTTGTTTCTCGTTGGCAAAAATGTGTCAATTCTAATGGTTCTTATTTCGATTAATAAAGTGAATTATGAAAGGAGTTATGATCTTTTGAAGTTGAACGTGAAAAAAGCGACATTATTTGTACCAACTTTTGACTAAATCCCAAAGCTAAAATTCAAGCACCATGTAAGCTTCCTAGACTTGAGAAAAGTACTTCTTATCAGGAGGCTCTGATGGTTTGGGCATGCCTTTGGTCGTCCACTAGCTGACCTGATTCACAAAGCAATGGCACCAACACCACTACCAGGATGGTGCAAGAACAGTGGTCAGCTAAGAATAAAGTTTACATAAAACTGGCAATTAAAAAAAAAAAGAATAGGCATTGGAAACAAAATTTCAAAGCAGAAATAAATGTACTTAAAGTGAAGATGCTGCATCTACCAGTTTGTATGATTCTTCTGTACAGATGAAAAATCTGACCCCTACGAGTAGCTGACATTCAAAGGCTGGAAATCTTTGATTTAATGGTGTCTTCAGAGTATTCTCGGAATTTGTACTGTTGTGAATATGGATTATCTCCTCCTGATAATCTAAGCAATAAAAGCTGTACATTTCCACTTGTCAAGTAGACGAGTAGTAAGATTTTTAATTGAATAAAAGATTACTAAACGGAATATCTTGTCTTGTTTTCATTACAATTTATTCAATTAAGAATAGAACAATTTATGCGACCAGAGTGATTTACAACAGATTCAGAAAGCGATTCAGCCGGCAAGTGCTGGAAACATTGGCGGGAGACATTTACAAATTTCACCGAGGTTCTACATTCAGAAAGACCGAGATGTCCCATCAATAAGCGTGCACTCCTAACCAACTAGCTGTCTCAGACAGTCAACGAAATAAACTCGGATTGTGTTACCTACGAAGAAGCAATCAATGTACTGAACACTACATACATAAAGCCCAAAAATGAGATATTTTCTAGACACCTACTTGCGACGCGAACAAGAATTAGTCAAAACATTGGACCATTTTCTTTAAGAGCCTTCAGACACTGGGCAAAGATTGCAACTTCTACCCAATGACAGCATTAGAAGCCTGAGCAACACATTTTGGATGCCTTTATTGACGGCTTACATAATGCTCACGTAAGACAACGTTTTCTTGAGAATAAGACCCTTAAACTTAGAACAGCTTACAAGCAAGCCTATACCTTTGAATGTGCTATACAGCAGTGTGGCTCTTATTTACAGTCAGGCACCATGGGCGCTGCGCTAAACCCACCTGTTCCTACTGCCCCCCACCTCATGATGATAGTCCAAAGAAGCTTCAAGAACAATCGGTCACTACTGCTTTAAAAAAGGACACCTGCTATTTTTGTGACTTTTCTAAACACCTACGAGTTTCATGCCCTGCCAGAGATACGCGTTGTCATAAATGTGGAAAACTTGGCCATTTTTCAAAGGTATGCAAGTCTTCTAAAACCCTATACAAAGTCATTCGTCAAAATACATCTGCAACTTTAGCTGCCTCCACTGACTGCCTTTGAAAAACTATTGTGAAAAATAACGGGAGATTTATGAATGCACTGCTTGATACCGGGAACTCAGAAAAATTTATCAATGAAAGCTTGGTAAAAACCAACAAATTGTATTTTGTCCCCTCCCCCAGCAGAGTAACAATGGCAAACACACCATTGTTTGCACAAGTAATTGGTTATTGTTTGGTAGACTTACTATTTAATGACGTCTCCTGTAAAATCACTAAATTATCCGTAATGAAAAACCTTTGTTGCGAAATAATACTGGGACACGATTTTTGCAGCAACACTCACAGATTGAAATTCTGTTTGGCAGTTCAATGCATTGAAAATTTGTGGATTGGCAACAGCAAGAATCCAGTATTCGTCACTTTTTGAAAACCTAACTGAAAACTGAAAACCTATAGCAGTGAGAAGCAGACGCTTTTCTTATAATAAAAAATTAATTGACTTTGCGATAAAAAGATTACCCAAGGAGGGTATAATTGAGCCTAGCCTGGAGGACTCAGGTAGTTATAACCACTTCTGAAAACCATAAAAAGAGAATGGTTATAGATTTCTCCCAAACCATTAATAGATTTACTCTTTTGGACGCATTCTCACTACCCAGGATAGATGAAATAATAGGCAAAATAGCCAAATAGTGTATGTTTAGCACTCTGAACTTTAAAAGCATGTACCATCAAATCGCTATTAGACCTAGAGACAAGCTATACACAGCTTTTAAGGCGAACGGTCGACAATTCCAATTTCGCAGGATTCCTTTTATTATGAATGGGATAGCCAGCTTCCAAAGGATAGTTGACCAAATCATAACAAATGAGAAACCGGAAGGCACATTTACATACATTGACAATGTCACAGTATGTTTCCATAATAAAAAGGAACATGGCAAAAATTTCAGATGTTTCATGTCCACCGTCGACAAATATAACCTTATCCTAAAAAACGACAAATGTTTGTTTGGACTGGACAAAATAAACTTACTGGGGTATACCATAAGCAAAGGTTTTATAGCACTGTATGCAGATCGATTGAAACCTTTACTCCAGATGCCTGTTACTCACAATCGGCCTTCCCTTCCCAATGGATTGCATTGTTCTCAGAAAAGATACATCCATTAACATAAGTAGAGATGTTTCCTCTGTGCCGTCAAGCCGTCGAGGCATTCGAGGAACTGAAAAAGGATATTGCGAAATCAGCAATTACAACAATAGACCAAAATATTCCTCTGGTTGTTGAAACGGATGCGTTAGACTGTGCTATTGCTGCTTCTTTGAGACAAGCTGATCATCCTGTAGCCTTTTTTTTCAAGGGCCCTATCATGGGCTGAATGACGACACCCCGCAATTGAAAATGAAGCCTACATCATAGTCGAGGCATTAAGAGAATGGCACCACTTTAAACTTATTTCTGTTGCTTTTATGTTCAACTCTTATACCACAAGCAATTAAAGAATGAGAAAATAGAACTATCTCTTTTGACTTCAACTACCGAGAACAGCTGATACACTGTCAAGGGTATGCTGTACGGCATCAAGCAGGGACGAACTTCAAACACTACATAACAATCTCTGTCACCTGGGCATTATTCAAATGGTTCATGCTGTGAGGTGTAGAAACTTGCCTTTCTCAGTGGAGAAGGTAAAAAGAATTACAAATTCCTGCCGAACGTGTGCTGAAAAAGCCTCGGTTTTACAAACCCAAAACTGGCGTTTTAATAAAAGCAACACAACTGTTTGAAAGACTCAATCTTGATTTTAAAGGACTGCTATCAAGCAAAGAAAGGAACCGATATATATTAACTGTTGTTGATGAATATTCACGGTTTCCTTTTGCCTTCCCTTGCTCAGACATATGAGCTACTGCAATTATACAATGCCTCTGTTCACTATTCACTGTTTCTGAAGTTCCTGCCTGTATACATTCAGACCGAGGGGCTTCTTTCATGTCAGAGTAGCTTCAATAATTTCTCAGGAATGAAGAGTAGTTATAAGTTGGACAACTCCCTACAAACCTAAGGGCAATGCGAAAGATGTAATGGCATTATTTGGAAGACCATTCAATTGGCTGCATCAAATAATAGATGTTTGATTGATAATTGGAAAAATCTCCTTCCTGTTGCATTATACACCATTCAATCCTTATTGTGTACGCCACAAATGCCACCCCACATGAAAGGTTTTTACCTTTTCAGCAACGGAGTTCGGCAGGAGCTTCACTTCCATCTTGGCTCTCTCGATCCGGTACTGTGTTTCTGACTGGACGGACTGCCTTGACTCGTGATGGAGTCAATTCAACACAATCTAAGTAAAGATGTGAAAATAAGAAAAATTGAAATATTAAAAATTACAAACGCAAATATCTGATAAAAAAAAAAATTGTGTAAGATGTTATCAGAAATGAAACTGATTGGAAGTCATTTCCTTAAGGTAAGATTTTTAAAGGCCAAATGCTCTTCCTGGCGCTAACAACATGAGGTGATGGGGAACAGTGCATCTATCAAGATATTAGCACGAGGTGATTGCCTACCAAGAGAGTTCCACCTGCCCTTTTATGTTTTATTAAAATTTATTTTTTCATCAAAAAAGGAAGATACAATTATTCTCTCGTTTTTATGCTCAGTCGCCCACTTTGGAGTCCAACTTCTGTTGAAAATATACCAACTTATAAAAAAATATACCAAGGGAGGAATTTAATATTTGAGATGGGAATATACAAGTGCAATTTTGAGTCACTGCTGATTTCACCCAAAAACTAATATTGAATAATATGAAGCAGTGATCAAACCTTTTGTTTCGTTTCTATGTGAATAAAAACAAGAACTTTTAAACGGTTATTTAGTATTAATAAATTATTTAGTATTAATTAAGTATTAATAAACGTAAAAATGTATCAGTATTACCATTTGTTTTTAATAATTGCAAAACTTGCTGTTAGTAGAAAGAATGGCTTCAATTGGTAATTGACATTTGTGGCAGATAAGAAAGATGGATGTGAAAAATATTGAAGCAGTAATAATTATATTCACAAAGAAATTAAATCAAATTAGAATTTTTTCATCGTAACAACATGGAATAATGTTAAAGAAGAGGAAACGGCCATTCAGAATGAAATGTTTATATTGTAGAATGGAAGCAAGGATAAATGAAAATATAAAAAGAAAACATTGCATAAAATGTTTTTATTGAAATGTAACTTATTTTCTTTGGAAGTATTTTTATAGATTAGATTATTCACTGGTTTTGTGCTCTATCGCTCATTGTAGAGTTCAGCTTCTGTTGGGAATATACCAAGGAGGAATTCAATCACGTTGACTGAGATGGCAACACACAACGAGTATACAAGTACAATTTTGAGTTGCTGATAGTTTCAGAATTACTACTTAAAATCTATTTACTTGTATGAAGCAGTGATCAAGCCTTCTGTTTCCTTTGTATGATTGGCCCTCATCCACCTCCTCCTAGCGTCTATAAGTTACAGGGGGGAGAGGGTTAATGAAGAAGAAGAAGAAGAAGAAGAAGAAGAAGAAGAAGAAGAAGAAGAAGAAGAAGAAAATCTTAAATATAATTTGCATTGCATATTTTTTGTTGGAACATTTAAACTCAAAATTGATTAGGAAAAAATTGATTAAAAACTTCTCTCTCACAGACATGATGTTGCTAGTCTCAATCTCTTCTATAATTACTATGATAGCATATATTCTTTAGAATTGTCTGATCTGTTCCTTGCTTCCTTTGTTTCAACTCATTTGTCTAGTGGTCTCCATCAATTTGTCGTTTTGATATCTCATTGTAATACAACTTCCTATTCCAGTAGCTTTTTTCCAAGAACTGCACCCTTGTAAAACTCTCTTCCTTCTGATTGTTTTCCTCCTATTTTTAACCTTGGTCTTTTACAAGAACAATAAGCCCAATAAGCATCTCCTGTCTTTGCGATAATCATCTATCGTTCTTATTAACTCATTATATTAAGTGGCTTCACGCCTTGTCTGGAACGATTTCCATAAAAAAGGAGATTTTGCAGCCTTTAAAATGTCAATTCGAAAGTAATTTCTATCCTAAATTGTATAGGCTATAGTAAAGTATTAAGATTCATTTGTGTCTCCAAATAATTCGCTATTTACTCACTTATGTTGAGAAGTATAGCCAGTGACAGACTAGTATCCTGTCATAAGGATGGTTTAATGCCACCCGTTTTGCTCATTGCGATAAGACGAGCTGATTAAGCTGCTGCTACTACTACTACTACTACTACTACTCCTACTACTACTACTACTTTATTTCACAAGAACAAATGGATGCTTATTTGAACTCATTTTTATTAGTCATTCAATTATATGATTATTATTTACAACCTTTTAGCATTTACGGCGGAAGTAGCGATATTTAATTGACATAAAGATGGTTAAGCTTAGTGTAACAATACGGCATAGAACGTTTGAATGGTGTAGAATGAAATGAAAAAAAAAAATTGAATGCACAAGATGTTTTCATCTATATTCTCTTTTGTTCATTTAACGATAAAATAAGTAAAAAAAAAGAATAGCTTGTATATTGATGGATCAAAACATTACCTATAAAATAAAAGCCATTTGTCTGTGTGTATGCATGAATGTATGGCACAATCACGTTGACACACCGGTTCTCATCAGATCATCGAAGTTAAGCAACGTTGAGCCTGGCTAGTACCAGATGGGTGACCATTTGGGAAGGCTAGGCGCTGTATGTGCTTTCCGCTTATCTCGGCATTGTTTCCAGTCGTCCCGAACCTCCACTTGCCACTGGTATTCAACAATGTCGACTCAGGATAGGTGTGGTTGGAGATTGTGCAACTCTTGCCATAAAATTTTCATGAACAGGCACCCTTACAGTGGGTATCCATAGTCTGTCAAGCCTGAAGGAAGCCATGTCTGTCAATATACATGAATGTTTGTATATATCAGATATTCCTCTCTGCTTACACCAACCACAAAAAATCACATGCAAGCAAGTGGAAACCTCGACCTGAGGACATTTTTTTGTGTGGTCTGTTTGAAGAAATGCAACACAGCTGGACTATTGAAGCATTTAATTACACATAAACAGGCTACTCCACAAACAAACACAGTGAAACCTGGGAAAAAGCTTGCAGGGAAGAGAAAAGGGCATCATCTATTAGGTTTCAAAGCCAGTTTTGAACTCTGTCAAGGCAGGATAGGATGCTCCTGCCCAGATGTAGTAACAGTACTCCATTTTAGAATGTATCTGGTTCTTATAAAGGTAAAGGATTGCATCAAGAGATCCCTTTTGGAGTAGTAGAAACCTTGGCAACAGATTTGATGTAAGTCTTTCATTTCAGGACAGAAAGTTAGACCCAGAAGCTTGTCAAAACAAAGAGCTTCATTAAGAGGAGAGCCATTCATATCGATTGAGGCCAAGTGGGGATCAGCACATTTATGGTGAAAAAAGAGAGGTTTTGTTTTTGATGCGTTAAAATTACACAGACACTTTTTACCCCATTACATCACGTGCTTAAGATCTGAGTAGAGAGACTCAGAGAGATCTTGGGCGTTGTTGGCCTTTGAAGTGTTGTCATAGATAGCAGTGTTGTCTGCGTATATGACAAATGAACTTCGAATATGATTTGGGAGATTATTGATAAAAATAAGGAAGAGAGTTGAGCCCAGGGTGGATCCTTGAGTTATGCCAGTATTCATGCTTTGAGTTTCGACCTTCTGTCCATCAATGACTACTTGCAAAAACCTATCAGAGAGAACAAATTTGATAAGATATTTCAAAATATTCTGTAGCTGGAAGTCTTGTAAAGTAGACCTTTATGACAAACCCTATCAAATGCTCTTGATATGACAATTGCTCTTGAGAGGAAACCACTGTCAATAGATTCATTGATCCTATGTGAAATTACTGTCAGTACATAAGCTGTACATATCTTAAGGCGGAAACCATATTGCTTGTCACTGAGGTGTTTTTTGCTGAGGTGGTAGACAATTTCTCTATTTAACACAGATTCCACAACTTACCCATGACATACAGAAGACTAATTGATCTGTACTGAAATGTACAAGACCAATTTCCAGTATTTTTAAATGCTGGATAAACTAATGAGGTTTTCCAAGGTGTTGAGAAGCATTCCTTCTTTAAGCATCGGTTGAACAGCTTTGCAGGAATATGTGCTTGTTCCGGTTGCAGCTTTTTGAGTATTATAACTGGAACATTGTCAGGATCAGTTGCTTAGCTGGCATCAAGGTTCTTGATGAGTGTGGCAATATCAAGAAGATATGTGAATGTCACTCAGATTATTTTCGGTCTTGGAAGGAAATCCTGGAGGTAGGTGGTCCTGATTGCATAGGGTTAAGTTTGCTGCAAAAGTTTTGGCAGAGTTTGGCTTTAATCAGATGCTGATGAAATCAAATCACCTCAGGTCCATTAATGATCGTTGTGATAGAGGACATGCACACATATATATATATATATATATATATATATATATATATATATATATATATATATATATATATATGTGTGTGTGTGTGTGTGTGTGTGTGTGTGTGTGTGTGTGAGCCAAGCCTCTGTTCTTCTACTACAACTTGATGGATTGAATATATATTCTCTTGCATTTTCTATAATCCATTTGCAATTATTGCTGGTGGTTCTATGGGCGACTTTAGTGGCAAATCATCTATTACTCTTAAAGCAATTGAAGTAGTGGTTTCTGTGTGCAATGGCGGAATTTTTTAGCGGGTTTTATTTGCCTATGCTGATGTTTAATCAATCAGTTAAGTCAGATGCTATATCGGACACATTCTTTTTAAACATAGAAAAATATAGCGAGGGAGAAAGATCAGCTGCACAAAGAGAAGCAGACATACAATTGATCTGTTATTAAATAAAAAAAGAAATAAAGAGAGAGACAGACGATCTATACACACCGTTGGCACTATAACTATTACTGTTACTACTAGATGTGTTAATGAAATTTCTGCTACAAGACATGCAGGCCATATTTGTAGGTCTTGGATATGACCTTAAACTATATCCTATGGTGAAGCCCCAGCTTGTGGGCTTTGAGGAGTGTGAAGCCACCTTTAATTGCCATTGCTCCCAAGTCCACTCAGACTTGGAGTGGTAGTGCCAATTAGGGTCCTAACTATGGGTTGAATAGAAATCGACTTGCAAAAAACAAATATACTCTATTAAAAACTTGTTCTTCAAAATCACTGGCTTCGGTATTAAATAACGTGAAAAGGGTTGATATGCCGTAAAACAAAAGCAAAAACAAACAAACAAAAACAAACAAACAAACCATATTTGTAATGATCCAAACAAAATATTCTCAACCATAATGCAGCATTAAATAAAGTAAAACACTTCTGTAAAGCTTTAAATATTACTTCTTTTTTACTACTGAGGTCACTACTAAGACTCACTAGAGGAATAATTGCCAGCTGAAAGCTCGGGAACATTATAGGAGTGGAAATAAATGATATAAGGCTGTCCATGATAAGAATTTGTTGACAATGGCTTTGAAGGTGACCAAGTTGCAATTAGTAGGGAAGCAATCTCGTGGTAATGTGTTCCAAAGAAGCTCCACTAATGGAAATTCTACCTGATGTTAGGCATGTGAAAGAAGAAATGAAGCACATTTTTTTTTTTCTAGATATTAACAGATTTTCATAAAATTAGAATTGTATTTATAGATTTCAGCAGATGTTATCTGATTTTAGCTTGGCTGGTGAGAAGTAGTAAAACTTCCATATGTTGCTGTTTGTTTTTGACAGAAAACAACAAAAGTGTTGTTAGGAATGAAAATGAGCTTTCGTCTATGAGAGTCAGTGCTTATTTTATGTTAAAAAAAAAGCCAACTCTATTGGAATTGAACTGATTGTTTAAAAAGGCTTTATTAAAGCAATCTTTCAAAAGTAAATCAGATTGCGGAAAAAAGTATGATTCATTAAATCTAGCAAATACAAAGTACTAGCAGGGAGACCCGTCATTGTCTGGGATTGAATGAGGATCAACAAATGTTTCACCCTCCCATATTTTACTGTCATCGAAATCAGTCAACTCACTCATTTTTCAATCAAATCAATTAATTGTCTGCTCTAGTTGGGGATGCAACGCGGTGCACTGAGAGGAGGCTTTACATGTCTCTCCATCGCGACTTAGTCCACAATGCATTGTAGTCTACATTGCACTGTAGAGAACCTACTGTTGATTTTATGAAATTATTTTTATATAATGGCTTGAATTAAAGTTTAAAATGCAAAAGTCAAGCATCATAGTTCAATCATGCTCTAAACCAGTGATGTTCACAAAATATTAAAGGTTTTATAAATAAGTTGAAATACTGGAAAACAAAAATTTAAAAAACATCAACTCAAGTCCAAAATGTGTCATAAATGGTGCTGAACATCTGGAAAGCCTGAAGAAAGATTTTGACAGAAGATATGAGGAACTCATCAACACAACTTATCCACTGTGGTTGCAAGATTTAACAAATTTTGAACCTGAAAATACTATAGAACCTGATGTAGTTGAAGAACTTTTGGATTTAAAAGAAAATTCAAAGTTGTCCAGAAGAGTTAAAGATGAAGAAGTTTTCTGATATATTGAAATAAAACCAACAAATTTATAAATTTATGACTTAGTTGAGTCCAGCATTTTATCCTTTCCAACAACTTCGCTAGTAGGAGTTGGATTTTCAGTTGTTGCTGACATCTTTATAAAAAAAAGAAACAAATTGGACGTTAATGAAAGAGGGACGCTAAGATTGAAACTAAATAAGACGTTTGTTATTGTCTATCAATAATTGATTAAAAGGCACCAAGAGTAGGGATCCCATTAAGTACAATATTTTGCAAAATTTAAAAACTGATTTGATCACAGTTAATAAAAAATGATTTTGTGAAATATATTTTTCAGTAATTTAATTAAGTTGTCTACAGAACATACCCCAAGGATTTGTGATCTATGGTATAAAAAAAGTTGAACATTACTGCTCTAAACAGAAGCATTCATTTCGAATGCGCCCCTGTCATATCAAAGAACGGATTGTTGATTTTATTGGGGTCTTTCTGCTTGTGTCGTAATAAAACTTATCAAGTGCAATTGTGATTTAGTCGCAATCGCCTGTTCTTTCTTTCATCAGATTATTTCGATTATCGATTAGCAATGCTTATTGAAGACATTCTGATACAAAACATATCTAAGAACAGCGTCAGGCACATAAATATATTTGTGTGATATTTTTAAAAAATCAGCCCAGCCGTTTAGAAGTCCATAAGGAATGAACCCCCCCACACACACATAAACTTCCTTTTATATAATAGTAGAGATAATTTAGTAACAAGAGTTTACTTTTGGCAGCGTAGTAACACTTGTTTTCCTTATTTTGTCCCTTTGTCCTCACATTCTATGAGCAATGTTTTCTGATAAAGGGGGAAGAACTGCTATTTTCTGGGTCGTAATCTATCCGTATAACTCTTATCATTAAATAGTTTTCGATCATGAAGTAGTATTTTTTTTTAACTTAAAAATCTTCATGCTTTCTCAAACTTTCACAAAAAACACTCATCTAGCCAAAATCACTATCAAAACTTTCCCCCACTCTCTACCGGAGCCTAAACCTAAACGTGGATTTCATGAACAAATTTTCTTTCTTAGAACTGCTCACCTTTGGAACTCTGTTCTGTTGGCCTGCTTTTCAGCTAACTACAATATTATTGTCTTCAAGTCCAACGTAAACAAGTTCTAATTGAACTGTTCTCTTAAATATTCTAATTATACCAAATTTCCAATAGCAATGATTACTATGCTATTGTTCCAATTAATACCGTACACACATTAACCCTTATCCTCAAGTAGCCTCCAGGCCTTGATATGTAGTGACTCCTTTGTCAAAAAAAAGTTATATAAAATGCATTAATTAACTTACATATATATATATATATATATATATATATATATATATATATATATATACGGCATAATCGCCTTGGCACACCGGTTCTCCTCAGATCACCGAAGTTAAACAACGTTAAGCTTGGTTAGTACCAGATGGGTGACCATTTGGGAATTCTAGGCACTGTATGTGCTCTTGCTTATCTTGGCATTTGTTTCCAGTTGTCTTGTGGTTCTGGATATGACCTTAAACTCTATCCGATGGTGAGGCCCCAGCTTGCGGGCTTTGGGGAGTGTGGAGCCACCTTTTAATTGCCATTGCTCCCAGGTTCTCTCTGACCCGGAGTGGTAGTACCTGTTAGGGTCCCAACTATGGGTTAAATAGAAACCGACTTGCAAAAAACAAATACATTCTATTAAAAAAATTTTCTTCAAAATCACCGGATTCGGCATTAAATAACCTGGGAAGGGTTGATATGCCGTAAAACAAAAACAACCAATCAACCAGTTGTCTTGTACATACACTTCACTTGCCACTGCCTAAATTTTCTCACTGAACTTTCTTTCTACAATAAAAACAAATGAACATTAGCTCTTATTAATAACTTTTAATCAAATGTAATTTTTATAAGTGGAGAAGTTTTGATTATGATTTTTCAGACCCGTGGATAATTCATTAAATTATGGATTCAGACTTCTTCGATATTTCAGCTAATGAATCCCTCTCTTTCTACAAGAACTCTAAAAATATAAACAAACATTCTATATTTTTTTGATGTAAACTTCCATTTTTAAACTTGTATAAAATGCTTCTTTTGTGAATTTACACATTTTTTTTTCTCTCAGTCTCACATTTGATTATAAACTTATAAACTTAAAAAAATGCTTTACTAAATATGTTTCCCTGAAATTGGCTCTTCCTAAAAATCTTCCTTCCAAATTGGAACTCTCCAGAAAGGGATCTCCAAACAGTGTCGGAATAAAAAAAAAAAAGAATTAAGCAAGAAAGTTTTTTGGTTGTCAAAAGTTTACAAGCAGTTTATCTTTAGGCAAAGATAGTTGGTGCTGGAGGATCTACTGGACAGAGGAAGAAGAAACAGAGGTGGGGGCGTCATTCTTTGTTACTTCCAGGGAACTCACTGACAGCCATCCATAATTGCTGAAAGAGGTAAAGTAGTCTTTTAGAGCAGTAAAGTTCAGCTCTTTTTTTTTTTTCATCGCATGGATCACAAATCCTAGATCTGTAAAACAACTTCATTAAATTACTGAAAATACATTTTACAAAATTATTTATTAACTGTGATCAAATCAGTTTTTAAATTTTGCAAAATAAATGTTTAAAAAAAGTTGTATTTAATGCGATCCCTATTCTTAGTGCCTTTCGAACAATTCTTGATAGTCAATAACAAACGTTTTATTTAGTTTCAATCTTAGCGTTCCTTTTTTATTAACATCCAATTTGTTTCTATTTTTTGTAAAGATGTCAGCAGATAAAAGCTTATCAAGCGTGTGTATGCAGTGTGATAAAGTATGAAAATGAAACCTGATCAGTGAGTGTTGAGGACATGCGTTGCATAGAGAGAAAGTATGTGAGGATAATACGATGGATGTGTAATATGGGTCTTAAAGACAGGGAAAGATCAAGGAAGACAAGGAGGTAGTGATAAAGATGAACTTGAGATGAAGAAGGATAAATAGAGACCTGCGCAGAGATTGGCTAGTTTGGAAGTCGATTTCTAAAAGTCATCTAATAAATGCCAGCATGTAAAATGGATGTTAAATCGCTTTTGCTTCTGCTGCTGCTGATGATGATGGTGATAGTGGTGGTGGTGGTGGTGGTGATGATGATGATGGTGATGATGATGATGGAAGTCTGTCTTTATTAGAATACTAGTCTGTGTGTACAGCATTGTCCCGGTGTTTGGAGGTGTGTGTTGAGCAAAAATAAAACAAAAAGGTTCGAACCCGTATCGCGAAGGAGGAAAAGAATGTGACCCCCCCCCCCAAAAAAACTGACGTCTTTGCTGTTGCGCCCATCGCTAAACCGGACATAACGAATGTTTAAATTAAGGCTAGTCAATCGAAAAGAGGGAGTTGACTTTCGAAAATATCGGCGAAAAAAGCGACCCCTCCCTGTAGAAAAGTGCCCAGTTGAGGGTGAAGAAATTAATGTTTTTGGCTTATTTTTTGATATTTGTCGTCCGAAGGGTCGAGCTTCAAAATGAGTTCAATCTCATGAAAATCTGTCGCTTCTGTCGAAAGTTTTAGGCAGACATTTAAACATACATACATACATACATACATTTAAACAGACAGGTTAGATTTATATTATGGATGTCAAAAAGGGAAACACATGTTCGTTTTGTAAATTTATATTCCAATACTGTCTATACTACAATCTGTCATTTTGATAGATTTAAAAAGAATTACAATGAAAAATGTTAATTAGCATGCACCAGACTGTCTGTAATCAAATATGTAAAAAGAAATGTAAACACATTTTCTTTTTTAATATTTATTTAAAATTAGCATTTCAGCCCGGCGTTGCTCGGGTGTTTGGAGGTGTATGTTGAGCAAAAAAAAAAAAAAAAAAAGGTAGAAGGAAGGCAGGCTCGAACCCATACCACAAAGAAGGAAAAGAATGAGGAAAAAGCGTGACGTCTTTGCTGTTACGACCACCACGAAACCGGAAGTGACATAGGTTTAAATTAAGGCTAGACAATCAAAAAGAGGGGATGACTTTCAAAAATATCGGCAAAAAAGCGACCCCCTTCCTGTAGAAAAGTGCCCAGTTTAAGGTGAAGAAATTAATGTTTTTAGCCAATTTTTCGGTATTTATCGTCTGAAAGATCGAACTTCAAAACGATACTGATCTTGTGAAAATCCATCACCTCTGTCGAAAGTTTTAGGCAGACATACATACATACATACATTTATATATTGGTAGCTCAAATTTTCGACCCAAACCGATTAAAAAGTTTGCCCTATCTATGGATACCCTTTATGTAAAATTTCAAATGTTTAGACCAGAAACTGTCTGAGTAATTTGGTAGAGATCGCAGCAGTCAATATATTTTAAATTTTACCCCTATTATGACCCCTTAACATTCATTGTTTTGGGCTCAAATCAAGTTATAAAGTTAGATCCATATCCAAGGAACCTATATCTAAAATTTCAATTATTTATACCCAAAATTGGCGGAGGAGTTTGGTAGAGTTCTCAAAAGTCAAATCGTTGAATTTTGACCCCTTAATAACCAAATTTCTGTCCGAAAACCGATCACATCGATTTTCCCAAATCTCAGTACCCTGTATATCAAATTTCGAGTCTGTAGACTGAAAATTGACAGAGATATGATGTAGGGAAATGTACACAGACAGACACTTTCACTTTTATAGATATATAGATTGACCCAAATAACTAGAAAGAACATTGAAGAGTATTATAAATTTTTTTGTTTTTTTACTCTTCTTTACCCCAAACAAGACATATTGCCACTTGAAACGTAGAGAAGCTACTATTTGGGATTGTGTCTAACATGGGACTGAGGAGAGTTTAGAGTTTAGTAGTGATATATATAGATATATCTGTTCACATTACATTTAAACTTCTGTAGTTTAGTACAGTCAGGGAAGCAAGAAACATAGAGGGAATTCCAAAGTTCAACAGTCTGAGAGAAAAAAAACTCTCAGAGTAGGACGATTTCCAGCATCTAGGGAACTCAACAGTAAAGGGGTGTGATTTTGCTGTTTGTTGGGTTAGTTGGGGGTATGTACGTCAGGAGGGGGGACAAGTGTTATCAGTTCATCAGAGCACATTCCGTTAAAGTACTTGTTAAATAGGCACAGGGATGTGATATTGCAGCAATGGGACAGAAGTTGGAGCTTGGCCAATAATGTGAGTTCGTGTGATAATGTTCTTTCTATGTTTTTTTAAATTTTTATTGTAACTTCCATGCGGTTGATCAGCATTTGTAATTTACGTTGATTGGTTTCCACATTTGTAGATTTTTCTTAGGATTTAATCTATTTCAATCATTACTGTTCATTGTTATACTCTTAGTTTCCTCTCGTCACAATTTCTCATAAACCTTCTTTCCAATTTTTTTTTTCAGAACTGTCCCTAGTGCTCCTACGATTATTGGTACCGTATCGACTTTTTCATCTTCCATATTCCTTTCAGTTCTCTGGAAAGTTCTGTGTATTTACTTCGTTTTTCTATCTTATTGATCTTCACCCCATGAACTTTGATCTTCATCTCATGAACTTTCATCTTCACCCATGAACTTTGATCTTCACGCCATAAACTTTGAGCTTCATTCTATAAACCTTTATCTTCATCCCATGAACTTTGATCTTCACCCCATAAACTTTGATCTTCATCCCATAAACTTTGTGCTTCATTCTATAAACTTTGATCTTCACCCCATAAACTTTGATCTTCATCCCATAAACTTTGATCTTCATCCCATAAACTTTGATCTTCATCCCATAAACTTTGATCTTCACCCCATGAACTTTGATCTTCATCTCATGAACTTTCATCTTCACGCCATAAACTTTGAGCTTCATTCTATAAACCTTTATCTTCATCCCATGAACTTTGATCTTCACCCCATAAACTTTGATCTTCATCCCATAAACTTTGATCTTCACCCCATAAACTTTGATCTTCATCCCATAAACTTTGATCTTCATCCCATAAACTTTGATCTTCATCCCATAAACTTTGATCTTCATCCAGTTAACTTATTGAAAAGCAGATTTTTCATTCTTTTTTTCTTGCTATGTACTAATGAGTCACCACTTATCAAGAGAAGAATCTTTGGCTGCCACATCACCACTGCAACTTCTGAGATATTGTAATGTAGTCGTTACCTGTCAACACTTGGAAGGGGGAAAAAAAGGAAGGTATTGAAAAACAAATATTTATGAATGTAGTTATTCCTTCTTTTTTTGCAGGGGGGATATCTTCTCTTCTGTTTTTAGTAGTATTGTTGCAGTCGTTAGCAGAAAAATGGTTGTTGGCTTTTAGCTTTGAAGGCAGATTTATTTTCTCCCTTGAAGCTGTATCTTTCTCTTGCTTCCTTTTCGTCTTTTTTTTCTTCTCTCCAGTTTGGTTTACAAAACCTTGGCTATTTATCTCTCCCCACTGGTTTGAACAACATGTTGGTTGTCCATATCTTATTTTATTCTTATTAGCCAGATTAATTTTTGACTATCTTTTTCTGACCAGAAGGATGCATGGAGCCGATATTTACAGACGCTTTTGCACACTTTGTATGTAACAACGACTTCGCATCAGTTGCGCGTTTTATTATTTTATTCATAAATCCCCACAAGTATATTACCAGACTATGAAGAACTGTTCATTAATGCAACTTACAAGATAATATCACTGGATTATGTAACCAAAACCACTCAAGTGTTTCAAACTAATATATCCGTTTCACAGACAAACTTTTTTCTTATTCCTTTAATTTCTTTGGAAAGTTCTGTGTATTTGCTTTATTTTTCTGTCTTCTTGATCTTCAACCCATGAATTTTGATCTACTCCCCATGAATTTTGAACTTCATCCTGTGAATTTTGATCTTCACCCTGTCAATTTTGATCTTCAACCTGTGAATTTTGATCTTCACCCCATGAATTTTAGTGTTTATCCTGTAACAACTATGGCATCATTTAAACATAGTGTGGAATGTTCTTCAATTCACACAATTCGTTCATAGTTTATTCCATTAACACAACCAGCTGTTCATCTCTCAGAAGTTGCAGTGGTGATGTGGCAGCCAACTGCGGTCAAGTAAACATGTCAAATGAACGGCCCATTTCAAGACTCTAGAATGAACGATATTACTTATTGCTCACGGTAGAGCCACTATGAAAGTGAGTACCGCTTTTTTAGTGTTGCTGCTTGCTTTCACGTTTGTCAACATTGTAATCAATATGTATTTATGTAATTGGGTTCAGCCTAGTCAGTCATTGTGTGCTATTTGTATTTGTTAAGTATTTTCTGTTTCAGGGATTCAATAAACAATAAACCCTAATACTTACAACAATAATATGATATTTCTCTCGCTCTCTCACATTTAAGTATAAACTTAAAAAGAATTATTTTATTATTGGAATCCCTTGAGATGAGTCATTTTTATATTTGTCTATTTACTTGTGGACTGTTATCCTCATCTTCATAGTTTTTATTTCACAACGTTTCAGCCAACTATTCCTTCATTGGGTGGTAAACCGCAATAGAATAGGAATGCTGAATCTTTTAACTGTATCTTCAAAAATTACTGCCTTCCATAGTTGTTGTCTCACCATGTTTTGGCCAACTAATCCTTTGGCCTGCTTTGGGTAGGATTGAAACCACTATCTTCAGACAATGCTCACCTGGAACTGTAGAGATTCAATTCTTCTATCTACTACGCCATGGGCCCCGAAACAATAACTATGAAGATAAGGATAAATATTAAAAAGAGTTTTCATAAAAAATATTTCTCTAAAACTGGCTCTCCCCAAAAAACTTTACCCCCAAACTAGAACCCTTGAAAGAAACCCCCAAACCTCTTTCAAAATAGTAAATAAAATCTATTATTATACTAATCCTTAATTTGTTTGTCACCGTCTCCAATTTTAACATAGCAAACGTTTAAAACTTTATGATTAAGGCTGGAACTCAATGTGTTTTGGTTTTGAATCTAGCTGATGGAACCCTTGTCATATTTTTTAAACTTTTGAAATCACTACTATATATTGGGTACACATCAATAGAGAATTGGCTCTATAATAATAAATATGAATCCTGCATAAATTAAAATTTTTAAGCGTATTTTACAACCAGGTCATACTGGGTGAGCACTACTATATATTGGGTACAACATAATAATTAATGGAGTATTGGCTCTAATACAATAAATACAAAATCTGCATGAATTGAAATACGTTTGAGCATATTTTATGACTGGATCATGTCAGGGGTAGGATTACTACTGTATATTGGGTACAACATAATAATCCAAAGAGAATTGGTTCTATTATAATAAATACAAAATCTGCATGCATTAAAATATATTTAAGCATATCTTACAACCGGGCAATGCCAGACGGCCTTCTATATCTGAAAAAATTTTGACTGATCAGCAAAAAAAAAACGACTAATTAGGATATGATTGTTTCTTTCTTTAACAGAATCAGATAGAACATAGCCATTATAGGCTTCCATACTTTCAGTTACTAATGCAGCAGTTACAGTTTCCTGAGGAAAAAAAGGATAGGCTTATGTTCTGACCTTTTCAATATGCATGCTCTGCCTCCTGCTTCATTTGCTTTGCTTTCTCAGGCTGATATGCTCATTATTGTGCTCATTATTGTATGAGATGCGTACCTTGACAGGTGGAACTATCAATCAATTTAAATGAAGAAACACAAGTTAAAATACATATACACACAACTAGCATATAAAATTACCTGGTCGAATTTTCACAGTAAGAATCAAATAGTGTTTAAGTTGACAAAGCAAATGTCTTATTTCTGACTAGTCAAGTTTCATTTGTTAATGTGCTGTGTTATTCGCAATACAGTAATGTCCTTAGCCACAATTCATTTAAAAAAATGACTTAGGTCATCTCTGACGACTTCTACTATGAAACATATTAAGCTATCACCTAAAAATAAAAATTCAGACCCGTTTATGTTAGAATGAGGTATGATCCAATTCGGTTCTAGGATGTGAAACCTCCCAGGTAGTACTTCCTTGCTTGCGTGAAGAGGGTAGCTTAAAAATTGGTATTTCTGCAGTTTATAGCTCATGCTGGAACCAATGTTTCATCGGCATCTTCTATAAACAACTCTCTTTTGTTTGCATGCTTTCCATCTGACTACAATATGGTCGTCTTCAAGTCCAACGTAAACAAATTCTTGATGAGCCGTTTCCCTTAAGTAATCCAATTTACCAAATTTCCACTACTAACGATTACTACGATATCGTCCCATTGACTACTGTACAATCTTTAACCCTTATCCTCGAGTGGCCTCTGGGCCTTGATAAGTGGTAAATCTGTTGTAAAAAAAAAAAGCAACTGGAAGATGTTGAAACATTTAGCCAATCAGATAGCAGCAGATGACAACTAGCAATTGCAAATTAAATATTGCGTAAAATTAAACAAGTCAAGGAAATTGGTTAAAGCGATCAGAAATTTCATTGAGTTAGGACAGACATTTCAATTTCCAATGACAATCATTGAATTTTATCAAAAAACAAACAAAAAAACAAACAAACACCAACTCTCGACTGACTAAACCTTTCGACTTCTTGACCTCAGTTCTGGTGATGTAACCAATTAAAAATAAACAGTAAATAACTCTCAATATAAACTATTTTAAGAATATCATTGAATAGATAGATAAATAGATAGATAGACAGATAGACAGATAGATCGATAATAATTAATTAAATTTTTAACAATTTAAAAAAAAAAATTTTTTTTATATTTTCACCCCAGACAAGGCACATTGCCACTTTGTTGAAGGGGGCTACTATCAGGGACATAAACATCAGGGGTACTGTGTAGGAAGTTGAGCAGTAAGATGTCGATTCACGTTGCACTTGAACTTCTGCATGTCAGTACAGTCGGGGAAGCAGGGACCCGGAAGGGAATTCCAAAGTCTAGCGGTTCTGGGGAAGAAACTACTGGAGTAGAAGGGGTGGGATTTAGCTGCTTGTCGGGTTTGTCGGGGGTATTTACGTCGAGGGGGCACAAGTTCTTGCAATTCGTCAGAGCACTCACCGTCAAAGTACTTGTAGAACAGGCAGAGGAATGCAACATTTCGTCGATGTGACAGAGGCTGAAGTTTAGCTGACAGTTCAGGACCTATCAGATTGGCGACTCTGTTTCGAACCTTGAGACTAGTGGTAGATGCACCAGCCCAAATATGACAACAATACTCCACACATGGGCGAATGGTGGCCTTATAGAGGTATAGGATACTTTCAGGTGTTAATAGCTTTCTAGCACGGTAGAGAGAACCTACCTTCCTCGCAGCTGTCCTGGCAATGTTTTCAATGTAATTGTTCCAACTCATGTTTCCTGTGAACGTTAGGCCAAGGAGTTTAAATCATCTAACATTTATATCTTTTAGTTAACGGTTCATTTAACGGTCTTCTTTAACTCTTTTTTATGGGCTGTGATTCGTCTAGTCTCTGAGTGTGTGTGTGTGTGTGTGTGTGTGTGTGTGTGTGTGTGTGTGTGTGTGTGTGTGTGTGTGAGAGAGAGAGAGAGAGAGAGAGAGAGAGAGTGAGAGAGAGAGAACGTATGTAATACAATGAAACATTGACGACATACCTGTCTTCTGCTGGTACCTCTGGGAGATTCGTCGATCATCGTTGAGAGAGCTGGAACCTGGAACCTGTTGTAACAATGACGCTCTCAAAACAGGAACCCAAGGCAAATGAGTGTTTTTTATATATTTTTTATTATACTCCCAGGGATTTTGTCACAGCAGAACTGGAGTGAATGGCGATCTTTGGCTTGTGGTTTGGAAACCGTCGCCCCCTTATGGGGAGAATTGTTTGAACCAATCTTTTCTCTTTGGTGTCTTAAAAAATCAACTCACTAAAATTAGCCTGGCTTCTTCAAACCAAAACCCTTGAGATGTCAAATCCGGTCCCCGTTTGCATACTCAAGGGTCACCCAGTTTGATACCTGTCACATCATTACCCTTTGACCCTTTGACCCTTTGTGCACCTGCAATGCTTACTCAACTTATCATTTCCCACGATTCAACTATTATTTGATTTGCTAGATAGATAAACAATTAGATAGATAGATAGATAGATAGTTAACTGAATAAACGCTTTCTACCCGGCGTTGCCCGGCAATTACCTAACAAGTTCTTTCAATATCTTTTCTTTGTATAAAAAATATTTTTTACGAAAATTACCATACTATGACTTTTTTCTTGGTTTAAAAGTTTTTTTTTTGGTTTAAAAGTTTTTTTTTTGGTTTAAAAGTTTTTTCTTGGTTTAAATGTTTTTCACAAATCCTACTTAAATATAGTTTATTTACGAATTTAAATCATTCATTTGTCCTCGTAAACAGGATTGCCATTTCGTTGATTTTTTAATAGCTGAAAAATAAATTAATAAATTACTTTGTGAACATTCTAAATTTGCAATAACTTTTAAAGAATTTAAACAGGCAAATAGTAAAAATATAACGTAATATATAGTATATGATAGTTAATATATGACGTAATATATATAGTAGTATATAGCATATGATAGTTAATATATGACGTAATATATATAGTAGTATATAGTATATGATAGTTAATATATGACGTAATATATATAGTAGTATATAGTATATGATAGTTAATATATAACGTAATATATATAGTAGTATATAGTATATGATAGTTAATATATAACGTAATATATATAGTAGTATATAGTATATGATAGTTAATATATGACGTAATATATATAGTAGTATATAGTATATGATAGTTAATATATAACGTAATATATATAGTAGTATATAGTATATGATAGTAAATATATAACGTAATATATAGTAGTATATAGTATATGATAGTAAATATATAACGTAATGTATATAGTAGTATATAGTATATGATAGTTAATATATGACGTAATATATATAGTAGTATATAGTATATGATAGTTAATATATAACGTCTCAGATTGTAATTCATTCATTAAATACTGGTAGAAAATTCATTCTCAGCAATCGACCTAACAGGTTCTGTGTCAGTTCTGTGGTCTTTTATCTGTTGGACTGAGGTATCAGTCCCGAGTAGTACCTAGGAGGTCTACCTTCGCAGGCCATGTCTCCTGGCTTTCAGGAGGGGTAAGTTCATTGTTTGTTGCCTGAGGCACACTGACTAAAGAATGCTGACACGAGATGCCCTAGGAATTTTTGCTAAGCAAGAGTGCTCCTTTTTTACAGGTGCTGGCTTGACTCTTCTCCACTTTCCGACCTTGTGTCACGTCTTCCTTTGGTGGGAAGGAAGTAAATAAACTACCACTCGCCCAGGCATTACCTTCTCCTTCGTAGAACTTGTGTAGTATGTGTTCGTTTGTTATGATATCATCTTTCCATTTATTGGTTCTCAAAAGCAGTATGACTTCATAAAGGATTACTGGAATTTCTAGAAGCAAAAAGTGCCACCATGAATGAAATTTGTCATAAATCTCCAAAGTTTTTGAATAAGAGTGGGGATCATATTGCTAGCTTTTTAGAGCTACACGGGCTAAAATAAAAAAATAATGATCTGGACATGTTTTATACTGTTTTGCGTATTAGCTTTGCCTTTTAGTGAAACTGGTTCTCAAAAACCTCATTTTTTTTAAATCATTTTCTGAACATTGTTTTTCCTAATTATTTTTACAGATTCATAAGAACTCCACAAGCCAGATTAAAGACTTTGAGGGTCTGGATCTGGTCCGTGGACCATAGTTTGGAGACCTCTGTTATAAAGAATCAATTGTAGTTGCAAAAATATATGGAAGTATATGGTCCTCTTTTGGAAAGTAGTATAGTATATGTTCGGCCATAACATATACAAGCAAAATATGCAACATGTATTTTCTAGTTTTAAAAGTGATTTGGCAAGAAAGTGGTTTATAGTGGAATCACAAAGTGATTCCGATGAATGCAAAAAAGCAAATGGCTTGAATTAGTTACCTTCTTTGTTCAGTTCACTAAAATAAACAGTCACGAGAAACAGATAATATCATCCACCTACACCTGAAAGCACCGAATAACATTGCTACCCCTCTCTCTGTGTCTTTGGCCAGGGTAGGCAAGTCGCAAAGAAAAGGACTCAATGACTCACATATCAGCTTTCTTCATCTTGCACATGTATTCTTACGCACTAACAAGAGTCAGGTAAACAGAAAAGAATTGCTATTTACAGATATACTCACAGTAACAAAAAACAAGGTAAACCAACGCACATACTCACACAATGCCACTCTGACAAATACTCGTATATATATATTACTTACATGCACATGTTATTCACCCTATGAACATTTTGACTTTCTAAACTCTTTTTACTAAACATGTGTTTACATAAATGAACATTTTCATGATTGAAAGTAATTTTTATATTCTTATCTCTTGTATAAAAATGTTTTGTTATAAAATTTAATTTTTAAAAATTTTTCATTCACATAACTCTACTTATGTTATAATTAGCACTTGCTAATTGGTGACCCTTTCTATTCTCTCGATGTTTTATTTCCATTTTTATATGCATGCCCATGTGCATTTTTTTTTTTTACATAGGCGTCACCTCTTATCAATGCCGATAGGCCACTCAAGGATAAGGGTTAAAGAGTGTACAGTAGTCAAAAGGCAATATAGAAATCGATAGTAATGGAAGTTCGGTAAATTTGTTAACTTAAATGGAACGGCTCATCAGAAATTTGTTACATTGGACTTGAAGACAACCATATTATAGACAGCTGGAAAGCAGGAAAATGGTAGACAATTCCACGGGCGTGCAGTTCTAAGAAAGAAGCTTTGTTCATGGAATCTACGTTTAGGTTCAGGCACAGATAAAGAGTGGGAGAAAATTATTGATAGTGATTTCTGCTAGATGGGTGTTTCTTATGAAAGTTTGGCGAGGGGTGACCATAAATTGAAGCTCAGTCGAACACTTTCCATGAAAATAACGATAAAGCAGAGACAAACTTGCAACATCTCTTCTGTGAGATAGAGGTTGCAGCGAAAAGAAAAGGACATCTCCCACGAGGCCACGAAGTCTATTTTGAACCCTATCAAGGTAGGACAAGTCCTTTCTAGCAGCTCCTGCCCAGATATGGCAACAGTATTCCATCCTTGGACGTATCTGGCTCTTATATAGATAGAGAATTGCATCAGCAGTGAGATATCTACTAGATCGATAGAAGGATCCAACCATTTTTCCAGCGGCTTTGGCAACAGATTTGATGTACGTATTCCATTTAAGATTAGGAGTAAAGGTCAAGCCCAGAAGCTTGTCAAAACTTGAGGCCTCCTGAAGACGAGAGCCATTCATTTCAATTGATGCCATATATATCTTTTATTCTATTCCTTCGCTAAAACATAACAAGTTGTCACCCAAATTATATTAAATGTTGCTGTAGTTCTTGGCAATACCTAAAAGTGTGCAAAATGGCCTCTTACAAAGGCAGGCACCACGCCACAAGTTTATTTGTCGTTTGCAGAAGTCGGAAAATGATGAAAGAAAATGTACAAAAGACACAAGACAGAGCTAAAGGATGATCATATTTGTGCATAAATAATTACAATAAATTTTACAAAAATTACGGAAAAAAATACACAATGAATGTGGCACAATGTCAAATTGTGTGGGGTTAAGATGGAGGTCGTGCGTCATGTTTTTGGTCTATTCTTTTAAACATGTTCAAATTATCACAATATCGTATTCGCACTAAGCATTCCTACTTATCATTATCATTGGATTTTGATGTTTTTTATTTGTGCTAATCGCCTGAGGCGCCCTGCTGGGAATGCCAACAGGGTTGCAGAGTCAGAGGCCTCTTCCTTTGGAGCACTGACTTTTTCAATCCAACTTTCCGACCCTTATGTCACAGTTTTTGAGGTGGGATAGGAATAAATACTCAGTTTCATCATTTAGGGGTGTGGGGATGTCCACAAAAAAAAACAGGTAGTATTTACAGTAAAAAAAGATAAAAAAAAACTTAGGTGATTAGTTAGACCCTCTCAAATCGATCAAGCTAGAAATGAGCTTCTCGTTGTTTTTCAGGGTCTTTCCACTGCCGGAAATAAGTGAGTCAGTTCCTAGATGAGGGCAGAACTTATTGAAGAGGTGTGTGAAAAAAACGGGGGTTTCGTAGAAAAGAGATGAAAAATAATATGTGCATTAAAATTATTAAATTAAACAATAATACAGAAAATTCGATGCAACTGTCCTATAATAGCAAAATTCGAAAAACATGATTAAAAAAAAAAAACAATGCTATCTACTAACTTTTTGTGTCAATAATGTGCATGTCAGAAGCACTTAAATATTACCGCATTATTTAAAAAACACAAGTTTTCAAACTTTATTGTAAAAAACTCTCGTCATATTCTGGGGAGAACACGTGATATATAGTTACAAGGGAAGTAACTCAGTTATGCTAAAAACAAGGCAAGTAACTCATATTTATCATTGTTAACGCACAATTTAGTAAAAAATAACACCCTATTTACTTCCCTTGAAACTCTCTAGTGTTTTTTTTTTAACCAAACATTTGCTAATTTTCATCCAAAAATATTTTCTTTAATAATTTTTCTATTTTATCGTTTTTCATAATTTTTGGATATATTCATTACTATAATATGACAATTAAGTAGAGACTATTAGTTTACCTTAAAATTCAATATTAAAGATTTCGCTATTATAATGTAGTTGCACCAGAAAAGTCTTTGCAAAACTAATTGTATTTGCAGCTTAAATCCAACAATAATAAAAAATATTCTTTAATGTCAGCAAAAAGTAGACGACTGCCTGAATTGTTCAGGTTTAAGTCGTCATCTTCAAATTAAGGAGAAATTTCCTTACTTGTTGACCAGGGATCCCATTCAGTTATTAAACCTGACTTGGTGATATGGGACAAGAAGAAGCAACCTTAGTAAAAGTTAGCATCCTCAATGATGCCAAGTTAAACAAAGCTTAAAGGGAAAGATAACAAAATGCCAAGATCTTCAACTGGACTCATGAAAAGGAATTTCAAAAACCAACTGTTGAATATATCCGGTGAACCGAGTGCAAGAGATATTCAAACAACTGCACTTAAATGGACGGCTAGAATCTTAAAAAGATATCTCGGTTGGAATATATGAGATAGCAGGTGAATGTTCGGCGTCTGGTAGGATGCCCCATCCCCAGCTTGAATAAAGTGATAAGAAAATTAAAAAAATAAATAAAAGGAAGAATAAGATATTTTATATTCAGCCCGCTAAAATAAGTGCCTGTTGATTGGCCAACCAAATAGCGCTTTTTCAGCATAGGAGAGGCGGCGTGACAGACCAGAAGTAAATTATTTCACGCTTGGTCTACCATAGGTGAATTAACAAGAAATTGCCGAAAGAAATTATCGTATTTTTAGTAAAATGCGCAGTTATTTATCGATTTCTTCTTTTTTTGGTATCGATTCTTCAAAGCATTTCCTATTTAATGGCATATTAGTAATGTTGGGATCACTAAAAGAAAATTATTAATTTACTTTTTAAAGGCCACAAAGTGGGTGTTCAATTTAGTAGAACGTTATAAGTGAAAACTAATCCCCGACGATAAAAGTCATAATGTATTTTTCATTTTTTTTTTTTAATCTGAAAGTTAAGTTTATAATCGATGACATTAACGTGAAAAAAAGTTTTAAAAAAGTATAACGTGGAATTTAGAGGTAGGGGCAATTTCGAGGACAACCATTTAATAAAATGACCCTTCTCAAGATCAACATGCAAGTATCTGGAAGATCAAATTAAAAATTTGCGAGCGTTTTCGCGGAAAAGAAACAAAGATAATGATGATGGTGATGATTATTATTATTATTATTATTATTATTATTATTATTATTATTATTATTATTATTATTATTATTATTATTATTTAATAATAATAATAATAATAATAATAATAATAATAATAATAATTAAAAAAAAAAAAAAAAAAAAAAAAAAAGTTTTCGTACGGCATTTTCCGTCGGGTTACGTAACCTGCCCGGAATATTCCGACAATAACACGGTCCGTATTCTGCATAAGTACCATTCTCTTTTTTTTTTAAAGAGTATGCCTTACTTCGAGTCTGCCATTTTATTTTTTAAACCTGCACCTGTTTCGCCAAGCAAATTGATTAGAGTTACCTTGTAAATAATAGTGATAATTTTTATTCCATCTTCTTACAGTAAACTCGTTAACCGCCCACACCTACTCGCTTAGTCTACCGTCTGCAGAAAAGATCAAACCGCACGTTTTTTTTTATTTTTTTTTTTTTTGCCGCTGGACAACTTCATTAGATCCACCCTCCACCCGATGTCAGTCACTTCAAAGAGCCCAAAGCACTGATTTCAAAATACCTTGTGTTCATTTAGTTGTTCTACAAAAACTAAATGTTTCTATCAGTTTCTGGCAAGCTTTTTTTTTTCACACCTCATTCGTACAATCAATCTGTTTTTTTTGTTTTTTTTATTGAGTCATAAAACAAGAAAACATCCTTAATGAGTTGTATGTATTCTTGAAGATGAATAAACGCAATTGGTTCTTATTTCGAATTCAACCTAATATATATATATATATATATATATATATATATATATATATATATATATATATATATATATATATATATATATATATATATAAAATGAAAATTACAATTGAATTTACCAAAATGATCCAAGATGGTAAAATTAAAGTAAATTATAAATATTAAAGAATTAATATTTATAAAATTATCTCAGCCAAATAAAAAAGCTCGATAAAACCAAATAGGAAATAGAGCTTATAATATGAGCAAACAGTTAATAAAATATGTTAAAATAACACTTTGAAATGAGTTAAAAACATATTTAATCTGAAAAGGAAACACTAGATAAATGGATAGTCCTTAATCCGCGGAGTTTCGAAGAAATACTTTCCTTCTCATCAGAGGGTAGGAATTAGCAAAATGCGGGATTGGATTTTGCATGCAGAAGTATTTGATGAAACAACAAGTAAGTCAAAGATCTTACTTGAAAACAAAAAAAAAGAGTGAAGCAGAGAGAATATGGTAAAGAAAAAGGTGATTACACACGAATGGATAGTCTGGTGGAAGATAAAAAATCCAGTGACGGTAAAATCCAAATGTAAAACTTCAAAAAAGTTAAAAGAATTTCCATTTGTAAAATCCAAGGAGATCCCGTAATTAGAAGAAGATGGTCCATAATAATCCAAAGGTAGAAATCCATGGAATAATTCACAAAAATGTGTAGAAAGGAAAGTATTTCTTCGAAACTCCGCGGATTAAGGACTGATGAGAAGGAAAGTATTTCTTCGAAACTCCGTGGATTAAGGACTATCCACTTATCTAGTGTTTCCTTTTCAGATTAAATATGTTTTTAACTCATTTCAAAGTGTTATTTTAACATGTTTTATTAACTGTTTGCTCTTATATATATATATATATATATATATATATATATATATATATATATATATATATCTTTATGATGTACGTAACCGTCACAATACGAAGATGTCATATTCCAAAAATCACGTAAATTGATCAAGTAATTTTATCCTTAACTAAAATGTTATGAGTAAGCAAAAAAGAACCATCTGGCATCGCCATCTTGAAAGAAAGCAAACAAGCGCAGATAAGTCCACAATAATAGTCAAACTTGTGAGATAAGCCCTGTAAATGCTACTAATTTCACATTAATCGTTTTAAATCGTTCAAAAATGATTTTCTTAATAAAAATGAAACTACTTGATCAATTTATGTAATTGTCGTTCTGTGACGGGTACGTAATCATGAGGTTTTTCTGTAGTTTTAATTTTTGTTTTTCATTAGGTTGAATTCTAAATAAGAACCAATCTGTTTTAATTAGTTGTACAAGGTACCTTAAATAAGTTTCCAGACTTTATTCGTATTGATAGTGCACACATGAAACTCTAGTCGCCTGTAAAAGTAATCTCCTCTGGCTGCAACACACTTGTTGTACCGTTCCAACAATTTCTAGAAGACCTCATGAAAGTTCTCTTGTGTGAGCATGTCTATGACCCTCGTCACAGCTTCTTTCATCTCTCAATTGTCTCATAACGACAGACTCTAAGGTTTTCCTTGGGCTTAGGGAATAACCAAAAGTCACAGGGAACAAGATTTGGAGGATAGGGAGGGCGAGGAACTGTCTTGATGCCCATCTTGATCAAATAGTCTGTGATAAGAATGAAGTTGTGGACTGGTACATTGTCTTGGTGGAATGCCATTGACCTGATTTGAAGAATGCTGACCTCTTCCAATGGAATCTCTTCATGAACTCCCTTAAAACCTCAACAGAATATTCCTTGTCCATCTAGTGGGAACCTCGTGCATTTCAATTATGCCCGTGCTGTCAAAAGAAAGCGATCATCATGTTTCTGGTGGATTTGCTCTGTCTGGCCTTCTTGGGTCTAGGAGAGCCAGTATTCGTTCGACACCTTTCGGCGGTTTATGTAATCTGCCCGGTATATACCGACAATAATGCGGTGCATATTCTGCATAAGTGCCATTCTTTTTTTTTTTTTTTTTTTAAAGATTATGCCTTAAAAATGTAATTTATTGAACGAATTAAGCTTTCGATTACAGTAAAAAAAAATTTATACACTAAAAAATAAATAACAAACAATAGCAAGAACTATTAATCCAAAATGGGAAAATATCCAACGTCAATTGCATTTCAAAAATGTAACAATAAATATTAAATAATGGTTAACTAAAAATATTAAATAATGGTTAACTAAAATAAAATTGAGAAGGAAATCGGGAGGCGAATAATAATTTATTAATAAAAACGACCCTTTTCGAAACCATCATGCAAGTGTTAGAAAGTTTCGCCTGATGTCTTGGCAGACCGAAAGAAGGTTCGAGGCGTTTCCACAGTGGTAATGGAGAAACGCTCATAAAGCCGAGTCAATTCAAGTTGGTTCTCGGTGTGGCGAGACATTAACTGTTCCAGGCTGTTAAGAAAGTTGTGCGTTGATGGGCCTGTAGGGGAATAAATAAGAGCACCGGATTACCGGTGTAGGGTAAGGAGAGAGGTCCCTTGAAAAAAGAAGAGGAGAGTCCGTACACATGAAGCACGGACGCAAAAAGTTCTTCTCCTAAAAGACAATGTTAGACAGGCAGAGTACAACTCTAGAATACAGTCCTCACTCCTCCCGTAAACCCCACTATTGAAGTGAGTAATCTTTTTACCTTAATGTTCTGAATTGCAGTGTTGTCATGTTTTCATGTTTGTTAATAAATTCTTGTCGTTTATACTTGTTGTACGTTTAGTAATTATTAAAGCTGGTCGGTAGTTTAGAAGAACCTAAACCCGTACCAACAGGCCTATCACCCCACTTGTCTCCATGGCGATCGGTTGAAATACAGACTTGTCGTCGAAAAAGTCGACATATTTTGATTGTTCGCGGTTCCCTATAAGTTGTTTCAACCATTTTCGATAAAGAAAGAAAGTTATTTGTAGTTAAATTTCTTTTGTTTAAATTAATAAATCTAATATATAAAAAGCTATATGTCTGTTTGTCTCCATATTTTCAAACTCTATCTCCCCCGAAACTAAAAGTCGCAGAGCAGCGCTATGAACGTCTAATGATTGGATTCTTTTTTTGTTTAAATAGACCGTTCTTTTACGGATCTTAGCCAGTTAAAATAGTTTTAAGGGGTCGAAAACGGGTCAAATGGTAAAAATCGTTATACATTTTATACATTTTTCTTAGTTTATTTTTAATTTTTAATCGGTTTATATGCGTGTCACGTTGGTACAGTGGTAACGTCACCAGCTATGAATGCTACAGTTTCGATTCTAGCTGATCGCACCCAAATACTTTTTTTTTTAATACTTTTGAAATCACGACTCTATAATGATATATACAAACTCTGGACAAATTAAAATATCGGGTTTGTATTACTGTACACATAGATTCGAAAAAGTTGTCAAAAAACAAATAAAGAACAAATAAATGTTATCAAAGGAAAGATAAGTTACTTTTCTACCTAACTGGATATAATTCACGTGTTTTTATTCAGTGTAACATGTTTATTCAGCTCGAAAAACATGCAATGTTTACCGATGTATTGGAAAATTCAAAATGGCAGCCGACTGTCTCTCGGAGAGGGTACGTTTGGGAAAAGGTATTATAAATAATAAACTAGACAAAATACTGTTAGAAAACAACCGAATACATGTCAACTTATGTCACGGTAACATATATTGAGCGAATTTCTAACAGTATTTTGTCTAGTTTATTATTTATAATACCTTTTCCCAAACGTACCCTCTCCGAGAGACAGTCGGCTGCCATTTTGAATTTTCCAATACATCGGTAAACATTGCATGTTTTTCGAGCTGAATAAACATGTTACACTGAATAAAAACACAAAAAATATATCCAGTTAGGTAGAAAAGTAACTTATCTTTCCTTTGATAACATTTATTTGTTCTATATTTGTTTTTTGACAACTTTTTCGAATCTATGTGTACAGTAATACAAACCCAAAATATCATATTGAAGCGTATTTAAAACCCGGGCAAAGCCGGGCGCTCCCCTCCCGTTAGTTTATTCGTTAAATTAAACTTTTGATTACAGTAAAATTCGTACCGTAAAACAATTATTAATAAAAGATAATGCTTGCCAATTGTCGGTGGCTGTGATTTCATAGCTGAACGTTTCAGCACCTTCCGGCGGTTTACGTAACCTGCCCGGAATATGTCGACGATAACATGGTCCATATTCTGCATAAGTTCCAAGAGAACTTATTTCCATCTTTCTCTTTTCCTTTTTCTTTTTTGAAAGCATGTTGTTTATTCGTTTTGTCTTCTACGTGGTTGGTTGGTTGGTTTTATTGTGTTGTGATAAACAAAAATCACGTTATATGGTTCTCGAATATTTCGTCTATTGTTTATCTAAAGTCAGAGAAAGTGTGGAATCAATTTTCCATGCACGAATCTGTGTCTTTATTACTCGACTCTCCTAAAAAACCCGGATCTTTGATTCTTGAATATCTTCGCTTTAATCGTGTCGACTCCAGTTAACTGAACCAGATGTTTCGTGGCGTGGTTGTTGACCTTGATAGAGACCATCTTTGGGCGTCTTTGTGTATTATAGCCAAGGACCATACGACATTTAATATGAATTGAAGAATTAAAAAATTTTTACTTGGGAGTCATCACTTATCAAGGTCTAAAGGCCACTCGAGGATAAGGGTTAATGACTATAAGGTGGTAGTATAGTAATCTTTAATAGTGTAAATTGGGTAGAATTTGATTATTTATGGGGCGACTCAGCATGAACTTGTTTACATAGGATTTGAAGGCGACCATGTTGTATTCAACTGAGAAGCAGATCAGCGGAATAGTGTTCCACAGGCGGGCAGTTCTGGAAGATAAGCTTTGTTTGCTTTGCCCGTGTTCATGCGTTTAGATTTAGGCACAGATGGGGAGTGGGAGAAATCGTATATAATGGTTGTAGCTAGTCGAGTGTTTTTGTGAAAGTTTGGCAAGGGGGGTCATAGATTAAAGCTCAGTCGAACACTTGCCAGGCTCGCCACGTCACTTCTGTTATTGTTTAACGAAGGAATAAAATAAACTGATATAACGTATATGTGATCAAGTATGCATAATAAAATAATATAAAATAAAACATTGAAATAATAGAAGGATCACCAAATCGCAACGACTACCTAAAACACAAAGTTTTATGTATGAAAAAAATAGAAATTTATCAGAAAATGCTTATATATTATCTATCTATCTATCTATCTATCTATCTATAAATTTGTTTTTTTTTGTTGTTTTTTTTTGTGTATACATATTCATATTTAAACCCCCTTTTTTCTATTTATTTAGTTATTTATTTGCTTCCCCACTGAGCAAATTAGGCACAATGCGTTTTTTTAATGTGGAGAGTGAAGGGGAGGGGGATCAATTCCCCCTGAGAGGGAACTGGATAGTGACAATTAGTATGAAGGGTTATCCCCTACATTGACCAAAACTGATTGCACAAGAGCAATGGTCTGATATGTGGGGTTACCCCCACATATTGCTTTGATTGCAGTATCTGCTGGAACAGATACTACACTTTGATAGCAGAAAAAAAGATCTTGGCCCAAAGGCCAAGCAAAAAAAAGGCGAACCTTTTTTCTGTTTATTTAAAAAGAAAATACAACTTTGTTATATATGGATCGTGGAATTGCATTCGCTAGCAAAAGATCTAGCTAATTTGCATATTCTTATAAACATTCATTTTAATTAATTCTCTATTAGTTTTTTTTTCGGTTTTCTTATAGGATGATCATCTTTAGTTAATTATTACGTTTAATTATATTTCTGCAGATATTCTACATGATCTAAAAGTTTATAGTAGGCACAAAACACTTTCCATATATATTTATTATGCATCTATAGTTTTGTTTAAAAAATTTGCCTGTCAAACTCCTCTGTCAGTTTTTGGTCTACAGACATGAAACTTCATATATAAGGTATTTGAACCCCAAAGGTAGTATGTTCTTGTTTCATCAGCCATGACCGAGCAGAAGTCTTAAGTAATTTGCAGTTGCATTCTTAATATCATCTGGACTGAGTATAGAACCTTCAACCTCTCGAAAAGTGTCACTTAGAACTGAATTATACTTAGTACTTTATCCATTATGCCATAGGTTGTTGCGGACTTTTCTATTTTTGTATTAATTCGGTTCTGTATTAGTTTGATATTATGTTTCTAATTGTTTTTTTTTTTTTAGGTGATGATTAATATTATACATCCAAAATATGTCGGTAGTTACATCGCCTGAAATGTTATGCAAATAAAACTCAAGATGAGAACAGCAGTTCGAATGACCCAAATAATACAAATTATCAACCCTCATCTCAAAAATTGTAAAAGATTAGCAATGTAGCTTTAAAGAATACGGATTGATATTTGTCAAAAAATAACTAGCCAATCAGAATTAAGTATGCAGTGTGTATAAAAAATATTAATGATAAAGTTCTAACGAAACAGACTTACTCTACTTTATATAGTAGATATAGAAGACGACTTGAGACGAGAGAAGGTATTACATGGAAGACAGATCCATTTATTCTACGAAGCAATTTGGAAGATCGAGCGTGATGATATCAGTTATGGAACATTTCTCTCAACATATGCAAACACTTTGAAACAGTTTGAAGCAGTTTTAAACACGCCAATCACATATTTCCGCTTATTTCTCTTTAACATCTGTGAAAGCATTTCAAATAAATTCGCCTAAAGATTATCATTATCATAAAATCTATTCACACTAAAAAGCTTTTACGTTTTTTTTTTAGACAGTTTAGAATTTGTTATAAACTACAAGTTTTGCCCATTAAAAACAGGAAAATATTATAACCCGTTGACTTAGAATTAGTGGTTTATGGCCAATTGATGTGTGAATATGGTTAGATTTGTGCTTATTTTTTGCATTAAATACTAAATCTATAATAATTCCTACTAATCCTTAACTGTGCATCGAAAAGATGCCATAATACTTAGTTTGCTGCACCCTGTCATAACAAAACCCATACAAAATTTCAGCCAGTTTTCCAAGAAAAATTCTCGAGTAAATGTGATATTGTGGTGACTAATATCTATTAACTATCGAAAGAATACTATAATGCTTGGTTCGCTGCACCTTATCATAGCAAAGGTCCATACAAAATTTCAACCAAATCGGTTAAGAAAAAGTTGAACAGAGAAACTAAGAAAATATAATATAGATATGGTGCTTAATGGTCGACTCACTCGTACTGCAAACCAATTTTCTAATAGTGAAACAGACCATGTAAGAGGAAAGCCATGTTGCGAAATCTATTAAGTTCATATGCACAATTTATGAACTAATCCCTTAGATCTGACAGTGAATTACATACAATGACTAAAGTTAACTTCCTTTTAAGCAATAACAATGAAGAGTATTTTATTTGTAGCAGGAACTGGCAGGTAAGGCTGCTAAAAGGGAAGAAGGAAAAGAAAGTTCTTTTAAGGTCGTATTCGGTCAATCAGTGCCGTGTCGTCTCTGGCTGGATAGCAGTTGTCTCAAATTGAGACTGTCAATGCTATAGCGAGATGTCCGGTGGACAGGGGATGAAAGAGGATAGATCTTGTTAGGCTGGCGGTTCGGATCTGACTGCTGACGTTCCCTCTAGACTTTTAGGGAGCAGGTGAATCAATGCGCCCTGTTAGCTGATTGATCAGTCTGTGGCTGGAGAACTCAGAAGAGGGGGTATTGATTCACAAGAGAAAATAGTTCTCTGTGACTGCTACAAATTACAATGAAGTATTGCATTGTGGCGCAATGTGTCGATTATAACAGAACCGCTCTTTATGTTTTGTGACGTTACGATAAAGAATCGGGAATGAGAAATCAGGAACGATAACTCGACAACAAGACAAAAAAAAAAAAACGTAACGAAATAAGTTCCTAAAATAACATGAAAATGTTGTCTGAGTTACACAATGAACGGATACAAATGTAATATTTTTATTTCTTAAATGTTTTTATACGTGATATTTTTACAGAGGTTTTAGTTTAAATATATTCTAGAAAGGTAGCATAGTCGTTACATGTCAACACTCGGGACCCACACGTTGGAAACAATATAATTATTTGCACTTACTTGCCTCTACGCAAGGGACAAATGAGATACAAGGTTGGTTTGAAATGGGATAAGAATCGGTTTCTAAATATTAATGTTTTTATTTTAGTATGGTCCGTATTCTGAATAAGTGCCCAAAAAAGTAATTTGCGGAAGGTTTAAAGACAAAATTAAATTACTGAAAAAAAGCACAAAAATAAATTAATAATTTAATAGCAGTTAACTATTTAGGAATAAATTGGTAGACACAGCAAGCAGAGATCATGGGGTGCGCATTTCGCTCTTGGTGGTTATCAAAGTTTTCCTCTCAGTTATTACAGCATTATTGGCAATGTGTCCCACGCAGTGTTTATAGACGCACTGATCTAAAACCTTCGTTTCTCTGTCAACCTTTGATATCTGTGACGTCATGCGTCATGTTAACTGATATCTTTGTTTTGACTCTACTTTGACTTCTTTTTTTTTTTTTAATTGCATTTTCACCCCAAACAAGGCACAGTGCCACTTTGTTATAAGGGACTACTATCAGGGACATAAGCATCAGGGGTACTGTGTAGGGAGTTGGGTAGCAAGATGTCGGTTCATGTTACACTTGAACTTCTGCATGTCAGTACAGTTGGGGAAGCAGGGACCTGGAAGGGAATTCCAAAGTCTAGCGGTTCTGGGGAAGAAACTACTGGAGTAAAAGGCTCTCTTACATCTAGGGATCTCTACCGTGAAGGAGTGAGATTTTGCTGCTTGTCATGTTTGTCGGGG
Organism: Euprymna scolopes; assembly: GCF_053919585.1. Lineage (NCBI taxonomy): Eukaryota > Metazoa > Mollusca > Cephalopoda > Sepiida > Sepiolidae > Euprymna > Euprymna scolopes. The sequence goes on from NC_136493.1 coordinate 9,103,900, forward strand.
GTATTTACGTCGAGGGGGGCACAAGTGTTTGCAGTTCGTCAGAGCATTCACCGTTAAAGTACTTGTAGAACAGACAGAGGGATGCAACATTTCGTCGATGGGACAGAGACTGAAGTTTAGATGACAGTTCAGGACCTATCAGATTGACGACTCTCTTTTGAAACTTGTCTAGGAGCGAGAGACTAGTGGCAGATGCACCAGCCCAAATATGACAACAATACTCCATACATGGGCGAATGGTGGCCTTATAGAGGTATAGGATACTTTCGGGCGTTAATAGCTTTCTAGCATGGAAGAGAGAACCCACCTTCTTTGCAGCGGTTCTGGCAATGTTATCAATATAATTGTTCCAACTCATGTTTCCTGTGAACGTTACGCCAAGGAGTTTAAAAGATGTACTTTCAGATAAAGAGTCTTTGACCTTTGCTATTGGTGGTAGAGAAGGTTTCTTGTAATTATTGAAGGAAACAAGTTTAGTCTTGACAGCATTGAATGCGATCATCCATTTTTGTTCCCATTCCACTACAGATCAGAGGTCATCCTCTAGTGTTTCTGCCATTTCTTTAGATATGTGTTCATTTGTTTTCCTGTTGTGTCAGTTATAGAGCGTGGTGTCGTCAGCATATATACCTGTTGTGTCTGCACAAATAATTAACAAGAACACGGAAAATAAAGATATAACAATAATATATTAGGCAGAAAAGTTATATACATATTTACATGTCTTCAGATATACTTCAATTGGAGATATTCCGGCAGGTGGTGTGTTGCATGTCTTACTGGAGGCAACATAGGCGTCTTGCCTATTTGGCGGCCGTTGCAGAACTACCCCGGTATTGGTGATTGATACATTTATATATCTCACTCACCCACCTATGTTAATTAGTGGGCGTCTCCACAACAATACCCATCTCACAAATAATTTTGTCAGGGAGGTAATTTCTGAATATTAGGAATAACAGAGGTCCAAGGATAGACCCCTGAGGCCCTCCCACATTTATATCATATTGTTTAGATGTATGACCGTCAAAGACAACCTGGATTTTTCTCTTATCTAAGAAGGATTTATGTTATGTATGCTTCCAGTGATACCATATGATCTGATTTCTTGAGAAGACCCTCATGCCATACTCTGTCAAAAGCCTTAGATATATCTAGAGCTACCGTTCTACCCTCCCCCGCTTTGTCCAGTGACTAGTATATACGTTCTGAGATTACAGTTGGGATGTCTGCTGTGGAACGGGCTTGCCTAAATCCATATTGTTGGTCAGTAAGAAATTTAGCATCTGTAAGCATCTGGCATCAATTGAAATGAATGGCTCTCGTCTTCAGGAGGCCTCAAGTTTTGACAAGCTTCTGGGCTTGACCGTTACTCCTGATCTTAAATGGAACATGTACATCAAATCTGTTGCCAAGGCCGCTGGAAAAATGGTGGGATCTTTCTATCGATCCGGTAGATATCTCACTGCTGATGCTATTCTCTATCTATATAAGAGCCAGGTACGTCCAAGGATGGAATACTGTTGCCACATCTGGGCAGGAGCTGCTAGAAAGGACTTGTCCTGCCTTGATAGAGTTCAAAATAGACTTCGTAGCCTCGTAGGAGATGTCCTTTTCTCTTCCCTGCAACCTCTATCTCACAGAAGAGATGTTGCGAGTTTGTCTCTGATGTATCGTTATTTTCATGGAAAGTGTTCGACTGAGCTTCAATCTATGGTCCCCCCTTGCAAAACTTTCACAAGAAACACTCGTCTAGCTGAAAACACTATCAATAATTCCCTTCACTCTTTATCTGTGCCTAAACCTAAACATAGATTCCATGAACAAAGCTTCTTTCTTAGAACTGCACGCCTATGGAATTATCCTCCGTTTTCCTGCTTTCTGGCTGACTACAATATGGTTGTGTTCAAGTCTAATGTAAATAAGTTCTTGATGAGCCGTTCCATATAAGTTATCAAATTTACCGAATTTTCATTACTAATGATTACTATATTGTCCAATTTCTACTGTACACTCTTTAACCCTTATCCTTGAGTGGCCTCTTGGCCTTGATAATGTGGTGATGCCTATGTAAAAAAAAAAAAAAAAGGTGATGTTAATTATGGTTAATTATGGTCTCAAATATTTTGACGAAAAGTGGGAGGAGGCTAATGGGGCGATAATTTACTGGGTCAGTTCTTTTGCCAGAATTCTTGAAAACTGGTACTACAGAAGCAGTTTTCCAGCAGGCAGGGAAGCAAAATTCATTAAGGCATTTGTTGTAAAGTTTTGAGAGAACTGGAGCTACTTCGGCGGCGCACTTTTTTAATAGCACAGCCAGGATGAGATCAGGTCCACATGCTTTTGCAGTGTCAAGATTTCTTATGATAGTATGCATCTGAGAAGGGGTGATTTTCAGATCGTCTAGTGTGGCGTCTATCCGCAAAGGAAAGTAAGGGAGGGGGTGGTTAGCAGGGTCCAGTGTGGAGTTGGAGGCAAACCGTCTGGCAAGCATGTTAGCCTTCTCAGTTGCAGAGCAAACAACCTCATGATTGTTGGATAGTGGGGGAATTGTTGATTGCCCATTATTTACTACGCTGTTGTAGATTTTCCAGAAGTCACAGGTTCCTAGTTTCTGTGCTTCGATGCGTTTTTTGGTGGTTTCAGTAAATTCTCTCTTAGCTGTCGCTATTTCTTTCTTACAGCTATTTCTGGCTTCTATATACTTCTGTCTGTTTGATCTGGACATGTCGGTTAAATTTGTGGTATGCATGCTGCCTTTTTGGGGAGAGTGGGGCTTGCTATAAAATTTGAGCGTGGGAACATGTGCTTCAATTGCCGTTTTGAACCATCCTGTGGTCATTTGCGCAATGTTCAGCAGGAAGTGAAAAAATATTCTGCCATGGAGCATCCCTGATGAGATCCCTGATGACCTCCCAGTCAGCCTTTTTATAACATCTCGTTATTTTGAGCAGTGGCTCTTCAGTTTTGACTCTAGAGTTTAGGGCGATTTCAACCATTACCTCTGCATGATCGGCATTCCCTAGAGGACTGTGGGCATTCGTTACACAGTCATCGGGAACTGTGGTCAAAAACAGATCAAGAAGTGATGCGTGTTGTTCTTGCTGGGCTGGGAAACGGGTTGAAAATGTACCATCTGTGATTTAACCTCATCCCTAACTTTCAGGTTGTCTTTTCCTGCTATTTTTGTAAGAACTGATTTATTTGCTAAACTTCCTGTCACTTCAATCTGTACTTAGTTCGATCCTTGTCAAGAGTAATACTGGTTAATGGAATCACTATCTGACATAGCTTCACAAATATGATAACCAGATAAAAAATGTCAAAGGTACACTATATTATTAAGTGCTTTATTCTTATAAAACATTAATTCGTTAGTTAATTTATAAAAAAAATAAATAGTTGCATGATTCATTTCTGAGGAGGAAATAGAGAGTTGACAAGTGAATCTACTTGTCTATCGAGTGAAGACCCGCATTATTTCTTTTACTTAACTGGTAAAGTGCCTAGTCTTCACTTTACTGCATCATCATATAGAATTATATCATTTAACTACAATGTTTTTGGCATTAAAGAACCTAATGATAGATTATAAAATAAGACGAATGCTAAACAACCAATACGCTTGCGTTGTAAGTTCGATTATTGTGAGTAGCGTGTATTAAGATGAAGTCATAAAAGAGTTAATTTAGACCAAGTGTAGATTTAGCACACCAAACATGCTGAAGAACATTTGTTGAAGCTGAGTGAAAAAAATAGAACAAAAGATCATAACTTGAACCTCATGTTTCCAAAACATAAACTCACTTTCAAACTAGCGAGGAGACGAATGTTCGACATTTCCGATGCTTTTATTATCAAAATCGAAATCGGTGAAATCGACCATTTTTCAATCAAATTGATTAATTACCTGCCCTAGTCGGGGACCTACCGAGGGGCATCAGAAGAAAGCTTTATATTACTTAGTCCACAATACACTATAGCCTCCTGGGTATGACACTAAACTACATGCAGCAGCAAGACTCAGATCAGGAGATCTGGTGTCTGATGAGAATGTCACTACCTCTTGATTGCTGCTGTGCTGGGCCACCTCTGGGCAAGGTGCAGTATCCATAAGCCCCCTTCACTGGGTTACAGCTGGGCAGGTGGAGCTCATCAGTCCTGGACGACAGTCCACCTACGAGAGTAAACCCAGACAGAATATCAGGAGTGGGGCCCCTCAGGCGGTTGGCCAGCGCAGTGCGCATCCCTCCGGCAGCTCCTGCATCCGGATAGGTCTCCAGCTGTCTCAACTCCGCCCTGCCACTGGGCGAGGCTTATTTCGGAAGTGAGAGTGAGGTTGGTCCTGCGCAAGCCTCCTTCACTTAAATCTCCTTCTAGCGCTAGTCATTGACAACTACAAAAGTCCTGTGGTGATGGGCGAGCAGCAGTGGTAGCAGGTGCGGAAACACTGGAAGTTGCTAGCTGCGAACCTGCACATAGGCGGCTCAGGCCATATGGTCGTTCTTCTCTGAATTCGGGACAGCAGCGAAGTCCGGCAGCCACCTGAGCGACCAAGCAGTCCTTTTTAGGATCAGCTCTGCTTGCCTCCTAGCCTGGACGGAGCTAGAAAAGGTGCTCCAAATATGGCCTGTTCCACTGCAACCTGGCCAGCTTACCACGGCTGGTGGGCTTCCCTCTTTGCGGTCGAAATCAAAAGAACAAACAAAAACTCATTCTGGCATTATGTCAGAACACTACTCGATCCAACTTCAACCACGACGAAGACCAGAAGGCCAGAAAGGAGAACGGCCTTAGTTGCCAGAGAACTCGGACGATATGGGGTAGATATAGCTGCTCTCAACGAGACGCGGCAGCCCGGCACTGGTCAGCTCATAGAATATGGCAGTGGTTACACATTCTTCTGGAGCGGATGTAGCAATGAAGAGCGCCGCGAGGCCGGCGTTGGATTCGCCATCAAAAATCATCTTATGGGCAAACTCAACAGCATTCCTGTAGACGTGAACGATCGCCTCATGGCTCTCAAGCTACAGCTCCAGCTGAGTAAGAAAACATTTGCAACCATCATCAGTGCCTACACTCCAACCATGACCAACCCCGAAGAAACCAAAGACAAATTCTATGAAGACCTCGAAGCCATCCTCTCCTCTGTACCACAGACCGACAAGCTCCTTCTCCTCGATGACTTCAATGCCCGTGTTGGCAAGGATCACCAAGCGTGGTCAGGTATTATCGGACATCATGGGAAAGGAAAGTGCAACAGCAATGGTCTTCTGCTGCTCAGGACCTGTGCCACCTATGGACTGACCTTAACCAACACAATGTTCCGTCTTCCAACCAGAAACAAAACTTCATGGAGGCATCCTCGCTCCAAGCATTGGCACATGATTGGCTACCTCATTGTCAGGATTAAAGACAAGCAAGATGTGCTCGTGACGAAAGTTTTGTGCGGTGCCGACTGCTGGACAGACCACCGCCAAAATCAGACTGCAAATAAAGCCCAAAAGAAGACCACAAGCTCAAAAAGTTGCCAAACGAATGAATGTCAAGAAGCTGAAACTCCCCGAAGTTTAGGAAGAACTCCAAACCAGCCTAACAAGGCAACTCTCTGAACTCGAGTCCAACAATTGGGAGTCTCTCAGCAAGACAATCCACGCCGCTGCTCTCCAGGTACTGGGTCCAAAAACCAGAAACCATCAAGACTGGTTTGATGAGAATAATGCGGAGATACAGAATCTGCTAACAGAGAAGCACTGGCTCTTCAAGATCCACCAAAATGACCCAGACTCCACTTCAAGAAAAGACGCCTACTGTGGTAAGCGAAGTGAAGTCCAGAAAAAACTGTGCATCATGCAAGATACCTGGCACCTGGCTCAGTAACAAAGCCGACGAGATCCAAGGCTACGCTGATAGGCACGACATGAAGCGTTTCTACGAGTCCTTGAAGTGTGTCTATGGACTAACGACATCAGACACATCTCCCCTGCTCGGTGCAGATGGTTCACTCATCACTAAGAAAAATGAAATCCTCGAGAGATGGGCTGAACACTTTGACAGTGTCCTGAATCGTCCTTCAGACATCAATGATGAAGCCATTCAACGACTACCTCAAGTGCCAATCAACCATGCCCTCGACACCCCACCCACAGAGGAGGAGATTGTAACAGCTACCAGGCAAATGTCGACTGGCAAAGCACCTGGCTCCGACGCCATCATAGCCGAAGTATTCAAGTCTGGTGGCCGCTATCTCATCCTCAAACAAACAGAACTGTTCCAAGAGTTGTGGCAAAACGAAACTCTACCTCAAGACTTCAAAGATGCAACAATTGTTCACATCTACAAAAGGAAGGGCAACAAACAGTTTTGTGATAATCACCGAGGTATCTCTCTCCTCTCAATCGCAGGCAAAATACTAGCCCGTGTTCTTCTAAACCGCCTGTGGTTTTCGGACATGATATTTTTTTTTCGATATGATATTTGCCGCTCGCCAACTCCAAGAGAAGTGCAAAGAACAATATCAAGACCTCTACATGACTTTCGTTGATCTCACGAAGGCTTTCGACTCAGTGAGCAGGGATCAGAGCTTGAAAGCAGTAGATCATTTCACCTACCTTGGCAGTACACTCTCTCGTGCTGCCAACATCGACATCGAAATCACCAACCGCATTGCCAAGGCCAGTAGCTCCTTTGGCAGACTAAGGAAAACAGTCTGGGAACGAAGAGAATTCAGCAGTACACAAAGGTCAAAGTGTACAAAGCTGTGGTCCTGGCATCTCTTCTATATGGTTGTGAAACGTGGGTCCTCTACAGACGTCACGAAAAACAACTAAACCACTTCCATCTTCGATGTCTTCGGAACATCTTGAACATTCGCTGACAAGACAAGATCCCAGACACTGATGTTCTCGAGAGGTCCAAGCTCCCAATCGTCATCACTACGATCTGCAAAGCGCAAACCCGCTGGGTAGGCCACGTGTATCAGATGATAGACTCGCGCATACCAAAACAATTGCTCTATGGTGAACTCCGGTGCGGAATGAGAAGAGCTGGTGGACAGCGCAAACGGTTCAAAGACACTCTGATGTCCTATATTAAAGACTTCAACATTGACGTGAATTCATGGGAAAGCAGTGCTTCCGACAGGCCAACCTGGCGCCGCTTGGTACACGAAGGCTCTCTACTCGCGGAGGCAAGATGATCTGAATCTGCAAAAGAGAAGCGCGCTGCGCGAAAAGCCCGAGATGCTGAAGTGGCCGTTTTCAGGCACTGGAGTTCAACATGTGGCAGGGGCTTCCGTGCCTGGATTGGACTGATCAGCCACTTGCGGACACACAACTAGTTGTCTATGGTCATAATCGACTCCGATTGACGAACACACATACACACATAGCCTTCATTGCATTCATAGTGAATTTGTGTAAAATTTCAACACAACAACAAAAAAAAATCGGTCCAGCCATTTCAGAGTCATTAGGGTATAAATTCACACACAAACAAATTTCTTTGACGATTGTCCTTTCATTTTAATTCTCGCATTTTCTTCCTATTCTTCTCACTCTTTCTCTCTCTACTTCCCTTTCTCTCTCTCTCTATATATATATGTGTGTGTGTGGGGGGGTGCGTGTGTGTGTTAAAGGTACTTTGCATGTGTGCGTGTGTATATCTGCATGTGTGAGTTTGAACTCCGAAACGGCTGAGTTGAGTTTTTTTTTTAAATTTCACACAAATAAACTTTATCAGTTTGGGAGTGTTCTTCGATAGGTCGTTGTCGGACATATAATATCAACAGTAGATTCTTTCATAGGACAGAGGCACGTTCAAAATGAATATTTCTGTGTAGAGCACACTGGAAGCATGATACTTGACTTTTGCATTTTAAACTTAAATTCAAGCCATTATATAAAAATGATTTATAAAATCAACAGTAGACTCTCTACAGTGCAATGTAGACTACAATGTATTGTAGTATAAGTTTATGAAGGGAAGCATGTGAAGTTTTCTTCTGGTGCTCTTTTGTGGGTCCCCGACTAGAGAAGGAAATCTATCGATTTGAATAAAAAATTGGGGATTTCAATGATTTCAATGACAATAAAAGTATTAAAAGCGTCGAACATTGGTTGAGCCTCATTCAATCCCGGACAAAGTCGGGTCTCCCTTCTAGTACTATATATATATATATATATATATATACATATATATATATATATATATATATATATATATATGAGCACTATAAAAGTGGTGGTGGGTGTCTATTTAAATAGACATTCCGACGAGTTATTTACAGGCTCCGATTCCACGGTCGAGTGGGAGAACTGCCGACTGTCAACACGACAGTCCTAGGTTCAATCCTTGGCTTAGGAGAGATGCTAGTCTAGTGGCACTGATGAGTTGTGATACAACGAAAGAGGACTGTATGTCGATGACTACAAATATATATATATATATATATATATATATATAAATGACAAAAGTCTATAATCCAAATTCCAAGATATTATTTATTGGAATACTCTGAGATGAGTAATTTGTATATTTTATTTATTTGTGGACTATTATCCTCATCGTCATAGTTATCGTTTCCCAACGTTAGATAAAAAAAAAAAAAAAAAATTGGATTTATTAGACCAAAAAATCCAAACTTAACCGCTCTTTGTGGCACAGTGGATAGAGACTTTGTATCTCTACAGTTCCAGGTGAGCATTGTCTGCAGATAGCGATTTCAATCCTACCGAAAGTTGACCAGAGGATTAGTTGGCCAAAACGTGGTGAGATGACCACAACTATGGAAGGCAGTAATTACTGAAGATACAGTTAAGAGATTCAGCATTCGTATCCCGTTGCGGTTAACCAGCTGAAGGAGGCCAGAGGAATAGATGGCCGAAACATCATAAAACAACAATTATAAAGATGAGAATAATAGTCCACAAATAAATGAAATATACCCAGATATTGTTCATCTTACCATTTCTTTCTTTCAGCGTGTTAAAATGCTCATTTCTTGACAGTACCTGTTTCGTAGCACAGAAACAATCATATAATTATTATGTCAATTTTTGAATATTTTCCACCCTGACTTATCAGAAAAATAATAAATTTAGAAGAAAATAATAGGAATATGGGCATGTCTACATAAATCCGAATAAATCGGAAGAATAGTTGTAATTGTGTTTTATGATATTTACGCCACTTTTGATTTAAAAATTTTTCAATGTAATATGTGTGTGTGCGTCTGTCCATGCATGTGTAAAAATATGTGTGCTGCAAAACTTGGCTTATTTTGTTGGAACATCATATCCAGCATTTCCAAGATATAAGTTGATTTTTAAAGATGGATTCATGCAGCTGAAGCAATACTTACCTAAGCCGCACCCTAATACATAGTGTCTTTCAGTTGGAATTCAGTTAATTAACATCTTCTTCCTTTAGAAGGCGGCATCGGAAGTCTTACAGCTGTTGTTATATTGACCCATACCTGTCACCTCCCAAGCGTATTTAATCTGCAATTATTAATTTTAAGGCCTCTCTCTTGTTCTAAAAAATGTACAGAAATGAAACACTTTTTCAAATGGAAATCGCTGAAGGCAAGGCATGAAGCCATTCAACGTAAGGAGCTAAAAAAATACTATTGAAGAGCAAAACCTAGCCAACATTTAGCGTTAGATGGATAGATTCCGATCCAGAAAACAACAATTCTTCCTCCTTTGTCAGAAGCATTGCTCATGGAACGTGAGGACTAAAGGACAAAATAAGGAAAGCAAGAGTTACAAGGCTGCTGAAAGGAAACCTAAGGTTCATTTTCTAAAATAAATAAATAAATAAATAAGCTAACGATGTCAAAGACAAGAAAATTCGAACTTATTTATGGGATTTAAATTTCAACATTCCTTAAGATATCCTATTGGTTTTATATCTCAACACCGTTTTTTTTTTTATTTGATATTAGTTGTTCAAAACGTGAGACCGGCAGAATAGTTACCTCCACACTGATGATTCCCTAAAAGGATGAAATAAGTATGTATCTAGATAATGGTTAAAAAATATTTATTCTTATTATTATTTAAAAAAAGTGGATTTTTACATTATAAATGGAAACTATCTCTTTTCTTTTTAGAAAAGTGTATTTAAATAAGCAATACCGACGCAAGGAAGGGTTCCTGGGCCGCTTTCCTCAAAAGATAATATGGCGGATCCAATTTGCTAAAAAATAGGACAATTTTCTAGTTTTATGAAATTTTCAAAAATTATTCAATAAATTAATATATTTTAATAAGAAACACAGGTTTTCAAATTTTACATCATAGCTATATTCAAAAGAGCAGTTGAGTTTTCACCAAATTAAACACAGATTCGCGGTAACATTTTTTTTTTTTGGAGTCAAAATTGTTAAACAATATTGTGTTGCTGTTAACAACCATAAGGACTTACTGTTGAAAACGACTGAATATAACTTTTTCTAGAACATTTTTAAGAGGGTCAAAAACTAAAAAGGCATATAATGTTCTGCTGATACCATCCCTCTTGTGCTGGCCTCGGTCCCTCCTCCCAATCAGTTTAAAGGGGGGGGGGTAATAGATCTCATAGAGTGGTGGTGGTGGGAGTAATAGATGGTAGGTAGTTTCAACTCTGTGAATAGGTCTGCCTAACCTCGCTTTAAAATACAACCTCAGACGCTGCAGTTTTTAATGAAATGCAAATAAATGCAATTAAAATAACCTAAAAAAAAAAAAAAATTACTATTAAGTTAATTTCAAGTTGTTTAAGTGGATAACGTATTCCATCCGGTAGAAAAAAGTATGTTAGACGAACAGTTTAAAAGTAGAATAATTTTTTTTCACTCTTATTAAACAAGGCGTATTTCCATTTGGACGTAAGGATTTACTGTCTGGAATCTTGTCTGCAGGGGACAATTGGGAGATTGAGCAGCGAGATATCTGTTCACATTACGTTTAAAGTTATGCCTGTTAATACAATCAGAGAAACAGGAAACATGGAGGGAATTAAAAAACTTAGCAGTCAGAGGGAAGAAACTATTAGCATAGAAGGCTTTCCAGCATCTAGGGACCTCAACAGTGAAGGGGTGGGATTTTACTGCTCGTCGGGTTAGTCGAGTTCATCAGTGCACATTCCGTCAAAGTACTTGTAAAAAAGGCTCATGGATGCAACATTACGGTGATGGGGCAGAGGTCGAAGCTTGGTTGATAGTTCAGCACCTCTCAGATTGAAGACTTTTTTGGACCCTGTCTAAAAATGGTAGATGCAATAGTCCATGCATATCAAACGATAACTTTGTAGGGATATAGAATGCTGTCACGGGTGAGTAGTTTTCTAGCATGGTAGAGAGAGCCCACTTTCTTTGCAGCAGACTTGAGGTGGAGAGATCTTAAACATATATATATGATACTCTCAAGTGCGAGTAAGTTTCTAACATGATAAAGGTAGCCCATCTTTCATGCAGCAGTCTTGGCAATGTCTTCAATGTATTTGTTCCAATCAATATTTCCTGTGAATGTTAAGTCAACGAGTTTGAATGATGAGCTCTCAGGTAAGGTGTTATTTGTCATGGTAATCGATGAATGTAAAATGTGTAAGACGACCAGTTTAAAAATAGAACATTTGTGCATATAAAACTAGTTGAAGTACATGTGTAGGTTTGGAGTAGGGTGAATGATGATAATTTTTCCTTATTACTATCAGGATCACCGCATATTAACATGAACAGCCACCTGAGTATAAGACTTAATGATAACCAGTTAAAAGATGACCAACACTATGGAAGTACTAACACTGCATTTAATTGCATAGGGTGGTTCATGACAAGAATTGGTTTACATTCGATAACGAAGTTGTAATCAACAGGAAAGCAGTCTCGTGGTAATGGGTTCCACATACAGAAAACCCTGCAAAGAATATTTTCAGTATTTATTTTAACAGTGATCAATATGTGAGTGAAACTTAGTAGTAATATGAAAAGATACTTATGGCAAGTAAGTTACACAGACACTATCCTGTGGTAATTTGCCTGATGCTTTTCTCGGATAATGAAACACAACGTTTCTGTGTATCTTACTTGCCATAAGTATATATTCATACTCGTTTGTATACTAGCAGGACGCCTAGTGTTGCCTGGGCATAAAATATGCTTAAATATGATAAGGTATATATATATATATATATATATATATATATATATATATATATATATATATATAAAGCTGAATGTGTGTGTGTCTGGTCACAAATAGGCTCCTATATGGTTGACTATTTTAAAAAACTGATTACATATAATGATAGAAGATGTATCGAGGATCAGGAATGAGTATGTTTGATCTGGCAGAACGTGGGTTCATAAAAATTGTGGGGTCTGCATTCGCGCCTGGCCCACAAAGTATGAAAATAAAAAATGAAAAAAAAACGTTTACAAGGTTTTTGATATAAATGTACATAAGAATACTTTGATAAGTATGTTTCAACTTAAATAGGGATGGTATAATAAAATTGTGGGGTTTGCGTTCGCGCCTGTACTCCATGGAAACATGGCACAAACTTTAACAAAGACTTTTTGTATCTATTTGTGTAAGTATACTTTGATAATTATGTTTCAGTTTGAAGAAATATGGTATAATAAAATTATAATTATAGGGTGTTCGTTCGCGCCTGACCTTCATAGAATGCAAATATGTCACAAAGTTTAACAAGGTTTTTTAAATAACCCTTTAACTTTAATCTTAATTCACGTTAGCTTTTATTTATTTATTTATTTTTCTGAGATGAATAAATTCACCTCATAAATTCACATTCTCATTAAAGTGAAAGCCAAAAAAAACCCAAAAAACCTCAGAACTTTAGACAGTTCTCAACACAAATTTTGCATAACTCTATTTTTTCCTTCTCCACTTGCACGTGGCACTCTTTCGAAAATAGATAAATAGATAAATAATAAAAAATAAGAACGTTACTTGTTATCGTGGCAAAAGAAGGAAAAAATCCGTCTCATGTGATTACGTGTCTTTTAAAAAACATTTGCATAACCTTTTTATTTTTATTTATATACCTGTTTAAGCTTTTTTTTGTCAGTGTACTAGAAGGAAATCAGCTGATTACAACCCTTTCTGCGTGTTCTTTACATTACAATAGTACAACCCTGAATCAGACGGCACAATACTACACCGTTCAATACTGTAAAACTGAAACTAAGCTGTTCTGCTTGAAAAGGGCGCCATTTTCTTCTTATTCATATTTATATCGATTCTTTGCTTTAAAAAACTAAAGTAATTACGTGTTTACTTTTTTAATATCCTATTTTGCTGTTTCGGATTATTTTACCAAAGTAAGTAAAGCTTCATTATTTTTCAAAACTGTTTTTGTTTCTTTGTTTTTCGCTATTTCGTCGATATTATTTAGTAAGAGTATTTAGCAGAAAAGCCAACAAACGACTACCTGAAAAAATAAATATACAAGAAATAAATGTTACCATAGTCAATAAAAGTTCAGTTCATGTTTTTCTTTGTTTTGAAATAGGTTTTAATGCTCTTTATTTGAAATAATTTCAGCGAACCGAAATTAAAACGAAATTTGAGGCGATAACTACTTAAATGAATTTTTATATAAACTACATATGTCATAATCGAATATTTCACAAGCACAAAATAACGGAAAACATTAAAATATTTTTATAAATATTCCTTACGTTGACGGAACTCTCTTAAATTGTTAACACAGATTGCTCAGGTCCCCTTCCTTCAAATTGAAAACAGGGCTCTCTATTTCAAAGTAGCTGCCATTTTGATTTCTTTTTAAGCCGGTTCATGAATTAAAAAAAAAATTTTTTTTACAAACTACTTAAAAATACAAACCAATGAACTTTTCTACCATAAAAGTAACTTTTATTGACTATGGAAACATTAATTTCTTGTATATTTATATTATTATATATATAACATTTTCTCTTTGTAAGGAAACATTATTTGGTTGGTCACTCTTGGCTACGAATGGAAACAAAGTTGATATAAAAAAATATATTTTCGCAAAAATTATCTTTACTTTCATCATACTTTGCTTAGGGTAAAATTTTTGAGTATCAAAACCTATCTCTTTATAACCCCCTCCTTTTCATAACTTATACTTTCATCAATCACAATCCATTTTCTGTAGGCTGTTTTTGAACCCAGTCAATGACGGGTACTTCTGCTAGTATAATATAAAGCTGAGCGTCTGTGTGTGTGTGTGTCTGGTCACGAATAGGCTCCTATATGGTTGACTATTATAGAAAACTGATCACATATAATGATAGAAGATATATTGAGACACAGGAATGGGTATGTTTGATCTGGCATGATGATGATTCATTAAAATTGTGGGGTCTGCGTATGCGCCTGGTCCACAAAGTATGGAAATAAAAATAAAAAAATAAAAAATAAACGTTTACAAGTGTTTTTGATATAGATGTACATAAGAATACTTTCATAAGTATGCTTTAACTTAAATAGGAATGGTATAATAAAATTGTGGGGTCTGCGTTCGCACCTGGCCTCCATAGAATGAAAATAGGCACAAACTTTAATAAAGACTTTTCATATCTATCTGCGTAAGTATACTTTGATAATTATGTTTCAGTTTGAAGAAATATTGTATAATAAAATTATGAGGTGTTCGTTTGCGCCTGACCTCCATAGAATGGAAATATGTCACAAAGTTTAACAAGGTTTTTTAATATAGATCCACAGAATATTGTGATAAGTGTTTCAGTGTGAACAGGTATGGTATAATAAATTATGGGGTTTATCTATTTTATTTTTACTTTCATCATATTTTGCTTTGGTTTTGATACCCCCAAATTCAAAGCTATCTCTTTACAACCCTTCCTTTTCATAACCTATCATACTTTCATAAATCAGAGTCCATTTTCTGTAGGCTGTTTTTGAACCCAGTCAATGACGGGTACTTTTGCTAGTATATATATATATATATATATATATATATATATATATATATATATATATATATATATATATATATATATAATAGTCTCCCCCCCACTGCCATAGCCCAGTCATAAAATATGCTTAAATATGATATTTTAATTTATACGGATTTTGTTTTTATTATTATAGAACCAATTCTTTAGAGCTCATTTTGCGGCAACAGCGGTGGCTCCCACTCATGTCAGAATATCGAGTCCAAGTATTGGGTCCCATTATTTGTCACTAGTCTCCTATCTTTGGGGTTATATATCGCATAATCATGTTGACACACTGGTTTCTCGTCAGATCACCGAAGTTAAGCAATGTTAAGCCTGGCTAGTATCAAATGGGTGACCATTTGGGAATTCTAGGTGCTATATGTGCTCTCCGCTTATCTCTGCATTGTTTCCAGTCGTCCGGAACCTCCATTTGCCACTGGTATTTAACAACGCCGACCCAGGAGAGGCATGGTTAGAGATTGTGCAACTCTTGCCACACAAAAAAAACTGGGTATCCATCGTCTGTTGAGACTGAAAGAAGCTATCATCCTTGTGGTGGATGTTTATACACGATATGGCTGTTAAGTCCGAGTTAATGGTGTAAGAGTCATGGAGAGTGTTCGCAAGGGAGGGTAGGGGGACAGGGTTGTTCTTGTTGCTTTTTTCTTCTTTTCCTCCTAATCTCTTCATTCTCTCTCCTCTTCTCTTCAAAATCCATAGAGCCATGATCTGCTGCACCTCTCCACGTCTTCCTGTCCTTGACAGTTTCCTCCCATGAGGATGGGTCAGTGTTTGTTAGAGCCAGTGTGCACTTGACTTGGTCTTTCTACCTCATTTTTGGGACTCCTCATGGCCTCATACCCTGGGGCAGTTCTCCATATAGCAATTTCTTGGGGAGAATTGAATTATTCATCCTGTGGACGTGTCCTACCCAGGAGGATGATGGTGGTTTCAATGCTGATCACTGAGGCTCGTTCTAGGTAGTGTGGCTCTCCCAGGGAATTTTCAGAATCTGCTTCAGTTTAGTTTGATGAAAGCATTCCAGATAGATTATTATATCATAGGCAATATAGTAGTGAGTTCAAAAGTTGGAAAAAAAAATATAACTTGGGTGCCATCAGTTAGAATCCAAGCTAAAAGCGTTATCTGCTAAGAACAGATGGATATCAAAACTTTAAAAGTTAACACAGTTTAACATATAAGTGTATATTTGCACATGCATTTTAAATTGACTTACGCCTGCCAGGTTCCAATATTTCAATTTTGACCCCTAAATATTTATTTTTACCAGCTAAAAAACAAATTGAATTTTTTCCAGATCTGAATCTCTACATATCAAATTTCAAGTCTGTAAACCAAAAATTGACAAAGTAGTTTAGTAGAGACTGTTCCGCAGACATATACACAGACAAGGTCAGTTATATATATATATATATATATATATATATATATATATATATATATATATATATATATATATATATATATATATATAACTGATTAGGAGTAGAGTGTTCTGCAGACATATACACAGACAAGGTCAGTTATATATATATATATATATATATATATATATATATATATATATATATATACAGACATATACACAGACAAGGTCAGTTATATATATACATATATATATATATATAACTGACCTTGTCTGTGTATATGTCTGCAAAGCAATCTCTACTAAACTACTATATATATATATATATATATATATATATATATATATATATACTTCAGAATAAAATTATCCAATAATCAGCTGGTATGGAAACCTGTGATTATAAGTTTTACAAGATATTACTGGCAGTAATATTCAATAAGTATTATCCCATCTAAATAAGAATTGCTCGATATACAAGATAGAGCAAATAAATCAAATTTTAGTCATTCAATGAATTTAAAAATTTATGACGTGAAATGATTAAATTTCAAATCAAAAGATTTTTATTATTCTATGTAAGACAAAGAATACATTTGAAATATTCTAACTCCTTATCCTATAGGATTCGATGTCTACCGTCTCTTCAGAGGAGAAAATATTAGCAAATAGTTATAATGGTTTACACCTTATTTGCTAAAGTCAGTGAGACATGGAAAATCACAATTAAAAATTGATTAAATAATTAAAAGTCATAGAGTAAGGGAAGTTAAAGAAAAGGATATAAAAATTAACATCCAAATTGCATGGAAAAATCTGAAGTGAATGTCTTTGAAAACAGTGTGGTAAAATGATCCAAACTCTATTTTGAGTTTCCACATCACAATGTAATGATCCGAATCCGAATTAGGCATTTTCCTGGAGCAATTTTCCTTTGTTTATATAATGGGTTCGGTAAAAAAGTTTTTTATATGTAGGTCCGGTGGATCTGTTTATTAATAAACATATAAATTGATATATTTAATATTTTTTATATAATTATAGAACATGAGCTTAAAATTATTTATTTTTATAGAGCCAATTCTCTATTGATTATTATCCAATATAATTAATGATTTCAAAACTTATAAAAAAATAACTTAGGTGCCATCCACTAGATTTGAAACTAGGACTGTTAGCACTACAGCATTAGTCATTACTTATTTCTTCAGTCTTGTTACCATGTGAGCTACCGACATATGGGTACGAAAGGTTAAAAATTAAGCTACTTTGAGCTATGAATGTTTAATTTTGCACATGCGCAAAAGTAACAGCAGGAGTAATGTTTTATTTGACTTAATCTGCCAAGTCAACTGTTTTGTTTTCAATTTTGACCCCTTAGCAGCAATTTTTGCTGAATAAAGACCAAATTGAAAGTGTGTTATAGGTCCACATGCTCTGTATATTAAATTTCAAGTTTGTAAACCAAATATTCAGAGAGGAGTTTGGTAGAGACTTTTTACACACACAGCAACAAGGTCACATTTATATATAGACTTGTAGGCTACCCAGCATTGTCCGGTCATAAAATACACTTAAATATTATATTTTAATTCATGCAGATTTTGTATTTATTATAGAGACAATTCTCTATCGATGAATATATTGTACATCTTTCTCTATACGTATAAAGTTGATTTTTTTCTTTCTCTGACATTGATATTAAAAGCCTACTTTTCTCATAGAAATAATTGTTTTGCTTGAGTTCCACTCAATATCAATGTTTTAGATATGGTCTAGTGTCTTTATTAAAAGTCCTTTCTGCCAGTCTGACACATTTGGTAGTGTATTTTTGTAGGTCTGTGAAAATGTAGTTTGAAATACCATTTTCCTTTGTCTGTCCTAAGGAAGTTTGAAACAACATCTTCATAGGTCAATCTCAATTAATGGTGTATATAGCAGTTTTGTCAGTCTGTCACGCTGTAAGTTTAAAATAGCATTTTTTATGGTCTATCTCGTTGTATTTATACGTAAATAGCATTTTTGGGAGTATATTTTTTCTGTTGATCTTTGAAATAGCATTTTCGTTGGTCCTGCTGAAGTTTTAAATAGCATTTTCTTGGGTTGTAAGCCTCAAGTTGAAATAACATTTTCATCAGTCTGTCATGTTTACGTTTGAAATAGCAATTTTCCATCTGAGGTTGTAAATACATTTTTGTTAGTCTGTCCCACTGAAGTTCGAAATAACATTTTCATTGGTCTCTAGCGCTGAAGATGTAAATATTATTTTAGTTGATCTGTCAAAGTGTAATTTTAAATAACATTTTAATTTGTCTGAAGACAAGGTGCATTATGGGAAGGATTATTGTAAAATCACTGAGGTGATTTCTTACCCATTTTTCCCAGATTTTCGTTCACTATACTAACATGCATATATACTCTTCTCTACAACAAATCTTTCATCTTTGCTTGAGTCTTTCTTTTATTAACCCTTCTCGGTATATCTTAGATAATCTAGTTTCAGACCTTTTGATATGCTACCAAATGTTCTAGTAAATCTTGATTATTGGAGTGATTGGTATAAGAGTTGCGATCTGATGAAATTCTTTAATTGGGATGTGAACTATGAGTCTGCTGTTAATCATGAATTTCATGATTTTCAAAAGCTTCTATTTTTAACAGCAATGAAGCAGTCCAATTTATGCACTCCATAGAGTACAACTGGGAGTATGCAAATATTAAAAATATGAGCTGTAATGTGATATGATACTCTTCTTGAAATGAATAAAGTTTTGTTTTTTTCAAAGGCTGCTTATCAGTCGTGTAGCAACTGTTTTTTTGCCACCAGGGGCGGTCGTAATATTTGCTACATCTCCTTGCTGGCATTTGATAACCTCTTAACTTTCAAAATTCCAAAAAAGCTCTCAAAATATTTATTTTCATGGAACTAAAATGAAAGGTCTAATTTAGACTGCTGCTATTAGTCATAGACCTTTATCTTATTACAGTACTCCTATATATATGCAGTTGTCCTAAAAAAAGAAGATTTTTGCAAAACAAAGATGCATTATTAAAATTATTGAAAAAAATTTGTTAAATTAAATGAACGGGCCACGTAAATAAGTAAATAAAGACTGGATACACAAACATAGTAAACCAAGTATTTTAAAATTAAATTAGCTACACAAGCAAATATAATAATAAATTTAAATGAGAACATTTGAAAACCTTTTTATTTAGATTTTGTTGTTGTTAAAGTCCAATTTTTATCAAAAACATTATCAAGGGGAGGATAGTCCAATGTAGTTTTTTTTTCTTTTTCTTCATATTGTTCTTATTAAGAAGTCGAGCCTCTCGAAGAGAAAAAAATATTTTGTATCAGTGCTGTTTGAAATCAGTGTGTGTAATTGTCCGGTTTAAGCGCGAAATTAAAAAAATGGAGAGTCACACATTTTAGAAAATTTTTTTTTTTATAAATTTAAATGAGGACAGTCGAGTTATTAATTTCGTTTCGTTAAAATTTGCGTTCCGTTCCATTTTTAACATCCATTCGTGACCGCCATCTTGCATACAACTCTAGTCACATGTTGCCCAAGGAATGGATGGCTTAAGATTTTTTATAGAAAAAAAATAATTTATATGCTTTTTTAACGACACACCCAACCCCTCACAAAAGTTTAGGTTCATGTAGTATAAAAAATCGAATGGTAAAACTTTTTTATTATATTTTCTTTAAATCTAGTACGATTTGTATTGTGGCCACTGAAGATTGAAATTTTGAAAATAATTTTAATTTTTGTGGGAGGGTGGGGGGATGAGGGTAAAAAATTAAACTTCCAGAAAAACTTCTCCATAGAAAAATCAACAAAAATATTTCAAGAAAATCACTTTTTGCTTAACTGCCCTAAAATGCTAGAATATATCGAATATGGAAGTTTATTGTACATTCAATTTATATGTAAAAATGACCTCTCACACTAAATTCTTTAATTTATTTTTTTGTTTATTTCTTCTCGCCTAATGGATGATTTTCCAGACTATCTAAGAAAGCAAAAAAGAGGAGAAAAAATCAATACAAAACGAATAAATGTTATCAAAGGCAAGATAAGTAACTCTTCTACCTAGTAAAAAATGTATTTAACTTTTACAAAGGAAACAATTCGAACTTTCGCATTACATTAAAATAAAAAGTTTAAACATGAAACAAAAATTTAAAAAAATGTCAGTAATTAATTTTCAATTCATGAAACACATTTTGAATGTCTTTAAAATGTGTTTTAAAAAAATACCCTTACATTTTATATTGGCAAATTTCCAATGTCCTTTTTTGCGTCTTCTTAGCGTATAGGAAACTTGAAAACTAAATTGCCGAACGGAATCAAAAATATTATTTACCAAAAATAATTTCTATTGGTAGCCTGAAATTTTATTGCTTTATATTGCCGTCCATATCGGTCTTCCCTTATTTCGAAATTTTGTTTTAACAAAACAATATTTCTGAATAAGAGAATAAACTGAAATCAAAGAAATGAGCTAATACGTGTTGTCGTGTACAGGAGTGAAAAGTTTTGAATCTATTAATCCTTTTAATGCCCAATTCATCTTAACAAATACAGACATATAAACCGAAATCAAAAAAGAAATGAACCAACACAGGCCGTCGTATAAAGCGAAATCAAAAAAGATGCGAAAGGTTTTAATTCATTAATTTTATTGCTGTCTATTCATCTGAGGCTAAGACTTTGAAATTATCAAAAGTTTGTTTTTGTAAGTACACCTTTTGATAATTCCTTGTAAACTTTGCCAATGCTAGCTAAGCGACCGGACAAAAGAACACCGGACAAAAGGACACCATCTAATTAAAACAAAACAAAAACAGATAAAATCCCAAAATCACTTTTTATATCTTTATTTTAATTTAATTGAATTTAGGAAAATCAGACATGCCAGAACTAATTTTGGCAAGGTATGAAAATTAAGCATCTATGGAATAAATGTCAATTAATTGAAGATAGATTTTAAGACCATTCTTGAAGGATATTTTAAATAGGATTCAAGTGCCTTTCACAAAAATATACATATCTTTAAATATTTACTCTTGTTTGAAAGCAAATAAGTCGATTTTCTAAGTTAGATGCGCGTTCTAAGGACACTTTTCTTCTTTTACAATTATTATATTAATAAAAAAAGTAATAAATTAAAATCCTATTAACAGATTTAATACATCGTAAGTTTATTCATAAATACGTCAGCGATTATAAAATTTTGTTAATAGTTCGAAAAAAAAATCAATTACTCCGGGATTGTTCGAAACTTGAAAGGAATTCGGCAGTATTGAAACTATCGAATAACTGAAATGATGAGTAGAGATAAAAGAAGAGTAAACAGGAATGCCTTTCCTAAAGGTTTTATCAACTTAAAAGTATACACGTGTTTCGAGAAATCAATATGACGGAATCCTTAATGCCGGCCAAGGGGAATAACTACGATCCTTTATTTCCGGAAGAGTGAAAGCAATTTATTTATTTATTTATAAAATCTGTTTTCAGTCAATTTTTAATCCGTAGTTGCTTAATGTTCCTACAATTCCAAAATTACGTAATTTTCTGTTGTTAATTTTCCAGTTTCCAATGTTCTGTTGCATCATTTAATTATCAGTGATGTTTGAAAGTATTTTTCTTGACAAAAATGTTTTGTTCAATTATAAATCAACTGCTTTCTTTAAAACGTTACCTGGAAAATTTATGAATTTGTTAAATTAAGTTTTTGTTTTAAATTTACACCGTATTTTGATGTTATTATCATTTTAGCTTTAGTGATGATTTAAAAACAATAAATATTTATCATTAATACAAGTAATAAAAAAATTAAGTTAAAATTTAAAAGAATTGGAAAATAGGGACACCTTTTTCCAATTCCGATACTTCCAAAAGTTCCGAATTTTTTTACAACCTTAAAGACTCGTTTTGGCATAAAATTTCAGATTTTTTTTTGTTAGCTTTTAAATACATGTTTTGTTTTAACAAAATGTCGCCCCCTGGCACGGGCCGTCCAGGGCGAACCACCCCCTCCTCACTCCCCTTGCTACGTCACTGCTTAGTGCTTCCCATCCTATGTTTATTTGATATTAAACAGCTGCTAACCCATTATTTGTGGGCGAGAGTTTGTGCCCAAGGTATACATAATTTTATACTTATTCAATGGTATTGTTGTTGATCGTGAGAACAAAATTTCTGTGTGGATTGATATATGGATTAATATAAAGTTCTACTTTTGCTGAGTATTTTATTAGTCAGTGAAGGAATTTTTGGAACGTTCGTTTCCTGTCATTTTCAACTAACCAATTTATGTACTAGTGGGTCTACTCGCCTAATAATTAACAGGTGAGAAATAGAAATCCCATAAAAGTTTGTATTATTATTATTATTATTATTCATATCTTCCCGTGTTAGTTTAACTTTCGATCTTGCACTCTATAAGGGAAAACGGTTGTGCACATGCATAGGTCAATGGCAGAATCCTAGAAAAAAAAAACAGCCTCCATTCTGCAGTGGAATGGAGCCATAAATTGATGTTAACATTGAATGCTACTAAGACTAAGCCTCTTTCCTTTAACAATTACAAGAAACCTTCTCAACCACCAATAGCTACTAACACCCTACCTGAAAGTTCTTCTTCCAAACTCCATGGTTTAACTTTCACAGGCAACATGAACTGTAACAAGCACATTGAGGACACTGCGAAAGCTGCTGTGAGGAATTTGCTAAGAGATTACTCACACCTGAGAGTACCCTATACTTCTACAAAGCCACCATTCGCCCATGTATGGAGTATTGTTACCATATATTGGCTGATGCATCTATTACTAGTTTGTCATTCTTGGACAGGGTCCAAAGAAGAGTCTCCACTCAAATAAGCCATATCTGTAACCCTAACCCTAACCCTAATCTGTTAACTAAGCTCCAACCTCTGTTCCATCACTGCAATATTGCATCCTGTGCGTGTTTTAATGGAATGTGCTCTGACGAACTCATAGCGCTTGTACTCTATCAAACTTAACAAGCAGCAAAATCCTTCCCCTTCACTGTAAAGGTTCTTAGATGCCAGAATACCTTTTACTCTTATAGCTTCTTCCCTCAGACTGCTAGATGTTGGAATTACCTCTCTGTTATCTCTTCCCAAGCAGAAATTTGAATGTAATGTAAACCGACATCTCATACATCTCCCCTAAGGTGCCAGGAAAACTCGTCTCCGAAAAACTCGTCTCCGGAAAACTCTAATAAACGCTTTAAAATAAGTTAGCCAGTTAGGTAGAAAACGGACACGTAGAAAATCGATTTTATTTAAAAAAAAACATTAAACAAGTAAAAATATTTTTAAAAAATATTATGGGGGCGGGGCTATAGTCTATTTTAAAAAAACAATATCTCCTTCAAGAACGATCATAAAATGTGTTTTCAATTGATATTTATTCAATAAGGGACCAGTTTTCCTGCCTTGCGAAAGGGGACGAGTTTTCCAGGGACGAGTTTTCCGGGGACGAGTTTTCCGGAGACAAGTTTTCCCGGGACGAGTTTTCCTAAATTCCTCCCCTAAACATGGTGCTAAATAGTAGCCTCTTACGTCCAAGTGGTAATATGCCTTGTTTGGAATGAACATTATATAGTAGTAAGCAACCCAGCGTTACCCAGTCATAAAATACGCTTAAATAGGGTATTTTAATTCATGAAGATTTCATATTTATTATTATAGAGCCAATCCTCTACTGATTATTATATTGTACCCAATATATATTAGGTTGGTTCAAAAACAATATCGTTTTCTCACATATGTTACTTTCATATATGATTTCTGAATTAATTCATTGATATATATATATATATATATATATATATATATATATATATATAGCCATGTTATATATAATTTTGAAGCGCGTTTTTCACTCTATCGAATCATGTTATTCGTTACCATTCTCAATCTTTTCATTTATTTTTTTTGCAAGCTTTTCGACAGCATGGACAAAATTTAAATCCGCACGGTTTTCTTGTTCCAGTTCAAACTAGGCTGAAAAGCTGCCGAGACAGCTCGTAATATCAATGATGCATTTAGCCCAGGAACCACTAACAAACATGTGGCACAATGGTAGTTCAAGAAATTTTGCAATGGTAACGAGAGCCTCGAAGATGAAGACGGTCGCGGCCGTCCGACTGCGGTTGATAATGAACATTTGAAAGCCTTAATTGAAGCCGATCCTTCACATGAAAAGTTGCTGTTAAACTCAAGGTCGACCATTCAATAGTCGTTTGCCATTTAAAGTAAATAGGGAAGTCAAAAAAGTTGGATAAATAGGTGCTGCAGGTGAACACTAATAAAAAACCCCGTCATTTTGAGGTGTCTTCTACGCAACAAAAACGACTCATTTCTCGAGTGGATTGTGACGTGTGATGAGAAATGGATCCTCTACGACAACCGGTGATGTTCAGTACAGTGTTTGGATGCCAGAGAAGCTCCACAACACTTCCCGAAGCCAAAATTGCACCAAAAAAGGTTATGGTGACTGTTTGGTGGTCTGCAGCCGGTCTCATCCATCACAGCTTCCTGAATCCGGCTGAAGCAATTATGGCGGAGAAATACTGCTGACAAATTGATAAAATGTACCAAAAGCTCCAACGTATGTGCTCGAGATTGGTCAATATGAAGGGACCAATTCTCTTCCATGACAACGCTCGCCCGCATGTTGCTCAACTGACTCTGCAGAAGCTGAACAAATTGAACCATATTCGAATTCACTATATTCACCGAACCTCTCGCCCACCGATTATCACTTTTTCAAGCATCTCGACAGCTTCCCGCATGAAAAATGCCAAATCAGCCTTCATTGCTTCCAATGGGATAAATAAACTTGTTTCTCATTGGCAAAAATGTGTCAATTCTAATGGTTCTTATTTTGATTAAATAAAAGTTTATTATGAAACGAGTTATGATCTTTTGAAGTTGAACGTAAAAAAACGACATTATTTATGCACCAACCTAATTGTAATGATTTCAAAAGAAAAAAATATACGTTGAGTACAATTTGTTAGAATCGAAACCAAACCATTTAGCACTCTAGTCCTAGTCATTAGCATTTGAGCTATCGACATATGAATAAGAAATCTGTAAAAACGAAGGGACTTGAATGTATAAATGTATATTTGCGCATAATACAATTTTTTTTCAGTCTTGACCCCTTCATAGTTATTTTGTCTGGCTAAAAACCAAACGTGCATGTGTTAGAACATTTTTATCCTAAATACAAGTATGCACAATGTAGAAAATATGGATAAATAAAACTGAGTTTAATGAAACCAATCATCCAATAAGAAACCATAAAAATAAATGATTAATTAAAATCCGGTTTTGAAAGGAATCTGAAAATCGCTCATGTATCCATAATTGAGTATGTTGAGAAGTTTGTTTAAATAATTTTTAAATAGAAAAAAGTAGGCTATTAATATCAATGTCAGTGTGATAAAAAACTCAACTTGTGTGTGTGTGTGTGTGTGTGTGTGTGTGTGTGTGTGTGTGTGTGTGTGTGTGTGTGTTAGTTTGTTAGTTATGGTATTTAATCCATGTGGATGATGATGTCCTCTGAATTTATTTAAAAAAAATATTTTTATTTATTTATTTTCAGTTGATGACTGTGAAGTCTGATACATGATCTGCACCATGTTGCACAGATAAAGCACAGGAAGACAGGATTTGGGTTTTCAGTGGCCGTCGCTCATTGATGTCTCAGTGTGCAACGCTCTATAGCTGCTCACTCATGCTTGTTGTTGAAGAAGGCTATCCCACTATCAGATGTGGAGGGCCAAATGTCTCTGTCCACTGCCAAAGGTTTGCAGGGGATACTGCAGCGCTTGAGGGTGAGCTTGATGTAGGGTATGTAGTGTTTCTTTGAGCAGCCAATGTTTCGTTGGCCGTGAGTTGATTAAAGAGAATTCTTCAAGATAGTCTATTTGAGGGCATCCTGATGACGTGGCCCAAACATTGAAGCTGACGACAGATAAGGAGTTACTCTAGAGGGGCAACTCCAACTCTCCTGTGAATCTCTGAATGGGACACTTTGTGCCAACTAATGGAGACCAAGGATCTACTGTAGTCGTCTGATGTGAAATGATTCCAACAGCCTGATATGATGGTGATACGGAACCCTTGGGATCGTACTGGAGGGTGGGTATGATTACATTACATTGCTGATGGTTTTTATGGGTGCGGTTAGCAAACACTCGGTCATTCAGGCAGCCAAAAGCAAAAGAGGCGACATTAAGGTGGCGCTGAACTTCATTGCTAAGGTCACAGGAGAATGAGAGATTGGAGCTAAGGTATGTGAAGCTACTGATATTCTTGAGAGGTATACGGTTGACAGTGAAGATGGAGCGTTTTCTTAGTGTTGATAAGAAGGCCAGCTCGTTGGAAGGTGTTGGAGACTAGGTCAAGACAGTGTTGAAGTCTACTGGAAATTTAGCATCATTGGCATACTATAAGTCGAAGATGAGCTCTTCAAAGATTTCAGTCTTCAAAGATTTAGACGTTTCAGGTTGAAGAGGCTGCCATCAAGATGGTACTGGACAACGACGGCATCAAAAGATTGAAGGTTACAGCATGAAACCAAAGTGATGGCAACCAAGAACAGGTTGAAAATGACCGGAACCAAGATACTTCCCTGCTTCATACCGACATTCATGGCGAAAGTCTCCAATCCATGCCAGCATGAAACTGCTGGAGGATCGACAAGAAAGTAAGAGGGCAACTAAACTTCTGGTTCACGGTATTGAAGGCCTTGGTTGGATCTACAAAGGCCAAATAGAGTCGGGTAAGCATGACCTTAGCCAATATGTTGCCGGCCACAGAAAGGAGAAAGATGCCTTGGCTGTTGCCACAGTCAGCGCGGTCACCCTTACATATATAGACTGCTGTGGGAAACACTTTGCTGACTAGCAATCTAGAATACAGCAATGGAGACGCAGGAGGAGGTCAGTTCTGTCACATTTGAGGATCTCTGTGGGTATGCTGTTGGGACCAGTTGCCTTGTTTTTTAGGCTGTGAATGGCCTCCTTTGCTTCGTTGATGGATGGTGATTTGTCCAGCACGGGAATGGATGGTAGACTGGGAAGATCATCGACAATGGAGGGATTGGTAAGTAAGTATCTCCTGCAGGTGTTCAGCCCATCTTTCCATGGTGCATGGAGTGTTGCCTTGGGCGATGGAATATCTTTACTGCCTGATAGAAACCGTGGGTGTCGCCCAGGTCCACACGGCTTTGGATCTCCCTAGCCTTCTTCAGCCACCATTTATTGTCCATCCGATACAATTCTCACTGCACCATGGCACAGAGGGAGGATAACTGCTCGCAGAGTGTGGAAGATGCTGGATTTCTAAGAAGGGCATTATTTTTCTCACATATGAAGGATCTGATGTCCCCTGCACAATCGTCAGAGCAGTCCTTGTGTAGCTTCAGACTAGCCAAGGATGGATTCTGAGGCTCCATGAAGTGCAGTTGAGATTTCTTGCCATTCTGCTATGAGGGTAGCAGTGGTCACTGCTGAGACAGCAGCAGGGGGTGGGCTGAGAGGGATTCGGCAATGGCATCACATAATTTGGCTGAGATTGCCGGATCCCGTAGAGAAGACAGGTCGAGTCACCGTTTTGGCTTCTCTGTGGAGAAATCAGCGTAAACACATTTCTTTTGACTTCTTTCTGACATAGACGGTAGGGGCTGTCAATTGACTGAATTTGACTTTCAATAGGATAGCTCCTTGTTAATCTTCTCCAATAAGGCTAACCGGTATATTTCTTTTTTTCTTCAATACTGGTTGCCTATTATCTTTGAGTTTGAATCTGGCTCACATTTTGGGCATTTTCTCAGACTGACTGATTTCAGAGAAACTTTATTTAAATTCTGAGGTTTTGCTGGCTGTTTTGCAAGACTTTAGCATTGGAGATTTATTTAATCTTTCCCATGTGTGCAAATTAATAATTCATAAGCCTGATCCTGATCCGGACCGAGGCTATACAGCAAATCTTACAAGTGTATATAATTACATTGAATACAAACAATCTGAATGCTGAAACCATGTTTGCACGAAAGGTGGGATCGATCCACCTTAATCACCACCAAAACAATGATGATCGGGCAGAAAAAGAAAATCCACTAACCCACACATTATCAACCAGAAGTGGAAAAGGTATTAAGGTTTGGAAGAGGGGTGTTGTGGGGACTCACCCAAACACAATATATGAACTATCCTAATGGTATAAATATATTGAGAGATTGAGAGAGAGAGTCACTCGTAGTACTGCATATTTGTATCTGTGACAGAGCCTTCCTTAGTGACCTTTCTCGGCCATAACAATTTATATATATATATATATATATATATATATATATATATATATATATATATATATATATATATATATATATCGATGAGCTGTGAAACAGCGAAACAGGAGTTTATGTGGATGTCTATAATGCTCCCTATCTTGGGTTGAGCATATTGGGAAGTGATATACAAATAATTACCATTAGCGTATTAAGCGACACTCTTTGTGTAAACAAATTGAGCGGAGGCATTTGGACGATGTCAAAACATCTTAAATTCAATTCCTACACAGCAGCAGCCGTATAGCACAATGATGAGAAACCTTAACCTTGACTGTCATTTGGACGGTCAGGTCTCAATCCTGGCTTGAGGCAGTTGCCTGTCTAGCCACACTGATGAGCTGTCAAACAGCAAAACAATACTGTATGTGGATGACTATATATATATATATATATATATATATATACTAGACTGGCTGGCGTTGCCTGGGAAATCTAATTCCCCCCCCCCCGCCATACATAACATCATACGTGACATCATGCATGACGTCATGACATATATATAATATATGCTATGACATGATTGTAAAATACAAACAAACAGACAGGAATACGGATTCATTATAACATATATACGAGGGGCGTGCAATAAGTAATGTCCCTGACCCACTTTCAGTTGTCTGATCTAGCTGCAATTTTGCATGTGCAATGATTTATATCTCTACGGGTTATGTCGCAAATTACAGCTCTGAACTAATTGTGGTTTCTGTTTTACAGGTGTTTGAATTGAGTCAGGTGTGAAATGGAGCCTGTTGAATGTCGAGCAGTGATCCGGTTTTTGTATTTGAAAGGACGCACACCACAGGAGACTTTTGATGAAATGAAAGAAACTTATGGTGATAATGCCCCATCATATGACCTTGTAAAACGCTGGCATCGTGAATACAAACATGGCCGGAAGTCTGTGGAAACAGCTCACAGACCTGGATGTCCCCCTTCTGCCATTGATGAGGCATCTGTCCGTCAAGTTGAGGCTGCCATTTTGGAAGATCAGCGCATTACTATTCGCCAAATGGCCCAAGATGTCAAGATTAGTACAGGGTATGTGGAAACTATCATTCATGACCATTTGCATATGCATAAGGTGTATGCCAGATGGATTCCCAGGTTGTTCACACCATTCCAGAAGCGAGAACGCGTTGCGTGCTCGAGGATGAATTTGGAGATGTGCCAAGAAGATAAGTCAAGACTGATTACAGAGGATGAAACCTGGGTCCATCACTATGATCCAGAGACCAAAGCCCAGTCAATGCAGTGGGAGCACTTGGACTCACCACCTCCAAAGAAGGCAAGGGTGCAGCCTTCCGCTGGCAAGGTCATGCTCACAGTCTTCTGGGACCAGGACGGAGTAGTGATCACAGATTTCCTGGCAAAGGGTACTACAATTACAGGAGCCTATTATGCTTCACTTTTGAGGAAATTAAGAGAAGCTATCAAAATCAAGAGGCGGGGCAAGATCAGCAAAGGTACCCTCCTCCTGCAGGACAACGCTCTGGTCCACAAAAAGCTCAATATGCAATAGAGACAGAAAATATAAATTGTAAGTTGAATTTTAAAATCAAAATTTATTGTTCGACTGAATACTACAAAAAACAATTTACAAAGTCCTTATTCCGCAGAGTTTCAAAGAATGCTATTCTTGTTATTCTTCTCATCAGAGGACATAAAGAAATCAGCAAATTATATTTGTAGCAATGCTAGAATTTGCTAATTAAGGCATTAAATGAAACTGCAATTTATTGTAGTTATAAATTGCGAAATAAAAAAGGGAAAAAATGTTGGATATGTAAAAAAAACTAATATAAAAACAAATCATGCATAATATTTCAGCTTACATGAAACTTCTCTCAAGTTGATCCAAAATGCAAAATAGTTCTTTAGAGAGAATGGATTACAAAATAAGTCCAGCATGACGATGCATATAATCTGATTGGAAAGTTTTCAAAACAGCTGAAATAATGAAAATTGTTTTTTTTCCGGGCAGTGCAGTAGTCCAAAGAGAATCTGTCCCCAGTCAAATGGGACCTAATGCCTTAACTAGCAAATTCTAGCATTGCTAAAATATAATTTGCTGATTTCTTTATGTCCTCTGATGAGAAGAATAACAAGAATAGCATTCTTTGAAACTCTGCGGAATAAGGACTTTGTAAATTGTTTTTTGTAGTATTCAGTCGAACAATAAAGTTTGATTGTAAAGTTCAACTTACAGTTTTAATTTTCTTTCTCTTATAATAAGCTCTACTCTCTATTGCGTATTGAGCTTTTTTAATTCGGTTAGAATTAAATTTTCTCTATATAAATACTGTTATTTATATTAGTTTGAAGTTTACCATTGCGTATATCAGGTAAACATTGTTTTCATTAACATATATATATATATATATATATATATTTCTGTAGAAATATATTTTCTTATAATATATACCAATCCTTATTTAAGATGCTCAATGTAATTATGGAGCAATATAGTGAATAAATGACAAGAGTCTATATTCCAAAATCCATGATGTTGATCATCTTATAATTTATTCCTTTAATTTAGTTGACATTTACAATTTTTGACAGTATTGAAAGTTTCGTAGTGCAAAATCATTCACTTAATTATTATATCAATTAGTGAATCTATTATGCCCTTAACTCATCAGAAGAAATAGCAGCAATCAATCCGTCAAAAAGAAATGAAATGTGATTTGACATGATTAAAATCCGAAAATTGGAAGAGAAGCTGCAAGTATCTTTTAATATGTTTATGTTTCCATTACGCCATTTAAAATTTTAATATATATATTGTTCGTATATACTTTCGTATAATTCATTTCATAACAAGTATCGCAAAAACAAAAGCAAATCACATCTACATAAAAACGCGATACATTCCAGCAGTCGTGCGAGGTAGCCTGATGGTAGAGGTTTACGCTTCTGTCCATGGGACCCCGATTTCGAATCTCGCTAGATTCACCCACTCTGATGAGTCGTAGACGACGAAACACGTGTCAGTGGATAATTATATTTTAAAAATAGTACATATGCTGCTCCTCAATTTGGGGGCACCAAAATAGATCAAAGGGAAAATTATTCCCAACTCGCATTTAGGTAAAAATGTACTTTCGTATAATTCATTTCAAAACAAGTAAAACAAAAACAAATAATATATATATATATATATATATATATATATATATATATATATATATATATATATATATATACTTCCGAATACAATTATCCAACAATCAGCTGGTATGGAAACCTATGATTATAAGATTTACAAAATATTACTGGCAGTAATATTCCATAAGGATTATCCAACCTAAATAAGAATTGCTCGATATACAAGATAGAGCAAATAAATCACAATTTAGTCATTCAATAAATTTAAAAATTTATGACGTGAAATGTTTGAGTTTCAGATAAAAAATTTTATATATATATATTTTTTCGCACGATCTATGACTTTTTCTTTTATCACATTTTTATTTCAATTATCCTGAAGATGTCCTCTGAGACAAGGACGAAACGTTGATTTTTTAATAATTTCATTCGGTTTTTTCTATTTTTTCTTTAAACATAACGTCAACCACCGTTGGTACATTTTTTCATTCCTTATACATATATATATATATATATATATATATATATATATATATATATATATATATATATATATATATATATATATGTTGAATATGAAAACTAGTGACTACACATATGCAAATATGTTTCAGTGACCACCCTGCTAGGGAAAATCTCACTTAGATAGAAGGGAGACATTCTAGGCCTGATGATGTGATTTCCCTTGCAGGGTGGTCACTGAAACATATTTGCATATGTGTAGCCACTAGTTTTCATATTCAACATATTCATATTGCTCTGTCTAAACAATGTGCACTCTTTGGTAGACACATTGTTTTTGTTTTTGTTTAAATAACTAAACAATACTACCAATAATAAATATATATATATATATATATATATATATATATATATATATATATATATATATATATATATATATATATATATATTGTCTTTAGTTGACACTTGATGGATTTGCACTTTGAAAGGCACTCAAAAACAAAGCAAGACAAAAACAACAAAAACAGGTTGAAACATGCTCCTCATTCTGACGCAGAGTGTATAGGAAACTATACGGTTCCTTCATTGGTCACAGACAGTAAAATTCTGTTATTGTTTCGTACTCGAAGAATCTTTCGGCACCTGAGTCATAAAATGTGCACCATTGCGGCCCAAACAAGGTGGGCATGAATTCGTGTGATCTAAAGAAGCAGGAGAACAGAAGAAGTGAAACGCGCGAGAGAAAGCATTCTTGTTATGTAACTTAGAAAGGAGGGAGGGGTGAAGAGAGAGAGAGAGAGAGAGAGAGAGAGAGAGAGAGAAAGAGAGAGAGAGAGTTTATTTCCCAGTGTTCATCAAGAGAACGTGACTAGCAAGAAGATGCGTATATATCTGCTGCGTGTGTGTAAGTATCTATGTGCGCGTGAATATCTGTGTGTGCGTGCGCGCGTGCGCGCGTGTCTGTGGGTGTATATGATGTGTTTTACATCAACATACATGTGGGTCTGTATATATGTATGTATATGTGTGCGTGTGTACGTATGTATAAATATGTGAAAAAATGTGACCCGTTGAGCGAACAACTGAACTTGGATTAGGTTGTTTAAATCAAGAAAACAAACATAACTCAATCAAACGATCTAAAGGACATTTTAGTATCTTTTGTGATTAAAATATATACGAAAAAGTCCTATGTTGATTAACTCAGATGCAATCTAATAATAGAACAGGTGCTGAATGAAATAATTTGAAAAGAACAAATTTTACTCCAGTTAACTTGAATGCGTATGGCACAATAACGTTGACACATCGATTCTCGCCAGATCACCGAAGTTAAGCAACGTTGAACCTGGCTAATACCAGATGGGTGACTATTTTGGGAAGGCTAGGCGCTGTATGTACCTTCTGGAAAGGTTGGACGTGGGGCCATCACCCTCACCCGGAAAAAACAAAACAAAAAACTCCTCGCTACAAAAGCCTCTACAAAGCTGTAGATGACCTATGCCCCTTCAGGGCTTCAGGTGATGGATGGGAGCTAGAAACTGTCTTCAAGGTAAAATAATATCTCTCTGTACAGGGGTTTGTCAGGACAACTTGGCATAAGGATACTTTTTCATAGAAGTAAACCCTGACTAAATATTCCAAATCATATAGTATTCGCGGCCCAAATATGATTTCCTCTGTATGGCTAACACACAGTGGTTTATACGAGGAATGGTGCACCCTTAATGTTGCCGATAATAAAAGCACTCCACCAGACTAGATGAATTCTTGTTCTGGAATCATGTAAGACCAAGAGACTACAACAAAGATTTATTATGATATATTTAAATAGTCAATTGGGGAGAGGAAAATTAATTTTCTAAACTTGTTTGAGAGATAAAGAAGATTTAATGGAATACTCGAATATCTATTTATTTCATATAGAGATCGATTGTTAGCCCCTAGGAAGGGGCACATTGATTTTTGAAAACTTCGACTGAAGTAAAATGAAACAAAAACGATTAATAAAGAGCGATGTGCATTTGTACATATATATCCATTCTGTCACAGAAAAGGTTTCCCTATGAATAAGGGGAAGGGAGAGTGCAAATCGATTCCCAATGATGAGACATTTTCTTTCTTTTTGTTTTTCCTTTTCGTTTCCTTCCCTTTTTTACTCTTGTCACCCCCAAGAGAAGGCATATTGCCACTTAAGGGGCTACTATTTAAGATCATGTCTACAGGGGACTATGTAAGGAGATGAGCAGCAAGATGTCTGTTCATGATATTTAAATTTCTGAATGTTAGTACAGCCAGGGAAAAAGGTAACAGGGAGAGAATTCCAAAATCAGCCCAAGTGAAGAAAGTATTAGAGTAGAAAGCATTCCGGCATCTGGGGACCACAGCAGTAAAAGGGTGGGATTTTGCTGCTTGACAGATTAGTCGGGGGTATGTACATTGAGGAAGCACAAGTGTTATGAGTTTGTCAGAACATATTCCATTGAAGTACTTATAAAACAGGCACAAGGATGCAACATTATGGTGATGGGACAGAGGTTGGAGCTTGTTTGATAATGTGAGACTTATTAGATTTGAGACTTTTTTCTACCCTGTTTAAAAGGGAGAGACTAGTGATAGATACACTAACCTGGATGTGGCAACAATACTCCATGCATGGGCGAATGGTGGCTTTGTAGAGATACAAGATACTTTCAGGTGTTAGTAATTTTCTAGCACAGTAAAGGTATCCCACCTTCCTTGCAGCAGTCTTGACAATGTCTACAATTTATTTGTTCGAATTAATGTTGCTTGTGAATGTTGTAAGTTAGAACGAGGAGTGCTCAGGTAGAGCATTTGTTGCCATAGCTATCGGTGGTTGAAAAGGTTTCTTGTAATTATTAAAGGAAAAAAGCTTAGCTTTGGAAGTATTAAATGTTACGATCCATTTACGGCACTATTCCACTACAGACTGAAAGTCTTTTTCTAAAGTTTCTGCCACTCTCTTGGGTATGTGTGCATTCATTTTTTTCTCATGCCTATTATATAATGTGGTATCATCGGCAAATATACCCATCTCGGACACAATTTTGTAAAGCCAAAAACAAAAACAATTTTTCTCTGGAAAACAACCAAACCAAACACCATGAATAAATATTTGATGACATAAAGAACTTAAAGCATAAAACCTTTTCTTCCAAAATTAATGGATTCAGCATTAAATAAACTGAACACGGTTGATATGCCGTAAAACAAAACAACCAAACAATCATATGTTGCTGTCTTAGGTGGACATGATTTGTTTATTGTCCTCCCTTTATTGATTGTGTATATATTTGAATCGATTGTACAATGTCATTTATATATCATTCCATGAAAAAAACATCCATACCTGGTTGTTTTTGTTTTACGGCATATCAACCCCTTTCAGGTTATTTAATGCCAAATCCAGTGATTTTGAAGAACAATATTTTAATAGAATATATTTGCTTTGTTTTTTTTTCAAGCCGGTTTCTATTTAATCCATAGTTGGAACCCTAACAGGTACTACCACTCCAGGTCAGAGTGGACCTGGGAGTAATGGCAATTAAAGGGTGGCTCCACACTCCCCAAAGCCCGCAAGCTGGGGCCTCACCATCGGATATAGTTTAAGGTCATATCCAGGACCAACATCCATACTTCGTTAAACAAATATATAAATAAGACTATGACAACATCAGCATGTTACTATAGATTACATTTTCATAGCGAGAATAGAATCAAAGCTTAAAAATAAATCGAAAACAGGAAGTGATGCTGCACAGAGTTTGTACAGGTTACAGAACGCACAACAACAACCAATATGCCATGCATGTCAGACAGGATAAAACATATTATCACTCAATGTATTGCATAAGAAGAACCGTTTTATCTTACAAACAACATAAAAACTGAACAAATAAAATAGTGTAGTCTTTTTTAAAAGCAGTTAATTTATACAGAAAATCTAAAGACTTGAATATTAAATGTTATCAAGCCACAATTGCACTCAAACTAGTAAGAATGATTAAAATATGGCATGGACTGAAAGAGGTAGACCTTATACCGGTTGTGATTGGAGCAACTGGCCTAGTGAAAAAGAATCTTAAGAAGTGCCTGTAAACAATCCCTGGAAAACCAAGCTGTAATGAAATACAGATTGCGGCCATAAAGGGAACAACATCTATTCTAAAAAAAAGCCCTCGGATGTAAATTCAAATCCTAATGAAATCAAGTGTTAGCTCCGAGAGGAGTTATCTCCCTTGATCTCTTAAAAAAATTATCAAGTAAAATAAATAATAAAAAAAAGTGAATTGGTAAATTGAAACGAAGGTGCATTATTGATTAAGAACTCAAAACGTTATTAATTATTAATAATATTAATTATTGATAATATTAATTAAGATTTCCAAATGTTATTTATTATTAATAATATTAATTATTAATTATAATTATTATTAATATTATTGATTAAGAACTCCAAACGTTATTAATTATTAATAATTAATAATATTAATTATTAAAAATACTAATTAAGATCTCAAAATGTAGAAGAGTATAACCATTTGATTCGGTATTAAATGACCAAAAAAGTGGATATACCAAAAATGAAAAAAATAAACAAACAACAACTTAATTAAGCATTTAAAAAATAGTTATTTTCTTTTGTGACTATCTTGAGTTTAGTGCTCTTTATAAGGTATCCAAAGAAGACAATTGTACAGTAGCCAGAAAATGTAGTAGAGAGGAGGAACATTCTTTTATTATTTAAATTACCTGCAGTGTTATAAAAGATGCAGAAAGTGCTCCCTATTGACATCTATGCATATCTGGGCACGTTTAACAACGTTTGCAGATACTGCCTTTATATCTTCTCTGGTGATTCTCCTGATAGCGTTGGTAATGTTCTTCTATAGTTGGTTTAGATTGTGAGGATTATTTGCATAAACTTTTTGTTTTAAAGTCCCCCAAAGATAAAAATCACATGATGAAATGTCCGGGGAACGTGGTGGCCATAACCCTTCGCTTATTGGTCTCTCTTCCATAAACATGTCGTGAACTCGTGTCAGTGATTTGTGAGACGTGTGGCATGTAGCATCATCTTGGAAAAAGAATTGCATTTT
The DNA here is from genome assembly GCF_053919585.1 of Euprymna scolopes. NCBI lineage: Eukaryota > Metazoa > Mollusca > Cephalopoda > Sepiida > Sepiolidae > Euprymna > Euprymna scolopes. Next base: position 9,141,351 of record NC_136493.1, read on the forward strand.
GTCTTGTGGTGTCAGTTGATCGTTAAGAGAAATATTAAGTGGGCCACCCTGTAGTTAGATGGAGGAAGAAGAATAATTTACGTGGAAGAGTAAAGAAAATGAATGTAGAAAAACAGATACAAATTCATAATAATAATGATGATGATGATGATGATGATGATGATCTGCTTTCTACATTCATTTTAAATTATTCTTCTTCCATCTAACTACAGGATGGTCCACTTAAAAGTAGCCCGATCTATTTACTATCTAAGAAGGAAAAGTCCTGTCAAGTCATAGATTTTGCCGTTCCAACAAACCACAGAGTGAATATCAAGGAGATGGAGAAGCAAAGCAAATACATAGAATTGTCAAAAGAGCAGAACGGAATATGGAAGATGAAGAAAGTCAAGATAACACCAATAATTGTAGGAGCACTAGGAACAATCCTGCAAAAATATAAATAAAGAATAGGAGGAATTAGAATCAGAGGGATGGCTGAAAAAGTACAACATAATTGAAAACGGCTGAAATATTAAGGAAAACTCTTGAATGCAAAGACTAAGACACATAAACTACAAACGCTAACCGGCCACATAAAAACTGCATAAGAAGTAAAAACAAAAATATAGACGAACACTAGATGGAATTGGGAAACGGAAACGGTGTAATCGTAAGCCCCCCCCTCCCCGGGGAGACATGTTGTCACATAGATTATAAGAAACACCACCGGTTGTTGTCAGTGAACAATCTCTGATGATGGCCTGTGTGAGAACTCTTAGTGAGTACAAATAATAATAATAATAATAATAATAATAATAATAATAATAATAATAATAATAATAATAATAATGGAAAGACCGAGGAGAGAAAGCACTAGCTAGACCTTCACTGGATGAGTGCAAAGAGGACTGAGACCTTGTAGAGGTTTATTGTCACCCAAACTCCAGTGAAGACTAATGGTCGCTGCCAATGAGAAATCAATGGTAAGCCTCTTTTACGATAATGCAAATTCTTTTGCAAAGGTTATCAAAAGAGGTGGAGAGTACTGGAAATATGGGGAAACTTGTTGTCACTCAAACTCCAGAGAACACCACAAGTTGTTATCAGAAAGAAATCTTTGCTGATGGACGGTGTCACTACTCCTAGTGAGTATATAATGACGACGAATAAGAAGAATATATACACATCATCATCATCATCATCATCATCATCATCATCATCAGTTTAACGTTCGTTTTACATGTTTTCATCTGCTGAACAGCTTTTAGAACTTGACTTCCAAAGTAAGCCATCTCTTATCCTTCTTTCAAGTTCGTTCATATCATTTCTTCCAAAGGTTTCCTTAACCTTCCTTTGTCAACTGAATTTTAGGAATTGACTTCCAAACTAACCCACCTCTAACCAGGTTTTTATTCATCCCTCCTCCTCTCAAACCTATCTTTATAACTTCCTCCAAACATTTTTCTTCATTTTCTGACTCTTCCACCTGAAATGTTTTGTGGGAGAAGTGCATTAGAAATGACAGTGAAGTGCAAGCATCAAATGAATAAGACTAGCGAATGCTTAGAAATGCTAGTATGAGAGATTGTTGAATACTGAGTTCTCATTGGAAGTTTCTGATCCACTTTTAAGAATTGAGAGAAAAAAATAGTTTGGGAAACTCTAAGATCATCATCATCATCATCATCATCATCATCATCATCATCATCATCATCATCATCATCATCAGCAGCAGCATTATCATATCGTTAACATTGGTCTCCCCGATATTTTTCTAGTCAGAATTCTTTATAGAAAGACATTGTGTATTTACAGAAGAGACCACGTGAAGGTTGCCAACATCCTAAATGAAAGTGATTTTTTGTGGAAGAACTGGATTCGAACTTGGGACACATAGGTTATCAGTCTGTGTTGTTATCCACTAGACCATCGTCATCTTCCAGCTGTTAGATGAAGAAAGCTAAATCTGCAGGACTCTCAGGCATTTCTGCAGAATGTTGAAAACTGCAAGTTAAATATTGAGATGATTGCAGACTTCATAAATCAAATCATAAAAAGAACTTCAACTTCTTTTATTGTACAACATTTATTTCCTCATTCTTTCATTATTGCTGCGACGTCCCTCACGTGATCCTCTTCTTGAAGTGCTCTTGAACATCATCCATGCTTCTAACCTGATCATATTCTCAAATGTGCTCTCTTCTTTTGCCCTACCATGACGTCATTTTGCTCGGTATTTACATATAGTTGTCCGTACTATATAACATCCCAAAAATGAAATTATGTTTCTGAATTGATTCTTCGTATAATCTGGATTCTTCAAACTACTGTTTTTATCTTATGTATTATTTTCACAACGTTTCGGTCAATGTCACTTCCAACTTTCACCAAGTGTATCTTGTCAAACTTGTGAATATTTCTGTCAAACTTGAGAATCTGTATAGAATTTTGAATTAAACTCTTTATTTAATTCACGGAATGGACGCAGCATGCTCTCGTTCCGTCAGCCATTTGCAATTGTATTTCGAGTGTCACTTGGACTGAAAATCGAACCTTCAACCTCCAGAAGAGTGTAACTTACAACTGAATTTGACCTAATACTTGATCCATTATGCTACAGGTACTTGCGGACAATTCTAGTATGAAGTTTAGGAGCTTTAAACCTAATTTTGCTTTTAGATGTAAAATCTTACTACATCACTATTTACAACAACAAAAACAACAACAAAAAACAAATAATAAACAAAAAAAAAATACAATTGTCAATTACTTAGGGCTTCTACCCTCATGGAATAAATAAAAGGATTCCATTCAAAATTCCATGCAGATTCCCAAACTCGACATTTTATACACTATAGATTCTCAAGTTTGACACAATAGACCTGAAGATCATCGGAGATTACACTGGTGGAAACATTGTGCAAATAAGATTGAAGATGAGAACAGTAGTCCAAATAGTCCATATAATACGAATTATCGATCCTCATCTCAAAAATTCAGTCCAAAAAATTCAAATAATACTAAAAATGAGAATAAGTAAGTGGATAACTGATACTTGATTTAATTGAAGAATATAATATGAGTTGTCTACCTTACAAGTTTGATTTTATTGCTTTTTCTGTATAAGTTTAAAAATTTGCAAACAATTAAAAACTCAAAAACTGAAATAACTTCACAACATTTCAGGCAAGATAAGGAGAAAAGTATGATTTCAATTTGTTTGAATCTTAAAAAGATAAATACATTCTTTTAACTTTTACTTTTCGATAAAGATTATATCGTTTCCAAGGTGTTGGATGATATCTAGCACAGATCGTGCTTTTTATTCTTAATCTAAAAATACAATGATCGATAAATATTGATATAAACTGCAAGAGTAGAAAACTGAGGAGCAGCCATTTTGAATGACCTACTCCTGCTGGACAACGGAGCTTTCTGATTGAGATTATTGATATAAAAACATCAAAAGAAAATGATTTGAATAAAATATGCAAGAGAATAAGCATTCTTTTTGCAAATCAATTTTCTCTATCATTTCCAAACGATTTTTCCGTTTACAATCTATATAATTATAAGACTCTGTAGACCGTCCGACTGCCCTTGCTTGAATCTTGTCTTCGACAATCGGACGATTACATCTTTTAAAAGGGGGATGACAAGTGAATATATATATATATATATATATATATATATATATATATATATATATATACACACACATGTGTGTGTGTAAATATATGTCTATCTATATATATATATATGTACATATATATAACAAATAATTGAAGAAAGTCTATATTTCAAATTTCGAGATATTGGCCATCTTACCGTTTATTCCTCTAATAAGTTGACATGTACAATTCTTGTTGTATGCTCTGTAATTACATTGAGCTTCATAAATAAAAGATGAAATATAATGGAAGAAACATATGTCCACACACACACACTTTCTTGCTCGTCCGTCGAAGTCGACGATGACCAAGGTATCAATCAGTTCGGCGTCGGGGGTTGGTGGGTCCTGAGATGGCTGATGAGGCCAATCCGTGCTCGGCAGACTCTTCCACACTCTGGGCACATGAAGGTGGTATCGGCAGGCTGTGAACCGGCAGCTCTCTCCTTCCTCCTCTTGCGCTTCTGCTGGTCGTGGGTCATGCGTTGATCCTCTGCCCTGTCGGCTCCCAGGCTGATGGCACAACGCCAGGCAGAGCGTTCCGCAGCGAGACTCTCCCAAGACTGGGGGCTGATGTCAAAGTCTTTGAGGGAGGTTCTCAGGCAGTCTTTATATCGTTTCTTTTGGCCTCCTGCAGTCCGCTTTCTCTGGCTGAGTTCCCCATAGAAGAGTTGTTTGGGGATTGGCCGTCAGGCATGCGATAGTCATGGCCTGCCCACTGGAGCTGGGTTTTGCGGATTATGGTGGTGATGGTATGGAGCCCTGCACACTTCAGGACTTCTGTGTCAGGAATTCTGTCTTGCCAGCGGATGTTGAGAAGATTACGGAGGCATCTGAGGTGGAAGCCATTCAGCTGTTTTTCATGTTTTTTATATGGCGTCCAAGTTTCACAGCCGTAGAGTAGGGTTGTTAGGACGACTGCTCAGTATACTTTCAGTTTGGTTGCGAGTGTAATGCCTCTCCTCTTCCACACATTGTCTCTAAGTCTTCCAAATGCACTGCTCGCTGTGGAGGTCCTATGGTTAACCTCAATGTCAATGTTGGCGGTGCGGGAGAGGGTGCTGCCAAGGTAGGTGAATTGCTCCACAGCATGAATCTTCTGCCCTTTGACAGTGATGCCGGGTTCGTGGTATGCATCTCCTGGGACGGGTTGGTACATAACTTCTGTCTTCTTTGTACTGATGAAGAGACCACAACTGGTGGAGAATCCGTCCATTTGACATTGCATCTCTATCTCATTTGGGGCGTTAAGGGTGCAGTCATCGGCAAATAGAAGGTCTCTGATAAAAGTGAAAAGTCTCTGTCTGTCTGTGTACATTTCCCTACACAATAACTCTGTCAATTTTTAGTCTACAGACTCGAAATTTGATATATAGGGTTGTGAGATTGGGCAAAATCTTTGTAATCCGTTTCCGGACAGAAATTTGGTTGTTAAGGGGTCAAAGTTCAACGATTTGACCTTTCAGAACTCTACCAAACTTTTCCGCCAATTTTGGGTATAAACAATTGAAATTTTAAATATAGGTTCTTTGGACATGGATCTAACTTAATAACTTAATTTGAGCCTAAAACAATAAATTTTAAGGGGTAATAATAGGGGTCAAAGTTTTAAAAAATTTGACCTCTGCAGTCTCTACCAAATTTTTCAGACAATTTCTGGTCTAAACATTTGAAATTTAACATAAAGGGTATTCAGAGATAGGGCAAGCTTTTTAATCGGTTTGGGTCGAAAATTTGAGCTACCAACATATAAATGTATGTATGTATGTATGTATGTATGTATATATGTTTGCATGTCTGCCTAAAACTTTCGATAGAGGCAACGAATTTTCACAAGATCAGTATCGTTTTGAAGCTCGACCCTTCAGACGACAAATACCAAAAAATTGGCTAAAAACATTAATTTCTTCACCCTCAACTGGGCACTTTTCTACAGAGAGGGGTCGCTTTTTTCACCGATATTTTTGAAAGTCATCCCCTCTTTTCGATTGTCTAGCCTTAATTTAAACCTATGTCACATCCGGTTTGGCGCTGGTCGTAAGAGCAAAGACATCAGATTTTTTCCTTGTTCTTTTACTCCTTCACGGTACAGGTTCGAGCCTGCCTTCCTACTACCATTTTTTTTTTGCTTTTTTTTTTGCTTAACACACATCTCCAAATACCCGGGCAACGCTGGGATGAAATGCTAGTTTATATATATATATATATATATATATATATATATATATATATATTAAGCACAATATATATTGAAGTAGTATACTTTTATATATTCAATATATATATATATAAGCACTGATTGCAAAAATTCTTAATGAGCCGTTGGATATGTGATTTATATTTCGAGTCTAGATTGTAATAGCTTGTAACAAAAGCCAAAAAGAAAGTAAATAAATAATTATAGTTCTAAATTGTTTAGCTTTACTTTGATTTTTTTCTGCAATCTTTTGCTTTTTTTTTTTTTTACCAGAGCGTCATCACTTATCAAGGCCCAAAAGGCACTCGAGGATAAAGGTTAGATAAATAAGCTCTACTTTAATATATATATATATATATATATATATATATATATATATATATATATATATATATATATATATATATATATATATATTGCATTTTAACCCCAAACAAGGCACAGTGCCACTTTGATGTAGCGGGCTACTATCTGAGACATAATTTGCAGGGATACTATGTAGGGAGTTGAGCAGCAAGATGTCTGTTTACATTACACTTGAACTTCTGCATGTCAGTACAGTCAGAGAAGCAGGGACCCGAGAGTGAAATTTCAGAGTCTAGCAGTTCTTGGGAAGAAACTATTAGAGTAGAAGGCTTCCTTACATCTGGGGATCTTGACTGTATAGGGGTGGGATTTTGCTGCTTCTCGGTTTTGTCAAGGGTATTTACGTTAAAGGGGGTACAAGTGCTTGTAGTTCGTCGGAGCACGTACCATTAAAATATTTGTAAAACAGGCAGAGGGCTGCAACATTTTGTCAATGCGACAGAGGTTGAAGCCTAGATGACAGTGTGGGACTTATTTGGTTGACGAATCTCTTTTGAACCCCGTTTAAGAGTGAGAAACTAGTAGCAGATGCACCAGCCCAAATGTGGCAACAATACTCCATTTAAGGGCGAATGGTGGCCTTCTAGAGGAATAGGATACTCTCAGGTGTAAGTAACTTTTTAGCATGGTAGAGAAAGCCCACCTTCTTTGCAGCAGCCGTGGCAATGTCCTCAATGTATCTGTTCCAACTCATGTTTCCCATTAACGTTAAGCCAAGAAGTTTAAACGAAGTACTTTCAGGTAATGTATCATTAGCTATGGTTATTAGTGGTTGAGACGGTTTCTTATAATTATTGAAGGAAACAACCTTCGTCTTGGCAGCATTGAATGTGACCATCCATTTTCGTCCCCATTCCACTACAGACTGGAGGTCTTTCTCAGGGTTTCCGTCATTGCTTTGGATACGTGCTCATTCGTTTTCCCTCTCATGACTCTTATAGTGCGTGATGTCGCCAGCAAATATACCCATCTCAGAGACAATTTTATCAGGGAGGTCATTTATGAATATCAGGAATAATAAAAGTCCAAAGATCGATCCCTGAGGTACACCAGCATTTATATCGTATTGTTTTGACGTACGATCATTGAGGACAACCTGGATTCTTCTCTTATTTAAGAAGGATTTAATTATGTTAAGCATTCGTCTAGTAATACCATAGGGTCTGCCATACCCTTATATATATATATATATATATATATATATATATATATATATATATATATATATATATATATATGCTTTATCCAGTGCACGGTATATACGTTCAGAGATTACAATTAGGATATCTGCAGTAGAACAGGTTTGCCTAAACCTGTTCTGTTGGTCGGACAGAAGTTTAGCAGCTGTGAAGTGGTGGATTAGAGCTTGATTAATTATGGACTCAAATATTTGGGCGAAAAGAGAGTGGAGGCTAATAGGGTGATAATTTAGTGGGTCAGTTCTTTCGCCAGAATTCTTGTAAACCATAGAAGTAGATTTTCAGCAGTCAGAGAAGCAAGATTCGTTAAGGCATTTGTTGTAAAGTTTGGAGAGAACAGGAGCAAACTCAGCAGAACATCTTTTTAATAGCACAGCTGGGATGAGATCAGATTCACTTATGTCTAGTTTTTTTTTTATGATATCATGTACTTGAGAAGGGGGTGATTTTCATATGATTTCTGTTCACAGAGGAAAATCTGGGGATATGAATTATTAGCAGAGAGACCCGACACTGCCCGGGATTCAATAAGGACCAGCGATTGTTCCCCACTTCTAATACTTTTGTTGTCATCAAAATGAGTGAAATCGCCTATTTTTCTATCAAATTGATTGATTGCTTGCCCTAGGTGTACCGGGAGGAAGCTTCACAGAGTACTGTTTGATTTTATAAAATTATTTTTGAATTAAAGTTTAAAATGCAAAACTTAAGTATCATATTTTCACACAAATGCACTTTATGTGTCTCAGAGTTTCAGGAAGTCAATGCACTGTGATGTGGTTTTGAAGAATTTAAAAGATGTTTCTGATTTTGAGATGAGGATTGATATCGAAATATTATTGGATTATTTGAATTATACGCATTATTGTTCTCACCTTGAGTGTTATTCGCACAACGTTTCGACTGATGTAACCACCAACTTGTCTGAACATTTTTTTGACGACCATGTCAGAATGTAAGTTGTTGGAATGGTGAACATTCTGCCAAGTTTCTAATAAACTTTGGAACAGAAAAGAAAATCGATCAGGAAGACGGTTAGAATTTTTGAAAACCGCAAGGAATACCAAAATAAATGAAATCGAATTGCACAGGTGTTCGCTTTGACATTTAGATATTGATTTTCGAATTTAGCATTCACGGTATCATACTATTTGACACTTCTGTAGTCACTCTCTCTCTATCTCTCTCTCTCTCTCACACACAGACACACACACATACAGATATATACGTATACATACATAAATATATATATATATATATATATATATATATATATATATATATATATATAATTGTTGTATAGAGTGGTTTCCTAGATGTAGATCCAATAAAACCTACATGATTATTTAAAAGTGCTCAATGGATGACAGAGCAGGTATATAGATAATATTTGTATAATTAACAGATTATATATATACATATTTTCATTTTATATTTTTACCTATATATTTTACATTATAGTAAGTTTGAAAATATATATGGCAATGAAGCCACACAAAATTTTCCGCATTTCATCCTAGCGAGGATTTGTCAGACACACAAGGTTGAAACGCAGAAAATTCTGTGTAGCTTAATCACTATATATATTTTCAAAACTTACTAACTACCTGTACTTATGTATAAGTAAATGCTGAAAATATTTACATAAAATTGTATTCAGTTATATGAAATAATAAAAAAACATATATATATGTGTGTGTGTGTGTGTGTGTGTGTGTGTACAGTGCCCGCAAAAGTTTACAATACACATTTGAAACTGTCAGTTTTTGTATTTCTAGCTTCCAAATGGTAATGAAACTTTTTTTTATAAACATAGAAAATGTATTGAAACTAAGATAGGAACAATGGAAAAAATAAAAAATAACAATTTAACACAACGCAAAGAGAAAACTCATTAATTAGCAACGCAAAAGTTTACAATACATATCAAATTCATTAGATTTCTCAATAATTTTATGACGGTTTATAAAATGCTTAGAAGCTTCTAGAATGTTCAGGAATATGCAATAGTGTTGTGAGACTGGATCTCACCCCATAATGGACTCGTCCAGATCATATATAATCAGCTCCTAAGGCCTGTACGGTGGAGCAAGATCTCAACGGATATTGTACCTCGGGGAACGAGATCTTATAACTTTTCTCTTTATCTTTCTCTATATCCTTGCACCTTTCCTTAATACACTTGTAAACCACCTACTACGTGTTTTCCTGTGTCGTTCTTGTGAACCCAACTGAGCCCCACAACAAATAGACATCGAAGTAAGCAATTAGTAAAAGTATTGTGTCATTCTTTATCTTATAACCGTATTGTAAGCAACCACATCATGGCAAAGAATAAACAGATTGGCCAAGAGCTCAGAAAAAGAATTGTAAGCCTTCATAAAAATGGATTGGGATATAGAACAATATCCGAATAGTTGATGGTTCCATTGAATTCTGTTGGAACAATAATTCGGCACTCGAAGTCTCACAAATCAACCCTTCCTTTGGCCAGATCAGGTCATCCTCAAAAAATAACAAAACGTACTGAAAGGTTATTAACAAAGAAGGTTATGAATTCGCCTAGAATTACTCTTGGAGAGCTCTAAGAAGAGACTTAGAAAACAGTGAAATTAAAGTTAGCAAGGGCACAATCAGTAGAATCCTTCACGTTAAAAACATCTTCTCTAGATCAGCAAGGAAAACTCCCCTTCTTAAGTCAAAGCATGTTCGTACTAGGCTTGATTTTGCAAATGAGTATGCAAGCAAGCCTCTAGAGTTTTGGCATAACGTGTTTTGGTCAAATGAGACCAAAATTGACTTGTTTGGCACTCCAAAAACATCAAAATTTTGGAGAAAAAAAGGTACTGAATACCAATCAAAAAACACGATTCCAACAGTAAAATTTAGAGGAGGATCCATTATGATCTGGGATTGTTTTAGTGCAGGAGATGTAGGAAAAGTGGAAATAATAAAAGGAAAAATGAATGGAGCATTTATAGGAGTATCTTGGAGAAAAACCTTAAAGAAAGTGTGAAGTTGCTCAAATTTAAATCAGACTGGATCTATCAGCATGATAACAATCCAAAACTCACACAAAATTGGTTTAATTCAAATAAATCGAATGTTTTAAAGTAGCCTAGTCAATCTCCTCATCTCAACTCTATAGAGAATTTATGGGGAGAATTGAAATTACGGGTCCATATTATTATTCTAATTATTGAATTTTCTTTTCGTGTTGTGTTAAATTATTATTTTTTATTTTCCCCACTGTTCTATCTTAGTTTCAATACATTTTCTATGTTTATAAAAAGTTTCATTACCATTTGGAAGCTAGAAATACAAAAACTGACAGTTTCAAATGTGTATTGTAAACTTTTGCGGGGCACTGTATATATATATATATATATATATATATATATATAAATGTGTATTATATATACATACATATATATCATATATATACATATCTATATATGCATATATACATATATACATATGTATACATCTACATATATTTATATGCACACACACACACACACACACACACACACACACACACATATATATATATGTTTTATCAAAGAATTTTTTGATTTTATGTTACATGAAAGGGATGTAAGAAGACATACTAGATAAGTGAAAATGATATTAGGAAGCTAGAAATACAAAAACTGACAGTTTCAAATGTGTATTGTAAACTTTTGCGGGGCACTGTATATATATATATATATATATATATATATATATATATATATATATATATATATATAAATGTGTATTATATATACATACATATATATCATATATATACATATCTATATATGCATATATACATATATACATATGTATACATCTACATATATTTATATGCACACACACATACACACACACACACACACACACACATATATATATATATATATATATATATATATATATATATATATATATATATATATATATACCAGGAAGAAGCTTCACATGTTTCTTCACATTAGTCCACGATACATTGTAATCTACATTATATTGTTGAGCACCTACTGTTAATTTTATAAAATTATTTTGATATCATGACTTGAATTAAAATGCAAAAGTCAAGTATCATGGCTAAATTATGCTCCAAACAGAAACATTTATGTCGAGTGCACCTCTGTTTTATCAAATAATTTTTTGATTTTATGTTACATGAAAGGGATGTAAGAAGACATACTAGATAAGTGAAAATGATATTAGGAAAAGGCTAGAATCGAACCCTGAAGGCAAGTGTTAAAGATAATAGAAATTGGAATCTTAAGTCCATTGTTAATTCTATTAAATAGCCAAATATTGTTTATGTCGGAAAAAGAGTCGATTGTCCATTCTTTTAGAAATCTGGATATTAAATATGTCAGTTAAAAGAATGGACAATGCGGCTTAAAAAAATATTGTTTAAAAATAGGTTAGATGTTAAACAATTAGAATTAAGGATTATTTGTTTGCCAAAAATGGGTTTGGACAAACATTTGTAAATCCACGTAATTGGTAAACACACTTTCTACGTCATAAACAATGAGATTTCTCAATATAGGATCGAAGGTTCGAAGTTAGAGAGTAGAGACAGAGACAGTAGAGTGGGATGAGAGAGAGAGAGAGAGAGAGAGAGAGAGAGAGAGAGAGGGTGTGGGAGTCAGTAGATGAGAATTCAGAGAGATCAAAAGGAGAGCCCTTAGAAGCAAAGGGAGGAGAGTAGACGATGTAGTCGAAAAGGCTTGAGTTCCTGACATCACCAATCGGCCGGTTGAAGAATAAAGAAACCAACTATATTTGTAACTGTTGTCTCGTGTCGTCATTCCTTACAGCCGAAAAGGTAAATGTGTTTTTATCATCATCTTGTAACGAACTTTATACAACCCTTCCAAGTATTATGTGTTCTTATCCACCAGCAACAATAATGTATCTTCCCTCCTCTAATATGTGTTATAAGAACTGTTGCATCATATCCCCCAATCCATCTTAATATGTGTTAACAAGAATCATCCCAGGTTGAATAAATAAATGTCTCCCTCCATAATCATCATCTCAGTCGTCGTGTTGTAAAGAATATAAATGTCTTCCCTCAAGAATTGTCATCACCAGCGTTATTCGTGTATCACGAATCCCCGTTATACATGTCTCCAATATAAACTCCCGTCATCTTTAAATATGTACCCCCTATACAACATTTATACGCCAAACCCTTCTGCTTATTCGATGATAAAACTTTTCAAATGCCCTTGTGATGATAGGCTGTGTAAGGGTGTAAACTTTAGTCAAAATGAAACTGCTTTTCTTTAATCGGATTGTTTCGATTATCGATTTTCGATACTTATTGGAGGTATTTTAATACAAAATCTACCTAAGCACACTCCCAGACATGTATAGTACATCTGTACGAAATTTAAAAAAAAATTGATTTAGCCATTTTAGTGTTCATAGGAATGAAATCACAAACACAAAGTGCCTTTTATATTGTTATAGCACTAGTTAAAGGGTTGCAGGACTAGATTAGCAAAATGTATTAACAGAACATACAAAAGTGTGAGTTGTTCCATACATAATAGATACCGGAAGACAAGCCAAGGTTATCGTTGGCTAGATGAACAACTCACACTTTTGTATTTTCTGTTAATATTGTCGTGTGGGGGGGGGGGAGGATATTGTAGTTTGCTTCAAGCATTGTGCGTAGTGTGAAAAGAGTTATGCTTGAAGGTTTTCTATGAACCGCATTGATATAACCTTCAAACATAACTCCTTTTATATCGAAGATTTTTTTCTAAATCTCTACTTATATATATATATATATATATATATATATATATATATATATATATATATATATATATATATATATATATATATATAAGTAGAGATTTAGAAAAAAATCTTTGGTATGAAAGGAGTTATGTTTGAAGGTTATATCAATGCGGTTCATAGAAAACCTTCAAGCATAACTCTTTTCACACTACGCACAATGCTTGAAGCAAACTACAATATCCTTCTCAATCTTCGGAGTGTTTTTAGCTTGGGTTAAAGATACATATTTTTTATCATTTTAATTACTCTACGCAAGCTTATGTGTAAACAGGTGTTTGTAAATGTTGTCGAAAAATCAACAAGATATACCAGAAAGGCTAATGGTTGGACAATTTCGAAGCATCGTTTGTTATGAAATTTTTTAAAATTATTTTTTAATCCTCCACCCCCCACACGACAAACTTGACTAGCAGTAACGGTTGAGGTTACCAGATGTTGGAAAACATTCTAATCTAATAGCTTTTGACCATTTGAAACGTTCTTCCTGCTGCCTGTTTCCCCGGTTGTATCAACATGCAGAAATTTAAATGTAACGTGAACAAACATCTTACTGCACAACTCCCCACTTAGGATGCTTCACTGTTAATCTGGCTACTAATTATAGTGGCTCTTTGCATCTCAATAGCAATATGTGTTGTTTAGAGTGCCTAAAAGTAAAAAAATAAGAATCAATTAAAAAAATTTTTTAACTTTTCTGAATATATTTAGTTCGAATGGCGAAAATTCTATTGATCATCTGTTTATAATAACTTTGATGTGACGCATAAAAAATGTAATCGATTAGGAAGACGGTTGGTATTTCAAAGTCGCAGACATAAATGATATAGAAGTGCACAGGTGTTCACTTTGATATTTAGACATTGATTTTAAAATTTAGCATTCATGGTCTCATACCTCTTAACAATTCCATAGTCACATGCATGTGCAGGAGAACCTCGGGAGACGGTGGCCCGAGGATACGTTTTTTTCTTTTCAGGTTACGTTCAAGATCAAAGTGTAGTATCTGTTCTTCAGATGCTGCACTTCATTTTCTTGTTCTCTTTCGGTGGAGGAGAAATCCTTCACGACTGTGACAATTTTTATTTTTGTACCTTTTCTCCACGTTAAAAAACGACCCTGGTGTCTAACTCTGTCCCGTGGGGAGGCATAGTAAATAGGTACGTTGTAGAATACGATGTTTTTCCGACCCCTGGTTACGTATTTTCCCCGCCTTACGGTGTTATTTAAAATATTATTTGATTATATGCATGTGTATTATTTACTGTATTTTGTTACTTATTTCTAATGCCGTATCCCTGTGTTCTACTGTATATAGATAATTTTACATTTTAGTATATATATATATATATATATATATATATATAAAGCTGAACGTGTGTGTGTGTGTGTCTGGTCACGAATAGGCTCTTATATGGTTGACTATTATAAAAAACTGATCACATATAATGATAGAAGATGTATCGAGACACAGGAATGGGTATGTTTGATCTGGCAGAACGGAGGTTCATAAAAATTGTGGGGTCTGCGTTCGCGCCTGGCCCCCAAAGTATGGAAATTAAAAATTAAAAAATTAAAAAAAATGTTTACAAATGTTTTTGATATAGATGTACATAAGAATCTTTTGATAAGTATGTTTCAACTTAAATAGGGATGGTATAATAAAATTGTGGAGTCTGCGTTCGCGCCTGGCCTCCATAGAATGGAAATAGGCACAAACTTTAATAAACACTTTTCATATCTATCTGCATAAGTATACTTTGATAATTATGTTTCAGTTTGAAGAAATGTGGTATAATAAAATTATGGGGTGTTCGTTCGCGCCTGACCTCCATAGAATGGAAATATGTAACAAAGTTTAACAAGGTGTTTTAATATAGATCCACAGAATATTGTGGTAAGTGTTTTAGTGTGAACATGTATGGTATAATAAATTATGGGGTTTATCTATTTTATTTTTACTTTCATCATATTTTGCTTTGGTTTTGATACCCCCAAATTCGAAGCTATCTCTTCCTTTTCATAACCTATCATACTTTAATAAATCAGAGTCCATTTTCTGTAGGCTGTTTTTGAACCCAGTCAACGATGGGTACTTTTGCTAGTATATATATATATATATATATATATATATATATATATATATATATATATATATATATATATATAATTATTTTTTTTACTATAATAATTTAATTTTGAACTGAAACATATAAAAGCATCCAGATTTTAAACGAACAGTAATCAAAAACTGCCCAAAAACGACTGATGAAACTCAGTTGAAAGTACTTGCAAAAAAAAAAAAACAACCAAAAGAAAAAACAGATGGACGAATATGACTTTCTTCCACAGGTTCAACCAAGAAATAAGAACGACAATTCGAAAAATTGAAAAATTACAAAAAACCCCCCTCATTAAGCAACAACACTCCATGCTATTCAACAATAATGGTATGAATAAAAACATGCTGTCTAAATACAATATATATATATATATATAAATTCCCCACAAACTTCTGGCCTTGATAGAGGGTTGGTTGTTTTTGTTTTACGGCATATCAACCTTTTTCAGGTTATTTAATGCCGAATCTAGTTATTTTGAGGAAAGATTTTTAATGGAGTATATATATTTTTTTAAAGTTAGATTCTATTTACCCATAGTTGGGACCATAACAGGTACTACCACTCCGGGTCAGAGAGGACTTGGGAGCAATGGCAATTAAAGGGTGGCTCCACACTCCCCAAGGCCCGCAAGGTGGGACCTCACCATCGGATATAATTTTAGGTCATATCCAGGACCCTTGATAGAGGAGAGAATAAAACTTGCTGATATGGCTTCAAATAATCTGAAATAACATTTTTCATGTGTTATATCTCTCCTCTTTTGGAAATAGGATACGATTATGAATATCTCCAGTATCAAATAATCTTTATACAATAATATGAAATTTACTTTATGTATGAAAACCAAAGAGTGGAGATATTACAATATCAAGAAAGTCAACAGATTCTTTAAGCTACACTTTTTGCATTAAGATTATTTAATTTTGATTACTATTTACATATATTTCATTTCAATATTTCATATATTCATTAATTGATTTGTATATTTTATTCAGTTTGATTTTATTCTGTTTGTTTAATTTATTTTCATTATTATTTTAAAAAAGGAACTTTTAATTTTTTATCTTAATTTCAATTATTATATATTTATAACGTTATCTGCTTATTATTTTATTTTATTTATTAATTACTACTATTTTTTTAATTTATTTATTTTTTATTTACCAATCTTAACTTTATTATTTTAAAAGTCTTACCCTAAAAATGTATTATTTTCAACCTGTAATTATTATGTACAAATAATCTTCAATCAAGTTTTAATAATTATTTCCAAACTAATTAAATTGATCAGTACATTTTACTTCATTTGAATAAATCAAATTTCGACTTGTATTTATTTTTAAAATACACTAATCATATAATAATTTATTATTTTAATTAATTGAATAAGTGTATAAATTAATATTTAAGGAAAAATATTTAAGGATTTAATTCTAATTATGCATTTATTATATTAAGAATATTTATATTGTGATTATAACATACTTTATTTTTTCCTACACTCCCATTTACTTTTTATTTTATTTATAATTTGAAATATTTAACATGTTAGACCAATAGTTAGAATATTTCAATCTCTACAACTCCCATTCCGTATGCTAATTTGATAGTTTATAATTTTTAAATTATCAACCTTTAGTTAATGTAAAATAAAAACAAAGAAAAAAATACATATAAAGTCATCCACAATTCTCACCATTACGCTATATTGCTGCTGCTGTAAGGGTAATGAATTTAACGATGTTTGACAAATATATATGTATATTAATATACCAATCTATTTCAGGGTCTAATTTATTTAATAAATATATTTGATTATAACTATTTTAATTGCTATTATCGTATTATTACATTTGGTTTATTTATTTGGTTTCATACACTAATAATTTCTCATTTTAATTTAATTAATTAAAATGAGAAATTATTATATTATAATGAGGATTCAGACGAATTGTTAGAATATTTAAGTTTCACCTCCCCATTCCATGTATTAATTTGATAATTTTATTTTTTATTTACATATATTTATAAACTAAAATTATTAGTTATCAGATTTAAATTAAATACTACATAATGTAAAGTATATCACCATATTTCATGTTCTTATCTGTTCCATAGATATATCTAATTATAACTAATATTTTAAATGCTATCATTTTATTATTATATTTCGTTTGTTTATTTGGGTTATTCATACTTTCGGTTACCACTTTTATACTACCTTATTTGCTAATCTTATTTTATCTTATTTAAATATATTTATTTCAATAAAACTAAAAAAAAAATTTCCATGCACCTAATCAGGTTTTAGTTGAGACAAGATATACTTAGATCTATGTAAACAGCTTTGTATTACTTCCTGTCGTTTGTTTATAAGGCTTTCTTTAGATAATATTATATGATATGATTCCCCTTTTCATTCTTCCTCTTTCTCTTCCCTTTATGATTCCCCTTTTCATTCTTCCTCTTTCTCTTCCTTCTTTCTTTCTTTCTTTTTTCTTTTCTTATTTTCTTCCTTGCGTTTTTCCTTTTCTTCCTTATCTCTTAACCTCTTCACTAATATATGTAGGGATGATAGTAGCGGGGCAGGGATATACAAGAGGGCAACGTAAGTTGTACATTTTCTGACCACATAAAAAATCTAGTCAAATTAAAAGCATTTTTATAACTGAATAACCATCACATATAGACCAGTAAATGTCGGCTTCCTATAAATTGTAGTGAGAAAGCCCCCCCCCCAAATTTATAGGAAGCTGACATTTTTATAACTGAATAACCATCATAGTCACACATGCGCATGCGAATACTATTCTTTCTAGTTTTCCATTACCTCATTCGGTCTTATTTACACACAACCAAATCTTATTTTTCACAACATTTGACGGAACCTCCTGATATTAACTCCCTGTGACGAGGAAGACCTGATATTCTCATTGCAAATTTTTGCATAAGTTGTATCGCCTGAAGAGGTCTCTCGTTACTAGTAAATAGCTGACTGAAACATGCTCGTGACTGTGTAGCAACATATTACCGCTTATGTAAAAACAAATAAAGAGTATCCCCTGCTCTACTTCGGTATTGAGTACTCTTGTATTAACCTCGTTAAACTTTATTGGTTACTTAACTTCTAGAAAACAATAACCTCAGATCATAAATATACAGGGCACCCACCAAAATTTGACATCATTTTAAATGCCAATATCTCGGAAACTACTCAGTGTATCTTAATGAAACTGCACAAACTTTATGTTGAACATCATAAGTTTTATTAGTTAACATTTCAAAGAAAAAAAACAAAGACTTGTGGATTCTATGACCGATCTCATAATTTTCACAAATGTTCAATATGAGCGCCGCCTGTGACTATGCACACGTCAAGTCGGTAATAAAACTCGTACCAAACATGTTGCAGCATGTCTTTGGTAACATTCTCCAGTGTGGCAGTGATTCCCTGTTTTTGAATTCTTCATCATTAGCAGGAAGACGGGGGACATAGACAAGTCCTCACAGAAAAAAAAAAAAAAAAAAAATCACACCGTGTCAGGTCAGGTGATCGTGGTGGCCATGTCAACAGCAAATTGTCCTCCTCACCACTATGCCTGATCTATCTCTGGCAGATTTTCATTGAGATAGGCCCGTACAGTGAGCTTCCAGTGAGGTGAAGACCCGTCCTGTTGAAAAATGAAGCTTTCGTGTTCATTTTCAATGACCTGATCAAATAATCAGTTCTGAAGCATTTGCAGATAAGCATCCCCGTTCACATTTCCTTCAAAGAAAAACGGTTCATGAATTTAATTCTTGAACACATTCACTTTTGGTGAGTCTCACTCGTGCTCAATTGTTGCATGGGGATTTTCTACACCCCAAATGTGTACATTATGCTTATTGACTTTGAACTGTTTAGAAACAAATAATATTTGCATGCACTAATATTTATGTGTATTCTATGACCAGGCCATGCCAGTGTGTGTGTGTGTGTGTGTGTGTGTGTGTGCGTGTGTATGCATATATATATATATATATATATATATATATATATATATATATAAATTATATTTAAAAAAAAAAAAATATATATATATATATATATATATATATATGCCGCTCCCTATATAGGGGCACCAAATTGGTTAAAGGGAAAATTATTCCCAACTCGCATTTAGGCAAAAATATGCACTTTTGTAAATAATTGAATTAATTCAAAACGTATCGCAAAAACAAAAACAAATAACATCTAAGTAAATCGCAATATAGCCAAACAGTCATGCAAGATGGACGAGCGGTAAGGGGTTAGACTCCTTTCCATGAAGTTCCGATTTCGAATCTCGCTAGATTCAGCCAATCTGATGAGTTGTAGATGACGAAAGACGTGGATAATTATATTTAAAAAAAAACCCTGAAAATTTAAGCTAAATTTAATGTAACTTATGTAATTTAAACAACCTATACCTCATTTGTTTGGCCTTTTATTCCTCTATAATTTTACCTGTTCATATTTGACTTGTAATTGAAATATTCTAGTGTTCACGTAAAAAAACTAACTTCAAATTGAGGAGGCAAAAAGAAAGTCCTCAGCAACAAATTTGCTTAAAACCAGCTTAAATTATCGGCCCTGAATCAGTTTAAAATATCCACCAACAGGCAACAAAGCATCTCTAATCGTAATTGTTGTTGTTCCAGGTTATACAACGTAACATTTAGTCCATATGCCACGACTTTCTCTTACTGATCGTCAGGAGCTCATTAATCTCCATATTTCTGGTTTATCCAATCGAGAAATCGGTCGCAGATGAAATGTGATGAGAAAACAGTACGGAAGACTGTGCAAAAGCAACAAAACACTGGCAGTGTTCGTGATGGCCCTAAATCTGGTCATACTAGAGTTACTTCTAACAGGGAAGACAATGCTATCAAGATCCGCAGCCTAAGAAACAGATTTGGAACAGCTCCCCAAATACAACAACAATGCAATCTTGTTTAAAAGTTTTCTCTTTCTACTGTCAAGAACAGATTAAAAGAATTTAATTTATGAGGATATGTTGCAAGATGCTAGCCAATGATTTCTGTAAAGAACAGAAAGTGCCGTCTGGACTTCGTCAGATGCAATGAAGATCATGACTCTTCATATTGGTCAAAAGTGCTTTTTAGCGATGAAAGCAAGTTCAATAGGCTAGGCAGTAATGATAGGCAGTACGTCCATCGGGGCAAAGACGCAGAATTTAATCCTAGGTGCTCAGTTTCAATGCTGCAAGGTGGTGGAGGTTCATTTTTGGTGTGGGGCATTATTAGTACTAAAGGGCCAAGGCCTATAGTTCGCTTGCAAGGTCGAATTAATTTGATCAAGTACATTAATATGTTGACTGAGCATTTTCTTTGGTCGGAATTTGGATGATAATCCCTTCTTCATGCAGGATAATGCCCCCATTCAGACAGCTGGCAATGTCAAGAGGTTTCTGGAAGAGCATGATATTCCATATGGCATTACATCAAGCAACAGCTACGCAATGATAAAATTTTAAATTTGGAAGAAATTTGGACAAAAATTAAAGAAAAGTGGGATGCCCTTTCCTCAGAGTATTGCTGCAGTCTAATTCAAGGAATTCCCAAAAGATTGCAGGCTGTCAAATTGTAGAAGGGCTATGCTACTAAATATTAACTAGTTCATTGTGTTCCTGTTGTATTTGTGTTGCATTAATGTTCTAAAGTTATATTTAAATAACAATTTTCCATTGTCCGGACTTTCTTTTTGCCTCCTCAATTTGAAGTTAGTTTTTAAAATTGACGTGAACACTTGAATATTTCAATTAAAAGTAAAATATGAACAGGTAAAATTATGGAAGAATAAAAAGCCAATCAAATGAGGTATAGTTTGTTTAAACAGTTACATTAAATTTAGCTTAAATTTACGGTTTTTGAAAAAATTACAAGTGCGGACTTTCTTTTTGCTACCTGTGTATATATATGCATATATATATGTATACATATATTTATACCCCCCCCACATATATATATATATATATATATATATATATATATATATATATATATATATATATATATATATATATATATATATATATAACACATATAACTGTTCCATTTAATAGAGGAAATTATCCTTACACTGCCATCTATTAGATAAGGCTTTTGGGTAGGGGATCGGTTGTGCTTTTTCTGAGAATGTACTTAAGCTTTTAAAAATAACAGGAAAATGGAGAAAAATATTGGCTAAAGCTTGAAATGATAGGTGCATCCAATCTGTGTTTACACTCGACTGAACAACTTTCTGATAAAAAAAAGCTTCCATGCGAATGATATTTGATCACTTCTTATCCGTTCTCGACAGATGGTGAAATGCCATCAGATCCTTTAGAGAAAAAAAAAAAAAAAAAAAAAAAATGGAAGTAATAAATCCAGATTAATGAAGATAATGAAGGTTGCATGTGGAAATGAGTTTGTATTTTACCATTCCTTAATTGTTAAGAGGAACCAAATAGTTTGTATCAGGCGGAATCGTTTTTTAAGCTTTCAAGGCGAAAGTAAACATTTTGCAACCGTTCCAAAATGCAGCAGCAGCAGCAAAAATAAATAAATAAATAAATAAATAAAAATAAAAATATTTTATACTAGCAGGATCTGTGTACCGGCGTTGCCTGGTGGATATATGCCCCCCCCCCTACACACAAATCCTGTAAAAAAATAAAAACTATTAAACTACGGTTGTTAGGGGAATCCAGTGCTGGCCCAGTAAAATATTACTTCTATTTTTTTTTTCTCTAAAGGATCTGACGGTATTTCACCATCCGTCAAGAATGGATAAAAAGTGGAGCCCGTGGGCAAAATGAATGTACCGTGCCGAGTTAACAATGTTAGTATCTATAAACCCATTCTAAACATGGGTATTTGATTATGTGCTGTGATTATTCTGTGCTTTCACCTAACGTGTCACAAGGAAAAGAAACAACCAAAAAACACTGCTGCGGACCTGAACAGTGATTCGCATGGCCGTCAAATGTGTAATCGTGTCCAATAGCTGACTCTAATTGGGTAGCCATATTCTACTAAATGTATGAAGTTAAATTTTTCAGAAAAATTGTCAAGAAAGATCAAATCGATAACTATAGCCAGATTTTCACAAACAAAAAAGGAAAATTAGAAAAACAAATAGTGTGTGTGTAAATATATAAAAAATTCTGTATTTGACACATCATTATATATCTTCTATATAAATAAAATGAACTCATTTTTTCCCGTCGGATTTTGACCTTAATAGGATTAAAAATCAAGATATTTCATGCAAATACATTATGCACAAACGGCAGAACAATATCTGAGGTTTGTTATAGGCTTATTAGTTCTCAAATTCCTCGATAATCTTAGATTTCTATACTTTTTCTGCTGAGAAGTCACGGCCAAAATCGGTTAAGATCAATGGAAGTGGTAAAATATTTTCTCTCTTAAAAATTCCTCCTCCCCCTGCCACCACTTAACACCGTTTGGAGATCGTTCACAAGGAACAGTTGAGAAGAGAACACCGGTTTGGCTTCGTAGTTCTATCATGTTAAGTTATTTAAAATCACTAAACTAAGCTGCAGTGCTCTGTGGCGTAGTGGTTACGCTGCTGGACAATTCACATTATATTTTCACGTTCGTGCCGACCTACCATAGTGTTTTTTTTTTTTTTCCCTAAGCAACTGGAATGGACTTTTCTTGGTGGCCGAACTGTTAACGTTGCAGATGTTTTTTTTTTTTTTTTTTTTTTTTTTTCACACTTTATTTTCCTACTTTTACTCATGACTCCGGGTTTGATCCTTCCTACTTACCTACCATAACATTTTTTTAAATTCCTCCTCCTTCCCCGCCCCGTCCCGGAAACAAACAAACACTCGGGCAACGCCGGGTACCCCTGCTAGTATAATATATATGTATATTTAAAGAAATTTTTATATATAATATATTGTGTGTGTGTGTGTGTGTGTGTGTGTGTGTGTGTGTGTGTGTGTGTGTGCTTGTGTAGATTGGTGATGTTTTAAACCGACACATTTCGTATATCTCTAATATTTTTATTGCAAGAATTTCCCCTCTGGACCAAAGTACCGTACGTTTATAACCACAGATACCACATACGAATTTATGATGTCTAGACTATTAACAACTAGCTTATGTAACTTTAGAACACCATTTTAGACATTATAATAAATAAATCGTAATAATAAAATCCTTCATTTCATCCTAGGAGCAACGTCATCACAATCACAAACATCTTTAGAGGAATTAGTCCCTATTTTTCCCTCTAAATATCAAGTCCTCCTTCCGACCCCAGTCATTACTGGGAGGAATTCTGCACTTTTTACAGATATGGGATTTCACCCTTTGCAACTGGATCATACACTCATAGATATAGCATCATATTTTCCTTTTTCAATTCAAAATTAACAAGTCTCCCCAGACTAATTTCGCTCAATCTGAGCAACTCAGCTCTGACCTATATCCCAGATTAACAGTATTCACATGCTAATCGAACGCTAATGGACCATTCAAATATGGTGTTGCAATGACACCTGTTTTTACCTTTTCAGTAAATCGCTACACTTATTTTCATACATTTTATGGCGTGTTTGCATTTCCTATCTCTTTCTATCTCCCTCCATATCTCCCTCTGTATATATTCTTCCCAATTCTCTCTTACTCTCTCTCTCTTTCTCACTTGCTTTTTAAATTTATTTTTATGCGGAAGAAAAAATTTTTTTTACGGCAATGCCACAGAAAAGACAACAAACATTGATTTCCTCTCTCTCGTGTGCTTGCTTGCTTTATACATTTGTTCCAATAATTTATTATACTTTTGACAAACATAGTTTCGTTTTTTAATATACCTTATTTAAATATACTTTGTTTAAACCTGCACAATCTATTACGATCGTTGCTGAATTAAAAATAGATGTTTCTGCAACATCATCTACTGGATTCTCGACATTGCACACACTCTAGTAAGCCATATGCTAGCTAACAGTTGATAAAAAAAACCGCTGGCGGAATCTCTAGTGCAAAAACGTTAAGTATTTTTATTTTATTTTTTTTTTTTTTCTAAACTAATCCTAAATGTTTTGTTACATTGTTTTAAATTTGCTTTTCGTGTTTTATGTATTTTGTCTGTATTTCTCCTGTCTTTTTGTCTGTATTCCGTATTATCCGTCCCCCCCTCCTGCTACAAAGCTGAACGTTTTAAAACAAACAAAATGCCGGCAACTAACGATAAAAAAAAAAAAAAATGCCGGAAATTATTCTCTAGAGTAGATAAACTTAGGACTTTATAAAAAAAAAAGCTAGAATTTTTTTTTTTTTTTTTTAACAAAAAAAAAATGTAAATTAGATATTGTTTACACATAGAAACGTTACGACTTTTATTCTATAGATAGGCACTCGACCAAGTCATCCGGAAATAGAAATCTCCTGTCACTCTAGTAAGCCATATGCTAGCTAACAGTTGATAAAAAAAAACCGCTGGCGGAATCTCTAGTGCAAAAACGTTAAGTATTTTTATTTTTATTTTTTTTTTCTAAACTAATCCTAAATGTTTTGTTACATTGTTTTAAATTTGCTTTTCGTGTTTTATGTATTTTGTCTGTATTTCTCCTGTCTTTTTGTCTGTATTCCGTATTATCCGCCCCCCCCCTCCTGCTACAAAGCTGAACGTTTTAAAACAAACAAAATGCCGGCAACTAACGATAAAAAAAAAAAAATGCCGGAAATTATTCTCTAGAGTAGATAAACTTAGGACTTTATTTAAGTAGTATACTTAATATATACTATTACTGCAAGCTTGCCTGTATTGAAAATATTTTCTTCTATTTTTCGAATCCTACCTTATATAGTTAGCCTTATGTTCAAGTACATTCGAAATATAATACAGCGCAAAGAAAGTCACTCATGAAAACGGACCTCCTAAATTAAAACCTTGAAAAATTATTTAAACTCTAATGTAAATTAATATTAAGCTGTCTTTACAAATTGATAATAGTTAATTATTGGATTTTAATTAATTATAAGATGAAACTTTAATGATTCAAACTAGATAGATAACGACAAACTTCCACCCATTAATATGGGAGGGGAGATTATCACCAAAATGCCATGAATTATTAAGTTCGCACCGGACTTACTACTTAGATATAAGTCACTTGTACCCATTCCCCTTTCTCCCCCCCTTTTTTTTTTTTTTTTTTAAATGGAGAGTAGATAATACAGTGGATGTGTTATCGGCAGCTCCAGTAACTCTCGCTTCTCCTATTTTGTTATTCAGTCCTCATTCAATGAGTGATGTTTCTGACAAAGGGTGAAGAAAAAGCTGCTTAAAGGTCGGTACTACTTGGTGACCAGTAGTCTGAGATGTCGGATATTTTTCTGTCTTTGTCTGTCCTTGTTGCCATGTCACTAGTAAGGGTGCTGGAGGTAAACGTTTTGTCTGGGCTGACGTTATCCGCCTGATAGTCAGGGACCCGAACCTTGGATTAACCACTAAGGAGGCTGTCCTATCAGCAGGCGCAAAGTACTGGGACTGCTGTATTGCCATTTGGTGAGTGGATCTGGACCATGCAGTAGTCTCTGGTGGGGCCTCTCGATGCCATACTAGTGGGTAATTGTTACGGCTTTACCTTTTCGTGTGCTACAAATAAAAAAAAAAATTTTTTCCTTGTCTTTTTCTCTCTTACTTTCCCTCTCTGTACTGCTCTAACCAAGTATGCCGACCTATTCCACAAATCCCCAAACCTCAACATGAAATATCTCCAGAATAAAAACTTGATTAAACCTAGAACCCCATCTTCCAGCGTAGACCCCTACTACCAGGTCTCCTTCTCCAATATCAGGGGTCTACGTTCCAACCTTCCAGAGGTTGAAACCCAATTACAGGAGACGAAACCGGACATATTATTTCTATGTGAAACTGGAATAGGGCCGACCACTTCCCTAGATGAGTTCATAATTAATGGATACTCCAATTTAACAGCTAAATCTGACTCCCAAGATCGCCATGGGCATGGAATATGTGCCTACATTAAGGATGGCTTCCCATGTGGCAGGGATATCTCTAGAGAAGATCCTAATTTCCCCTATATGTGCTTCAGGGTTGCACTTGCTAACACCACTGCATTTATATTTGCCCTCTATAGGCCCCACAACAGCGGATTTACTATCTTTAAGAGCATATCTGAGAAAATAGACGACATACTGTCTTCACATCCCTTGGCTAACATCCACATCTGTGGTGACTTCAACGTCCATAACGTGGAATGGCTGACCCATTCAAATAAGACAGATGATGAGGGGAGGTTTTGTCATGATTTTACCATTGCTTATGACCTCACTCAGATTGTTCGCGAACCCACCCGTGTACCCGACACACCCAATCAATATGCAACCCTCTTAGACCTTTTTCTTTCAACTTCCCCTGAGCTATGTTCATGTACCGTTCATTCTCCTTTAGGATCCTCCGACCACTCCGTCGTATCAGTTAAGATAAAAACAAAATGTAAGAAGCCATCAGACGTACCCCTCCACCGTACTGTATACCGATACTCTATGGCTGACTGGGATAGCTTCCGTACATTCATATCTGATTTACCTCTACACTCCATGTTTAAAAAGGAAGTGTCCTCTATAGTATCAGATCTGACCGAATGGTTAATTGTCGGCATAGACCAATTCATACGATCTAAAAAATTCCAACAAAAACCTAACAGCCAGCCATGGTTCTCCCCAGAATGTGCTGCTGCTATCGCGCACAGAAATCACTTTTTCCATAACTACCAACGTAATAGATGCACTGAGACTAAAGCTGCTTTCAGGACTGCCAGCAACCACTGTAAAAGAGTAATAAAAAATGCAAGAGAGCTATATGCCCAGTCTGTTAAATCCAAGGTAGCTGATCAGCGGCTTGGTTCCCACCAGTTTTGGCAAATAACAAATAGGATCCTGAACAGAAGTGTGCGTTCTATCCCAACCATTATCAATGGACCAGAGGTTATCTCGTCAGCGTCAGACAAGGCCAAACTATTTGCAAAGAACTTTGCAGCTAATTCTACCCTATGCGACGAAGGCCATCAACTCCCCATATTTCCTCCTATAACACAGAACAAGCTAGGTAACATACAAATATCCGTGCATGAGGTCGCCAAGCTAATAAAAAACCTAGATTCCAGTAAAGCAACTGGCCCTGATGGCATCCCAATTATAGTGTTAAAAAAGCTTCAACCAGAACTTGCTCCCATACTTACGAAACTATTTAAGCGCTGCCTTAAGGAGAAGTGCTTTCCGACCCCCTGGAAGACCTCATCAGTTTGCCCTGTATTTAAGAATTCAGGTAATAAGTCATCTCCCTCTCAATACAGACCAATAAGTCTTCTCTGTGTTATGAGTAAGTTACTGGAATCAATATTAAATAGAGAAATAGTCAACCACCTCAGCAGAAACAACCTTCTTAGTGACACACAATATGGTTTCCGCTCTGCAAGATCTACCGCAGATGTGCTGACGGTTATATCCCACAGGATTAGTGAATCTCTTGACAAAGGCTTCCTTTCTAGGGCAATTGCTCTTGACATATCAAAGGCCTTTGACAAAGTTTGGCATAAGGGTCTACTTCACAAGATTTCCAGCTACGGTATAACTGGAAATGTTTTCTCAATCATTAAATCATTTCTCTCCGATAGGCTCATAAGAGTAGTGGTAGATGGACAAAAATCGGAGGCCTGCAATATAAATGCTGGAGTCCCTCAGGGGTCAATCCTCGGCCCAACTCTCTTCCTGATCTACATCAATGACCTCCCTAAACACATACTTAAATCATTCGTTGACATCTATGCTGATGACACGACCATCTACGGCAACACATCAAAGGCTGTAAATGACGAAGTTCTCTCGGATTCTCTCTCCTCTGATCTCGAGCGCGTGGTTCAGTGGGGGAAGATGTGGCTAGTTACCTTTAATGCATCTAAAACCAAACTCCTATCCTTACATCATCAACGCTCTGATCCCCAGCTGGCATCAATTGTGATGGATGGCTCTCGTCTGGGTGAGGCCCCGTGTTTTGACAAGCTTCTGGGTTTGACCTTTACTCCTGATCTGAAATGGAACACATACATCAAGTCTGTTGCCAAGGTCGCAGGAAAGATGGTGGGATCCTTCTACCGCTCCAGAAGATATCTCACTACTGATGCAATTCTCTATCTATATAAAAGCCAAGTACGGCCAAGGATGGAATACTGTTGCCATATCTGGGCAGGAGCTGCCAAAAACAGCCTATCATGCCTTGACAGAATACAAAATAGACTTCGTGGTTTAGTGGGGATGCCCTTTTCTCTACCCTGCAACCCCTCTCCCACAGACGAGACGTTGCGAGCCTATCCTTGTTTTATCGTTATTTTCATGGCAGGTGCTCGTCTGAACTCCAATCCCTGGTCCCCCCTCGCCAAACTTTCACGAAAAACACCCGTCTAGCTGAATCCACTGTGAAAAATTTCCCCCACTCTATATCTGTGCCTAAATCAAAATGCGGATTTCATGAACAAAGCTTCTTTCTTAGAACTGCACGCCTGTGGAACTCTGTTCCGTCTGCCTGCTTCCCTCCGGACTACAACTTGGATGTCTTCAAGTCTAATGTTAACAAATTCCTAATGAACCGCCCCCCTAATTAAACACTTCATAAAATCTCCTCACTAACGTGATGTACTTGCAATAACCCTTATCCCTGAGTGGCTTCCGGGCCTTGATAAGTGATGATCACTGTGTAAAAAAAAAAAAAAAAAAAAAAAAAACATCAGCTTTTTTTAGTGGGGGTAAATTTGTACATTAGGCCTACCGCCACAATTTCTTTTAGAATGACGACTTTTTAAGGTTTTCGACTATGCTGATTAAGAAAATCTCAGTTAAATTTTGCGGAGACAAGTATTCATGCCTGTATTATGTAATTCTCCATTTTTTTTTAACATTTGCAGGTGGGTATGCGATTATCACGGTTAAATGTTGGAGGAATTCCCCATCCCAAGTGTGTTATTTACTCTGAAAGCCATTATTTACATAGGGATATTGGGGTGTCTATTCCGAACGCCGTTCTTAAGATGAAGAGGTTGGTGGTGTCTATTCCAAAAACCGTTTTTAACATGAGGAGTTTGGGATGCCTATTCCAAACGCCATTCTTAACATGACAATACTCAAAGTAGTGAAGTGTAGTGAAGTGAAAAAGTCGCAATTGTTTTGTTTTACACGTTAAAAAAGATGGCATAAAACTGGAATTTACTTTAATACAATTGGTGGAAGAGTTGAACAACAAACTGAAACAGCTATGAGTGCTACCACTGATTTCGATCATTCTAAACAGTTCATATACAGTGAAAATTCCTAAACTCTAAAACTTCTGCTTTTACTTTTCATTATCATTTTATTGGACCATTTTTCTAATACAGATTTACGCATTCCCTTAATTGCTTTTTAAAAATTCAAACAGTTTCGCCCCAAACCATCACTAATGAAACCACCATCGACCGCCTGTGTCCGCAATTGTTCAGGGACGACAGTGGCCTCCTCCTCCTCCTCCTCCTCCTCCTCCTCCTCCTCCTCCTCCTCCTCCAACAACAACAACAACAACAACAACAACAACAACAACAACAACAACAACCGTAATATACTTTTTGCGAGGGGAGTGGTGCAGCAACGCCGGTTAACGGGTCATGCTAGTATTTATATATTGAAGATTTTCGATTCCAAATAAATGCGTGTTTTTTTATTACGATTTATCCCCCCCCCCTCAAAAAAAAATTACGGAATTTTATTAAAAGAAATATGTTACAGAAATAAAGTAATTGACAAAAAAAATATAAGTTCGTTTGATTTTGTTCAATAACTTCCGTATTTTTGTTTCGGCATAATATAAAAAACACACAAACTATATAAAATATATGAAGCTAAATCTTTCAGAAAAAAATGCCAAGAAGTGTCAAATTGATAACTACAGCTAGATTTTCACAAAACATCCGCTAGGTGTGTCAGAATTTTGTAGGAATTTTTGACACCCCTAACACGAAACTGCGAATAAAATATAAAAAACTCATAATTTCTCTTTTAAAAGTGGGTTGTTTATTTTCTTTATGGATTATACTTCCAAAATAAACTATTAAAGTTGTTTTAAAAGTAATAGAAATATTTTTTTTTTAAAACAGTAATGAATTTTACGAACTCAATATTTTTCAATTTTTAAACTTTAAAAATCTATCAAAATGTTTCTATTGATTCTATTTTTACGATATTTTCAGCGTCAATGTGAAATTTTATGCTCTTTCCAATAAACCGAATATAATATTTTAGACAAACGTTTTTTTTTTAAATTCACGCCCCCCCATTTTCAAGTGTCTATTAAAAAGTAAATAATTAATTTACTCACCAAAGTCTTATATATCACAAATTGAAGAGAAAAGGTCGATAAACAATATATTCAAATGTAAAACAAGAAAGTAGTGTTTTTTTAGAAATTTACCTGTAAAGTTCGAAGTTTAAAACCTTTTTTTTTTAAACCACGTTATTATTATTTTTTATGAAACCTTGGTCCTTGCTCCTTTAATTGAAAAAAAATTAGGGCTTGAATTACATTTTTCGAGGAGTTATAAGCTTGGAAAGACAGGGGGTCGAATAATTCACGCCTCCCATTTTGAAATGTCTATTAAAAAGTAAATAATTAATTTACTCACCAAAGTCTTATATATCACAAATTAAAGAGAAAAGGTCAATAAATAATATATTCAAATTTAAAACAAAAAAAGTAGCGTTTTTTTAGAAATTTACTTGTAATGTCCGAAGTTTAAAACCCTTTTTTAAAAAAAAAAACACGTTGTTTTTTTTTGTTTTTTATGAAACCTTGGTCCTTGCTCCTTTAATTGAAAAAAAAAATTAGGGCTTGAATTACATTTTTCGAGGAGTTATAAGCTTGGAAAGATGGGGTGGAATTATTCACTATTTTTCACGAAATTTCTGACACACTTGAATATCCACACATCTTTTGTTTCGGCATAAAATACGCAAATTTTTGCTAGCTAACCTCTTCGATTTAGTCCATTAAATTTAATAAAAGAAATATATTGCGGAAGTGTAATTGTTGGGGGGGGGGAATCGTTTTATTTCATTCAATAAACTTCCGTAATTCTTTTTCGGCGTTTTAATTACAAAACACAAATATTTGGGAGCTAACCTTTTCAATGTAGCCCAGAGTTAATGATACGTCATTATATTTTGTGTGCTTGTGTAGATGTTTGATGTTTATTAACCGACGCATTTCATATATATTTATATACTAAAGAGTTTAGCTATCAAATAATTGTTTATTTGTTTTTTTTTTACGATTTGTTCCGAAAAAAAAATTACGGAATTTTATGAAAAGAAATATATTGCGGAAATAAAATAGTTGGGGAATAGAAAGGTTTGTTTTATTTAATTTAATAAATTTCTATTTTTTTTTTCGGCAAAATAATGAAAAAATGAAAATAATTGGGAGCTAACTTATTCAATTTAGTCCAGAAAATTTAATAAAAGAAATATTTCACGTAAGTAAAAATGTTGGCAAAAAAATAAGTTCGTTTTATTTCGTTCAATAAACTTACATATTTTTTTTTGTAATAATGATGATGATGATGATCATAATAATAATAATAATAATAATAATAATAATAATAATAATAATAATAATAATAATAATAATGACGATGAGGAACAGATATTTGGAGTTAACCTCTTCAAGTAATATTTTAAAATAAATTCGATTTATTACGTTCAATAAACTTCTGTTTATTTTTTTCGGCATAACAAATTTTTTTTAAAAAACGCAAATAATTGGAAGCTAACCTCCTCAATTTACTCCAGAGTTAATTACACAGCATTATAGTTATATTTTGTGTTCTTGTGTAGATGTGTGATGTTTTAAACCGACGTATTTCATATATATTTGCATATTGAAGCGTTTAGCTTACAAATAATTGTTTGTTTTTTACGATTTGTTTCGAAAGGAAAACAAAAAACGGAAATTATATTTAAAGTAATATGTTGTGGAAATAAAATAGTTGCCAAAAAATGAGTTCGTTTCATCGCGTTTAATAAACTTCATAAACATTTTTTGTCCTCGAATCGCCTGGGAAAGAAGTAATACTCTACAAAATAAATTACAGTATATTTTTAATTTAATTTTTTGTGCGGTTGTTTTTGTTTTGGTGGAGCTAAACTCTTTAATATATAAATATATATATGAAAGTGTCGGTTTGAAACATGGTATGTAAAGTCGATCGTAACGGTGGACAATGAGTAATTTAGCTACATAGGGTCTCTCCACATAAATCAATATAGAGGCAAACTAAACAAATTAACCGAAGTTGAGCCAATTCGTTCTGCTTTAATTCAATCTTTGTTTTTGATCGCAAGGTCAATGCTGCTTATTAGTAAATAAAATGGCAAGTGAACCGCCATATTGATTTTTTTTTTATTCATTGAATGTTTACACACTTTAATCGTGCATTTCTCGAGATTTGATGAGTAAAATAAATGAACTTTTTACACGAAATGTATTAATGTTTAAGATAAAAAAAACATCTTTAATACTTTATTTCTCTCATATCAACCACAAACCCTATGTAGCCACAATACCGATCAATGTAGTTGTTATTTTGACGAAAACATCTTAAGATGTCTCTTAGTGACGCCATAGTTTAATGTAAATAGGCGTTCGTTTAATAAGTGTAGAATTGGATTTTGGAATATGAGAATTTTTGGAGCTCAGCCAATCAGAATGAACGGAATTTGGCGAAGAAGCCTTTATTATTTATGTATCGGAAAATTGTAAGATTATGTTAGGTTTATATATGTAATATGTAGTTAAAGTCGGTATAATAATAGTGTATAATTTGTTCCGGTGACAACTGGTAGTAGTGGTAGAACTAAACATTTAGAAAGAAAAATAGGGACTCCTTCCTCTAATGAAGTTGCGATTGTAATGGCGTTGCTCGTGGGATACAATGTAGCATTTTAATATGAGGACTAAATGTGTCTTAGATGATGCTGGAAAGCTACATAAGATAGTGGCTATTAGGCTAGATGTATTGAATTTATATGTGGAATCTGTTGTTGTAAACCTATGATACTTTGTTCCAGAGGGAAATTTCTGCAGTCGTTTTATTATATATAGAGATTTAACAAGCAGGAAGACTTGACGCTGCCCGGAATTGAATGATGATGAACGTTTTGTGTCTGCATGTACATGTGAACTGAAAGCATTCAATATAATTAATGCGTGTTATTTCAGAGCAAATGTATTTCCTATATTGATTTCGTGAATTAAAGAAATTGTAATTCTTTTGTTTTTAAATGAATAAAGAATGTAAAAGAAAATGCAAATGAGCAAGGTGAAAATGGAATGATGATATGCCAGCATCAAATTTATTGTATAAAAATGAGAAGTTCCACCACCACCATAATTAAAAAAGAACGATCAATGTAAACCTAACTTTATTTTATAATAATAATAATAATAATAATAATAATAATAATAATAATAATAATAATAATAATAATAATAATAATAATAAATAATAATAATATCAATAATAATAATAATAATAAATAATAAATAATAACAATATCAATAATAAAAATAATAATAAATTATAATAATAATACATAATAATAAATAATAATAAATAATAAATCCTAATAAATAATACATAATAATATTAAATAATAATAATAAATAATAACTAATAATAATAAATAATAATAACCAACAATAAAAACAATAAATAATAAAATAAATTAAAATAAATAATTATAATAAATAATAATAATAATTTATAATAATAATAAATAATAATAAATAATAATAAACATTAAATAATAATAATAAATAATAAATTATAATAATAAGTAATAATAAAATATAATAATACTAACTAATAATAACAAATATTAAATAATAATAAATAAATAATAATAATAATAATAATAATAAATAGTACATATTAATATTAAATAATAATAGACAATAAATATAATAATATATAGTAATAATAATAATAATAAATAATAATAAATAATGATAATAATAATAGTAATCAGAATCATAATAATAAAAATAACAACTATAAATATTAAATAATGATAATACATAATGATAATAAATAATAAATAATAATATCAAATAATTATAATAAATAATAATAATAAATAATAATAATAAATAATAATAATAAATAATAATAATAATAAATAATAATAAATAATAATAAATAATAATAATAATAAATAATAATTAGCAATAATGATAATAATCAGAAATAATAATAAATAATAATAACAAATATTAAATAATAATAAATAATCATAATCATAATAATAATAATAATAATAATAAATAATAATAATTATAAATAATAATCATTAGAAATAATAATAATAATAATAATAATAAATAAATAAATAATAATAATAACAAATATTAAATAATAATAAATAATAAATAATAATAATAAATAATAATAATAATAAATATTAAATATTAATAATAAATAATAAAAACAATAAATAATAATAATATATAGTAATAATTATAAATAATAGTAAGACATAATAGTAATAAATAATAATAAATAATAATAAATAATAGGAAGAAGAAATAATAAATAATATTAATAAATAATAATAATAATAAATAATAATAATAATAATAATAATAATAATAATAATAAAAAGAAATAAGAAATAATAATAATAAATAATTATAATAAATAATAATAATAGTAATCAGAATCATAATAATAATAATAACAACAATAAATATTAAATAATAATAATAATAAATAATAATAATAATAAACAATAAATAATAATATTAAATAATTATAATAAATAATAATAATAAATAATGATAATAAATAATAATAATAATAAATAAATAATAATAATAAATGATAATAATAATAATAATAATAATAATAATTAGAAATGATGATGATGATGATGATGATAATAGTAATAATAATAATAGTAGTAATAATAATAATAAGAAGAAGAGTAGTAGTAGTAGTAGTAGTAGTAGTAGTAGTAGTAGTAGTAGTAGTAGTAATCAGCTCCAAGTATTGGCTTACAATGAAGGAGGCAGTACAAATATTTGCCATCATGCAAACTAAAACGTGCTAAATCTCAGGAGTTACATTATTCAACAATTTAATTTAACGATAATATTTGAAGGTGCTATGGCACAGCATTGATTGAGGGAAGATAAGTGAATGGCTGGCTCATAACCCATGCGTTCAAGTGCTATGTGTGAAACTATCATTTCTGCTGAAACAAGCTTAAACTTGTCGATTCGTTCAATCACATAAACTGCATATGAATCATTTTGTTTTTCTTATAGTTTTCTTTTTATTGAATTGAAATGCTGTGGCGGATAAAAGTCGGTTTATTTGCATTAGTGGAAAGGAAATGGTGTTTGTATGTTCGCATTTTCCCATTTGTAACAAACTCAATAATACCTGAATAATGTTAGGTAGTAATTATAAACTGCGTGCACACACACACACACACACACACACACACACACACACACACACACACACACACACACACACACACACACACACACACACGCACGCACGCACGCTCCTGACGGTATTCCAATTATAGTGTTAAAAAAATTACAACCAGAACTTTCCCCCATACTTACCAAACTGTTTAAGCTTTGCCTTAAGGAGAAGTGCTTTCCAACAGCCTAGAAAACCTCATCAGTATGCCCTGTATTTAAGAATTTAAGTGATAAGTCATCCCCCCTCAGTACAGACCAATATTTGTGTCATGAGTAAGTTGCTGGAATCCACAATAAATAGAGAAGTAGTCAACCACCTCAACAGAAATAACCTTCTTAGCGACACGCAATATGGTTTCCATTCTGCTAGATCTACAGCAGATGTGCTAACGGTTATATCTCATAGGATTAGCGAATCTCTCAACAAAGGCTTCCTTTTTAGGGCAATTGCTCTCGACATATCAAATAAGGTTGATAAGGTTTGGCATAAAGGCCTACTGCACAAGATTTCCAGCTACGGTATAGCTGGAAATGTTTTCTCGATCATTAAATCATTTTTCTCAGATAGGCTCATAAGAGTAGTGGTTGATGGGCAGAAATCGGAGGCCCATAGTATTAATGCTGAAGTCCTTCAGGGGTCCATACTGGGCCCAACTCTCTTCCTGATCTACATCAATGATCTCCCAAAACACATACTAAAATCTTTCGTTGACATCTATGCTGATGACATGACCATCTATGGCAACACATCAAAGGCTGTAAATGATGATGTTCTTTCTGATTCTCTCTCCTCTGATCTTGAGCGTGTGGTGCAGTGGGGAAAGAGGTGGCTGGTTATCTTTAATGCATCTAAGACCAAGCTCCTATCTCTACATCATAAACGCTCTGATCCCCATCTGGCATCAATTGAAATGGATGGCTCTCGTCTAGGGGAGGCCTCATGTTTTCATAAGCTTCTGGGTTTGACCTTTACTCCTGATCTTAAATGGAACACATACATCAAGTCTGTGGCCAAGATCGCTGGGAAAATGGTGGGATCCTTCTGCCGCTCCAGAAGATATCTTACTAATGATGCAATTCTTTATCTATATAAGAGCCAAGTACGTCCAAAGATGGAGTACTGCTGCCACATCTGGGCAGGAGCTGCTAAAAACAGCCTATCCTGCCTTGACAGAGTATAAAATAGACTTCGTGGTGGCTCTTTTCTCTACCCTGCAACGTCTTTCCCACAATTTATTTCCTGGTTTATATGATTTGCAAGTCTCAATTAATTGAGACTTGCAAATCATATAAACCAGGAAATAAATTTTGTACATTATGTACAAAAGAAACCCTAAAAATTTTAAAATATGAAGATATAAAAAGCACAACCAAACTAGTAAATTCAAGACACGAGCTTCTATCATGTAATCATAAACGTTGGTTTAAATTTAATAAATATAAACCACCTTAAATCATTAAAAATTACTCATTAGTAAAAATAGATTACTTTTTTTTTTTTTTTTTTTTAATAAATTAAGTTAAACCAATTACCGCCCTTAGACTCGTAAATCAAATAATAAATAAAGCCATGACAATTATCTCCCCTTAAAAACTTGCAAAATAAATACTCTCTCTCTCTATAGATATTAACTGTAGCGTCTTTAAATCAAAATACACTAACGGAAACAATTTACTGCACGAGCGTCGCCCTTTTAAAATTCATCATTCAATAAAATAAAAAGCTATAGCAAACATCTAAATGACTACTTTAAATACAGTTCCTGATTTCAAAAAAAGAAAAACCAAAAGGTAATTATATATCTATATATTTTTAAATCAAATTTATTATGTAAATTCAAAAAAATATATATTTTTTCTACTCATTTCTATCTCTAACCTATACCAATTTTCTTATTAATTTTCTTATAAATTTTAAATCCAAACCTTTTACTTCAATTTTTCAGATTCATCTGCCTTACTTTTAATGCTAGGTTTATTTTTGGTGTCTTTTCAATTCAATAGAAATCCTCCTAAATTTGCTGATGAGGAGACCGTGCTTACCAAAAAAACTATGTATAATTGTTCTACGTGACTTCATGTATACCACAAATAAAAAGCACGGATTTCCGAAACGATCGTACAGATAATTGACTTTGTTGTTGTTCCTTCTTATGAAACTGATTTTTAATTTAATTAAATTTTGATTTTTAAATTTTTAAAATTTTTAAATTATAAATCACATTACTTAATATATATATATATATATATATATATATATATATATATATATATATATATAAATGACTACTTCATTTAATCAC
The DNA here is from genome assembly GCF_053919585.1 of Euprymna scolopes. Taxonomy (NCBI): domain Eukaryota; kingdom Metazoa; phylum Mollusca; class Cephalopoda; order Sepiida; family Sepiolidae; genus Euprymna; species Euprymna scolopes. The sequence goes on from NC_136493.1 coordinate 9,179,610, forward strand.
ATTAATTAATATATGAAGATATAATTTGTGTGTACATTTTCAGTATTTACTTCAACAGTGCTCAATACATAGGTAGAGCTAGGTAGTAAGTTATGAAAATATATATTGTAATTAAGCTACGCAGAATATTCCCCGTTTCATTTTGTTGTGTAGTTGGGGTCTTTTAAAGAGATAGGGTGGGGACATTCATATTTACTAGAGACGGCGGACATGTATATTGATGAGGGGCAGACATGTATATTGATGAGGGGGAGATGGAGTAGAGAGAAGACACATTTATAACATTTTACAGCCTGTGAACTCTTATTATATATATTGTAGAGAAGAGAGAGGTGGTGATCAGTTCTTATACACAGGGAAGAGGGGACAGTCATTATTTAGATGGAGAGGGGGACACATTCCTTAGATGAGTTACACACAAAGTTCATTATAACGATGAGGGAGATAATGTTCATATAAAGATTATAACACATTACCTTCAATTTGGTAGAAAGATGATACAAGATGCAGTTACAAAATATGATGTGTTCTTTTATTACATTCGACCGGTCGCAATGATGATGACATCCAAGAATTCAAAGTTGACTACATGATTAAAACTTCCTCCCTCGCTTCCAAAGGGAGACCCTCCTCTGATTCGATCCAGACTCGACTCTGGACTCCGTCTCTCTCAGTCTGTCTCTCATCTTCGGTTCTAGCTCCTATATTAAGAATTCGTTTTTGCTATGACGTCATATGCATGTCCAAAAAACGTGCATGACCCACGTGGCCTGAACATGCGTGGTTCGCACATGTTTGCAGACAAGAATTCTTACTAACCTATTTTTCGACCTAACATTTTTTCTATATGTTTTTAATTTTCTATTGTTCATTCTTCGAACTGACCTTATTTTAATTCCGTTTTCATAAAAGAATTGAACAATCAACATATCTAAACTATTTTGTGTGAAAACTGAACAATCGAAATTCTACATTCCATTTCTGACCCTATTTCTGAACCTTGTTTACAAGGTTCGAATCTCGGTCTATCTAATCTCATTTTTACTCATCTCATGTTTTTCTTACTTACAAGAAAAGGGGACCTTTTCTTGTAACAACTTTCATATAGACTAAAACACAAAATAACATATTTAGCTACACCTAGGCTGAAAGTATGGTAGCTTACTACAACAAAACTATATCTACCCTCCCTTCCCTTAAAACACATAAAGAGAAGGGGTGAACCTGAAGTCAACTGTATCCTTGTCCTATAAGTGCCTGCCAATTGGCTGATTAGGATGGGCACAGTGGCAACTAGGAAGCTGATTGGCTAACTAGAAAATTCAATAGTATGTGCATATATGTAAAAGCGCAATGACCATAACTTTTTTGCATAAGTCTGATGACTTCTCACAAGAATGAAATGTGGAATATTCTGTGTAGCTTAATTGCTATATATATATTTTCATAACTTACAATATATATATACATATATTTATATATATATATATGTTTGTGTAACAGAGCGCAGTTGCACATATGCAAATGACAAGCCGTGTGTGAATTGATGTCACTGTAGGAAAAAAGAAAAAGACTATAAAAAAGAATGCGTGCACAAAATGTGTTCAAGAAAGTATATTGTTTTCCAATGAATATTTCAAAGAAATAAGTTAAAAAAAACCCACCCATTGGCTGATTAGGATGGAAAACCACTATGAACGAAAACCAAGTTTTTTTCTTTTTTCATAAAAGTTTCTAAGAATTGTTTTTGCCAGAAAAGTTTAAATAAAATAATTTTTTTTTAACAACAAAAACAACTTTTTCAATAGAAACAACTATGATTGAAAACGATTATTTTTTCAAAAATAGTATCAGATCAGTAATTTTTTCCCGATTTACAAAAGCATTACTATTTAACTAATCATGTTGCCCTTCTTTGCCATAAAATGCTGGCAGATGTTGATGCAAACTTGGGCCAGGTTCTGAATCAGTACCAATTTATGAAATCGTTTTTTTTACTTGCAGATGACTAAAACACCTATAAGCTTTCGTCATCTCTCAGCAAACTTATTTATTATTTGCTATCTCCAGATTGCACAGTGAACATTCTCATGCCAGTTATATGCCTTACTACTTCCATGCTGGCTTATGATAAATTGGGCACGAGTGTTTTGTATGTGATATCATCACTAAAAGATTGCCTTACAAGACTTTCGTTTCCGGTTTTTCATCATTTCCTTGTATGGTTACTCTCTGGAATATTAGTGGAAGGCTAACAGGTACTACACTTCGCCCAAGGGTGACCTGAAATCGTGCAACACTAATCCAGATATAATATTAAATCATCGGTTGCAATGAGATCATCATCATCATCATCATCATCATCATCATCATCATCATCATCATCATCATCATCATCAATGTAACATACGTTTTACATGTTTGCATGTGTTGGATGGCTTTTAGAAACTGACTTTCAAATTAACTTATCTCTGACCAGGTCTTTATTTTTATCCCTGACCCTCAAGCTCTATTTTATCTCTTCCTCACATTTTCAAACTGCTCTTGCTACCTCAACTACGAACTTAAAAACTTTTATCCATTCTTTTCATATATAAATAGAGATTTTATCTGTTTGTCCATCCATTAACTACAATTACGTAATAAATACATTGCAGAATTTGTTTCATTTTAAAATATCAGAGACCTTAAGTACTTTTTAGAAATGGAGAAGATTGCATTACTAGTAAATTAATAAACTCCCCAAAAAATAAAGTCGAGGGGGTACAAGTGCTATGAGTTAGAGCACATTCTATTAAACATGCACACCTTCATTGTTATTAAATGTTATGCAACTAATCTAGGAGAAGGAAAACCCTAATACCAGTTGTTTTCTTATTCTCGCACTGCTTCCAGTCATCCTAGACTTCTCCTTGCCGTTTTACTAACTTACATACGGAGAGCGTTCCAAAAGTAATGTCTCCTATTTTTTTATTCTGCCAGAATGGATCGGAGGGAGATTGCAAATTACATTGTTATGGTGACTTAACTTCTGCATTCACGACCTGAAAGTTTCATTTCTCTATTGCAGGTATTGATAGTGTGAGATTCTAAGAAAGCAACCCCTGTCATAGACGTGCGTCAGAAGCAGAGATGTGTCATTGACTTCCTGGCAAAAGTGCATTGAGAACGATGGTAACTATGTAGAAAAATAATTTCTGGGGCACAAAAGGTTACTCGTTACTCCTGTCTTTATAGCTCTTCAACTTTTTCAGTTAAAAAATACAAATAAGAAGTTTAACTTTTGGAACAACCCATTGTAATGTCAAGTGAGGAGATACATGTTTGGTGGTTACACAACACTTGCTTCACTATAGATTCACAGGCTCTCTTCCAGGAGTTAACCATTGACATTTGGAAGTGAAAGGAGGCCTTTCAGTTCCACAACACAACATTAAATAAAATAAATATTGTTTTAAGTACTTTAATGAAATGTGCTCTGATGAACTTATAGCACTTGTGCCCCCCCGAAGTAAATATTCCTAACTAACCCGAAAAACAGCAAAATCCTACCTCTTCGCTGTTGAGGTCTTCTACTCTAATTGTTTCTTCCCTTGAACTGCTAAACTTTGAAATTCCCTCCCCGTTTCATGCTTCCCTGGCTGTATTAACCTGCTTAAGTTTAAATGTAATGTGAACAGACATCTTGCTGCTCAACTCCTCACAGTCTCCTGTTAGATATGATTTTAAATAGTAGCCCCTTACGTTGCAAGTGGCAATATGTTCTGTTTGGGGCAAAAAATAGTATTTTAGAAAAGCAATAAACGCTATGAAAAGAGTTGAATTGTTAAATAGACCACTGATACTAAAACAGAAACGTATGGTAAATATTATTTAAGTTTTCTTTGTTTTCTTTTAAAGATATTAGAGTTCCAGTTTCTGGCAATTTTTTTTTTTTTTTTGCTAGTATTTAGTTACACATGGTGCCACTCGGCATTTCTTTCTTTGCTGCATCTAGTTTCTATGTAGGTCATAGAGTTTGACACAATGGTAGTCAGATTCGTTTAAAGGAGGCGGGTGGGTGGTTGTCAGCATTCTATAGGATGTTTTAGTCTGAACAGCACTCTCAAGGTCTCCTTAGATTTATTTTCTGTACCTTAAAATGTAACCAGAAAAAATACACGTATAGTCACTTTTAACATTAACAACAGGAGAATATTTACAACATATTTACAACACATTAACAACATAGTAATTGTCTGTATTTTTGAGATGAGGTGTTTTCATTTATTGAGATTGTCGGACTGACTTCCTCATCTTGGTTGCTATAGTCACAACATTTCGGCCATTTTGCCCTCATCAGGGGTTTTGTATCGAACTGGGAACTGTTTGTTAGGAATCTCGAACCCAACCCTTTATTATTATTACGGGGGTACCGTGTTCGGACTCCAGCTAGGCTCTGGGACATAGTTGCTGATTCTCTGTTTTGAATGTTACTTTTCAGGATTGAACTCAGCACCTTGCGATAACTGTAAACTTTGATACAACATCTAGGACCACTCGGCCATATGTCACTAGGACAATTCTTAGTTGGTTTTTGTTATTTTGTTAGTTGGTTTTTGTTATTGTTAAACGAATAGGCCAAACTAATTGCAAAGAACTTTGCAGCTAATTCTACCCTATGCGAAGAAGGCCATCAACTCCCCATATTTCCTCCTATAACACAGAACAAGCTAGGTAACATACAAATATCCATGCATGAGGTCGCCAAGCTAATCAAGAACCTAGATTCCAGTAAAGCAACTGGCCCTGATGGCATCCCAATTATAGTGTTAAAAAAGCTTTAACTAGAACTTGCTCCCATACTTACGAAACTGTTTAAGCGCTGCCTTAAGGAGAAGTGCTTTCCGACTCCCTGGAAGACTTCATCAATTTGCTCTGTATTTAAGAATTCAGGTGATAAGTCATCTCCCTCTCAGTACAGACCAATAAGTCTCCTGTATGTTATGAGTAAGTTGCTGGAATCCATATTAAATAGAGAAATAGTCAACCACCTCAGCAGGAATAACCTTCTTAGTGACACACAATATGGTTTCCGCTCTGCAAGATCTACCGCAAATGTACTGACGGTTATATCCCACAGGATTAGTGAATCTCTTGACAAAGGCTTCCTTTCTAGGGCAATTGCTCTTGACATATCAAAGGCCTTCGACAAGGTATGGCATAAGGGTCTACTTCACAAGATTTCCAGCTACGGTATAACTGGAAATGTTTTCTCAATCATTAAATCATTTCTCTCTGATAGGCTCATAAGAGTAGTGGTAGATGGACAAAAATCGGAGGCCTGCAATATAAATGCTGGAGTCCCTCAGGGGTCAATCCTGGGCCCAACTCTCTTCCTGATCTACATCAATGACCTCCCTAAGCACATACTTAAATTATTCGTTGACATCTATGCTAATGACACGACCATCTACAGCAACACATCAAAGGCTGTAAATGACAAAGTTCTCTCTGATTCTCTCTCCTCTGATCTGGAGCGCGTGGTACAGTGGGGGAAGGAGTGGCTGGTTACCTTTAATGCATCCAAAAACAAACTCCTATCCTTACATCATCAACGCTCTGATCCCCATCTGGCATCAATTGTGATGGATGGCTCTCGTCTGGGTGAGGCCCCGTGTTTTGACAAGCTTCTGGGTTTGACCTTTACTCCTGATCTGAAATGGAACACGTACATCAAGTCTGTTGCCAAGGTCGCTGGAAAGATGGTGGGATCCTTCTACCGCTCCAGAAGATATCTCACTACTGATGCAATTCTCTATCTATATAAAAGCCAAGTACGTCCAAGGATGGAATACTGTTGCCATATCTGGGCAGGAGCTGCTAAAAACAGCCTATCCTGCCTTGACAGAGTACAAAATAGACTTTGTGGCTTAGTGGGGGATGCCCTTTTCTCTACCCTGCAACCTCTCACCCACAGAAGAGACGTTGCGAGCCTATCCTTGTTTTATCGTTATTTCCATGGCAGGTGCTCGTATGAACTCCAATCTCTGGTCCCCCCTCGCTAATCTTTCACGAAAAACACCCGTCTAGTTGAATCCACTGTGAAAAATCTCCCCCACTCTATATCTGTGCCTAAATCAAAACACGGATTCCATGAACAAAGCTTCTTTCTTAGAATTGCACGCCTGTGGAACTCTGTTCCGTTTGCCTGCTTCCCACCGGACTACAACTTGGATGTCTTCAAGTCCAATGTTAACAAATTCCTAATGAACCGCCCCCTTAAGTAAACACTTCATCAAATCTCCACACTAACGTAATGTACTTGCAATAACCCTTATCCCTGAGTGGCTTCCGGGCCTTGATAAGTGGTGATCACTGTGTAAAAAAAAACAAAAAAACCTATGTTGTTATTCAAGGTTTTCTCTCTCTATTAGAGGTGTCCAAATTGCATTCAGCTCTACGCTTGGTTTGCTCAATAGGTTGTTATGTCCGAGCATGTGAGCTGTTTCTTTAAGTTTTCTCACTTTCCAGTGGGTCTCTCTGTTTATTATTTTTACTTCATCCCATCTCGCTCTTGAATACCGTCCTGATGTTGTAGGGGGCACATATTCTCTGAATCATTTCGGAGATGCTTTGTATGTATGGTAGGCAGACCGTTGGTGGTTTTTGGGTTTCATTCTCCTCTCTTATACTATTAACACGTCTGGTGGATAGTATGCTATGGGGGTAGTTGTTACGACGGAGGGTATTCTTCAACCTGACCATTTCTTGGTAGTATGTAATGGTGTCGCTACTTATTGTCTCTGCTCGATGTTGTAGGCAGCGTGCGATTCCATGTTTGATACTGTATGGGAGATGGGAGTTGAAGTTAAGGTATTGTCCGGTGAAGGTAGGCTTGCGATATACGGATGTCTTAAACCCATGCTCTGTGCGTGATATGAGTATATCAAGGAAGGCCAGTTAAGATAACTAACTGAGAGAGAAAACCTTGAATAACAACATAAGTTTAACATTAACAAAAACCAACTAAGAATTGTCCTAGTGACATATGGCCGAGTGGTCCTAGATGTTGTATCAAAGTTTACAGTTACCCAAAGGTGCTGAGTTCAATCCTGAATGAAGGCAGTGAAAAGTAACATTCAAAACAGAGAATCAGCAACTATGTCTCAGAGCCTCGCTGGAGTCCGAACACGGTACCCCTGTAATAATTATAAAGGGTTGGGTTCGAGACTCCTTACAAACGGTTCCCCAGTTCGATACAAAACACCTGATGAAGGCCGGAGGGCAAAACGACTGAAACGTTGTGACTATAGCAACCAAGATGAGGAAGTCAGTCCAACAATCTCAATAAACATTAACAACATATTTACAAAAAAACAAAAAACATAAACGGTATTGCGCAGTAAGAACATCTGCTACTTTTGAATGCGATCAAATAAAAATGACGTTTTGGTGCTTCTTCGTTATCGAAAGTCGAAAAGTTACATTTTCATTAAAAGCCAATGTTTTCTACTTAATTTTTTGTCAATTTCAACTAAAAGCCAATGTTATCTATTTAATTGTCATGTCACAATGAGTTAAATATTATTGCATTATTACATACAACATGCACTTTGATGATTTCATGATTCAGTGATATCCGCCATTAATTGCAACAACACAGACTGCAGTTACTTCCCCTGATTCCATTTATTTATGTAAAGCTTGAAATTTTTTCTGAAAACTCTTTCTATTAATAATTTTTTACTTCATCGTTTTCTGTAATTTTTGGATATGTTACTAATTTCGAGATGACCAGTAAGTAGATACTATTCGTTATTAATGAAATTCAATATTTCGATTTTTTGATCGACATTTTCTTTTTTTTGCTGACGCTTTTTTTATTTTTTTATTTTTATTTATTTTTTTTTAAAGATTAATTACAAATAGATTAATCATTACTTTTGATAAAAATTTCTCAACGTTTAGAAAACAATCGGTTTTGGGCAAGAGAGTGTTATTTTGTTTTTACCCCGCCCCGTCCCCACTAGTCCCCCCCCCCCCTCAAGCTGCTAGACTTTGGAATTCCTTCTCTGTTTCCTGCTTCACTGAGTGTACTAATCTGCAAAACTTTAAATGAAATGTGAACAGACATCTTGCTACTCAACTCCCGACAGTCCCCTATTAGATATGATCCCAAATAGTAGCCCCTTGCATTCCAAATGGCAATATGCCTTGTTTGGGGTAAAAAATACATCTGATCTGCCAACAACACTCAAGTGGGGTAATAGTTGTTAACTTAATTGCTATTGCAATAATAAGTTCGTATAGAAATCACTGAATATTTTGATTGAATACATCAACGTGGTTGAGAAAGACCCAAAGGCTCCCTTTACATATTTTTTATGAGAATGTCACAACTCATCAAGGCTGGGAGGCCACTCGAGGATAAGGGTTAATGAATGTAACGTGGTCACTGAAACAACAGTATAGTGATCGGTAGTAATAGAAATTGATTATTTAAGGGGACGGCTCATCAAGAACTTGTTTACATTGAACTTGAAGATGACCATATTGTAATCAGCAGGAAACCAGGCTAGATGAACAGAGTTCCACAGGCGGGCAGTTCTAGGAAAGAAGTTTTCTTCATGGAATTTGCATTTAGATTTAGGCACAGATAGAGAGTGAAGAAAATTGTTGATAGTGGTTGTAGCTAGACGAGTGATTTTTGTGCAGGTCGCTACTCCTATCCACGGATTATTTCATTTATCTTTGATCCTACCTTATAATGCTGAGTTTAGCAAGGGCATCATGTATCATATTTTGAGTCATTCCCAACCTTTTTAACCTTCCTGGAAGACTTCTAATAATAGTAATGGCCTGAAATGCACTTACATGAGAAAATATTTTAAAATCATATTTATACATTTCTCCTTCATAATACAAGCAATACTTTTCAGTTTATAACCAGTTTAGGTTTAAAAAATGTCTTTCTCAAATTTATTGCTAAGTAATTTTGTAAAAAAAATAAACATAATACAAGGTGCCTTCAATAAGTTTCCAGACAATTTTATGCAGGCATTTAAAATTGTTGTAGACTCTTAAAAATTAAGTATATTATTACTATACATCTTATGAGATGACTGACCAATTTTTATGATTTCAGGTTCAAACAAACAGTTACAGCAGGAATTGAAATACATCCTACTAAAGCCTGATTGCCACACTTGGTAAATTTCAAAAATGTCATCTGGACGTGAGGACACTTTAGAAGAATGATATGCAATAAAATTCTGTTTTAAACTTGAAAAAAATGCCACAGAAACGTATGGAATGCTTCAGACTACTTTTTGACTATCTCACATGAATCGAGCATCAATTTTTGAGTGGCATAAGAGATTCAAGGAATGCAGGTCGTCTGTGAGGGATGATGAGAGGTGTGGGAAGAGTAAGGAAATCAGAACACCAGAGTTGATTGGCCAAATAAAGAATTTCATGGATAAGTACCGTGGCGTATCTATAGAAACAATAAGTGCACAGTTTAATGTCAGTGTGGGAACTGTACACACAATTATTTGTGGGAAACTGAAGATGAGGAAGATTTGCACAAAGTTTGTCCTAAGGATACTTAGAGAAGATCAGAAAGAAAGACGTCAGGGAGATGGTTGAGTTGATCAATTCAAATCTTGCAGATCCTGGTGATCTGCAATGAAAACTAGATCTACTGCTATGACTCAGAGATCAAGAGACAGAGTTCTCAAAGGAAGCATGCTGGCTCTCCAAGAAGGCCAGACAGAGCAAATCCACCCAGAAACTTATGATGATCCTTTTTTTTTGACAGCACGAACATGATCTACATGTGCTGGGTTCCTACTGGACAGAAAATCAATAAGGAATACTATGTTGAAGTTTTAAGGAAGTTCAGGAACAGGTGCCGTCGAAAGAGGTCAGCATTCTTCAAATCGGGTCAGTGGCATTTCCACCAGCACAATGCACCAGGTTTTTTAGTTTTTAGCTTCGAGTATATGACTACCATGACATTGTGTAGGAGATTAAGATTACATTGCTCTGAACCAAGTGCCATCTTTAAACACTTGACAAACCAGCATTCCGTCCCCTTGTCCCAGTTTACAAAGCTCCTCGTTGAGAACACTAACATTTTTATACAATGTAACAATACTATACAAATAAAAACTAAAAACCTACCATTAACAAAATAGACTTGACTAACGGCCTTAACCTTTTGAAACGTTTATAAAAAAAACAATTAATAATTTATTAACCAATGAAAATTAAGCATCCATAAATGTAAATAGTAAAAATTCAACCAGTTTAATTAATCTAGAAGAATTTGAAAGTACTTGGACAAATCAAAGTTATGGTTATTACATCAGCCAGTTCCCACCTGATGTTAAGACTACAATACGAAAATTGGAAATGGTCCAATGTAAAATTAATAGACTAAAAACGTTTATGCAGTTTTATGAATTATATATATATATATATATATATATATATATATATATATATATATATATATATATATATATATATAAATTTGTTGTTGTTGTTGTTGCTTTTTTTACAATAAATAGATTAAATAGTGGCTTCGCTTCGAAGCTCATTTTTATTTACTTAGAAAGTCGCCCATAATTTATTTGGACGTATATAAAATTTTATTAATTTTTATTATTTTTAAAGCAGTAATCTACGTACATACATGTTTTAAGGTAACTACCTCTCGTCAGCGTAGCTTGACTGTTTCTAGGAATCAAACTCCAGACCATGTGTATCACAGTCCGGCACGTTAACCTTTCTAGGGCAATTGCTCTTGACATATCAAAGGTCTTCGATAAGGTATGGCATAAGGGCCTACTTCACAAGATTTCCAGCTACGGTATAACTGGAAATGTTTTCTCAATCATTAAATCATTTCTCTCTGATAGGCTCATAAGAGTAGTGGTTGAATGGCAAAAATCAGAGGCTCGCAGTATTAATGCTGGAGTCTCTCAATGGCCCATCCTGGGCCCAACTCTCTTCCTGATCTACATCAATGATCTCCCAAAACACATACTTAAATCATTTGTTGACATCTATGCTGATGACACGACCATCTATGGCAACACATCAAAGGCCCTAAACGACAAAGCTCTCTCTAATTCTCTCTCCTCTGATCTCGAGCGAGTGGTACAGTGGGGGAAGAGGTAGCATCTAAAACCAAGCTTCTATCTTTACATCATCAACGCTCTGATCCCCATCTGGCATCAATTTAAATGGATGGCTCTCGTCTAAGGGAGGCCTCATGTTTTGACAAGCTTCTGGGTTTGATCTTTACTGTTGATCTGAAATGGAACACGTACATCAAGTCTGTTGCCATGGTCACTGGAAAAATGGTGGGATCCTTCTCACTACTGATGCAATTCTCTATCTATATAAAAGCCAAGTGCGTCCAAGGATGGAATACTGCTGCCACATCTGGGCAGAAGCTGCTAAAAACAGCTTATCCTGCCTTGACAGAGTACAAAATAAACTTCGTAGTTTAGTGGGGGATGCCCTTTTCTCTTCCTGTAACCTCTCTCCAACAGAAGAGACGTTGCGAGCCTGTCTTTGTTTTATCGTTATTTCCATGGCAGGTGCTCGTCTGAGCTCCAATCTCTGGTCCCCCCCCCAGCCAATCTTTCACGATAAACACCAGTCTAGCTGAAACCACTGTCAAGAATTTTTCCCACTCTTTATCTGTGCCTAAATCAAAACGTAGATTCTATGAAAAAAGCTTCTTTCTTAGAACTGCACGCCTGTGGAACTCTCTACTGCTTGCCTGTTTCCCTCCTGACTTCAACATGGATGTCTTCAAGTCCAACATAAACAAATTCCTGATGAACCACCTCCTTAAGTAATGACACTTTATCAAATCTCCAATACTAATGAATACTGCAACACTATCCTATTGATTACTGTACACAAATTAACCCTTATCTCTGAGTCGCTTCTGGGCCTTGATAAGTGGTGAACCCCATGTAAAAAAAAAAAAAAATTAACCGTCCTGCCAAGAACTCCTAGATGACTTTACTGTTTATTTTCATCGCTTATAAATTTCGATTTGTTGTTGTTATTGTTGTTTTTTTAACGATGATGAGAGGTAGTTACTTTGAAACATGCATGTACATAGATTACTGTTTTAAAAATAATATATATATATATATATATATATATATATATATATATATATATATATATATATACAACATAATAACGTTGACACACCGGTTCTCATCAGATCACTAGTTAAGAAACGATGAGCCTGGCCAGTACCAGATGGGTGATCATTTGGGAAGGTTAGGTTTTGTAAGTATAGCATTGAGCCGTAGAAATTTCCAAGTTGGTATCTAGGAGCGCATTAAATCACTGGGAGAGATGCATCCCAAGTCTTTGTTAAGACAAACATCTAGGAGAAGCAAAACTCTGATGTAAAAACCTGCGGTCTACTGTATGCTCTGTCTTGTGCCAGTCATTTGCATCAACAAAGATTAGTAGTAATGCCAATAAGTGTGGTTGGTTCCACACAAAGCTTTCATGACTATAAACAAATCATCTGTAGGATTTCTGAACAACTTAGTTTTGTGGCAAAATCTTTTATATATATATATACTAAACTACCCGTGACCCGTTGGGTCAGTATGTTATATTAGCTATGGAATTAATGTATGAGTGTCACACTCATGACGTAAAAAAAATAGTTTTTGTGACATAACAAACATTTCTATGAAAGTATATTAAAATGAAAAAAGAATATAGATTGATTTCTATGAGTCATTCTGTTTATAATTGTTTATTTTTGAAAAAAAAAACAAACTTACAGCCATCGAATTATAAGTGGTTTGCCATACTTATAGGTAAATGTGTACTGAACAGATACTATAATACTTAAAGCTTAATTCAAATTTAATTTAAACGCGAAAAAAAACCTCTAAAAAAACCCAATTGCGACGCTGAAAACGTACACAGTAAAACAATACATTTTATTGTCGCGTTGATTATTTATTTGTAACGTAGTTTAAAAAAACATATTTTCGGGGTTATTTATTTATGTTGGTAGTGTAGAAGAAAATGTATGAATGTTTTTAAGAAAGGTATATTGAAAAATGGAGAATAAATTAAAAACAAGGAAGGCGGTGGTAAATCACCGTTGTAAAATGCTCTTATGGTTGTCAACGGGTTAAAGTAGATTTATTTGTAAGAAAATTGCGTTAAAATAACTTAAACGTAATATGGAAATGAACGATATAAAAAAAGCAGAAAGCAGAAAGCAGAAACAAATTCCTGACAAACCGCCCCGTTAAGTAAGACGCTCTATCAAATCTCCAATACTAATGATTACTACAATACTATATCATTGATTACTGTACACGCAATAACCCTTATCCCTGAGTGGCCTCCAGGCCTTAATAAGTGGTGACATGTAAAAAAAAAAGTATTAGCAATTGTTTATTTGAATAATTTAAATGCGAAAAAAATTTGGCTGCTGAAAACGTACACAGTAAAACAATACGTTTTATTAAAATAAAATACATATTATATACATTTGAAGCCAAAACAACGCATTATTACAAAATAAACAGACATTTATTTTGTTTGAAATTTATATTGAAATTCATAAATATATTTCGAAGGAAACCTTCATCTTCAGTATGTTTTTCTTTTTTTTTTTGCCATGTTGTTGTTGGAGCAGAGAAACGTATATAATACATATTTGATTTTATTCAAACTCAACCAGCGCTTCTAAGGAACAAAAATCTTAACGTGAATCCTGCGTGACCAATGCACCGTTCCGACATTTAAAAAACTACCGTAAAAACAACAAACGAACTTCTACTTGCTGATTCTCTGCTCTAACAACAACATTGCAAAAAAAAAAAAAAAAAGGAAAGAAAGAAAGAAAGACATACTGAAGATGAAGGTTTCCTTCGAAATATATTTATGAATTTTAATATAAAATTCAAACAATAATACGTATTTTATTTTATTCAAACTCAACCAGCGCTTCTAAGGAACAAACATCTTAACGTGAATACATTTTATTGTCGCATTGATATTTATATCGTATATATGAAACATGTATATATCTGAAACAGGTCGATGATTATACGTATTATTTGTAATCCCGTTTTACATTTGCTTCCCATATCTTGAAGTTTTTTATTCAATAAATTTAAGATGTTTGCTTTTCTAAGGACGTCCGTTTGTTCGAATGAAACCGGTTCAGTGATTTATGTTTATTTGTTTATGCTATGGGTTTATGTTTATGTACGCATGCGCAACCGGAAGTCGTAAACCGGATGTTGGGTTACAACACCCGTTACAAGGTCATTTGAGTTTTTAATTATATATGTGTGTGTGTGTGTGTGTGTGTGTGTGTGTGTGTGTGTGTGTGTGTGTGTGAAAATTCGAAAATAAAAGCAAAAAGTCTAGTTCTGAAGAAAACAAGGGAATAAATCTTACCAATAATTAAAAAAAAAATTTTCAAATTTCAAATCCGATCCCATTTTTCCTGTATGAAAACTCCCAGTATTTCACTTATAATAAAACACGGGCAATTATTTATATCCGAAGGGCGTTCCAAAAGTAATGCCTCCTACTTTTTATTCCGCCCGAATTGATCAAAGAAGATTGCAAATTGCATTGTTATGATGATTGAACTTTTGCATTCATGAACTGAAAGTTTCATCTCCCTATTGCAGATATTGATGGTGTAAGACTCTAAGAAAACAACCCCTGACACAGACGTGCATCAGAAGCAGAGATGCGCTATTGAATTCCTGGACAATCTACATTAAGAATGATGGTTATTATGTTGAAAAATAAATTTTGGAGCACAAAAGGTCACTCGTTTTAATGGTACCCCTCCCGTCTTCATAGCTCTTCAACTTTTTGAGCTAAAAAAAAAATAGAAGGGTTTACTTTTGGAACGACCTTCGTATGACAAAGCATGCTCCAGACACCCATGCATAGCCATCGTTTATCACTAGCAAAAGTGCATTAGAATGCTGGTGATTATGTAGAAAAATAAATTATGACGAGTAAAAGGTCACTCATTTTCATGCTACCATTTTCGTCTTCATATTTCTTCAACTTTCTGAGTTAAAAAATAGGAGGCATTACTTTTGGAACAAGTCTTGTAGGCAGCTTCCACTATATATATATATATATATATATATATATATATATATATATATATATATAAAGATTTTAAACTTCCTATCTTTTATGTTCCTATGTCAATATATGAAGCATCTGTCTGCTGACCATTATTAAAAGCTTCTCTACAATTCCATCAAGGAAATGGAATTGGTTTTATATTGATTTTTCCTCTTTGGAATGGAAGAAGCAGTTTTAGACCTGTCATTTTTTTAGATGACCTTGTAATATTGTTTCTGACAATATAATTGGCTTATCTCCCAAATTTATCAAACTTGTATTTATCTGAGTTCTTGGCAAAGTCTGAATGTGACATGCAGTCGGTGTTAACAAGGGTAGTCCAACTCAACTAAAACAGGCATTCTGAACGTTGGTATTCAAGAGTGCTTCAAAAGATCGACTATGAAATAAGCCTCTCCTCGTTAAAAGAGGAGAGGAAGACGATAACCACTTGATTTCTTCAAAAGGAAGTGATAATGCTTAGGAGGATTGCTTTTTGAAACTGAGCAAAGTAGAAGGTAAGATTTGATTAGATCTTTTTCTAACTCTGCTACTGAGTATCATGCGTTCGTTTTGTATGAATCGGATGATTTGATTGTTGGCATTCGTTTCCCTGATATCTTTCTAGTTAAAATTCTGTCTAGAAAGACTTACAGAAGTGGTTTGGATCACGTGAAGGTTGCCAACATCTCTAAGTGAAAGTGTTTTTGTTAAACAAATTGGATTCGAACCTGGCACACCTATGCTGCCAGTCCTTGTAGTTGACCACTTAGCAATAAGATATAAATTTTTTATTCAAATCTAAGATAAAGAGCGGACAAACCAGCTGAGATGTTATTTTAGTGTCAAAAAAATTCCCAGCGCTTCTTATATCATTTGATAAGAGACTTTTCGTAAGTCTTGATTTTGATAGTGGTAGATGGATGACTGATGGTAGCGAATAATGATGAACACGGTAGATACTTACTTGCTGCCCACCACAACAAGATGTGACAAAAGGTAAGGGATGAATCCAAAAATTCAGTACACAAAGTTAAGACACGGGAAGTGGGCTCGGTTTAGCTAACTATGAAACAGTAATCACTAAGCATGAAACGAAATACGAAACCATATGGAACAACTTCTTCTTTCATCATGAAACAATGAAAAAATAATAAACTTTTATTTTTTACTGTAAATATTTTTGTATAATATTTAAAATATATTCATACGGAAATAATTAAAAAAAACCTTTTTTTACATTTCTTTAAATAAAGTTTTCTTTAACATATTTTTAATTCTTAAATAGAATATCTTTCACAAATTTTTTTTCACATAATTTCATAAAACGGGGTAGTTATTTTCAATGGAATTACGAAACCAAAATCAAAGTTTATTATTTTTTTATTGTTTCATGATAGCACAAAAAGTATTAAAACTAAAATATTTTGAAATAAATTATTTCTATGTGGTTTCGTATTCCGTTTCATGTTTAGTGAATTCCATTCCGTTCCCTATTTTAGCTACACCGAGTTCACTTCTAGTGTCTTACCTTTGTGTATTGAATTTTTGGACTTAATTCAAGGTCAGAAGTACCTGTCAGTCTGAGGTACGCTGCCTGGGCATTACTTTTAACCCTCCTAGGACTTGTCACCCGGCTTTCATGTGAGGGCAAGTTTATTGCTTGTTGCTTGAGGCGCCCCTAAAGGAAGGATATTTTAGCTTATCCAAAATTGCCTGGGAATCCCCGTCGGCATTCACGGGTAAGGGCGCCTCAGGCAACAAGCAATAAACTTGCCCCCACATGAAAGCCGGGTGACAAGTCCTAGGAGGGTTGACCTTCTATTAATACCCAGGCAACGCACCTCAGTTTGACAGGTACTGAACCATCTTCTGTCAAGCTGATTGTCAAGAATGGATTCTTGACTAATACTTTTTACCCAGGTCTCCAAACAACCGCAACAGCAATGAGATCAACCTTGTAACATTAAAAATAATGATGAACAAGGTATGGCTTTACTTTGTCCTAGTTTTCTGCAAAGAAAGTATTTTTTTTCCTTACTAGTGGAACATAACGACCTTGTGTATGTCTTACGTCCACAGATGAAAAAGAACAAATACGATTACAGCATATGACCTTCCAATACATTTTTTTTTACATAGGTATCACCACTTATCAAGGCCAGGAGGCCACAAGAGGATAAGGGTTAAAGAGTGTACAGTAGAAATTGGACAATATAGTAATCGTTAATAATGGAAATTCGGTAAATTTGTTAACTTATATGGAACGGTTCATCAAAAACTTGTTTACATTAGACTTGAAGACAACCATATTGTAGTCAGCTGGAAAGCAGGAAAACGGAAGATAATTCCATAGGCGTGCAGTTCTAAGAAAGAAGCTTTGTTCATGGAATCTACATTTAGGTTTAGGCACAGATAAAGAGTGTGGGAAATTATTGATAGTGTTTTCTGCTAGACGGGTGTTTCTTGTGAAAGTTTGGCGAGGGGTGACCATAGATTGGAGCTCAGCCGAGTACTTGCCATGAAAATAATGATATGGCGAAGTTTCTAATGTTACTGCAGCTGTTTTGAAAGTTTTAGAATTTGATCTGCTAAATATAATAAGCTTGACTTTTTTTTTAAAAGGAATATTGCCACTTGGAATGTAAAGGGTTACTATTTGGCATTGTGTCTAACAGAGAACAGTGATGAGTTGACCAACGAGCTTTCCGTTCACATTACATTTAAACTTGTGCAGATTAGTAGAATCAGAGAAGCAGGAAACAGTGAGGGAATTCTAAAGTCTTTCCCGCGTCTAGGGACTTCAACAGCGAAGGTCTGGCATTTAACTGCTAATTGGATTAGTCAGGAGTATACATGTCGAGTAGGCACAAGTGCTATGATTTCATCAGAGCACATATCATTAAAGTACTGTTGTGACCCTAGGAAAGTGCCATAAAGAAAAACACGAACAACAGTTTTATATAGAAAGAATGTATTGTACAAGAAAGTGAATACAAAGAAAGGTTGTCTTCATTTCTGACTGTTAATTACTCTCCAGGTTTTTATAATGGTTAGAAGAGTCCATTATGAGTGAATGGGTGAACCTCCATAGCAAGAACTTAAAACCAAACACTGTTCTTAAAAGAAGAGAGGAAGACAGCAACCACTTGGTTTCTTCCAAAGGAGGAACTAATGCCTAGAAGGATGGCTTTCTGAGATCGAGCAAAGCAGAATGCTAGATGTGAACAGTTGCTTTGCTTCAAATTCTGCTAAAGACAGCAACACGAGGATAGAGCTTTAATGGTCTGCTCAAATCCATTAAAAGAAATAATCGATTATACTAGATTTTCTAACACCTTTATTCTGAAAGGAGAAAGTTGCTAAAACGAGCCAGCATTCTTCAAATTCTGTTATGTCGCATTGAGCATTCTGAAGTTCTTTCTTGGTCTTGTGTGTTGTTATTTTCGAAACTTTGTAGAGCATATGTAAAAAGGAATTTTGGTTATAGTCAAGATTGTCTGCTCTTTTTGACTTCCGGTTTCTACTGTTCATTTGGCTGAATATAAAGACATGATCAAGTGGACAATAAAGCCATTCTTAATATAGGGATGGTGGGGGTTCACGTTATCTGAGAGGAATATAATAATTAATCAGAAGGGAACATATCTTGTTTGTCACCGTTGTCCTATCTGCAGAACAGAAACCGGAAGTCGAAAAAAGCAGATAATCTTAACTATAATCATCATTTTGTAATAATTCAGCAAGATATTATTTGGTGGATTTTTTATATTAATTAGTCATGATTAAATAAAGGCCTGAAAGACACTAAAGGATAAGAGTTAATGAGCCTATCAGTTAGCAATAAATAACACCTTTGTGCAGACTGTCAAAATTTTATTATTTAAGTGGCTCAATAAGAATTTGTTAAAATTGGATTTAAAAAAAATATGTTGTACTCAGGTGGGAAGCAGTCCCGTTCCACAGACGAGTGGTTCTGGGAAATGTAACAGAGTGTGGACACGTGTATAGCAGCAGCAGCAGCAGCAGCAGCAGCAGCAGCAGCAGCAGCAGCAGCTGTACGACAGTCAATGTATGCAAATGACTGAGCCGTGTGCGAGGTGACGTCACAGCGAGGAAGAAGGAAAGAAAAAGATTATAAAAAAACAAAAATGTGGCCGAGAAGAACAGAAATAGATGTCTTACAAACGTGGCCCCAGAGCGACAAGGAAAGACATGTCCTAAACATGGCTGGACAAAGATAAAGTATCACATGTCTGACATGGCAGAGTTTCATTAAACATGTTGCAGTACGAGAAGACTTTTGAATAAGAGATGAAAGTATCTGCAAATAAATGTCTGTTGTTTTAGTTTTAAAAAATTATGTTCAATTCTTTCCTCGTCTTTGTTTCATTGCAACTGTCTGCATACAACGTGCAGGTCCCGAGTGTGAACTTGTAATGAGAATGTTACGTTAGAAGTAGTGTTGGAATGATTAATTGTAATTGGAATCGAGAATCGAAAAAAATCAGAACTTTTTGGTGTATAGGAATCGGTATCGGAATTGGAAAAAATCGTGCCTATTTCCCAATGCCAAAAACGATTCTTTTAATTGGCTTTTTTATTTGTTTCTTTAAAGAAAAATATTCTACCATTGATAGTAATACTAAAATAGTGAATATATATTAAGTCTAACCTATTAGTAAAACTAAAATCGATAGATCTTCCTTCACAAGTTTATCCTTACGTTTGAGAAAATATCTGCACATTTAACATGTTTTTACGGTAATTGTGAAAAATAACAACTTTATAGTTAAATATTTAGCATACTATTTATTACTAATATTATGCATACAACATACACGTTCCGAGTGTTGACATGTAATGACTGTGTTCAGAAATAAATTTCGTTCATGATACATACAGGGAGAATGGAAAATTCTTTGTGATCGGTTACCCGACACAAGTTTTTTTTCTATTAGGGAGTTGTGCAGCAAGATGTCTGTTCACATTACACTTAAGACAGTCAGGGAATCAAGAAACAGAAAGGAAAATTCAAAGTTTAGCAGAATGAAAAAAACTATCAGAATAGAAGGTTCTCCAGCATCAGGGTACCTCTATAGTGAAGGGGTAGGATCTTTGTCGAGGGTATTTACGTCGAGAGGCCACAATTGCTAAAAGTTCGTTGGAGCACACTGCATTAAAAAAAAAAAAAAAAAACAAGCACAAGGTGCAACAGTGTAGCGATGGGATAAGCGTTGAAGCTTGTTTGACAGTAAGACACCTATTAGATTGGAGACTCCTTTTTGTCAATAAAGAGAGACTAGTGGCTGATACACTGGTCCATATGTGACAATAACCCCATGTATGGTGGCTTTGTAGAGATATAGAATAATGTCAGGTGGGAGCAGTTTTCTAGCACGATCATCATTGTATTAGGCGTACCAAATCGACTCTTTCCCTCCACAGGTCTCTGCTTTCCATTGTAAGCCAGTGTCTTCTGTCAATAATTTTATGTACGTTTTCACAGGTCTTTCTACTTTAGCGATTCCACGTTTAGGATCTCACAATAGCACATCACTGACGACCTCATTTTTTTTTTTTCTGTAATTATATAAGCCTAGAAAAGATGCGACTCATTGGGTCACCCATTGAGTTCGTATTAGTGTTTGAATTTGGAAAAGCCAGTTAAATATATAAAAAAATCATCATTGTATCGGGCAGGTTGCGCAAACCACTCTTTCCCTCCACAGGTATCTATCTTCTATGGCCTTAGGAAGATCTTCAAATTGTAAGCCAATGTCTTGTCAATAATTTTGTGACAGGTCTTCCTACTTTAGCAGTTTCCGTGTTTAGGATCCCACAGTACCATATCACTGACGACCTCATTTTTTCTTCTGTAGCAATGTTCGGCATATCGTGTTTGTTCTTTCTCTCCTCACTAAAGAGATCCTGGGCAACCGATCATCCAGACGGCTAAAGGTTGGATGTGTTTTCAAGTTTCAGTTTAACACTGCCCGGAGCATTCTAGTGTAAGTTCCATCTAACTTACTTTCAAGTTTTTTATTGAAAGTCTATGGTGAACCATAAAGCAGTACCGTCTCCACTACGGTTCTAAAAAAGTTTTTCTTCATTTGTCCGTAGAGGACGCAGTGTAGTATCTTTTATAATGCTACACTTCATCTTTTCTGTCCTCGATCAGTGGAGGAAAAATCCTTCATGACTGAGACAATTTCTATTTTTTTTCCTATCCAAAGTGCCCTTTGTGGGGAGCCCGAAGCTTAGATGACAGTTCAGGACCTATCAGGTTGGCTTCTCTTTTAAACCCTGTCCAGAAGTGAGAGACTGGTAGCAAATGTACCAGCCCAAATGTGACAACAATACTCCATACATGGGCGAATGGTGGCCTTGTACAGGATACTTTCAGGTGTAAGTAACTTTCTAGCATGGTAAAGAGTGCCCACCTTCTTCGTAGTAGCCCTGGCAATACTCTCAATGTATCTATTCCAACTCATTTTTCCTGTGAACGTTAAGCCGAGGAGTTTGAAAGAAGTACTTTCAGGTAATGTTTCTTTAGCCATAGCTATTGGTGATTGAGAAGGCTTCTTTAATTATTGTTTTTGCAGCATTGGATGTGACCATCCATTTTTGTCCCCGTTCCACTACAAAATGGAGGTTTTCTTCTAGTGTTTCTGCCATTTCCTTAGATATGTGTCCACTTGTTTTCTCCTTGTGCCTGTGATATAGCGTGGTGTCATTGGCAAATATACCCATCTCAAAGACAATTTTATCAGGGAGTTCGTTTATGAATATTAGGAATAATAAAGGTCCAAAGATAGACCCCTGACGTACCTAGGCCTCCATAGCAAGATTAATTTATTTCTGAAAACTCCGCACAAGAAAGTCACAATCAAACATTATTTATTAAACCACCTGCGTCAGCCGAAACAATCATAAGGAAGATGAATAAACAAAATAACACCATTCTAAACGTCTAACATCCATTTAAAAAATACATTTTTAAATGTTATTAAAATATTGTCTTTTATAAAATGTATCATGTATTATTATTTTTTTTTTCGATCGTGTACCTTGAGGATAATGAGTGTCAGGTGATCGATGAAATAACTTTGAAATGATTGGTGGTCATGTCATTGGGTAGAATTTGATTATTTGAGGGGACGACTCAGCAAGAACTTGCTTACATTGGACTTGGAAGCTACTAAGTTGTAGTTAGCTGGGAAGCAGCTCGTGGCAAACGAGTAGTTCTAAGAAAGAAACTTTGTTCAAAGAATTTGCATTTAGTTTTAGGTACATATAGAGAGTAGATGAAACTGCTGACAGTGGTTGTAGCTAGACAAGTGTTCGTTATGAACATTTTACAGGGAGAGGGATAAATGCTGAAAATGTTATTAGAATGTTATTGGAAAACTTTCATCCATTCTTTGGATGCAAGGATGCCAATGAGGAATCTTGTTTTCTCTATACTCTCCAGCTTTAATAGTTTGAATTTTTGTTGATGTTGTCACGCTCAATTTTTAAAATTGTTGTCATACTCTATTTTTAAAGTTGTTGTCACACTCTATTTTTAAAATTGTTGTCACGCTCAATTTTTAAAATTGTCACACTCAATTTTTGAAATTGTCACACTCTATTTTTAAAATTGTTGTCACACTCTATTTTTAAAATTGTTGTCACACTCTATTTTTAAAATTGTTGTCACACTCTATTTTTAAAGTTGTTGTCATGCTTTATTTTTAAAATTGTTGTGACACTCTATTTTTAAAATTGTTGTCACGCTCAATTTTTAAAATTGTTGTCACGCTCAATTTTTAAAATTGTTGTCACACTCAATTTTTAAAATTGTTGTCACACTCTATTTTTAAAATTGTTGTCACACTCTATTTTTAAAATTGTTGTCACACTCTATTTTTAAAATTGTTGTCACACTCTATCATGCTTTATTTTTAAAATTGTTGCCACACTCTATTTTTAAAATTGTTGTCATGCTTTATTTTTAAAATTGTTGTCACGCTCAATTTTTAAAATTGTTGTGACACTCTATTTTTAAAATTGTTGTCATGCTCAATTTTTAAAATTGTTGTCACGCTCAATTTTTAAAATTGTTGTCACACTCAATTTTGAAAATTTTTGTCACACTCTATTTTTAAAATTGTAGTCACATTCTATTTTTAAAATTGTTGTCACACTCTATTTTTAAAATTGTTGTCATGCTTTATTTTTAAAATTATTGTCACACTTTATTTTTAAAATTGTTGTCACGCTCTATTTTTAAAATTGTTGTCATGCTCTATTTTTAAAATTGTTGTCACACTCTATTTGTAAAATTGTTGTCACACTTTTTTAAAATTGTTGTCATGCTCTATTTTTAAAATTGTTGTCACACTCTATTTTTAAAATTGTTGTCACGTTTAGGTTTGAAATAGCATTTTTGTTGATTTGTCCAAATTACGTTTCAAATAGGGTTTGTATTTTTTGATGATTTAGCATTAAGTCGTTTTATAGCCTTCCTTTTGCAGTGAATTGGTTGGATTTCAGAAAATATTGTCAAATTTATTACATATTCCATGAGTTGAACTCTGTAATTCGAACTCAAACTTAATTTGGTCCTGGTGGCTGGTCGCATTCCAAAAATGTTGAATTCTAAAACAAATTATTCCCACAAGGAATAATGGAATTTGAATTAATCCCCTTTGCGATAATAAATGCATAAAATAATGAAAATTAAGTTATTAAATACAAAAATGAATAAAGGCAATAAAATAAAAATATTTGTTTACTTAAATAGCAATGAAGTTTATGAAGTTTTGAGATGAGGATTGGTTATTCGTATTATTTGGATTCTTCAGATTACTGTTCTCATCTTGAGTGCCATTTTCACAACAATTTGGTCGATGTAACCTCCGACCTTCTTCAGGTCCTAAGTTATTCGCAATTGTATTTTTCAAATAATATAATACAATTGCAAATAACTTTGTACCTCTTTCCAGTCATGGCTGATGGAACAAGAGCATGCTACCCCTGCGAAATAAATAAAGAGTTAAGTTCGACCAGATACACCTGAAGAAGGTCTGAGGTTACATCGACGGAAACGTTGTGAAAATGAAACTCAAGATGAGAACAGTAGTCCGATGAATCCAAACATTATAAAAAATAAATAAAATGAAAATATTTGTTTAGCTAAATGAGGAGAATTGAAATGGAAATTGGATGGCAAAGAGGAGTTACTTTATTGCTTTTTTTGTGTTTTTGATTATGATAAGATCTACTTAATGTATGGAAATCACTTGAGACAAGGCATAAAGCCACTTGGTGTAGGGAGCTAATAACAATAAAATCTATTAATTCGTATTGTTTGGATTATTCTCATTTTGTTTGTTATTCACACAACGTTTTGGTCAATATAACCTTCGACCTTCTATGACAATCTGAACATGAAGAAAGTTGGAGGTTAAGTCTGTTTTTTTGTTTGTTTTTTTTACATAGGCATCACCACTTATCAAGGCCAAGAGGCCACTCGAGGATAAGGGTTAAAGAGTGTTGTTGAAATTTCTGATGCATTTCACCCATTTATTGACAGTACTTCTCTGCCATATGGTTTCGCCTGCATTCAAAAAACAAGTGTCTTTTTGCCAGCAACGTAAAAATCTTGTGTTCTGGTGGTGATGAAGTTGCTTTAGGCGTTTTTGATATCACTTAGGTTTTTGAAGCATTTCTCATGCAGAAAGTTGTTGAGATGCTTGAAAAAGTGGTAGTCAGTAGGTAAGAGGTCTGATGAGTATGGCGGGTGAGGCAGAATTTCTAGCCCAATTCATTCAACTTCTGCAGAGTCGGTTTAACAATGTGCGGTCAGGCATTGTCATGGAGGAAAATTGAGCCTTTTCTGTTGACTTTCTGATGCAATCTATCCATTTGTTGACTGTACTTTTCTGCCATAACAGTTTCACCTGCATTCAAAAACTGTAATGGATGAAGCCGGAGGCAGACCACCAAACAGTCAGCATGACCTTCTTTTGGTGCAACTCTGGCTTCAGGAAGTGTCGTGGAGCTTCGGCGGCATTTAACCACGTAGCTGAGTATTGTCGGTTGTCGTAAAGAATCCACTTTTTATAGCAAGTTACAACCTGGTTGAGAAACGGGTCGTTCTTGTTGCTTAAAAGAAGGGAAGATGGCATTTCATAACAACGTTTCTTTTGGTTGTCGTTTAATTCGCGAGAAAACCATTTATCAAGTTTTTTTGGTTTCCAATTTTTCTCGAGTGGTTGGAAACCAATGTACATATTACATCAGAAGCAATTTCTCAAACAGTTGTGTGTGGATTGGCTTTGACTAAGACTCTCAATTGATTGTTGTCAACATCCAATGGCTAACCACTATGCTCATCATCTTCAAGACACTTGTCGCTGCCAAAAAATTTCTTAAACCACCATTGTACTGTGCGTTCAGTAGAGGTTCCTGGACCAAACGCTTCATTAATATTACAACCTGTTTCAGCAGCTTTTCAGCTTAGTTTGAATTGAAATAAGAAAATTGTACAAATTTGCTTATTTAATTATTTCTATAACTAGCAGGACCTGTGGAAAACAGTAACACGCAGTAAATATGAGTTTATTAACATTTCTATGAAAATAGTATTCATTGTATTTTAAATATAGAAATGACCCAAGTGAGATAAATCAATTTGTATTAATAAACACTCATAAAGTAATATTGTGCTACATAGTCCAATGCAAACAATAAAATCACATTGTAAGAGACAATCTTTAATTTACCCCTTCAGTCCATCATCTCTTGGCAGACAATGTTCTTTTTTTGCCCTGTTCCTTTTGAATGTCCCCTTTTTTACCTAAGGTTTTGCTCATTTCTTTGCTTAGTGAGGAATTAATGCATATCGAAATTACTATGAATTCCTTTCTCACACCATTACAACAATGAGATATTTGAAAACGAGTCTACATCAGAGGGAGATCTCTCTCATATTCTTGTTTAGGGTTGCCAGATTGGCCTTTTCAGGGCTAAATTTTGAGAAAATTGCCTTTTTGAAGCAGTTTGGCTTCAAAAAGGCAATATTTGGCCTTTTTCAAAGTGTAAAGTACGGTCTTACTAAGGAAGGAACAAAAATAATATTATGTAGATAATACAAATAATTATATAGATAATATGAATAATTATATAGATAATACAAATAATTATATAGATAATATGAATAATTATATTTTTTTTTTTTTTTTTTTTTTTTTACACAGTGATCACCACTTATCAAGGCCCGGAAGCCACTCAGGGATAAGGGTTATTGCAAGTACATTACGTTAGTGTGGAGATTTGATGGAGTGTTTACTTAAGGGGGCGGTTCATTAGGAATTTGTTAACATTAGACTTGAAGACATCCAAGTTGTAGTCCGGAGGGAAGCAGGCAGACGGAACAGAGTTCCACAGGCGTGCAGTTCTAAGAAAGAAGCTTTGTTCATGGAATTCGCGTTTTGATTTAGGCACAGATATAGAGTGGGGGAAATTTTTGACAGTGGATTCAGCTAGATGGGTGTTTTTCGTGAAAGATTGGCGAGGGGGGACCAGAGATTGGAGTTCACACGAGCACCTGCCATGGAAATAACGATAAAACAAGGATAGGCTCGCAACGTCTCTTCTGTGAGAGAGGGGTTGCAGGGTAGAGAAAAGGGCATCCCCCACTAAGCCACGAAGTCTATTTTGTACTCTGTCAAGGCATGATAGGCTGTTTTTGGCAGCTCCTGCCCAGATATGGCAACAGTATTCCATCCTTGGACGTACTTGGCTTTTAGTATAGATAGTACAAATAATTATATAGATAATAGAAATAAATATAGGTAATACAAATAATTATATAGATAATATGAATAATTATATAGATAATATGAATACTTATATAGGTAATACAAATAATTATATAGATAATACAAATAATTATATAGATAATATTAATAATTATATAGATAGTACAAATAGTTACATAGATAATACGAATAATTATATAGATAATACAAATAATTATATAGATAATACGAATAATTATATAGGTAATAAAAATAATTATATAGATAATACAAATAATTATATAGATAATAAAAATGATTATATAGATAATACAAGTAATTATATAGATAATACAAATAATTACATAGATAACACAAATAATTATATAGATAATAAAAATAATTATATAGATATGAGCACCTGTATCCTTAGCAAGCAATGAAGTGAATTGTAGTAAATAAATGAACATAATTTTTTTATGGAAATCGCCTCAGACAAGACGTTTAGCCATTGGATGTAAGGACTTTACCAGGATGAAAGATTCCTGTTGTCCTTAGTCTGAAAAGACAAAGGGTATAGATAGTAGAAAAACAGTGAACAGGAATAAAGTTCCACAACCTTGTAGTTCTTGGAAAGAAGCTACTAGAATGAGAAGCTGTATTATAATGAGGTATAAAAACAGCGAATTGATGGAGACCATTAGTCCAGGCATGTCGAACTCAAAGTCCCCTTAGGGCCATAAGAAAACCGCAAAAGAAGACCGAACATGTTAAATAAAAGTTTTAACTATTTTTGTTTTCAATTTCGAAACATATGCAAGCAAATTCAACACTAAGAATATAAATAAAATTTTAACGATTTTCATTGAAATCAATACAATAGCAAAAAATGCATTATACATACATTCAAAATTAACATTCATTAACAAGAATTCAAAGACTTTCACTGTTTTGCCCAGAGACCTGATATCTATTTTTATTGACAATTTCTTGTATGTGGCGTTGAAATAACTGTGTAGTGTCGAGTTTGATGAGGGATGACAAATGTTGATCAGTCAATTTTTTTGTTTGAGATGTTTTTGTTGATTTCATGACACAAAATAACTTTTCACACAAATATGTGGAGCCGATCATTGCCATGATCATTGTGATAAACTTTTTAAAGCTTCTAAACCTTTCCGGAAATTATAAAAAGAAATCAAGTATTCCCACTTCCAAATATTTTGATCTGAGTTAGAAATCCGACTGAATTTCTAACATTTCCATTTGCAGGTTTTCTTCAGCTTTAGCAACATCAAAACTAAATTATCCTGAAAATATGGCAAACGCGCGTCCATAAGATGCAAAATCAGAAAATCTATTGTCAAACTCTTTTGATAATGATTCCAGGTGAGTGTCATTCTTGGCAAAACTCAATACAGACTTCGTACAAGCGTTGTTTTGTAGCTCTTTTGCATATAGCAAAATTTTGAACTGAATTTTCACTTGAAGCTGGAGACTTCAATAATTCCAATTCCAAAAAGAAACATTTGACATAGTCATATGAAGCAGTGATCCGCTTATTTTTATTTTGCAATTTTAAATTGAGATCATTCAAATGTGCAGTAATGTCAACAACAAAAGTCAGATCCTGCAGCCAACTCTCATCTTTAAGTTCATCGGTGCTTCGACCTTTCATCACCAAAAAATTTAATTATTTCTTGTCTCAACAAATAAAATCTTTTCAACACTTTGTGGCATGATAACCAGTATACTTCTGTATAGAATGGAACATTGGTGAATCAATTATACAGATCTTTCAACAACTGGGCCGTGTGTTTGACACTAGACCAACGAGTCAAAAGAGATTGAACAAAGGAAGCATGGAATAGATCAGACAATTATAGAGGACACGTCATAATACGGGGTGGAATGATAAAATTATCACCCTACAGGAAACAACACTACAACTTTATTTTAAAATTTTTATTAAAAAAATCAATCCAGGTAACTTGATTATGTAGTACAGTTGACATCTTTTCAATGTAGCCGCCTTCAGCCTCGATATGGGTCCGGAACTGGGAGCATGCCTTTTCCACAAGCACCAGTGAGAGCTCAGCGAATACAGTGGCGGTCAGGCTGGCTTTGGTGTTGTGGGAGATCATGTTGATGATGTTCTCGACGTATGACCAAACAAAGTACTCCAGTGGGTTCAGGTCGGGGAAAGAAAGGGGGGGGGCAGTGAGAGAAGGGTACAAAGTTGTAGTACTCCTGCTGAAGCCAAGCCTGGGTCTCGTTTGGACTTGTGGGCTGGTGCCAAGTCCTGCTGCCACACCCAGGGTCTGCCAGCGGCCATCTAATTGCAACAGGGAATCATCACACTCTTCAGCACATCTGGATACACTTTGGTGCTGACTTTCAAGCCGACTTTGAAATGTGAGGTGGCATGATGTGGCCCTCACTTGAAACCACACCAAAGACCATAACCGTAGCCGGAAACTTTGTTTTCATCACCCTGGGCACATCCCTGTTATTCGTGACAATCCAGCAATGCATTTTGAGGGTGCTGGCAACGGTCCTGTTGTAATAACTTGGATCGGTAGAGAGCATGAGTTGTACAGCGGCGCATCTCCTATCTCGCTTGTTGAACATTGTACCATTTTCAGACATGATAAAAGGTTCCTATCACTCTTGGGATTTGTACACAAACGGCCAACTAGTAGATGGTCTGCAACAAAAAAAGAAAACCGGTTTTCATCAAACAGAAATGGAATCATGGCGTCTTTTCTTGGGCGATAATTTTATCGTTCCACCCGGTAGTATTTATAAAAAAGACGCTAGTCTTCTTTATAAATAAACTTATCTAGCAAGAAAACTTACAAATTAAATCCCTCCCTGTATTTACGTGTTTTTGCCCATTTAGCATACACTTATGCACCAGGTGATGTTTTGATGTAAAAAGTAATTCAGATCTCCAAAAGGGGCTGTTGTTTGGGAAATAATAAAAATTGATTCTGTCTAAATGATTACATCTGTGAGAAAGAGCTACAGAGAAGAAAAGGTGAAGCCAATCAAATGTAAAATAAATTTCTGCATTTTATCAAATAGATTTGTAGAGATAGAGAATAGCCTGAGGTGTGAGAAAGCGTTTACAGTGATAGAGGGAACCGATTATATGAGAAGCACAAAGAACAATAGATCAAATATATGAGCTTGCAAATTTAATGGATGGCCGTGAAAATTGACCTAAACTTCAATTGATGCTGGGTTTCTGAAAACAAAAAAAAAAAATAGGATCTAAAAATGACTATGCATATTATTTGCAATGCATCTTGTAAGACAATTGTGAAATTATGATTTATGGCTTTCTGATTTATGGGAAAAATGCTGGGAAAACTTGAGGATATTTTTGTTCTCCAATGTATTTTTTTTTTTACTTCTGCATTTTTCAAGTTTACTTGACTACTCCTTCCTTAAACTAGTAAATAGTTTTCTTATCTTAAGTTTTTATGGTTTCAGTCATAAACAACTCATCTCAAGTCGCTTGCAACAAAGGCAACCTGGTATTTGTATATTTCAGCATTTTCACCCTGTTCCCAACTTTCTATTTACACAGTTTTTAATTAGTTTTGCAAGTGTCACACCCGCTCAGAAATACACAGTGTATGTTGAAACATAGTGTTGATAGTTTAACTAGCCGAAGAGTTCAATACATGTTAATGGCATTTTTTTTTACATGGGAGTCACTACTTATCAAGGCCAAAAGGCCACTCGAGGATTAGGGTTAATTATTGTATTAATAGTTAATGATAGAAATGGGGTAGAAATGGATTATTTAGGGGGCGGTTCAACAAGTAATTGTTTACATTGCACTTGATGAACATATTGTAGTCAGCTGGGAAGCAGACCAACACAACAGAGTTTGGCAGGCGGGCAGTTCTATGAAAGATGCTTTGTTCATGGAATTTTCATTTAGATTAAGGCATGGATAGAGAGTGGGGTAAACTGTTGATTGTTGTTGTAGCTAGACGAGTGTTTGTTGTGAAAGTTACGTAAGGAGGGGGAAACATAGATTGAAGCTCAGACGAGCACTTGCCATGAAAATAACAATAGAGCAGAGACAAGCTCATAATGTGTCTTCTCTGAGGAAAAGGTTGCAGGGAAGAAAAAAGGATATTACCTACTAGGTTTCGAAGCTGGTTTTAAACTTTGTCGAATCAGGATAGGGTGCTCCAAGCAGCTCATACTCAGCTATTGGTCAGTGTGAGAATGTGTTAACAGCAATAACATGCACAAAATATTCACTAATGATGACTTCACTATTTGCTATATTGCGTGCATGAGACAAATCGAACGTCTTATATCTCCATATCTTTCATTGTGATGATAGTCGATTGCTTTGATCATTTTGGGGTTCTCTTGAAGATAGACATTTCTGTAGTTGAACTTTCAAAGCTGAGCAGCTTTTCTGTGTTTGAATTATCGAAGTTGAGTTTTCTGTATTATTAAAACTATCGAAGCTGAGTTTTCTTTCTTCTTTTTTTGCAGTTGCATTTTTGTAACTCAAAAATAAACTTTTCTGAAGTTGAATTCTTGAAATCGGGTTTTTCTATAATTGAACTCTGGAAATTAGACTTTTCTGAATTTCAATTATCAAAACTGTCGTTCTCTGGGTGAACTCTTGAAAATGCACTTTTCTGTAGTTGAATTTTTTAATCTGAGCAGCTTTTTTTGTGTTTGAATTATCGAAGCTGAGGTTTTTGTTATTTTTTCAGACTGCCGGAAAATGCTAAACGGAAACATAATAATACACGATAAATTCTTTGTTTAAATAAGACTTTGCAATTAATTTGAAATTTACAAAAGCAACTTCAAAATGGTTATTAACTGGACAGTTTTTGGTACTTCATTTAATGCGCCAGATTTACGCAAATGCTGACATAAACTGCCGGAATATGCCGAATGCTGATCAAGTTGAACAGCCAAAGAAAAAAAGCGATAATAAATGCGCGTTGCCAATAAAAATCAAAAAAGACGACTTATAATAAATTGAAAGAAAGAAATTTAGTTTTTAATCACGCACAAATTTAAACAGTCCAACCCTAATCCTAACTCTAAAAAAAAATAATTTTTAATCATACACAAATTTAATTAGTCTAATTCTGTTGTGTAACAGTTTCCTCTCCATGAATAAATAATATAAAAACATTTCTACACAAAACAAAAAACAAAAAAACAGACAAAAAAATTCTTACAACTTTTCTTCACCCTCCCCCCGCAAAAAAACCCATACAATTCAAAACATGTAAACAAATGTCAAAAGTTTTTCCAAAAATTCTTACAACTTTTTTTAAAAAGAAAACATAAATAAAATAATTCAAAAGAATAACAATAAACTTTAAAAACTTCCAAAAATAATTCAAATATTTTTCTTTAAATTCTCATAAAAAAAGATGTTTCTATTTATTTAAAATAAATATCTATTCATGAAACTTGCTGTAAATTGCTGTTTTATTTTAATTTATTTCCAGTTTTTTAAATTGCAATCATTTTATTTTTTTCGTTTCTAACATTTTTTAATTTGATCGGCACTCGGCATATTCTAGCGATTTACGTTAACTGCCGTCCGATCACAAGCTAATATCACAGAAATCTGGTGCGCTAGTTGTAGAAGTACCCATTTTTTTATTGAAGATTCAAATCAGGTCAATACTGAGTGCAATGACATAACAACTATTTTTGCCACCCGAGGCGGTCGTAAGATTTGCCCCGTCCCCCACAGGCTGTTTATAATCTGTTAACCTTCACAATTCCAGAAAGTTTCAAAATGTTTATTTTCATAGACTTAAAATCAAGGATTTAAAATGCGTTTAAAAACAGTATTACCCACATAAAGCAAAATCGTATTACACACATAAAACACACAAAAAATCTTATTACACATATAAAAACGAAATCTTGTTACACACATAAAAAGAAAATCATATTACACACATAAGAAGAAAATCATATTACACACATAAAAAGAAAATCATATTACACACATAAAAAGAAAATCATATAACACATAAAAACAAAATCATATTACACACACAAAAAGAAAATCATATCACACACATAAAAAGAAAATCATATTACACACATAAAAACAAAATCATATAACACACATAAAAAGAAAATCATATAGCACACACAAAAAGAAAATCATATTCCACACATAAAAAGAAAATCATATTACACACATAAAAAGAAAATAATATAAAACACATAAAAAGAAAATCATATTACACACACAAAAAGAAAATCATATTACACACATAAAAAGAAAATCATATAACACACACATAAAGAAAATCATATTACACACATAAAAAGAAAATCATATTACACACACAAAAAGAAAATCATATTACACACATAAAAAGAAAATTATATTACACACATAAAAAGATAAGCATGTTACATACATAAAAAGAAAATCATATAACACACACAAAAAGAAAATCATATTACACACACAAAAAGAAAATCATATTACACACATAAAAAGATAAGCATGTTACATACATAAAAAGAAAATCATATAACACACATAAAAAGAAAATCATATTACACACACAAAAAGAAAATCATATTACACACATAAAAAGAAAATCATATAACACACACAAAAAGAAAATCATATTACACACATAAAAACAAAATCATATTACACACACAAAAAGAAAATCATATTACACACACAAAAAGAAAATCATATTACACACACAAAAAGAAAATTATATTACACACATAAAAAGATAAGCATGTTACATACATAAAAAGAAAATCATATAACACACATAAAAAGAAAATCATATTACACACACAAAAAGAAAATCATATTACACACATAAAAAGAAAATCATATAACACACACAAAAAGAAAATCATATTACACACATAAAAACAAAATCATATTACACACACAAAAAGAAAATCATATTACACACATAAAAAGAAAATCATATTACACACACAAAAAGAAAATCATATTACACACATAAAAAGAAAATCATATTACACACATAACAAGAAAATCATGTTACATACATAAAAAGAAAGTTATATTACACACATAAAAACAAAATCATATTACACACATAAAAAGAAAATCATATTACACACATAAAAAGAAAATCATATTCCACACGTAAAAACAAAATCATATTACACACATAAAAAGAAAATCATATTACACACATAAAAAGAAAATCATGTTACATACATAAAAAGAAAATTATATTACACACATAAAAACAAAATCATATTACACACATAAAAAGAAAATCATATTACACACATAAAAAGAAAATCATATTACACACATAAAAAGAAAATCATGTTACATACATAAAAAGAAAATTATATTACACACATAAAAAGAAAATCATGTTACATACATAAAAAGAAAATTATATTACACACATAAAAAGAAAATCATATAACACACATAAAAAGAAAATCATATTACACACACAAAAAGAAAATCATGTTACATACATAAAAAGAAAATCATATTACACACATAAAAAGAAAATCATATTACACACATAAAAAGAAAATCATGTTACATACATAAAAAGAAAATCATATTACACACATAAAAAGAAAATCATATTACACACACAAAAAGAAAATCATATTACACACATAAAAAGAAAATCATATTACACACATAAAAAGAAAATCATATTACACACATAAAAAGAAAATCATGTTACATACATAAAAAGAAAATCATATAACACACATAAAAAGAAAATCATATTACACACACAAAAAGAAAATCATGTTACATACATAAAAAGAAAATCATATTACACACATAAAAAGAAAATCATATTACACACATAAAAAGAAAATCATATTACACACATAAAAAGAAAATCATGTTACATACATAAAAAGAAAATTATATTACACACATAAAAAGAAAATCATATTACACACATAAAAAGAAAATCATATTACACACATAAAAAGAAAATCATATTACACACATAAAAAGAAAATCATGTTACATACATAAAAAGAAAATTATATTACACACATAAAAAGAAAATCATATTACACACATAAAAAGAAAATCATATTACACACATAAAAAGAAAATCATATTACACACATAAAAAGAAAATCATGTTACATACATAAAAAGAAAATTATATTACACACATAAAAAGAAAATCATATTACACACATAAAAAGAAAATCATATTACACACATAAAAAGAAAATCATATTACACACATAAAAAGAAAATCATTTTAGACACATAAAAAGAAAATCATATTACACACATAAAAAGAAAATCATATAACACATAAAAAGAAAATCATATTACACACATAAAAAGAAAATCATGTTACATACATAAAAAGAAAATCATATTACACACATAAAAAGAAAATCATATTACACACATAAAAAGAAAATCATGTTACATACATAAAAAGAAAGTTATATTACACACATAAAAACAAAATCATATTACACACATAAAAAGAAAATCATATTACACACATAAAAAGAAAATCATATTACACACGTAAAAACAAAATCATATTACACACATAAAAAGAAAATCATATTACACACATAAAAAGAAAATCATGTTACATACATAAAAAGAAAATTATATTACACACATAAAAACAAAATCATATTACACACATAAAAAGAAAATCATATTACACACATAAAAAGAAAATCATATTACACACATAAAAAGAAAATCATGTTACATACATAAAAAGAAAATTATATTACACACATAAAAAGAAAATCATGTTACATACATAAAAAGAAAATTATATTACACACATAAAAAGAAAATCATATAACACACATAAAAAGAAAATCATATTACACACACAAAAAGAAAATCATGTTACATACATAAAAAGAAAATCATATTACACACATAAAAAGAAAATCATATTACACACATAAAAAGAAAATCATGTTACATACATAAAAAGAAAATCATATTACACACATAAAAAGAAAATCATATTACACACACAAAAAGAAAATCATATTACACACATAAAAAGAAAATCATATTACACACATAAAAAGAAAATCATATTACACACATAAAAAGAAAATCATGTTACATACATAAAAAGAAAATCATATAACACACATAAAAAGAAAATCATATTACACACACAAAAAGAAAATCATGTTACATACATAAAAAGAAAATCATATTACACACATAAAAAGAAAATCATATTACACACATAAAAAGAAAATCATATTACACACATAAAAAGAAAATCATGTTACATACATAAAAAGAAAATTATATTACACACATAAAAAGAAAATCATGTTACACACATAAAAAGAAAATCATATTACACACATAAAAAGAAA
The DNA here is from genome assembly GCF_053919585.1 of Euprymna scolopes. NCBI lineage: Eukaryota > Metazoa > Mollusca > Cephalopoda > Sepiida > Sepiolidae > Euprymna > Euprymna scolopes. Next base: position 9,215,960 of record NC_136493.1, read on the forward strand.
ATCATATTACACACATAAAAAGAAAATCATGTTACATACATAAAAAGAAAATTATATTACACACATAAAAAGAAAATCATATTACACACATAAAAAGAAAATCATATTACACACATAAAAAGAAAATCATATTACACACATAAAAAGAAAATCATGTTACATACATAAAAAGAAAATTATATTACACACATAAAAAGAAAATCATATTACACACATAAAAAGAAAATCATATTACACACATAAAAAGAAAATCATATTACACACATAAAAAGAAAATCATTTTAGACACATAAAAAGAAAATCATATTACACACATAAAAAGAAAATCATATAACACATAAAAAGAAAATCATATTACACACATAAAAAGAAAATCATGTTACATACATAAAAAGAAAATCATATTACACACATAAAAAGAAAATCATATTACACACATAAAAAGAAAATCATATTACACACATAAAAAGAAAATCATATTACACACATAAAAAGAAAATCATTTTAGACACATAAAAAGAAAATCATATTACACACATAAAAAGAAAATCATATAACACATAAAAAGAAAATCATATTACACACATAAAAAGAAAATCATATAACACATAAAAAGAAAATCATGTTACATACATAAAAAGAAAATCATATTACACACATAAAAAGAAAATCATGTTACACACATAAAAAGAAAATTATATTACACACATAAAAAGAAAATCATATTACACACATAAAAAGAAAATCATATTACACACATAAAAAGAAAATCATGTTACATACATAAAAAGAAAATTATATTACACACATAAAAAGAAAATCATATTACACACATAAAAAGAAAATCATATTACACACATAAAAAGAAAATCATTTTAGACACATAAAAAGAAAATCATATTACACACATAAAAAGAAAATCATATAACACATAAAAAGAAAATCATATTACACACATAAAAAGAAAATCATGTTACATACATAAAAAGAAAATTATATTACACACATAAAAAGAAAATCATTTTAGACACATAAAAAGAAAATCATATAACACACATAAAAAGAAAATCATATAACACATAAAAAGAAAATCATATTACACACATAAAAAGAAAATCATGTTACATACATAAAAAGAAAATTATATTACACACATAAAAAGAAAATCATGTTACACACATAAAAAGAAAATCATATTACACACATAAAAAGAAAATCATATTACACACATAAAAAGAAAATCATGTTACATACATAAAAAGAAAATTATATTACACACACAAAAAGAAAATCATATTACACACATAAAAAGAAAATCATATTACACACATAAAAAGAAAATCATGTTACATACATAAAAAGAAAATTATATTACACACACAAAAAGAAAATCATATTACACACATAAAAAGAAAATCATATTACACACATAAAAAGAAAATCATATTACACACATAAAAAGAAAATCATATTACACACATAAAAAGAAAATCATGTTACATACATAAAAAGAAAATTATATTACACACATAAAAAGAAAATCATATTACACACATAAGAAAATCATTTTACACACATAAAAAGAAAATCATATAACACACAAAAAAATAAAATCATATAACACATAAAAACAAAATCATATTACACACACAAAAAGAAAATCATATTACACACATAAAAAGAAAATCATATTACACACTTAAAAACAAAATCATATAACGCACATAAAAAGAAAATCATATAACACACACAAAAAGAAAATCATATTACACACATAAAAAAAATCATATTACACACATAAAAAGAAAATCATATTACACACACAAAATGAAAATCATATTACACACATAAAAAAAAAAATCATATAACACACACAAAAAGAAAATCATATTACACACATAAAAAGAAAATCATATTACACACACAAAAACAAAATCATATTACACACATAAAAAAAATCATATTACACACATAAAAACAAAATCATATAACACACATAAAAAGAAAATCATATAACACATAAAAAGAAAATCACATTACACACATAAAAAGAAAATCATATTACACATATAAAAAGAAAATCATATTACACACATAAAAAGAAAATCATTTTACACACATAAAAAGAAAATCATATTACACACATAAAAAGAAAATCATTTTAGACACATAAAAAGAAAATCATATTACACACATAAAAAGAAAATCATATAACACACATAAAAAGAAAATCATATTACACACATAAATAAAATCATATAACACACAAAAAAACAAAATCATATAACACATAAAAAGAAAATCATATGACACACATAAAAAGAAAATCATATTACACACATAAAAAAAATCATATTACACACATAAAAAGAAAATCATATAACACACATAAAAAGAAAATCATATTACACACATAAAAAAAAATCATATTACACACATAAAAAGAAAATCATATTACACACATAAAAAGAAAATCATATTACACACATAAAAACAAAATCATTTTACACACATAAAAAGAAAATCATATAACACACATAAAAAGAAAATCATATTACACACATAAAAAAAATCATATTACACACATAAAAAGAAAATCATATTACACACATAAAAAGAAAATCATATTACACACATAAAAAGAAAATCATATAACACACATAAAAAGAAAATCATATAACACATAAAAAGAAAATCATATGACACACATAAAAAGAAAATCATATTACACACATAAAAAGAAAATCATATTACACACATAAAAAGAAAATCATATAACACACATAAAAAGAAAATCGTATAACACACAAAAAAACAAAATCATATTACACACACAAAAAGAAAATCATATTACACACATAAAAAGAAAATCATATTACACACTTAAAAACAAAATCATATAACGCAAATAAAAAGAAAATCATATAAGACACACAAAAAGAAAATCATATTACACACATAAAAATAATCATATTACACACATAAAAAGAAAATCATATTACACACATAAAAAGAAAATCATATTACACACACAAAAAGAAAATCATATTACACACATAAAAATAAAATCATATTACACACATAAAAAGAAAATCATATAACACACACAAAAAGAAAATCATATTACACACATAAAAAGAAAATCATATTACACACACAAAAAGAAAATCATATTACACACATAAAAAAAATCATATTACACACATAAAAACAAAATGATATAACACACATAAAAAGAAAATCATATTACGCACATAAAAAGAAAATCATATTACACACACAAAAAGAAAATCATATTACACACATAAAAAGAAAATCATATAACACACACAAAAAGAAAATCATATTACACACATAAAAAGAAAATCATATTACACACACAAAAAGAAAATCATATTACACACATAAAAAAAATCATATTACACACATAAAAACAAAATGATATAACACACATAAAAAGAAAATCATATAACACATAAAAAGAAAATCATATTACACACATAAAAAGAAAATCATATTACACACATAAAAAGAAAATCATATTACACACATAAAAACAAAATCATTTTACACACATAAAAAGAAAATCATATTACACACATAAAAAGAAAATCATATAACACACATAAAAAGAAAATCATATTACACACATAAAAAGAAAATCATATTACACACATAAAAAGAAAATCATATTACACACATAAAAAGAAAATCATATTACACACATAAAAAGAAAAAAATATAACACACATAAAAAGAAAATCATATTACACACATAAAAAGAAAATCATATAACACACATAAAAACAAAATCATATTACACACATAAAAAGAAAATCATATAACACACATAAAAAGAAAATCATATTACACACATTAAAAGAAAATCATATTACACACATAAAAAGAAAATCATATTACACACATAAAAAGAAAATCATATAACACACATAAAAAGAAAATCATATAACACACATAAAAAGAAAATCATATTACACACATAAAAAGAAAATCATATTACACACATAAAAACAAAATCATATTACACACATAAAAAGAAAATCATATAACACACACAAAAAGAAAATCATATTACACACATAAAAAAAATCATATTACACACATAAAAAGAAAATCATATTACACACATAAAAAGAAAATCATATTACACACATAAAAATAAAATCATATTACACACAAAAAAAGAAAATCATATTACACACATAAAAAGAAAATCATATTACACACATAAAAAGAAAATCATATTACACACATAAAAACAAAATCATATTACACACATAAAAAGAAAATCATATAACACACATAAAAAGAAAATCATATTACACACATAAAAAAATCATATAACACACATAAAAAGAAAATCATATTACACACACAAAAAGAAAATCATATTACACACATAAAAAGAAAATCATATAACACACACAAAAAGAAAATCATATTACACACATAAAAAGAAAATCATATTACACACATAAAAAGAAAATCATATTACACACATAAAAAAAATCATATTACACACATAAAAACAAAATGATATAACACGCATAAAAAGAAAATCATATAACACATAAAAAGAAAATCATATTACACACATAAAAAGAAAATCATATTACACACATAAAAAGAAAATCATATTACACACATAAAAACAAAATCATTTTACACACATAAAAAGAAAATCATATTACACACATAAAAAGAAAATCATATAACACAGATAAAAAGAAACTCATATTACACACATAAAAAGAAAATCATATAACACACATAAAAAGAAAATCATATTACACACATAAAAAGAAAATCATATTACACACATAAAAAGAAAATAATATAACACACATAAAAAGAAAATCATATTACACACATAAAAAGAAAATCATATAACACACATAAAAACAAAATCATATTACACACATAAAAAGAAAATCATATAACACACATAAAAAGAAAATCATATTACACACATTAAAAGAAAATCATATTACACACATAAAAAGAAAATCATATTACACACATAAAAAGAAAATCATATAACACACATAAAAAGAAAATCATATAACACACATAAAAAGAAAATCATATTACACACATAAAAAGAAAATCATATTACACACATAAAAACAAAATCATATTACACACATAAAAAGAAAATCATATTACACACACAAAAAGAAAATCATATTACACACATAAAAAGAAAATCATATAACACATAAAAAGAAAATCATATGACACACATAAAAAGAAAATCATATTACACACATAAAAAGAAAATCATATTACACACATAAAAAGAAAATCATATAACACACATAAAAAGAAAATCGTATAACACACAAAAAAACAAAATCATATTACACACACAAAAAGAAAATCATATTACACACATAAAAAGAAAATCATATTACACACTTAAAAACAAAATCATATAACGCAAATAAAAAGAAAATCATATAAGACACACAAAAAGAAAATCATATTACACACATAAAAATAATCATATTACACACATAAAAAGAAAATCATATTACACACATAAAAAGAAAATCATATTACACACACAAAAAGAAAATCATATTACACACATAAAAAGAAAATCATATTACACACATAAAAAGAAAATCATATAACACACACAAAAAGAAAATCATATTACACACATAAAAAGAAAATCATATTACACACACAAAAAGAAAATCATATTACACACATAAAAAAAATCATATTACACACATAAAAACAAAATGATATAACACACATAAAAAGAAAATCATATTACGCACATAAAAAGAAAATCATATTACACACACAAAAAGAAAATCATATTACACACATAAAAAGAAAATCATATAACACACACAAAAAGAAAATCATATTACACACATAAAAAGAAAATCATATTACACACACAAAAAGAAAATCATATTACACACATAAAAAAAATCATATTACACACATAAAAACAAAATGATATAACACACATAAAAAGAAAATCATATAACACATAAAAAGAAAATCATATTACACACATAAAAAGAAAATCATATTACACACATAAAAAGAAAATCATATTACACACATAAAAACAAAATCATTTTACACACATAAAAAGAAAATCATATTACACACATAAAAAGAAAATCATATAACACACATAAAAAGAAAATCATATTACACACATAAAAAGAAAATCATATTACACACATAAAAAGAAAATCATATTACACACATAAAAAGAAAATCATATTACACACATAAAAAGAAAAAAATATAACACACATAAAAAGAAAATCATATTACACACATAAAAAGAAAATCATATAACACACATAAAAACAAAATCATATTACACACATAAAAAGAAAATCATATAACACACATAAAAAGAAAATCATATTACACACATTAAAAGAAAATCATATTACACACATAAAAAGAAAATCATATTACACACATAAAAAGAAAATCATATAACACACATAAAAAGAAAATCATATAACACACATAAAAAGAAAATCATATTACACACATAAAAAGAAAATCATATTACACACATAAAAACAAAATCATATTACACACATAAAAAGAAAATCATATAACACACACAAAAAGAAAATCATATTACACACATAAAAAAAATCATATTACACACATAAAAAGAAAATCATATTACACACATAAAAATAAAATCATATTACACACAAAAAAAGAAAATCATATTACACACATAAAAAGAAAATCATATTACACACATAAAAAGAAAATCATATTACACACATAAAAAGAAAATCATATTACACACATAAAAAGAAAATCATATAACACACATAAAAAGAAAATCATATTACACACATAAAAAGAAAATCATATTACACACATGAAAAGAAAATCATATTACACACATAAAAAGAAAATCATATTACACACATAAAAAGAAAATCATATTACACACATAAAAACAAAATCATATTACGCACATAAAAAGAAAATCATATTACACACATAAAAAGAAAATCATATTACACACATAAAAAGAAAATCATATTACACACATAAAAACAAAATCATATTACGCACATAAAAAGAAAATCATATTACACACACAAAAAGAAAATCATATTACACACATAAAAAGAAAATCATTTTACATACATAAAAAGAAAATCATATTACACACATAAAAACAAAATCATATTACGCACATAAAAAGAAAATCATATTACACACATAAAAAGAAAATCATATTACACACATAAAAACAAAATCATATTACACACATGAAAAGAAAATCATGTTACACACATAAAAAGAAAATCATATTACACACATAAAAAAAATCATATTACACACATAAAAAGAAAATCATTTTACATACATAAAAAGAAAATCATATTACACACATAAAAAGAAAATCATATTACACACATAAAAAGAAAATCATATAACACACATAAAAAGAAAATCATTTTACATACATAAAAAGAAAATCATATTACACACATAAAAAGAAAATCATATAACACACATAAAAAGAAAATCATATAACACACATAAAAAGAAAATCATATAACACACACAAAAAGAAAATCATATTACACACATAAAAACAAAATCATATTACACACATAAAAACAAAATCATATTACACACGCAAAAAGAAAATCATGTTACACACAAAAAAAAATCATATTACACACATAAAAAGAAAATCATATTACACACATAAAAAAAATCATATTACACACATAAAAACAAAATCATATTACACACACAAAAAGAAAATCATATTACACACATAAAAAGAAAATCATATTACACACATAAAAAAAATCATATTACACACATAAAAAGAAAATCATTTTACATACATAAAAAGAAAATCATATTACACACATAAAAACAAAATCATATTACGCACATAAAAAGAAAATCATATTACACACACAAAAAGAAAATCATATTACACACATAAAAAGAAAATCATATTACACACATAAAAACAAAATCATATTACACACGCAAAAAGAAAATCATGTTACACACATAAAAGCAAAATCATATTACACACATAACACACACAAAAAATCATATTACAACTTTAAAAACTGATTTTGGTATAAAATTTCAGATTTTTTGTTTGTTTTTGATTATTTTCATTTTTTAAAATGTCCTATTTTTACCCCCCTCAAAATACCGCCCGCTGACACGTGCCGCTTGGCAGAAGATTGCCCCTCCTACTTCCTTCAATACGCTACTGAGTGAGTGGAGGAAGAAAGAAAGGCGTTTTATTATTCCTGTTTTATGATATGGCATAATCATCTTGGCATACAGGTTCTCTTTAGATCACCTAAGTTGAGCAACGTTTAGTCTGGTCAGTAACAGATGGGCGCTCAGATGGGAATACTAAGCATTGTATGCAGGAGGACATTGACAATCCTTTGCAAAAAAAAAAATAAATAAATTAAAAAAACTGAAACAAAAACAAAAATAAAACAACAAAAAAACTAAAACAAAAAAAAACAACTAAAAAACAAACAAACTAACGCCTTCATTGATAAGCAGTTAAACCGCACAATACATACTTTGTTTATGGCAATACTTGGTGGGAGTGTGTTAACAGAAATAAGATGCACAAAATATGCACCACTGAGGACATTGGCGACTTAAACATTTGTTTTATTGTATGTTAGAAGCGTGCCTGAAATCAATCGAAAGTATTATATCTCCGTATCTTTTGTCATTATTATTAGTGGCTTTAATAACCTAGCAGTTAAGTTGTTAGGTTGCAGGGGTGTAAAGTCTATATACATGTAAGGTATGTATATAATAAACGTGATTATATAATGTATTTTCGTATAGAATGAGTTTCTTCGTGCCGTCCACGTGTTTCATGGTGTTCTTTGTAGATGTGTATATAACTGTTTTCTACATTACACATATTTATACAGTTCAACAGGACATATAACATTTTATGAACAAACATTTCCTTAACAACAAAGGGGCGGAATATCTTCTAGGAAATTATATCTTGCCAAACAAGAAAACATTACCTTCATTCATCTAGGGTCTTGGTTAACGAACCGGTTAAAGCTGAAATGAACATTCGTTCCAAAAAAAACGACCAACTTTTATTTCAAATGTTTTCCTGTTAGAAGATTGCACATGTGTTAGATTCTGCTTTTCCCCTGCATACAGGGTCATACAGGTTTTGTCTCCAACGATCCAACTCTTCTTTCCATCCGTCTCCTGTCTCTCTCTAACTCTGTTCTCTGTTCTAACTCCTAACTCTGCTTGTATATATTCAAACTAATCCTTTGTGCTTCAGTCACGTTTTATGGCCAAATTTATTATTTTTATCCCTACGTTTGAAAACCTATTTTGTTTATGCCCACCCATTCTTTCCTTCTTATTGTTTCTGAGTTAACCTAAATATTTTACTAAACATTCCTTTCTTTCAAAACATTCTCTCTGCATACCTTTTTCTATATAGCAGTTAACAAAATGATAATGTTCATTATCTAACATTTTAACTTTTAATAATAATAATCGTCGATTTTCTAACCCGGTGTCGCCCCGGTATAATCTAACACCGTGGGTAAACTCTTGTTCTGTACTTGAACTTTCAAAGCTGAGTTTTATTTTTTAGTTGAATTTTCGAAATTGGCCTCACAAGCACCACATGCTGCAGTTGCATTTAAAATGTCTCTGTCTAATTTGATTTGTTCAGCAAATTGCAGTCTCTTTCCTATAAATTCGATTCTTTCTTTCTATTTCGATTTCATTAAACTCATGTTTAAGAAAACCTGTTCCCCATTTGGTGCTGCGGAGTCTGTCTAATCTTATTCGAATTTGATTACGAAATATTTACTGTTGATAATGAGTTGCATTGCGGAACGACGTAGGTGGACCAATTTCACATCAAATCAAAAAAATGCGAGACCATCACTCTCTTACCCCCCCACACACCTCTCTCTTCTGTTACACTCCCAAACAAGGTCAGAAAAGGTTTGTGATTTGGCATCTAACGATTTTATCACATCTTGCAAATGGACAGAAAGACTTTACTAGACGTTGCCAGAGAGCATTGAATTAAAAACTTCAAAGTTTCAATCCTTTATATTTTATGGTCCCGCCTCCCCGTGAAACATTCACAACAACTATTCGTCTAGTTGTAACCACTGTCAATAATTCCCCCTATTCTCTCTCCCTCTCACGTGCTCTTACTCTCTCTCTCTCTCTCTCTCTCTCTCTCTCTCTTTCTCTCTCTCTAAAACTAAATGAAAATTCCATGAGCAAAGTTTCTTTCCTAGTGGAACACAATAATGCGAACAGCTTAAATACTTCCAAATTCCTTTTACATGTTAAAGAATCACAAAGTAATTCATTTATCATTTTTAAACAATTAACACATCATTAAAATGGCTGATTTGTTGACGAATAAATTGAAATTCAAAATGGAATCCTTTCAAACATAACTCAAACTTAATAACATAGATCATTTTTTTAATATTAAAATTTGGTAAAAATTCTTCAGAAGCATTTCAAGAAATTTGAAATAAAATATTTGCATTTTTATTATGATTTCAAAGGCATTTTGTTTGTTTGTTCAGAATTTCAAATTTCTTAAAGATGTTTCCAAGAACTTTGCCAAATTTTAATACTCTACAGTAGAGTTTCCCAAAGTGGGCTCCACGGAGCTCCGGAACTCCATGATTGAAGCTGAGGGCTATGGAAGCTCTTTTTTAAAGAGGACCAAATGCTTTATACGGTAAATTAAATGGCTGCAATACTGAAAATAGATATGATACATAACAACAGGTGTAAAGAGTTTCAGGATGGTTTATAAAAAAGGAAATTAAAAAATAAATTAACAAAAAATTTTAGGAGCCTTAAACTATTCTTGCTTTAGATATGCAGCGTTACTAAATATTACCACTTATTACTATGTATATTGCGATAATGATATCTAAAATATAATGGAAATTGGTGTATCAACATGATTACGTTGTACAGCAATGTGGAGCCTGGTCAGTACTAAATGGGTGACCATTTGGGAATACCAAGTGCTGTATGCGTTCTTTGCTTATCTTGGCATTGTTTCCAGTCGTCCTGGACTTCTCATTGCCAATGGAATCAAGTAATTCTGACTCAGGAGATGTATGGTTGTGCATTGCGCAATCCTTGCTTCACAGTTACACTCGCAACAACTCTTACAGGGGTTATGTATTGTCTCTTGAGACTGAACGGAGGCAATGGATATCCAAGATGAGAATAGTAGTCGAAATAATACAAAATATTAGTCCTCATCTAAAAAAACAATATCTAAATCTAAAACAAAATACAAATGTATATCTATAGGTTTTATCTATTTTTTTATTTTATTTATTTATTCTTGCATATCAGGTTTAGAGAGTATAATTTCTCTGGCGAGTAGAAGTTACTTAAGTCAAGCACTATTTATTGTGCCTGCGTGTATCATGATAAGAAACGACCCAGATAACTTGTTCTTGTCATTCCGACTTTCTTTACGTCAATTAACATCTTGTTACACGAGTAAAAAAACAAAAAACAAAAAAAAAAAACAGGTAGATCTTAAAAAAAAAAAATGTGTGAGGCAATTATTAAGGCAAAGCATATATTTTTTTTTAACTTTGTTTCTTTCAGGGTTCAATTAGAAAGTCATTCTCGAATTCTTCTAAATTTTGTTCCTCTTCCTTTTCTTTTCTTTCTGTTTTTTTTTTTCTATTTCTTTATATTATTTATATATCATTACTAGCAGTTCAGCCCGATTTTGCTCAAGCCCTATGTACTGTTCATAACTTATCCTACGTGTGAATACACTTTATGTAAGATTTCAAATGTTTAAACTAAAATTTGTCCGAGTAATTGTCAGAAAGCATTTTTTAAAAATGTGACCGCAATTTTGACCCCTTAACATTTATTATTTTGGTCTCAAATCAAAATACAAAGGTAACTACATCTAAAATTTCAAGTCTTTAGACCCAAAATTGGCAGAGGAATTTGGTAGAATCTGCAAAGGTCAACTCTTTCAACTTTGACCTTTGGGCAGCCAAATTTTCGCCCCAAACTCATTAAAATGCTTGCCACATGTCGGAATACCCGTCATGTATAAATTTCAAATGTTTAGATCCAAAAATTGGCTTAGTAGTTCGCTAGACACCGCAAAGGTCAAATCTTTTGAACTTTGACCCCTTGGCAGCTCAAATTTTCGATCCAGACTGATTAAAAAGCTTGCCCTATCTCTGAATACGTTTTATGTAAAATTTCAAATGTTTAGACCAGAACTTGGCTGAATAATTTGATAGAGACCACAAAGGTCAAATTTCTTTTAATCTTGACCTCAATTTTGACCCCTTAACCTTTATTTTTTTGGGCTCAAATCAAATTAAAAAGTTTCATCCATGTCCAAGTAACATTTAAAATTTCAAGTGTTTAAATCCAAAATTGGCAGAGGAGTTTGGTAGAGTTTTCAAAGGTCAAATCGTTGTATTTTGACCGCTTGACTGCCAAATATCTGACCGAAAACCGATTAAAAAGATTTTCCCAAATCTCAATACCCTATATGTCAAATCTCGAGTTTCTAGACCAAAAATTAACAGTTATTTGGTAGGAAAATGCACACACACACACACACACACACACACACACACACACACACACACACACACACACACACACACACACACACACACACACACACACACACAAACACACACACATTTTCACTTTTATAGATATATAGATATTCGGTTTTCATTTTCATTAAATGACTGGCCTCGAGTAAGACCAGAGGTGCATTGTCGCCTGACGATACCTTTTAAGACTGAAACAGTAGATTCATTGTACCAACTTATGGTAATTTAAATTTGCCTAAATTGAATAAAATTATATATATATATATATATATATATATATATATATATATATATATCATTAGCCACTATCAAAAAGTTACTCTGATGAGTCGTAGACGACAAAACACGTGTCAGTGGATAATTATACTTTAAAAACAATATATATCCTACTCCCCCATTTGGGAGTACCAAATTGGTAAAAGGGAAAATTATTCCCAACTCGCATTTAGGTAAAAATGCACTTACATGTAAATAATTGAATTAATTCAAAAAGTATCGCGAAAAAAACAAATTAATAGCATCTATCTCTCTATCTCTCTCTTCTCTCTCTCTCTCTCTCTCTCTCTCTCTCTCTATATATATATATATATATATATATATTAATTATAAGGTAAAATAAAAAGCCAAGAACAATGCGAGATTTTTTTTTTATATAGAGTAAAATTAAATGAAAACAAAATAAATTTCTTTTTTTTGTTGTTTGTTTTTTCTTTTTTTTCACACAAATTTTAACTCTAAACAACAGTAATTTTTTTTGTTTTGTTTTTTTTTCTGTTGTATTCAATGGTGTTATAACATTTATAACACCATTGAATACAACAGAAAAAAAAACAAAACAAAAAAAAATTACTGTTGTTTAGAATTAAAATTTGTGTGAAAAAAAAAGAAAAAACAAACAACAAAAAAAAGAAATTTATTTCTTTTGTTTTCATTTAATTTTACTCTATATATATATAAAAACAAATCTCGCATTGTTCTTGGCTTTTTATTTTACCTTATAATTTTCTTCAACAATACTTCAAGCAAACTACAATCTACTTATATATATATATATATATATATATATATATATATATATATATATATATATATATATATATATATATATATATATATATATATATATACTAGACTACCCGTGAACCGTTGGGTCAGTATGCTATATTAGCTATGGAATTAATGTATGAGCGTGACACTTGTGACGTAAAGAAAATAGTTTTTTTTTTACATAACAAACATTTCTATGAAAGTATATTAAAATGAAAAAAAAAATAGATAGATTTCTATAAGTCGTTCTGTTTATAATTGTTTATTTTTGAAAAAAAGATCAACTTACAGCCATTGAATTACAAGTGGTTTGCCATACTTATAGGTAAATGTGCACTGAACAGATGTCGTAATACATATATCTTTTGATTTAAACACGAAAAAAAAATTGGAACGCTGAAAACGTACACAGTAAAACAATACGTTTTATTGTTTTATTGTTTTATTGTCGCGTTGATTATTTATTTGTAACGGAAATTAAAAAAAAATTGGGGGGTTATTTATTTATGTTAGTGGTATAGAAGAAAATGTATGAATTTTTTTAAAAAAGGTGTATTAAAAAATGGAGAATAAATTTAAAAGAAAAAAAGAAGGCTGTGGGTAAATCGCCGTTGTAAAATGCTTTTATGGTTGTCAACGGGTTAAAGTATATTTATTTGTACAAAAATTGCGTTAAAATAGCTTAAACGTAATACGGAAATGAACGATGTAAAAAAAATGCAGAAAGTATTACCAATTGTTTATTTGGATAATTTTAACGTGAAAAAAGAAACAATTGGGACGCTGACAACATACACCGTGAAACAATACGTTTTAATGTCGTGTTTATTATTTGTTTATGTACGCATGCGAAACCGGAAGTCGTTAACCGGATGTTGGGTTACAACACCCGTTACAAGATCATTTCAGTTTTATAATTATATAGATATATAGACTAGCGTGGTGGAGTGTCTTTGCCTGGGCGTAAAATGTGTTTAAATATGATATTTTTATTTGTCCAGATTTCGTATATATTATTATAGTCATAATTTCAAAAATGGAAAAAAAACAAAATAGTATTTGGGCGCCATCAGCTAGAATTGAAACTGAAGCATTGTAAAGTTGACATGAATTGATGAAAAATCTATATCTATCTATATCTATCTATATATCTATAAAAACAGAGATGTGTGTGCCACAGACGATTTCTGATTGGTTAATCCAATAATCACATCTCCTAAAAAACTATGGTTCGTAGGCTCTTACCTTTACCATAAAATATTATGGCTTGATTTATTGTCCATCTTGGAAGGGTTTAATTTTTTCCTAACTGGCGATTTACAAATTAAAAAAATCCGAAACTTACAATCTAACAATCGAACCTCCGACATCACGGGCGCCATTATGAAACTAAACCAAAAAAAAAAAAAAAAAAGCGCCTTCACTCGTTGTCTTTACATTTCGGGTTTGGGTACTTGTGCAGTTTTCCATTGACATTAAAAAATGGAAATATTTAAAAAATATATATATATATTGTACGTACTCGTCATGGGATAAAGTTTTCCTACAGAAAAAATCACGTAATTTCATCAAGTAGTTATTTTTTTATAGCGAAAAAAGAAAAAAATCAACGCTACAAGCGAGTCATTATTAATTAAACAGAAAGTTCAAGTAGGGGGATTTCCCCATTTTGATTTTTATAGCGAGGCCAAATTTCGCGAATTTGGCCTTTTTTTAAAGCAGTTTGGCCTTCCAATTTCTGTTTGGCCTTTTTCTTCACCGATGAAATAAAAAAAGCAAATAAAAACAACGCAATAAAACTTTTAAAAATACGGCACACTTTTGTTGTTCTTGTTTGTTTGTTTTTTTGGTAATTTTCCTTATTTTTTTATTTTTTCAAGATAATACTATTAAATGGACACTATTATGCCAAATTAGCCCCCCCCCCCGAAAAAAAATGCACAAAAAATTCGAGATTTAAGGTTTTGACGAGATAATTTAGCGAATTGTCCGGACTATTGCGAGAGAACCATCCATTAGTTTTTCCTGAAATTTTGCCACAAATTGTATTTCAATAAATAGATGTGCATAGTAACAACATTTTTTAGCCGAAAATTTCCGTTGCGTCCCCAGATTACATCGGTGAAGAAAAAGGCCAAACATAAATTTTGAAGGCCAAACTGCTTTAAAAAAAGGCCAAATTCGCGAAATTTGGCCTCGCTATCAAACGATTTGACCTTTGAGAACTCTACCAAACTCCTCCTACAATTTTGGGTCTAAACACGTGATATTTTAGATATAGATTCCTTGGACATGGATCTAACTTATTACCTTTACTTGATCCCTAAACAATAAATGTTAAGAAGTCATAATAGGGGTCAAAGTTTAAAAAATTGACCGTTTTTTTTTCTCAGCATTAACCTCAAAACACCTGGGCAACGCCGGGCACCGATTGCTAGTTAAGAATAAACTAAGATGAATGCACAAAATGTATCATGAGTTTTTCTTTTTTGACCAATTTCTGACCTCTTAAAAACAATTTAAACTGGCTAAAGACCCATAAAAGAACGGTCTGTAAAAAAGATGTAAAAAAATAAATCGTTTGAGGCCCCTAGCGCCGCTCGGTGACTTTTACTTTCGGTGGAGATAGAGTTTGAAAATATGGAGCCAGACAAACAGACATATATCCTTTTATATTATATATATATAAAATAAAATAAAAATTACAATTAAATTTACCAAAATGATCCAAGATAGTAAAACTAAAGTATATTATAAATATTAAAGAATTAATATTTATAAAGTAATCTCAACCAGATGTTCAAAGTGTTTTTTAACATGTTTTATTAACTGTTTGCTCTTATATATATATATATATATATATATATATATATATATATATATATATATATATATATATATATATATATATATATATATATAAACTTCCATCTATCTATTACATAAAAGGAATTGTGTGTGTGTGTGTGTGTGTGTGTGTGTGTGTGTGTGTGTGCGTGCATGCGCATGTATGTTCGTGTGTGTGTGTGTGTGTGTGAGAGAGAGAGAGAGAGAGAGAGAGAGAGAGAGAGAGAGAGAGAGAGAGAGAGAGAGAGAGAGAGAGAGTTCTCTATGGACTAAAAAAACGGCTGGGTCGATTTTTTTTTTAATTTGCCAAGAAGGTACTTGATGTATCTGGGAGTGTTCGTACGTAGGTTTTGTATCAGAATGCTTCTGATAAGTATTGAAAATCGATAATCGAAAAAATCCGATTAAAGACGCAAGCTTACGATAGTATGAATGAAAATTTCACTTTATTATCATAAAATTGAAGACGATTTTGATTCCATCCCCCAAATTTTAGAGTCACTCATGATTTTGTAAGTTTTATTACACATTTTCATTGATTCTTTTAAGTTAAAAAATTTTTTTTTTGTTTCAATATTTACATTGTTAACCTGCATCTTTATACCTGTATTATACGATTAAAAAAAAAAGATAAAAAAAACAATGTTGAAAAGTTGAACAATGCAACAACGTCACAACAGGGTAATATTATCAGATACAAACAAGATAAGTAAGATTATAGCAAAAAAAAAAAAAAAAAAAAGAAAAAAAAAGAATGCATTTGATATTAATAGTAAATGACGGTGGGTGTTATTGATACGAGCCTAGCATTTTGTGTCAATTTCTGTCAGTGCTGCTGACGAGTTATTCATGCAATCACTCCTGGGGGGAGGTATGAATTTGTCTCTTGTGAGCCAAAGTAATATTTATAAACAGAGCTTCATTAATGTTTTGCTATTGCTGAAGATCCCCCAGTGCATCATTATATATATATATATATATATATATATATATATATATATATATATATATATATATATATATATATATATATATATATATATATATATATATGTCAGAGTTTTTGAGAATAGCTCGCGTTACTTTAAAATTAACAGATTTTATACCACCAGTTTCTAGCTTAGTAATAAGGATGATAAAACAAGGTGGGGATAAAAATAAAATATTTAAACAGTTAAATAAAGCATTTGTTCGTTATCCTGATGCTTTTGAATCGTTTAAGATAAACCAGACTATATTAATTAAGGAAATCCAAAACTATATTAGCAATGTATAAAATGTATTTATAATTACATATAATAAATTTATATTTATAAAAAATGTATATATGTAAAAATATTTTTAACCTTTATATATCTAATTTTAAATAAATAGTAATGTAAAAATACTAATCATAGTGGGGGTGATAAGTAGTTAAATGGGTTAATCCTAATCTTATAAATACAAGACTGATAAATTAAAAAATTAAAAAATGTATCCATTTTAAATGTGGAAATTGATTAATCGCACAGGTAAGAAATTCATTTTTATAGTATGAAAAGGTTAGTAATTGCAATTAATAGGAAATTGGATCAAATATTTGTAACATGTCTTCTTCCTAAGATTAAGGGTGGTGGTGTTTGATCAACACTGCTGGGGAGCCATGATGTAATATACTGTTTTGTTTTTAAATCCCCGAAACAGTGTTTCATGGTAAACAACTGATGATCCCTTAAAAAATGAATTATTAGTACTATAGTAAATTCGAGAGCGAGTTGATGCAATGATTGCAGGTGATTAAATGACTTACTGACTGGATGGTTTTCTAACGAATGATAAAAAAATATGTTTTTGTATAGATTTAAAGGTTAAAAACTTCAAAGACTATATATATATATATATATATATATATATATATATATATATATATAGCTGAACGTCTGTGTGTGTGTCTGGTCACGAATAGGCTCCTATATTGTTGACTATTATAGGAAACTGATCACATTCATATATATATATATATATATATATATATATATATATATATATATATATATATATATAAAAGCGAAAATGTATGTATGTATGTCTGTGTGTTCGCTTTTTCTGTATGTCTACAAAAGGCTTTTTTCAGAGAAGCGATCGATCGCTTGACAACTTTTTAAAACTTTTTTTTATCACATAGAAATCGTAATATCTCACAGTTAACAACGAAGCTCGCCTGTCTATTTAATTTGCTCGATTTCGGGAAGATAAATATTCAACATTTGTCACTCGCTGCATGTGGGTTAGTCTTTTTCCTATATCATCTTGGGGGGGGGGAGCGTTCCGCAGTAAATGAAATACTATCCCGCAGTCAAACGTGACCTTATTAACTCATTAAAATGGGCACCTGCCAAATCCAAGTAATTAAATAAATTCAAACGTTTTTCTGTTAGCATCTCGTAGTGGGGCAATTGTTAATGTCGCACGTTTTTTTTTCACACTTCAAGTTCCAACTTTGCCTCAAGGGTTCGGGTTCGATCCTCATACTTACTTTTTTTTAACCTGCCCCCTGGAGTTTCCACACACACCTCCGAACACCCGGGCAACGCCGGGTACCCTTCGCTAGTATAATATAAAGCTGAATGTCTGTGTGTCTGGTCACGAATAGGCTCCTATATGGTTGACTATTATAGAAAACTGATCACATATAATGATAGAAGATGTATCGAGACACAGGAATGGGTATGTTTGATCTGGCATAATGATGATTCATTAAAATTGTGGTGTCTGCATAGGCGCCTGGCCCACAAAGTATGGAAATAAAAAATTTAAAAATTAAAAGAAAAAAACGTTTACAAGTGTTTTTGATATAGATGTACATAATAATAGTTTGATAAGTATGTTTTAACTTAAATAGGGATGGTATAATAAAATTGTGCGGTCTGCGTTCGCGCCTGGCCTCCATAGAATGGAAATAGGTACAAACTTTAATAAAGACTTTTCATATCTATCTGAGTACGTATACTTTGATAATTATGTTTCAGTTTGAAGAAATATGGTATAATAAAATTATGGGGTGTTCGTTCGCGCCTGACCTGCACAGAATGGAAATATGTCACAAAGTTTAACAAGGTTTTTTTAAGATAGATCAACAGAATATTGTGATAAGTGTTTCAGTGTGAACAGGTATGGTATAATAAATTATGGGGCTTATCTATTTTATTTTTACTTTCATCATATTTTGCTTTGGTTTTGATACCCCCAAATTCGAAGCTATCTCTTTACAACCCTTCATTTCCATAACCTATCATAATACTTTCATAAATCAGAGTCCATTTTCTGTAGGCTGTTTGTGAACCCAGTCAACAACGGGTACTTTTTCTAGTATATATATATATATATATATATATATATATATATATATATATATATATATGTGTGTGTGTGAATCGTTTAAAAGTGCAACAGCTCTCACAAGAGTTAATGTTGACTACAACAATAACACATAAACGTGCATTTAACTCTTGAATGCCTACTTGAGGACAGAACTTGAATGCCTACTAGACACAATCCTCGAATGTTTAAGGTCTTTCTGTACAGGAGTTTCTCGGGACACCTGGCATGAGGATACTTTTCCCTAACTAAGTATTCAAAATCACAAAGTATTCGCAACCCAAATAAAATTTCAGTATGGCTAGCCAACACTGGCCTTTACGTGTAATGGTGCACTTTCTCCAAGTGATGTTACCTCAAGAAGCTGAATACTCCATCAGACAAAAGGAATTCTTGTCCTGGAATCTAGTAAGATCAAAAGACCACAAGAAATAAATACTATAACACATTTAACTGGTCAATTAGTTTGAGGAAAATTATGTTCCCAACGTTTTTACTAACTCAATGTTTGAGCGGTAAAGAACTTTACTAGAATATTCAAATACGTATCTCATCTACAGATCCAGTGTTAGCTCATAGGAAAAGGTCCTGTGATTTCTGAGAACGTCGCCTGATGGAAAATGGAACGATGAGAAAAGTAATACAATGCGATACAATGACTAATGCTTTTAAAAAGATCAGTGGCCTCAGCAATAACAAGTGCAGGTTCTGCCACACAGAAGTAGAGAGTGTGAGGCACTTGAAATCCAGTTGTAAAATCCTGTTGGGGGACGGCTACTATACAATGCTACACAATGGAGTGTGTAAATATTTTCATTGGACGATATGCAAAAAATTGGATATCGAATGCAGCACCGAGTCTTGGGAACATGTTTACCAGAAAAAAACAGTTGATAATAAGTCACACACCATCCACTATGATTATGCACTTCTACAGCTATCTACCTTGAAAATAGAGCCATAAAACCTGATATAGTGATATGGGGCAAGAAGGAAAAAGAAGCAACCTTAGTAGAAGTCAGTTTCCCGCTGATGTTGAGTTAAACAGAGATGAGAGGGATTAGATAATGAAAATATACAGTATTATAAAATGGTATGAAAGAGGAAACTTAGAAACATCTCCATCATTCCATTAATTATAAAAGCAATTGGACTCAAAAAAAAATTTTTTTAAACTATCTGGCAACTATACTCGATAAACAAAGTGCAAGAGAAATTCAAAGGGGCGATTAGAATTTTCAAAAGATCTCTCTACTAGAATGTACACGATAGCTGGTGAATATCTGGCATCCGGTAGGATGCTCCATCTTGAACAAATGATAAGAAAATTGAAAATTTCATACTATGCATTACAATTGACGCATTTTATGCCATTTTCCCTGCTTTAGTATACAACTAGCTATATTTGATTGGCTGAGACATATTGCCGAGTAGAGTTCCAAAAGAAAATTTAATCCAAATAGAAAGTGGCTCTAAAAACATCCTATTTTGTTTTTCATCTCAAAATTGTGTTTTACAATTTTCTTCCATATTTTTCAGGTGGTTTACACTGCAGACCTGGGAGATTCTTTTGACACCAGTATGGATCCAACTGGACGCTATATTACGCAGCAGTGGATAAAAATCATCAAGGTGTAATTTGCCACAAAATCAGTTGTTCTGACCCAGCGGCAAAGAAGGAAAGATATTGGCAGGAATAATGTACTTGATAAAAGGACAATTCAATGTTTGATGGCCAAATTTTGGGAGACAGAAAGTGTGGCAGATTCCCAGAAAGATCACAATGCTCGACATCGTTCAGCCATAATTCCTAACAATATTAGATTTTACTATATCCCCCACTTGCATTTCAAGAACATCAGTTTTGAGAATCCTCCATGATGACCTCATAATCTCTTTCCCTATAAAATTCATATCTTGCAGTGAAAAACCGATCACATTAAATCAGACTGAGAAAATGTTGTGTTATGATTTCAGTCAAACGATTCGAAATAATCTTGGCTTGTTGGATTTGATTTTCTTTAATGACGCGGCTCACTTTCACTTGAGTGGGCAGATCAACAAGCTGAATATGCACTTCTGGACTCAGGCTCAGTCCCATCGTCTTGTATGTGTGCCATTAAACGTAATGGAATTATCACACCTTACTCGGGTGATTGTGGACACAGACTGTTACATTGCATTATTGTTTTTTTGCCTTGATAACGTTTCAATTTCAATCAAATTTGAAGGATACAATCTCCTATCATTCAGCTATTACTGTTTGTAAAAGTTGTGAACAAGTTCACTTACATGGGCAGTATTCTATCAAAGGCAGTACACATAGACGATGAAGTCGATTGCAGAAAAGCCACGGCTAGTACTGCCTTTGAATGTCTTAGAACCACTGTCTGAGAGCGTAGAGGAATTCGGCTTCAGACTGAACTTCAAGTATATCAAGCTGTGATTCTTACCATCCTCATGTATGCATGTGATGAAACTTGGAGAGTATATTCCAGACATGCCAAAAAAAATGAAACCATTTTCATATGAACTGCCTCTGTAAATTGTTAAAAAATCAAGCAGCAAGATAAGATACGAAGACACATCAGTACACACCATGTTAAAGCAGTGTCAGGTTCATTAGGCAGGTCATATATGCTGCATGCCTGATTCAAGGCTTCTAAAACAGCTCCTTTACAATGAACTGTCCAAAGGAAAAAGACCCATTAGAGGACTGTGCAAACGGTTCAAGGACAATCTGAAAGTCTCCCTCAAACAGTTCAGTTTGTATTATAACTCATGAGAAAAACTAACCCAAGACAGATGTTCCTTGTGTGCCGCAACTTACAAAGGGGCTACAATTTCTGAAACTGCACACAATGAAGAACGCAAGAGAAAACATGATATAAGAAAAGACACAGCAGTTAACATCTCTGATACAGAATTATCCCACAGATGTCCAACATGCAGGAAATAATTCAGAGCTCAAATCAGTCTAACAAGCCATGTTCGGACCCACAGAACAATTGCATGATCACGGTCATCTTTGCAAACCACGATCATCATTTGGTGTAAAAATTTTCAAAATGTCTGGCAAAAATTGGAGATCAGATAATATTTTTTTTTCTGTTTACAAGGTGGTCACTACTTATCAAGGCCCGGAAGCTACTCATGGATAAGGGTTATTGCATGTACAGTACGTTAGTGTTGAGATTCAATAAAATGTCTACTTAAGGGGGCGGTTCATCAGGAATTTGCTTACGTTGGACTTAAAGACATCCAGGTTGTAGTTAGGTGGGAAGTAAGCAGATGGGACAGAGTTCCACCGGCGTGCAGTTCTAATTACTATGATAGTTTTAAAACCAAATTCTCAATAGTCTCCTTCTTCAACATCAGAAGTCTATGTTCCAAATTTCCAGAGGTTGAAATCCAATTACGGGAGATCAAACTGTTGTTCCTTTGTAAAACTGGCATTGGCTCAACTGTTTCTTTAGACAATTTCTCGATCACACGTTATTGTAACCTCCAAATCTGACCCTCACGATGGCCACAAGAACATCTCCAAAGATCCTAAACTACCTTACATGTGCTTCTAAATAACACTTACTCATAACACCACCTCCCTATTTGTTCTATATCGTCCCCACAACGATAAGAAAATGTGAATAATTGATGTAATGGATACTGACGTGGATTATGGAATCGTCTATGCCGTGTTCAAATCTTATTGGCTCTGTTGTGCTTATTTCCTCATTAATACTGCTGAGAAATGTATGAACTGCCCTCTTTAGCTATAGATAAAAATAGTAGAAAACTGTGTTCCATTAATTGGTTGAGACAAGACACTCCGTTTTATAAGCTATACATTATTTACACCCCCACCCAAAATCTAAACAAGTGAGACTGCAAACCTCCACATGACAACGTAAAGATGAGTAAAAGTTTTTTTTATTATTCAAATGTTGAAATTACTATCAACACCGTTATAAAATAAAGAGAGAGAGAGAGACAGATAACACTACACACACAACTACGAGGAGAGAACAACGTCCTACGATCAACACATTAGCAACCAAACTGCTTACATGTGTGGATCTAGTTGAGAGGCAACAAACTACAGGGAGATAACCATGATGAGCCTCAATGGTTGATTAAAGTCACAAATAAATGACAAGAATCAAACAGTTTGGGACTACTATGGCTCCAAAATAAACAAACAGCAAAAATTCAATGGCAAATGGCTGTTGCAATAACGCAAAATCATTTGTAAAGGCTACTAAAAGAGGTAGAAGCTACTGGAAATCTGGGTAGACTTGTTGTCACCTTGACTCCAGAGAACACCACTGTTCCAGTTGTCAGTGAGTAATATTTGATGATATTTTGTATGTGAACTCCAAGTGAGTACAGATGATATTAATTTAAAATGTACAAAATATCTGACAACATATCAACTTTGTTGAGGAAACATGAAAACTGGCACTGACAGCTGGAGGACAACACCTGACAAAGATAAAAATACATTTACCTGTGAGACACTCTATCTTCACTTTTATTTTTCAGCATAGTCATTACGTCACTCAGACACAAAAGAACCACCTGATCTTGAACTACATTTTTGCAAAATAAGGGCTAGAACTGCTAATAATCACAAGAATTTTTAACCACTTTAATGTAAGAATGAAATTCGGAAATATGTGAACTACTTAAGTTGACGAAAGGAAAACTCGGAATAACGAAAGGCACAGAATTGGGTTACGTCCAAAAATTCAATATGCAAAATTTAGACGCCGGAAGTAGATTTGGTGTACCCACATATGGAATGGAGATCACTAAGCATTAAATAAAAACATACGGTTTTATCATGAAACAATAAACCAAAAATAAACTTTTTTTTTTTTATATTTCTATAAATATATTTTCTTTTAATATTTAAAATATATTCATCTGGAAATATTTTATTTAAAAAAAATAATTTAAACTTTCATAGTTTACATTTCTACAAATTACTTACGCCTGAAAGTATCCTGTACCTCTATAAGGCCACCAGTCGCCCATGTATGGAGTACTGTTGTCACATTTGGGCTGGTGCATCTGCTGCTTGTCTCTCACTCCTGGACAGGGTTCAAAAGAGAGTCACCAACCTGATAGGTCCTGAACTGTCATCTAGGCTTCAACCTCTGTCCCATCGATGAAATGTTGCATCCCTCTGCCTGTTCTACAAGTACTTTAATGGTGAGTGCTCTGACGAACTGCAAGCACTTGTGCCTCCTCGACGTGACTAAACCTGACAAGCAACTAAGTCTCACCCCTATACAGTAGAGATCCCTAGGTGTAAGAAACCTTTTACTCCAATAGCTTCTTCTCCAGAATTGCAAGTCTTTGGAACTCCCTTTCCCAACTGTACTGATATGCAGAAGTTCAAGTGTAATGTGAACAAACATCTTTCTGCTCATCTCCCTTCATAATACCCCCACAAATTATGTCCCCGATAGTAGCCCCCTATTTCAAAGTGGCACTGTGCCTTGTTTGGGGTGAAAATTGAAAAAAAAAATAAAACTAAAAAAAAAATAATTTTCTAAATATTTAAAATATATTCATAAAAAGAGAGAAAAAAATCCAGTAAGATATTTTGGTGCATCATTTCCATTTTTTCCATTTTAAGAAATCTTTTTTATACAAATGTCTAAAACATTTTTTTAATAACACAAAAAGTTTTAATAAAAAACTTTTATATATTATTTATGACAAAATTGTATTTATTTATTTTGAAAAACATTTTTTTATACAAATGTTTAAAACATTTTTTAATAACACAAAAAGTTTTAATAAAAAACTTTTTATATATTATTTATGACAAAATTGTATTTATTTATTTTGAAAAGCATTTTTTTATACAAATGTTTAAAACATTTTTTTAATGACACAAGAAGTTTTAATTGTATTTATTTATTTTGAAAAGCATTTTTTTATACAAATGTCTAAAACATTCTTTTAATAACACAAGAAGTTTTAATAAAAAACTTTTATATATTATTTATGACAAAATTGCATTTATTCATTTTGAAAAACAGTTTTTTATACAAATGTTTAAAACATTTTTTGATAACATAAAAAGTTTTAATAAAAAACTTTTATATATTATTTATGACAAAATTGTATTTATTTTTTTTTAAAAACATTTTTTTATACAAATGTTTAAAACATTTTTTTAATAACACAAAAAGTTTTAATAAAAAACTTTTATATATTATTTATGACAAACTTGCATTTATTCATTTTGAAAAACAGTTTTTTATACAAATGTTTAAAAAGTTTTTTTGATAAAACAAGAAGTATTAATACATTATTTATAACAAAATTCTGTGATAAAATTTGTGAAAGACATAAATATATTATTTCAAAAAGACAGCATTTATAGAAATGTAAATAAAAACATTCCCATTTGTTTTTTTTTCGTGATAACAACAATTTTTTTTAGAAATGTAAAAAATGAAAGTTTATTATTTTTTTGTCTCATGATAGCACAATAAATGATAAAACTAAAATAATTTTTTTGAAATAAATTATTTCCATGTAGCTTTGTATTTCGTTTCATGTTAACTGATTTCCATTCCATATTTAGTCAAACAGAGTCCCCTTCCAGTGTCTTAACTTTCTGTACTGAAATTTTGGAGATAACCCTAAACTGACCATTTGAAAAGTGTTCAACAGTTGAAATGCTTTCAAATTTTGAAGAGTCATCATTCATGATCTTTCGTCAATTAATTCAATGGTAAATATATAAGCGAAAAGTAAATTTAACACAAAGTTCCCAGTTTTCGTCTTGGTTTCCGTAGAAAGTGTACATTTTTAGCAGGAAACGATCCTGAATTCAACACTTTATATCACGGCTAATAATATGGTAGACGGTATATAAGAATATTATTGAGGAAAAATAACTTGAGGATGCTGCTGTTCCAGAGATGCTATATACGAGCCGCCATTAGTCCCAAATTAATTCATTTTTTTTTTACTATTAATAAACAATAAAAATAGCTGACTTGTTTACGAAGAAATCTTAATGTATGCTAGTGGATTTAGTTTTGTAATAAAATTCTTTTTTTTTTACACTTTAACCGTGTCATTGCATTTCAATCACTCGGACCCGCACATTGTCTGGTACCGTTGCAGGAACAAACAAACAAGGAAAAACATAAAAATATGACTAGGTGTATGCAAAAAGTATTTATTCCAATAATTTCTGACAACGCACTTTACTGTGTTTCAAAATATCACTCATGCGTCGAACATGTCTCTCAAGACGCTCTTTCACGCACATGTTTTTGTCGTGACTTGCCTTTTCGCTTTTTTGGCCACGCGGTGCATTTTTATTTTCTCGCCGCAGACAAGTCAAAACATGTCCGATCACTTCAACATGTGCCAAACACCGCTTTTTTCTTCATTTTTCTGACCACGAGGTGTATTATTTTCTTTTTCTTTACTCTCCTTCTTGTAACGCAAGCTCACGCATACTTGCTAATTTGCATATCGCTAAAATGGCTGCTGCTGCTGCTAATATTGCTACAAGAAAAAGTGTCCCCTTTTCTTGTAAGTAAGAAGAACATTAGATAAGTGAAAATGAGATTGGAATAGACCGAGATTCGAACCTTGTAAGCAAGGTTCAGAAATAGATTCAGAAAATGGAATGTTAGAATTTCGCATTTTTAAATCTCACATAAAATAGTTTAGATATGTTTGTTTGTTTGTAAAAAGAATTTAATTGTTCAATTCTTTTTATGAAAACTGAATTAAAATAAGGTCAACTAGAAAATAATGAACAATACAATTGAGAAATATATTGAAAATAGGTTAGGTTGAAAAACAGGTTACTGAGAATTCTTTGTCTGGAGAAATGGTTTGGGAACATGTGCCGAGCCACGTATGTTTAGGCCACGTGAGTCGATCATGTTTTGAAGCCATACATGACGTCATAGCAGAAAGGGAATTTCTCAATATAGGAGCTAGTCAATCGAAGATCAGGAGGAGGCAGTTGAGTCCGGATCAAAGTCAGCGCAGTCAGCCAGACAGAGCTGACATGAGGAGGGCCCTCCTTAGAAGTGAAGGGGTAGAACATTAAACATGTAAAAAAGACTTCATCATCATTCGACTGGTCGATATGATAATAAAGAAGTTATCATCATGTTTTTGTAAAACTGTGTGTAACATTCTTAATATGAACTTTTCTCCCTCATCATTATTAATGAACTTTGTATAAACCCCATCCTAAGTAATGTGTCCCTCCATCATAAGTAATGACTGTCTCTTCCTGTGATAAAAGAACTGATCACCCCCTCTCTAATATATGTTAAAAGAAGAAACAACCACAGAACTGTATATACATGTCCCCGTATCTCCTTAATATGAAACCCCCTACTATACAACAATATTTTCGTTAGTCAGCTATCCTACGGCTGATGCTGATTTTGTTCGTCAACACTGTTGCAATAAGAGTGCATCACTTCATTACATAAAAACCCAAAGGCCACTCGAGGTTGAGGGTTAATGAGTGTACGGTGGTCACCAAGAAACAGCATAGTAAGTAATCGTTAGCGATGGAAATTGGGTAGAATTTGATAATTTAAGGGAATGGTTCAACAAGAACCTGTTTACATTGGACTTAAGATAAATTCGACTGCAGAAAAAATAAAAGGACGAAATAAAAAGGGGGGGGGATAAAGAATAAAATAGAAAGGTCTTGCTTTAAAACGAAGAAGAGATTTTATTTACAAAAAGTTGTAAATTTTTTTACTTTTCAGACATCAAATACAAAAACAAACAACACCAAAGTAACAACATATAATGCAAAAAAAAATGTATCAATGAATGAATACAATATTATAATTCAAAGTAGTTCTTAATCACACTCTCTTATGCAATAAATTTTAAGGAACATACTCACAGCTTGAAGGTAGTCAGCACAGTGCTTTTTTTCTCAATTGAAAGTCTTTTAAAATTACTCTCCTTCCAAATACGTGCAAACCGTAGCCACATAAATAAAGTTTTCAGAAGTTCGCCTTGTTGCATCTGGTGTTCTGTTGCCAGGTTATACTTCTTTGAAGGAGGGCTCGCGAAATGCTTTATCTGTGCTGGGTAATGAATCCACGTTCACTCTCCACGTGGCCGGAATTCAAAAGAGGACGATTTTCGTGCTGGACTCGTGACGTCATCATCAGGGAGCTAGCACCGCCCTCCCATTCAAATTAAAGGTAGTTTCGTACGAACCCAAAATATACGAAACTAAGAATCATAAAAGAAATACAGAAAATCAAATATAAGAACCAGAATAAAAATATAATAAATGTATAAACAGGGGGATGCATAATTATTGGTACAAAAATTCCAACAAAGACGACCATATTGTGGTCAACTCGAAAGCAGACCAGCAGGACAGAGTTCTACAGTCGGGCAGTTCTGGGAATTCTTTTATAATGCATTTTATATATATATATATATATTTTTTTTTACACAGTAATCACCACTTATCAAGGCCTGGAAGCCACTCAGGGATAAGGGTTATTGCAAGTACATTACGTTAGTGTGGAGATTTGATGAAGTGTTTACTTAAGGGGGCGGTTCATTAAGAATTTGTTAACATTGGACTTGAAGACATCCAAGTTGTAGTCCGATGGGAAGCAGGCAGACGGAACAGAGTTCCACAGGCGTGCAGTTCTAAGAAAGAAGCTTTGTTCATGGAATCCACGTTTTGATTTAGGCACAGATAAAGAGTGGGGGAAATTTTTCACAGTGGATTCAGCTAGACGGGTGTTTCTCGTGAAAGATTGACGAGGGGGGACCAGAGATTGGAGTTCAGACGAGCACCTGCCATGGAAATAATGATAAAACAAGGATAGGCTCGCAACGTCTCTTCTGTGGGAGAGAGGTTGCAGGGTAGAGAAAAAGGCACCCCCCACTAAGCCACAAAGTCTATTTTGTACTCTGTCAAGGCAGGATAGGCTGTTTTTAGCAGCTCCTGCCCAGATATGGCAACAGTATTCCATCCTTGGACGTACTTGGCTTTTATATAGATAGAGAATTGCATCAGTAGTGAGATATCTTCTGGAGCGGTAGAAGGATCCCACCATCTTTCCAGCGACCTTGGCAACAGACTTGATGTACGTGTTCCATTTCAGATCAGGAGTAAAGATATATATATATATATATATATATATATATATATATATATATATATATATATATATATATATATATATATATATATATATATATACCACACAATGTATGGTCAGAAGAACTCCAGGAAACATATCAGAACAAAAAGGCAGAAAAATTTAAATAAGATTATCCTATAAAAACACTCATGTTTTGGGTTTGAACAGAGGAGTACCCAACCAGATTCACAAATTTAAAAACTAATGATCAGATGCAAGGTCACAACAGAAGTTTGAACTGAGAATATCTGCCAGATAATTAACTATTTACATATAAAAGAGTATAAAGGCTTGAGAAGTTCACCTAACCCTAACCCTAACCCTAACCCAACCTTCTCATCCCTATAGAATCTTTGGTGAACATCAAAATATCTCAGCTCCCTCGTAACCACAAGGACCCAGTGAGATCAACACCGGTGCTAGAAGAGAGACGAATCCAATCAACCCTATGCATAGCTAAGTTCTCCAACTGGGAGGAATTAAACAAAACTGAAGCCCAAATCCTGCACAAATTATGCAAGGCTATCACAGTTTTAAGCGCTTGTGTAGCTATATACATAAAGCCAAACAAACAAAGTTAAGTATAGGTGTCAGAAACACCCAGGTATCTGGAGATGTAATACTTATGGAAGACATCTATCAAGGAGAGATCCAATCTTCTGGTGTTCAGCATTGAAACAAACATCTCAGCATCAGAAAACCCACTTTTAACTAAGCATAAGATGGTCCTGAGCGCCTCAGAAACAACCCAGGACAAATCGATCTTAACTTCGATAGCTCTTGCAATACTGCAGGAAGCTACATCGAGACAGATCTTCAAAAAACATTTAAACGCAATAACACCTGCACGCGACTCCAAAACAGGAAGCGTTCTACTTGAAGGAACAACTTCATACAATGAAAGTCCTGCAAGTGACCTCTGCACAATATAACCTACACTCTCGTAGGAACTCGGAGAAGCTGAACTACACACCATGTAGTCAGCAAATTCGACAGGTCCATCATGGGATTCTTTATCGAGTTACACTCAACATGAATCTGGATGCTCCAGTCCAACTTGAGTTCACGTAACTCTTCCAAAACCATTCTCCTCTTGGTTTTTACATGTTGACAGGTGGATATAGTACTTTCTGCCCTATCCCCTTGATGAAGAGTTTCTCTCCCAGTGCTAACATTAGCACTTAAAGAAGTGCACAAAACTCGCACTTTCACACAGGATTGACTCCTGTCCTTCAACCACTGACTATTGTCAGAACTACATGACCTGAGTAATATTTCACCGTCATGACTAAGTTCCTCAGTATTCTGACAAAATTGTGGTAAATAATCACATATGCGAGTTTTCGAACTCACATTGTTAGAGGGCAAAACAATTCCAACATTTCATGGAAATCCCTCCATAGATTTCACAATATTCATGCTCACGCTTAACAAGTTGTGGACACGAATGGTATCATTTATGATACCTGGGAAGCTCACTCCTAATACATTTTTCTTTAAAATATCACTGGCAAACTGCCCGCCAGAAAAATCAAACTTCAGCGCCTAACTACACAGATCTTCTGAAGTGGCATTTGCACCACTGTTTTCAGACTGTGATGCAGTATTTCCCAAGCCAAACTTGCCAGCACTCAGCAAACAGTCTTCAGAGTCTGGACATTTGAGCTTAGGAGTTGATAACTCGCCAAGCATCTCCTTAGGGGTTTCGAATATCACAGGGTTGCACAAGAAATCACACTCCACACCATCAGCCAACCTCGAGAGAATCAATTGAACCTGGGACGAGAACACTACAACATTAACAGCATCCGCTTCTACAAGCGAACAGTCCACGTCCTCACGCCAGGAACGATCACCCAACAACTCAGTTATGTTATATACCGATGATAACCATTCATCAACATCGGCCTTCATTGTCATAAAGTAAGGTTTTGGTAATTCCCTCTGCAACCGCAATAAATCTAAAATGACGATAGTCTTCTGTAAATAAAACTTTCGTTTCCTTACAAGGAAGCTGGAAGAACGAACAACCAACATCGTGTAGCGTTTGTTTTTTAAAATATGGACTAACAAATTCCAACAAAGACGGCCATATTGTGGTCATCTCGAAAGCAGGTCAGCGGGACAGAGTTCCGCAGTCGGGCAGTTCTGGGAATTCTTTTTTTATAAATGGGATATTTTGAAATTATTTTTGTTCTTTAAGGTATTGTATTTTTTATATAAATAATAAAAAGTATGATAATGTTTAAGTCACATGGAGGTGAATATAGAAACAAAGACACGCGAGAAGTTGTAAAAGTTTATTATATCGATAGAGTAGTATTCATATGTGTTTCATTTTATTTGATGTACGACAGGTGTTTGGCTTTTGGCATTTGAAAATTTGAACAAACATCTGAACAGCGAACTTTCCTAAAAAAAAAAAAAAAAAGAAAAAAGCTTTTAAAAGTAAAAAACAAAAAAAAAACGCTTAAAAAGGCACAGAACACCTGTTTATTATTTTTTTGTTTTGTTTAAAAGACAATATCCCTTTTCAGACGGAAACATCTCACTTGACCTTTTAAATAAACACAGTGAATAACCATAATGGTAACAATACTAAAAATTGATTCCAATGCACGTGTTTGTACGTCTATGTGTATATCTGTTTATATGTTAGATCAGGCTGTTTGAAGATACCGGTCTCCTGACCTAAAAGGCATCAAACTTTAATGTTATTACTTTTCTCCATTTGAAAACCCAGTCATGTTCTACAAAAATTTAAATAATTAATTTAATTACTATGTATTTGTCTAGTAGTATTATAAAAAGATACAATAACTGTCGTATCTGTCAATTGAAATAATGATTATTCTAAAACAACGTAGTTTCTTTTTCCTGTGATATAAAATTAGTACAAACCTGATTTTGTACAACATGCAGTGTTCACATCATGCATGGAGAATGGAGAAGAAAAGAAAAGGTCGCTGTGTTTGCTTATAGGCTGGCGATCTCATAAGGTAATAAGACTTCATGGCATCTAATATGCATATGAAAGGCAGACGGTTTCAATAAAAAAAACCCTGTTGGTCAGAGAAGGACATTCCTTTTGGCAGATGTGAGTTTTTGTCAAATGTGTATTGAATTTTGAGACCGGGAATTGTAAGAAGGAGAAGAATAGTTAACAAAATTGTTGGGAGACTGCAGCATTTCCAAATAGTTTTATTATATTAATTGTTTTGTCTAAACATCACCAAGTTTATGGGAATCGCTTCAGACACGGCATGCAGCCAATTGATATAAAAAGCTAGCAAGAACGAAACATGATTATCACAAAGGAGATTTCTACTGGCCTTAGTTTTCAAAAAATATGGCTATAGATAGAAAGAAAACAGTGAGCAGAAAAAATTCCATAAGCTTGGAAATAAGCTACTGGAATATGAAGCTATTACACAATGAGGTATCAAAACAAAAAAATTATGATGACCAACGAGTCAAACGAGAATGTCCTTAAAAAAAAAGAAAAACGTTCAAATATTGTAAAGAAAAAGAGATAATATTCTCGAAATATTAAAACCGCCACCATCCCGGTTATATCAAACAGTAAGTTCATATTTACTGATTTGTATTGTAATTATCTTGAAAAATAAATGGATATGCTAAGTTATAAAATAACAAAACACATAAGACCTTCTTTCGTTTGCCCATTTTTAATCATACGTTACACCAATACAACAGCCGGTTCCCTGCATTACTGTAGCCTTCTTACACTCCTCCATATCTATTTATCTGCAATACTTCAAGCAAACTTTGTTTATTATATAAATGTATATTTTTGCATACATAAAAGACCACTCAAGTCGACTTACACCTGCCAATTGTTATCAATTTTAACTCCTTAGCAGCTATTTTTACTGATAAAATCAAAAGAATGTCCCACAAAAAAAAAAAAAATATGCAATCATTTGACTTACCTAAACGCTGCTCTACGATTTTGTGTCTCGGGAGAAATGCACCTTGAAAAAAAAATGGAGACAAACAGGCAGACATAGTGAGTTTTATAAATTAGATTTCTACTGCCATGAAAAAGCATTTAGGTGGTCACGGACAAAATTCTTAGTTCGAATAGCAATATCTTCATTTATGTTATATGTGGTGGAATTTCCAATGTCATGTTGGTACAGTGGTAACGTCACCAGCTTTAAATGCTACAGTTTCGGTTTCGGTTCTAGCTGATGGCACCCAAATACTTTGAAAATCACCACTCTATAATAATACATACAAAATCTGGAGAAATTAACATATCATATTTAAGCGTATTTTATGCTCAGATAAAGCCAGGCACCCTCCCGCTAGTCATATATATTTAGCAAGAGTGGAAGAATTAAGATGAAGATGGAAGGGATGCATGGATATAGAGAAAACAAACAAAAAAGATGAAGCGAGGTTCAATGAGGAGACAAATGTCTGAAATAAGCGCCGAAAAATGAATTCAGTCAAGTCTGGGGGTTTCTTTTTCTTCTTTGGTTCACAAGTCAAGAAGACGTATTGACCTTTAGTTAATTTTATTTACAGACTAGAAGAGAAAAAAAAAACGTAATTATACTTTAGGATTACCAATAAATAAGTACATCATATATATCTCATATTCTATGGTATTTATTAGCTTCTGCACGAAATCAAAATGTGACACAAGGTCGTTTTTAATGTGAGGGGAAAGCTTCCCCAGAAAGGGGCACTTTGACTGTTGCAAAAATATAAATTGCCTTAGTATAGAAATGTTTCGCCTACATTCATTAAGAACAAATTAACTAAAGTGTAGCATCACAGCAGATACTACACTTGGATCTTAGTCCAAAGGCCAGATACATTAATGTGATCATGACTAAGTGGCTAATGCAACGAACTGAAAATATGGGTGTGCCAGGTTCGAATCCAGTTCGTTCCACAAACACATACCAGACCTTGTTTCTAACGTTCAGGAGAGAAGGCAAATAAAACAGCTAAAAATGTAAATAAAAAAGCTAAAACTATAACTGAAACAGCTGAATGAAAAAGTGAAAATAAAACAGCTAAAAGTGTAAATAAAACAGCTTTTTAGCTGTTTTATTTACACTTTTACACATAAAATTGCTTAAAGTGTAAATAAAACAACTAAAAGTGTAAATAAAACAGCTAAAAGTGTAAATGAAATAGCTAACAATGTAAATAAAATAGCTAAAATGAAAATAAAAAAGCTAAAGGTGTAAATGAAACAGCTAAGTGTAAATAAAACAGCCAAATGTAAATGAAACAGAAAAAATTGAAAATAAAACGGCTAAGTGTAAATAAAACAGCTAAAAGTGTAAATGAAGTAGCTGAAAATGTAAATAAAACAGCTAAAAGTGAAAATAAAACAGCTAACTGTAAAGTGCTATCATATATAAAACAGCTAAAAATTTAAATAAAATAGCTAAAAATGTAAATCAAGCAGCTGTGTACATAAAACAGCCAAAAATGTAAATGAAGTAGCTGAAAGTGTGAATAGAACTAAAAGTGTAAATAAAATAACTAACAATTTAAATGAAACAGAGTAAAAGTGTAAATAAAACAGCTAAAAGTGTAAAGAAAACAGCTAAAAGTAAATAAAAAAGCTAAAAGTGTAAATAAAGCAGCTAAATGTGTAAATAAAATAGCTAAAAGCGTAAATAAAAGCTGTGTAAATGAAACAGCTAAAAGTGTAAATAAGCTAAAAGTGTGAATAAAACAACTAAAAGTTTAAATAAAACAGCTAAAAGTGTAAATAAAATAACTAATAATGTAAATAAAATAGTAAAAAAAAATAACTAATAGTGTAAATAAAACAGCAAAAAGTGTAAATAAAACAGCAAAAAGTGTAAATAAAAGAGCTATGTGTAAATAAAATAGCTAAAAGTGAAAATAAAACAGCTAACAGTGTACATAACATAGCTAAAAGTGTAAATAAAACAGCTTAATGTGTAAATAAAACAGCTAAATGTAAATGAAACAGCTAAAAGTGTAAATAAAACAGCTAAGTGTAAATAAAACAGCTAAAAGTGTAAAGAAAAGAGCTAAAAGTGAAAATAAAACGGCTAAAAGTTTTTAATAAAATAGTTAAAAGTGTAAATAAAAGCTGTGTACATAAAACAGCTAAGTGTAAATAAAACAGCTAAAAGTGTAAATGAAAGCAGTGTAAATAAAACAGGTAAGTCTAAATAAAACAGCTAAAAGCGTAAATAGAACAGCTAAAAGTATAAATAAAACAGCTAAGTGTAAATAAAAAAGCAAAATGTGTAAATAAAACAGCTAAATGTGCAAATAAAACAGCTAAATGTGTAAATAAAACAGCTAAAAGTGTAAATAACAGTGTAAAAGCGTAAAAAACAGCTAAGTGTAAATGAATGTAAATGAAACAGCTAAATGTGTAAATAAAATATTTAAATTAAATAGCTAAGTGTAAATAAAACGGCTAAAAGTGTAAAGAAAATAGCTAAAAGTGTAAATAAAACAGCTAAAAGTGTAAATAAAACGGCTAAAAGTTTAAATAAACTAGCTAAAAGTGTAAATAAAAGCTGTGTAAATAAAACAGCTAAGTGTAAATAAACCAGATAAGTGTAAATGGTATAATAAAGTTCCCCGGGTTCATCAATTTCTTAGGAGGAAGGAAATATAAAAAGAATGATAAAGTCTATCAATACAAAAGTATTCATTTTTTTTACAACTCAAGACAATAAGATAGAAAGAATTCATGGAATAAAAATATTCAGAGGATCCTAAGAAGGTTCTGATGAAAGATAGGTTGTTTTCTGTGTTAGAGTACGTGAATACACACGTTTGTTTCGGCTGGGATCGTGTGCGTGTACGTCCATGTAAATATATGTATGTATATTAGCATTTTCAAACATTTTTAGATGCTAGCAATCGTAAATAAATATATGCATTAGTAGATATATTCGACGGATGTACTCTTAAAATAATCATCATTATGGTACATTTGGTGTTATTGTTTCTGTAGTGTTCTTTTATAATATAACTAGATGACGTACTTGTCAATGTCATGGAAATTGTTTTTGTTTTTTGATTTGCAGAACATGATTAAGTTTTGCAAAGAGAAAGAAAAAAGAATAACAATAACATCACTGTTTGGTGCATTTTAGATCAGGAAGCCAGTATCTTCAAACAGTCTAATAATACTAGGCATAGAAACCTGAGCTACAACGAATGTATAAGTGCTCGACTGAACCCCAATCTATAGCTCCCCCTTGCCAAACTTTCACAAAAAAAACACTCGACTAGCCACAACCACTATAAGTGATTTCCCCCACTCTCTATCTGTGCCTAAATCTAAATGCAGATTCCAGATTTCTTTCCCAGTACTGCCTGCCTGTGGAACACTGTTTCGCTGTCCTGCTTGCTGATTGAATACAACATGGTAGCCTTCAAAGTCAATGTAAACAAGTTCTTGTTGAGCCATTCCCATAAATAATCAAATTCTACCCAATTTATAACATTAACGAATACTACATACTTACATTTATTAACTCTTATCCTCGAGTGGCCTTTCGGCCTTGATAAGTGGTGTTTCCCAAGTAACAGAAAAAACACATGCACACATATCTCTATACTAGCAGTGATGATAACATAGCAGGTTTCTTTTTTTTTTCTGCTGAGGATGGAGCATCCTCCGGATGTCAGACATTCACTTGCTATTTCAGAGCCTCAAACCAGGAGTTCTTTTGAAGTAGAATTATTTGCATCTCTCTTGCACTTGGTTCACAACCTCTGTCTCCAACCCTTGTCCCATTTCCAATGTTGCATTCCTCTGTCTGTTTTCTGTCAGCTTTCTCTTCTGCATATCACTTCACGATTTTTTTTCAATCGCATAAAATAAAAAACATATCATATATATTTTATATACTGTAAAGTGACAGCGGCTTAGTGGTTAATAGCACAAAATAAAAGCATGGGTGTGCCAGGTTCGAATCCAGTTCGTTCCACTAAAACACTTTATAAAAAATAATATGCATATCTATAATATAAAGCTGAATGTGTGTGTGTGTGTGTGTGTGTGTGTGTGGTCACGAATAGGCTCCTATATGGTTGACTATTTTAAAAAAAATGATTACATATAATCATAGAAGATGTATCGAGACACAGGAATGGGTATATTTGATCTGGCAGAACCGTGGTTCATAAAAAATGTGGGGTCTGCGTTCGCGCCTAGTCCACAAAGTATGGAAATAAAAAATGTAAAAATTAAAAAAAAAAAAAACGTTTACAAGTGTTTTTGATATAGATGTACATAATAATACTTTGATAAGTATGTTTTAACTTAAATAGGGATGGTATAATAAAATTGTGGGGTCTGCATTCGCGCCTGGCCTCCATAGAATAGAAATAGGCACAAACTTTAATAAAGACTTTTCATATCTATCTGCGTAAGTATACTTTGATAATTATGTTTCAGTTTGAAGAAATATGGTATAATAAAATTATGGGGTGTTCGTTCGCACCTGACCTCCATAGAATGGAAATATGTCACAAAGTTTAACAAGTTTTTTTAATATAGATCCACAGAATATTGTGATAAGTGTTTCAGTGTGAACAGGTATGGTATAATAAATTATGGGGCTTATCTATTTTATTTTTACTTTCATCATATTTTGCTTTGGTTTTGATACACCAAAATTCGAAGCTATCTCTTTACAACCCTTCCTTTTCATAACCTATCATACTTTCATAAACCAGAGTCCATTTTCTGTAGGCTGTTTTTGAACCCAGTCAATGACGGGTACTTTTGCTAATAGTATATAAAAATAATATATAGTAAAAGAAATATATGAATGCAATATAGTTTTTTTCTGTTTGGAAGGTTATTCTCTTTTTGACGAGCACCGATGATGGCTTCTTCAAGTGAAATATAGGCCTTATGCGTTTCGAACATTGTATATACCTTTCTGGTAGACGGAAACAATTGTATGTGAATAAAAAACGATTTTTAGTGAATTTGTGTGGATTTCTTTCCCTACATTCTTTCATTTAAGCATATTTTATAAAATAACATTGACAATTCCTGTCTATATATTTTGATTTTAATACTTTCCAACCTTTTAATTAATTGTTTGCTTTAGGCACAAATTGGCTGATGTAGCTGCCATAGATCCAAGTACTTTCAAATCCATCTGGACCCATCGTCAGGGATAAATTAACACCAAACTGATTTTAGAATACTTATATCAGTGTTTTTTTTTTTGTTTTTTGTTTTATATTATTGATAAATCACGTTTCTGAATGGGTGTACCAGGTTCGAATCCAGTTCGTGCCACTAAAACACTTTCAAACCAACACTTAAAGAAAAAGTAAATGAAATAACAATTTCTCTTTCTTCCTCTCTATATCTTCCTCCTCCTCTTCCTTCCCTCTCTATCCGCCCATTCTTTCTCCTTCTCTTTTTAATATGGCCGAGAGGTGAACAAATATTGGCCATGATTCTGTTGAGTGCTGCACCATTCCTGCAATAAAATCAATGATTTCCATTCGTAGATTGCACAACAATTGCATCACCGTGCAACGTTTTTGACAGAGGAACGGAGAATGAAGAGGGGAGAGGGGAGGGCGGAGGCGGTGGAAGCAAAGTAACAAGAACTGTTGTTCTTAACTGACACGTCCATTTCACGTGCACGTTTCGACATCAAAATGCGAAGTGTGACGGACTGACTGACACCGACGGACAGAGGTGCGTGGAAATGTGTCCATTAAATCTGCGGTGAAAACAGATAACTGAAGCGTGACCGACAGACAAATCGACTGACAAAACCTATTATAAGGACTCAGAGGGCGCATCAAGAAACCACAACTTAATGGGTTTAATTATAATAATGGACTGTGGTGAGGATTAAAAAAAAAATAGAGTGAGAGAGAGAAAGAGAGAAAGAGATGACGGGTGGGAAGAGACAGAGAATGAGGGAAAGGGAGTGCAAGAGAAGGGTGAAAGAGATTTGATTAGAAAAGACAAAAGGAAACATTAATTAATAAAAGAAAAAGAGAGAAGGAGAGAAAGAGAGAAAGAGAGAGATTTGATAAAAAAGAAGAGGGAAAGATTTAATTAATAAGAGAAAGAGAGAGAAAGAGAAGAAGAGAAGAACTAATCATTTAGAGAAAATATAATCTCTCTTTCTCTTTTTATGTGTATCAGTTTTTAAAGGAATATGTTATTTTTGGTTTGGTTTGCCTCACATTTTTCTCTCTCTTTATATATATATATATATATATATATATATATATATATATATATATATATATATATATATATATATATATATATATATATATACACACTAGCGGGCCGCATGGCGTGGCCCAGTCGTAAAATATGATTAAATATAATAATTTAATTTATGTAAATTTCATATTTATTATTATAGAGCCAATAATCTATCGATTAGCCCACCTCCCCCTCGCGGGGGAGGACCTTTGTGGCCTTCGGGCCAAGATCAAAGTGTAGTATTTGTTCCAGCAGATGCTGCAATCAAAGACCATTGCACTTGTGGCAATCTTCTGGTCCATGTAGGGCAATCTACATCGGCCAGCTGGCAAATCACTATCGAGCTCCCATTTCCCACCTCCCGGGAGCTGGTCCCCTTTTCCCTTCCCCTTCTCCCTCTCTCTCCACATTAAAAAAGGCCTTGTGCCTAATTTGCTCAGTGGGGAAGCAAATAAATACAGCCAATAATCTATCGATTATTATATTCTATTCAATATATTGTGGTGATTTAAAAAAAACAAAAAAAAACGACATGGGTATCATCAGCTAGAATCGAAACTAAAACATTTAGCGCTCCAGCCTTAGTCGTTACCGTTTAAGATATTGACAGATGGATGAGAAAATGTTAAAATTTAACCGACTTTAACGTATAAATGTATACGCGTGCCAAGTTCCAATTTTTGTCAACTTTGACCCCTTAGCAGATATTTTTACAGGCTAAAACCAAATCGAATTTTTTCCACAGGTCCAAATCCTTTATATATATATATATATATATATATATATATATATATATATATATATATATATATATATATATATATATATATATATATATATATATAAAAAGTCTGTAAACCAAAAATTGACAGACGTGTTTGGTAGAAACCGTTCCTCAGAAAGACAGACGAACAAGGACACTTATATATATATATATATATATATATATATATATATATATATATATTTCTCTCTCGTACACACATACGCGTACACACTCCCTTTTTCTTTTATACACATACACGCAATGTCCCCCTCCCTTACATATACACACTTTCTCACACACACTCTCCCCCTCTCGTACATATACACACTTTCTTTATCTCCCTGTCTTACGCATGCAGTTTCTCTTATGCACATTCTCTCTTTCAATCTCTCTCTCTCTCTCTCTCTCTCTCTTATATATACACTATCTCCGTCTCTTCCCTCCGCTCTATTCTCTGCCCTTCATCTCCATGTCCCTCCCCTCTCTCTCTCTCTCTCTCTCTCTCTTATATATACACTATCTCCGTCTCTTCCCTCCGCTCTATTCTCTGCCCCTCATATCCATGTCCCCCCCATCTCTCTCTCTCTCTCTCTCTCTCTCTCTCTCTCTCTCTCTCTCTCTCTCTCTCTCTCTCTCTCTCTCTCTCTCAGTCTCACTACTTACAGCAATTCATGGAGAATTACACTTATTTTGCTTTCGAATTTGTCGGAAATTTCTTTTCATTAAAATTTGACAGTTTAATTTTTACGAAGAGACGGTTGCAGTTTTCAGTTTAAATTTAATGTATAATTGATCCCAAGAATGATTTTACATATGATTATCCCTTCTCAAAGAAGGTATAATGACACAGTAACAACCCTTCTCACTAAAATGGAAAAGATAGTGAAGGAAGGAAGGCGTGGGCAACTAACTTAACCTCACTAAAAATTCGAAGCAATTCCAGGCGAGTTTTAAAGTAAAATAAGTGTTTAAAAATGTTTTTTACAAGGGAATCACTACTTATCAAGGCCTTAATGCCACTGAATACCACTGAATGCCACTGAATACCACTGAATACCACCGAATGCCACTCTTCGATTCAAGAAAGCATGTGTGCTGCTAATTTCGGTAATGAATGACACACTTCTTTGGATTTTACTTACACATGCACCTTCTAATATATAAAGTAAAGCCAATTTTTGTTGTTTCTTTGTCATCGATAGCTTTTAATATTTCATTCTGGTTTGTTAATTGCTTTTTTTATGTGGATCGTTGCAATATGTTAAGAATAAATATTATTAGATTTAATTATTTCCAGAAAATAATTTGTCTCCTCTGGACTTATTTTCAAATGACCGCCATCTTAAAAATATGTACACATCTATACAGAGTTACTTCTCTTTTATTGGAAGAGCCCCCCTCCCTTCCCAGCATAGTTCAAAGATGAAAACAAATCAAATTGAAAGTACATAAATTACCGAGTAATATCGGGTATATACAGCGAGACTATCTATCTTTCTATTTATCTTCCTCTCTCTCTCTCTCTCTCTCTCTCTCTCTCTCTCTCTCTCTATATATATATATATATATATATATATATATATATATATATATATATATGTATATATATATATATGTATGTATATATACACTAGCAGAAGTACTCGTTAACCGGGTTCAAAAAGAACCTTGAAGAATGGACTCTGATTTATATAACATTAATGTGTAAGGTTGTCAGTGAAACAACAGCGTCATGATCAGTAGTGGTGGAAATTGGGTAGAATCTGATTAATTAAGACGGCGACTCAACAAGAACTTGTTTACATTGGACTTGAAAACGACCATGTTGTAGTCAGCTGGAAAACAGACCTGCGCTATAGATTTCCACAGGTGAGCAGTTCAAGGAAAGAAACTTTCTTTATGGAAGTTGCATTTAGTTTAAGGCACGGATAGAGAGTGTAGAAAATTGTTGACAGTGGTTGTAACTAGATGAGTGTTTATTGTTTTGCAGGGGAGCCTTAGATTGAAGCTCAGTCGAGCATTTGCCATACTTTTCAGTCTGATGTGATGCGGCATCTTTAACGAAAGTATTGACTCTGTGACACATAACTATGAAAAGCTTCTTTCTTAGAACTGCACGCCTGTGGAACTTTGTTCCGTCTGCCTGCTTCCCACCTGACTACAACCTGGATGTCTTCAAGTCCAACGTAAACAAATTCCTGATGAACCGCCCCCTAAAGTAGACACTTTATTAAATCTCCACACTAACGTACTGTACTTGCAATAACCCTTATCCCTGAGTGGCTTCCGGGCCTTGATAAGTTGTGTCCACCTTGCAGGAAAAAAAAAAAAAAAGCAACGCCATGTCTAACCATTTGAGAAACAGATTTTTGTATATGCCCTCGCCCCAGCAAAGAACAGAAAGGCTAAAACATTATAGGAAGGTGAGTAAAAATGAGAAAGAAAATAAATTTAAAAAATAAATCATTTACACAAAGAAGGGAAAATTTAAAATAGAATTAACGGATGACTCAAACGTGATAGAAACAACAA
Organism: Euprymna scolopes; assembly: GCF_053919585.1. Lineage (NCBI taxonomy): Eukaryota > Metazoa > Mollusca > Cephalopoda > Sepiida > Sepiolidae > Euprymna > Euprymna scolopes. Next base: position 9,259,625 of record NC_136493.1, read on the forward strand.
TGCTATTTTATGGAAATCGTTTCAGACAAGGCATGAAGCCATTTGATGTAAGGAGCTAAAGAAAAAAAAAAAACGATAAAAAAACCTAACCAACAATAAATATTAAATGTATAGATTCTAATCCAGAAAACAGCAATTCTTCCCCCTTTGTCAGAAACATCCTTCATGGAATGTGACAACCAAAGGGCAAAATAAGAGAAGGGAAATAATATATTAAAAAAAAAAAATAGAAGAGAGTTCCTTTTATATTAAAAAAAAAAATTCTATATTAAACAAAAAAAAAAAGATCTGTATGATGTACGTATTCGCGATGGAAAGAAAATATCGTATTCCAAAAATCACATATATTTATCAAATAGTTTTATTTTTGTGAAAAGAACCCAATCATTTTTAAGCGACTTTGAGTTTTCACAATGTCCTCTCCCCAGATGAAGACTAGCTTTTTAAAATCTCGCAGACTTGAATTATTTAAAGTTCTCTTCCTTGTTTCTTCAGTCTGTTTTCAAGCTGGCGTCATGATATCGTCACTGTTCGTTTCACCACAAAGTTTAATTTTCTTATTTAAAAATAAAAATATTCCATCAATTTACGTGATTTTTGGTGTACGATATTTTATTTCCGTCATAGAGTTTCCTTTATTTTTGGGTTTTAATATAAAGGGATTCTAGACAAACACCAAAAAACATATTTCAACCCTAAAACTGGTGAATACTTTAGCATGTATTTTGTGTGATTAAAATATATAAGAAAAAAAAAGCTTTAAGGAAACAAACGTTGATTAACTGAGCTTTGGTATAATATAAAAGATAATGGATATGTGATAAAAACGTTTGAAGTAAATGAAAAAAATGGCTGAATAAGAAAAGATATTGTAAAGATAACGAATTTGAGTGAAAAACGGGGAACAATGACGGAAACAAGAATTTCGAAAAGCTTCAAGAGTGAAATGTGAAAAGCTATTGAAATCTATTGTTTTATCATCTGTGGCAAAAAGATAACATGTTTTCTCTTTGCTGCTTGCAGAAGAAGAGCAGTACCGCTGAGGGGAGGGGGATGTTGACAAAAGATAACTAGTGTGAAGTTGGATTCTGACTGCTAATGATGGAACTTATTATATAAAGCGCATTTTTTTTGTGTTTGTATGTTTGCATGTCTAGCTAAAAGTTGAAAAATACTCAACAAACCCATACAAAATTGGTATTGTTTAATTAGCATAATCCTGGACAAATAATGTCTAAAATTTAGAAAAACGATTCATTCTTTGGGTGTTATTACATGTTCAATCCAGTTCCGAGTATTTGAATTGAACTTCAGCCCTAGCACTCGGACTTGTGGTTAGTTTGCTCTGCTCCGGCTTGTTCAAAGGGCAGAGGAGTCCACCATTGAAGTAGCAACTGTCTCCCATCAAATGTCAGAGCCCTGGGAGCGAGGCCTTTCATATGATATTTAGTCGGGTATAGTCAAAAGAAAGAAACCTGTATCCTCATTAAATCTTGCGTGCATACAGTTATCGATTGGAGCGAGAATGGCAGGTTAGCAGAAAGCAAAAAGATTCAAGATTAATTTATGCTTATTTACATTTACAGATAAGAATAATATTTAAATAACTTAGAGTATCTCATTAAAATTGCATTTAAGAACATTGAAACATGCCACGAATCAATGGAGCAACAGACCTCTCAGAATTTATGTGAGGATGAATCGTGGATCAACATGAAGGTGGTCTTAGTCAAAGCAAAATAGCAGGAAATCTTTCAATACTCCTTTCTACTGTTAATAGAGTAATCGCACCATTCACAAGAGAGGACAAAGAATGCACAAAACCTCATCCAGGTCGCCTCAAACCCTCTGAAAGAACCTTGTGTCTTGTGAAAAGAAATGTTAAAGAGGATCCTCGGTGAAAAGCCCTTGACATTGCAATACAAGCTGGTGTCAGTCTCAGAACAGCTGTCAGGTATTTTCACAAGCTGAGCTACTATGATAGAACTGCGAAAAGGAAACGTTTTATTCGTCCTGCCAATATCAAGCGCAGAAAAGATTGGGCTCATAAAATGGTGGAGAGACCTATGACCTTTTGTATGAATATTATTTTCTCTGATGAGTCACGATTTACATTATTTCCTGCCGGTGGAAGGGTATGGGTATCAAGGTTCCCCCAGGAATTTTGACTTAAAAAGACTGCAGCCAACACTGAAACATGGGGATTTCTCGGTTATGGTATGGGATGCAATTTGGAGTGATGACCGCTCAGACCTATTGGAATGTGAAGGAAACATCAATTCTGCTAAATATGTTTCAATATTACAAGAATGCCTCCTACCAATATTCTTATGTTGTAAAAAAAAAGAACCAAGTTAACTCCCTATTTACGAAAGACGGAGCTTCTTGTCACTTTGCTTTGGCATCACAACATTGGTTGAGCCAAAATGGGATTAATAAACTTCCATGACCAAGTTAGTCCCCGGATATGAACCCAAATGAAAACCTTTGGGGCATATTAGACCGGAACCTTCGCAAAAAGAAAAAGAAGCCATCTTCTAAGCCTAAACTTTTAGCATTATTGCGTCAGACATGGCAAGAAATTCCTCAAGTGTCGTACTTAGAAGGGTCCTAGCATTAAAAACAGCAAAAGGAATGTCAACCAAGTATTAGTTATTAAATTTGTGACTATTTATTTTTGATTTTGTTCTATAAATTATATGTTCATTTGACTGTTTCTATGGCTGTCTGTTCTTTTCTGTTATGTCTGTGTATATATATATACATGACACGTAGAATACTATAAAAACAGTCTAAGAAAATAGCAATCCTAAAGTACATCATTATGCAGGTTTTCTAGAATACGAGATAGAGAGAGAGATAGAGATAGAGAGAGAGAGAGAGAGAGAGAAAGAGAGAGAGAGATGAGATAAGATGAAGACATTAACAACCCCTGAATATATCACTACGTCTTCAAGTTGATAAAATGATGTTCCGGCTGATGGACCCATTTAACAGCAAGTATAAAAATTCATCATGGGACATATAAACCCGTGTTGATGAGGAAAGAGAGAGGGAGAGGGAGAGAAGCATCGAAAATCACACATCTGCTTGATCCATTACGACTCCGATAGGGTGTGTGGGGGGTGTCCGTAGATGAAAAGAACAGAATTTTCGCTCTTCTGTTTCACTGAAGATGACAATGTTGCTTCGGCAGAGAAAATCGTGTCTATTTTTGGTTCCTGAACGAATGTGTGCTGCTAATTTCGGTAATGAATGACACACTTTTTTTGATTTTACTTACACATGCACCTTCTAATATATAAAGTAAAGCCATTGTTTCTTTGTTATCGATAGCTTTCAATAGTTAATTCTGGTTTGTTAAGTGCTTTTTTTTGTGGATCGTTGCAATATTTTTAGAATAAATATTATTAGATTTAATTATTTCCAGAAAATAATTTGTCTCTACTGGACTTATTTGCAAATGACAACCATCTTAAAAATATGTACACATCTATACAGAGTTATTTCCCTTTTATTGGAAGAGCCCCCTCCCTTCCCAGCATAGTTCAAAGATGAAAACAAATCAAATTGAAAGTATATAAATTACAAGGTAATACCAAGTATATACAGTGAGACTATCTATTTATTTCTCTCCCTCTCTGTTCTCTCTCTTTCTCTTTCTCTGTCTCTTTCTCTGTATATATATATATATATATATATATATATATATATATATATATATATATATATATATATATATATATATATATATATATACACACACACACTAGCACAAGTACCCGTTGTTGACTGGGTTCAAAAAGAAACTTAAAAAATAGACTTATAAATGGATTTATATAACAATATAAATAACTTTTAAATTCTTTTAAACTAATATTTATTCTCTACATATTCTGTGTATCTTATATTCTCTTTCGTCTTAAAAATGTACAGACAAACATACACACAGACGTTGAACTTTATTACATTCTCTTATAAATGTACAGACAGACAGACGGACAGACAGACCAGGCATTGTTCAGATCATCTTTGTGGAGATAGGGGAGCGATTGCTCAAACAAACATGAAAGGGCAGTAGTGGGAATATTTATTGACACAAATGTATGAATACTAATTAGGGTTCCCCATTATACGTGACCCCCACAATGGGTTATCATGGCAAGTTTGGTAGCTCTACGTCAAATGGTGTGAGCACGCATAGTTATAAATTACATCACTAAGGTTTCACCCTTGTTGGAGAAGGCGAGTAGTGTAACTCGTCAAAACTTCCCTCTGTGGTGGGTTATCCTGCCATATTTGATTACTCTATGAATGTACATCAAACGGTGTGAGCATACACAAGGTTTCCAGCTATATAAGTGACTCCCTGGGGCTAACCTCCTTTGATAGGAGTGAGCGGTGTAACCCATCAAAATTTCCCCTTCCCCATGGTAGGTTATCTTGTCAAATTTGGTAACTCTACATGAAACGGTGTGAGTGTGCATAGGGTTTCCGATTATAAGTGAACTTCACCCCTGGGTCCATACTTTATCATACCCATTTCAGATCCTTGATACATCTTCTATTATTGTATGTGGTCAATTTAGTATCATAGTAAACCATATAGAAGCCTATTCATGTACAAACAGCCAGACACACAGCCGTTGATACAGATATTACACAGAGAGAGAAAGAGAGAGAGAGAGAGAGAGAGAGAGAGAGAGAGAGAGAGAGAGAGAGATGGAATGCACGGTAAATGAATTTAATGAATTTGTATAAGTTCATTTACATGTTCCAAGACATCAAAACAAATAAACAAAACACAAAATAACCAAGATTTGTGTACGATCATTTCAGAGACGATATCATGGTAATTGAGATGTAATTTTCCCATCAGCACAATGGAAAGTAATAGGGTTGATGCCAAAATAGCAATCAATATGCAGAAATGAGGGGAATTAGATTCAGAATAGCTGAAAAAACAATTATAGGTGATTAACAATCATTTAAATTATCAAGGGTGCTGGTTCATTAAACCCCATTTTTCTACACTTGTACCATATCATCCCATCGTGCAAGGAGGATAAATGCCTTGGAAGCTGAACAGAATTTTCGCATGACTTATGTAGCATTATAGTGAACCATTTATTTGATTCCAAACTATTATGAAATATTTCTGGTTAGCATCATGTCATAAGTTGTTCTATAGATATTAACATCTATCAGCTTAATTCTCTTTTTCTTTTCTAGTATCTGTAATAATAAAAGAACAACAATTAACTCCATTATTTGCCTCTGGTTAATTTTACTTTTCTGAACAATTACAGCAATGTACAACCCGCAATCCTCGACTCACACACATTATAGGTGATGAATCTTAAAAAGATGTTTGGTCACGTTATGCACCAAAAAGATAGAATCGATCCCGTTTACATGCCACTTACTTCCTCCCATGACGTGACTTCTGGTACACATCAGCCTAATTAATAACTTGATCTTTAATGGAAAATTCCATTTTCTTGCTCAATTAACCTTATGTCGAATTTTCCATTTTATCTTTAGTTTTGCACACCAAACATCTAACCTTTTTTAATGTATAAAATTTTTTTTTTTTCACTATTTATGGTTACAGTCTATGAGGGGCATGGTGGGTGTGGCTTACTATTGAGCAAATTTCGTAAAATATAAAATTCCGATATGGCTGCCACAATAGATTGCTCAAACAATAACCTTAATAATTATATGTATTCTCATCTTGAGTGTTATTTTCACAATGGTTTGGTTGATGCAACTTCTGACCTGTTTAGGGTGTATCTTGTCTTACTCTGGAATCCATCTGTTGAACTCGATAATATTTCTGTTGAACCGGGAATATTTCTGTCGAACCAGGGAACCTTGTCAAAGGGTACCGATCGAAATTCCGTGCAGATTTCCAAGTTCAACAGAAAGATTATGAAGTTCAACAAGACACACTTGAAGAAGGTCGGAGATTACATCAACCGAAACGTTGTGAAAATAACACTCAAGACAAGAACACTAGCCTGATGAAACCAAGTAATATAAATATCCTCATCTAAAAAATGTAAAAACTTAATAACTTTATTATTAAATGAACTAAAAACTTAATTTTGGTTCAAATCCTGTTTTCAAACTCCAAGAATTTAATACTAAAATACATATTTTCTCTTCTTTAATCATTTATCAAGCTCTCAATTAGTCCTGATTTCCACGTGTTTCTTTAATGCCAGATTAACACTATCCTTGCATCCAACTTTGTCGTGTTGTTGTTGATGATGATGATGATGATGATGATGATGATGATGATACAGTGTCTTCTATCTTCCTTATGTATTTCCTCTTGTATGATGAGGAAAAACCAAGATTATTCCAGAAAGCTAAAGAGATTTTGTTGGCAATCAAATCTCAACATCTGATTTCGATAGAACTAACATGAGATGTAGGAAAAATATTTTCTCATGTTTTTCTTATAAGGAAAATGAACTCCATATTGTTCATTGTTAAAGTGTTTTTTATTCAATATGTCTGACGAAAGGCTGTTCTTGTGAAAACTTTCAAACGACATAATGTTTGAATTTGTCCGCATAGTCTTGAAACAATTGTAACTAACGATGAAATACACTATTTGTTGCTATCAATCTATTCCTTGGTGTCTTGATTTTGTTAAAACAATATATGAATGCTCAATTATGAAATATGATAATTTTGTAGCTTACAATTTAAGTCATCTCATTTTGACTTAAAACTTATTGGTATATGGACGATTACCGAATTTTCAATTATATAATCCCAGTAAAATTCAGAATCCTATAAATAAGACTATATATATATATATATATATATATATATATATATATATATATATATAATTATTTTTTTTACTATAATAATTAAATACCTACAGACACTAGTGTTTCATCCTTTCGGGATTCTTCAGTGCAGGGTGTCACGATTACTACCAGTCGAACGATTCGAACCCCGCGACACGAGACATCTCTGGCTCGATTAGCGGAGGCCGTATCCATTCGGCTACTATTAACCATGTGAAATAGCGTTGAATTTTAAACATTTTAATTTAAACGTTCATTACGTCAGACAGACAGTGATCAAATCGTTATACGATGATCTACGCATAAGAGCTAAATTGACCGACTTTTAATTCAACGGAAAGTGCTCAACGATAAGAAACGAATTTCTTAAAGGGGCTGTCATAATTATTTTTTTACTATAATAATTAAATACCTACAGACACTAGTGTTTCATCCTTTCGGGATTCTTCAGTGTAGGGTGTCACGATTACTACCAGTCGAACGATTCGAACCCCGCGACACGAGACATCTCTGGCTCGATTACCCCCTGATTCAATCAGGTAGCCGCTGGCAGACCCTGAGTATGACAGCAAGACTTGGCGCCAGCTTACAAGTCCAAAGAGACCCAGGCTTAGCTTCAGGAGTGCTACGACTTTGTATCCTTCTCTCATTGCCCCCCTCCTCCCTTGACTGGAACCCGTCATATGTGAAGAGCATCACCAACATGACCTCCTACAACACCAAAGCCAGCCTGATCACTGCCATGTGTCGCGTATTCACTGAGCTTCTGCCAGCGCTTGTGGAAAAGGCATGCTCCCAGTTCCAGACCCGTATCGAGGTGGTGATTGAGGTTGAAGGCGGTTACATTGAATAGATGTCAGCCCTACTACACAATCAAGTTACCTGAATTGATTTTTTTCAATAAAAGTTTTAAAATAAAGCTGTAGTGTCGTTTTCTGTAGTGTCTGAACTTCTATGATGAACTCTCTCAGCAATAGTGCGCTCAATCCCCAAATATAATTTATTGGTTATCGGGGGTGACATGAATGCACATATAAGACGGGAAGACAACAAGCATAAGTTCTCTTTCCATGATGGAACAAACCGAAATGGAGAGTATTTATTAACTTTTCTTCTTGAAAACAACCTACAATGCATGAATACCCGTTTTCAGAAAAGACCCGGTAAGCTCTGGACCCATCAATCCCCCAAATGGAGACAAGGCACAACTGGACTATCTTTTTAAGAATAAGGAGTGGATCAATAGCTGTCATAACTGTGAAGCTTATAGCAGTTTCTATGGTGTGTCTACTGATCATAGGATTGTAACCTCCAAGTTGAAGTTAAGCCTACGAGTGAACAAAACTAAAAAATCATGTAGACAGCCCTACAACTGGTCAACGTTGTCACACGACAATCAGATCAAGACCATTTAATACCCTCGAAAAAGTTCCAGCAAAAACCTAACAGCCAGCCATGGTTTTCTCCAGAATGTGCTGCTGCTATTGCGCACAGAAATCACTTTTTCCACTGCTTCCAACATAATAGATGTATGGAAACTAAAGCTGCTTTCAGGACTGCCAGCAACCATTGTAAGAAAGTAATAAAGAATGCAAGAAAGTTATATGCTCAGTCCATCAAGTCCAAAGTAGCTGAGCAGCAGCTTGGTTCCCACCAGTTTTGGCAAATAGCAAACAGAATCCTGAACAGAAGCGTGTGCTCTATCCCAACTATCATTAATGGACCTGAGTTAATCTCGTCAGCATCAGACAAAGCCTAACTCTTTGCCAAGAACTTTGCAGCTAATTCTACCCTTTGCGACCAAGGCCGCCAACCCTCAATATTTCCCCCTGTATCAGAAAACATGCTATGTGATATACAAATATCTGTATGTGATGTTGCCAAGCTAATTAAAAACCTTGATTCAAGTAAAGCAACTGGCCCTGATGGTATTCCAATTATAGTACTCCAAAAACTTCAACAAGAACTAGCACCCATACTTACAAAATTGTTTAAACGTTGTCTCCAATTGCTTCCCATCACCCTGGAAAATCTCATCAGTATGCCTTGTATTTAAGAATTCAGGTGATCGTTCATCCCCCTCTCAGTACAGGCCAATAAGTCTCCTGTGCGTCATGAGTAAGTTGCTGGAATCTGTGTTAAATAGAGAAGTAATCAACCATCTCAGCAAAAATAACCTTTTTAGTGACACAATATGGTTTCCATTCTGCTAGATCTACAGCAGATGTGCTTACAGTTATATCACATATGATTAGCGAATCTCTCGACAGAGGCAACCTTTCTAGGGCAATTGCTTTTGACATATCAAAGGCCTTTGATAGGGTATGGCATAACGGTTTACTTCACAAGATCTCCTGCTATGGTATAGCTGGAAATGTCTTCTCAATTATTAAATCATTTCTCTCTGATAGGTTCATAAGAGTAGTAGTTGATGGGCAAAAATCAGAAGCTCACAGTATTAATGCTGGTGTCCCTCAGGGGTCCATCCTGAGCCCAACTCTTTTCCTGATGTACATTAATGATCTTCCAAATCACATCCTTACATCATTCGTAGACATTTTTGCTGATGACACTACCATCTATGGTAGCACATCTAAGACAATAAACGACCAAGTTCTCTCCGAGTCTCTCTCCTCTGATCTTGATTACGTTGTACAATGGGGAAAGGAGTGGCTGGTTACTTTTAATGCATCTAAAACCAAGCTTCTATCTTTACATCATCAACGTTCTGATTTCCATCTGGCATCAATTAACATGAATGGTTCTCGTCTTGGGGAGGCCTCAAGTTTTGACAGGCTTCTGGGCTTGACCATTACTCCTGATCTTAAATGGAACAGGTACATCAAATCTGTTGCCAAGGCCGCTGGAAAAATGGTTGGATCCTTGTATCGATCCAGTAGATATCTCACTGCTGATGCAATTTTCTATCTATATAAGAACCAGATACGTCCAAGGATGGAATACTGTTGCCACATATGGGCAGGAGCTGCTAGAAAAGACTTGTCCCGCCTTGATAAGGTTCAAAATAGACTTTGTGGCCTGGTGGGAGATGTCCTTTTCTCTTCGCTGCAACCTCTATCTCACAGAAGAGATGTTGCGAGTTTGTCTCTGCTTTATCGTTATTTTCATGGAAAGTGTTCGACTGAGCTTCAATCTATGGTCCCCCCCTCGCCAAACTTTCACAAGAAACACTCGTCTAGCTGTAAACACTATCAATAATTCCCCCCCCCTCTTTATCTGTGCCTAAACTTAAACATAGATTCCATGAACAAAGCTTCTTTCTTAGAACTGCACGCCTGTGGAATTGTCTTCCGTTTTCCTGCTTTCCAGCTGTCTATAATATGGTTGTCTTCAAGTCAAACGTGAACAAGTTTCTGATGAGCCGTTCCACTTAAGTTAACAAATTTACCGAACTTCCATTACTATCGATTACTATATTGTCCTTTTGACTGCTGTACACTCTTTAACCCTTATCCTTGAGTGGCCTATTGGCCTTGATAAGTGGTGACGCCTATGTAAAAAAAAAAAAATCTTCGAACTGCAAAACAGATTTGATGCTTTATAAGCACAAGAGCAGGAATCAACTGCTAATACGACCTATGAAAACTTCGTTAGATCGCACCAAGAAGCAACAATGAAGTGTATACCTCTGAAGCCCAAAGTAAAACGAAAAGTACTGTGGGAAAATGATAAAATAATATTAAAACGAGAAAAGTTAAAAAAACATAATCAAAAAGCAACATAAATACCCCACTCGACAGAATACAAAATTAAGGAAGCAGGCGCTTCAAGAGCTTAGTATGATGTACCTATCAGAACAACAGAAGCATGTTCAAGAACAAATAGATCGAATCCAGAATGCAGCAGATAACAAGCAATCATATCTGGCTTGGCAAGTAGTAAATGAGATATCTGGGCTCAAACGACCTGCCAAAGCTAAGTTAAAGGCAAACACTAAAGAAGACCAAGAATCGTAAAGCTGCAGATGTATATAACATACCTCCTGAAGTATGGAAGACAGTTGGTTTCAATGACATCCTCCTTAATTCATAAAATTCTATATCTAAACAAAAAGTTATTCATATATGGAGGGAAGGATGCATACTTCCCTTCCCATAGAAGGGTGTCCTAAGCATACCAAACAACTACAGAGGAAAAACATTCACTCCAATTGCAGCAAAAATCTACAATGCCATGCTTCTTAACTGTATCCAACCAAAGATCGAAGAAGTGCTCAGGAAGAACCAAAATGGATTTAGAAAGAATCGCTCTACTACTAGTCAAATACTTACTGTTAGGAGACTGATTGAAGGAGTCAAAGCTAAAAACATTGAGGCAGTCATGATCTTTGTAGATTTCTTCAAAAGCATTCGATTCTGTACATAGATGAAAAATGGCCAGCATATTAAAAGCATATGGCATTCCAAATGAAGTCATTGATGCTATCATGATGCTATATGAGCACACTCAAGCAATGGTCAGGTCCCCAGATGGGGACACTGAATTTTTCGACATCTGCACTGGGGTTCTACAAGGAGATACTCTTGCCCCTTTTCTTTTCATTTTCTGTCTTGACTTTGTACTTCGCACCTCTGTTGATATGCACAAAACGCTAGGCTTCACCCTAAATGAATTCAGAAACAGACGTCATCAATCAGCACAAATAACTGATGCAGATTATGCAGACGATATTGCTTTGTTCGCGAACAACACTGTTGATGCGCAAACACTGTTACGTAAGCTAGAAAATTCTGCAAATAACATTGGTCTCCACATAAATGCGGATAAGACAAAGTTTATGACTTTCAATGTGAAACGAGAGATCAGGGCTTTGGTTGGATCAACACTGAAAGAAGTTGCTGAGTTTACGTATCTGGGTAGCTACATAGTTTCCACAGAGAGAGATATCGGAATTCGCATCTCAAAAACATGGACCACATTGGATGGGCTACATTCAGTATGGACTTCGGGACTTGCTGACAAACTGAAAAGGCAGTTCTTCAGAGCAGTGGTAGAGCCTGTCCTTGTTTACGGTGCTACAACCTGGACAATCACCAAAAGACTGGAAAGAAAACTAGACGGCACATACACCCATATGCTAAGAACAATATTAAATATATCTTGGCAAAATCATCCCACAAAGCAACAACTTTATGGTAACCTACCTGCCATATCTAATACCATCAGAGAAAGATGCCTACAATTTGCCGGTCATTGTCTGAGGAGCAAGCATGAATTGGTGAGTTATGTATTGCTATGGACTCCACGACATAGACGCGCAGGCAGAGGACGACCTAGATTTACGTACATCCAACAAATAGCACACGACACTAACTGTGAACCTGAAGATTTGAGGCAACTGATGGAAGACAGGAAACTCTGGAGAGGAAGAGTCACATTGGTCCGGGCAAGGAGCCCGTCATGATGATGATGATGCTGTTTTCTTTAGGGCGACACTTTTATCGTTCCACCCTCTAATGTTATGAATCTCTTATTTTGTAAAACATGAGTTAATGAACGTTTCTTATCTTAAACTTTTTTTTTCAATATGCATCTATCATATAAAATATATGTTCAAATTTAAAATACAATATAGTTCTGGGATTGAGTTTCATTTAAAAAATTCTATTTTAATTGTTTTAATTAGTCGTCATTTATAATTAACTAAAAAAAAAAAAAAGAAAAACACTTCTTTCTCTTAGCTATTAATGTATTTCTCTCAACTTCGCCCACTCTTTGTTGATTTAACCACTCTCTAGTATTTACTAATATCTCTGTGAGTATTTCGAAAAAGAGTGAATCTCTCTTTTTGGACATCACTATCTAATTTACATATGCATCAAGCGTCTGTACACACCACAAACACAAGCGTAAATTAGATACAACTTATCTTCTTTTTAAGAACACTAAAGAATATCAATATCTTCTATATAATAATAATACCACCACCGCAACTACTACTACCACCACCACCACCACCATCACTACTACAACTACTATTACTACTAATAATAATATTAATAATATATTCCTAACTTCGCGTTGGCTTACTATTTTCACAAACATTTGTTACTTCTGGAGCTTGAAACGCTTTTCATTTGTTGAAAATACTTTGAGTTCACACGCTCCTGTGAAAACTTACTTGCTTTTGAAAGTGAGGAAGAAAGCGAATTCCAATGAAGCAGAAAAAGGAAAAGTGTAGCAAGTAGAGGTATTTACTTTTTAGCGTTTCTCGATTCAGTCACTACAAGTTTATGTTTATTTATTTATTTATTTGCCCAAGTCAACTGTAACAGCTTGTATGTAGGCATAAACAACCCAAGAAATGAAAATCAGTTGGAAATTGAATAAAGATCAATTTCATCGTGAAGGGATTCATTTTATTTATTTGAAAAAACAAAACAAAAAAAAAAAAAAAACAAGCAAATAATAAAACATGAAAATAACAGTTGCTTGTGTTCATACAAATTATTCAGTTAAATTGGCCTGGATTAGAATAATTCAAACAAGGTAACACTATCTGAGAATAATAATATATCACGCAAAACATATAAATACTAATTGTAACTACCTGGTGTTGTCCGGATGCGGTTAAGTCATTTTAGATTTTAATTTGGATTTGTTTGTACATTTTCTAAAAAAAACTTATAAAGAAAAAGAATATAAGTAGATTGTAGTTTGCTTGAAGCATTGTTGAAGAAAACTATAAGGTAAAATTAAAATCCAAGAACAATGCGAGATTTTTTTTTTATATATATATAGAGTAAAATTAAATGAAAACAAAAGAAATAAATTTCTTTTTTTGTTGTTTGTTTTTTCTTTTTCACACAAATTTTAACTCTAAACAAGTCATAACACCAAATTTTAACTCTAAACAAGTTATAACACCATTGAATACGACAGAAAAAAAAAATGACTGTTGTTTAACACCATTGAATACAACAGAAAAAAATGACTGTTGTTTAGAGTTAAAATTTGTGTGAAAAAGAAAAAACAAACAACAAAAAAAAGAAATTTATTTCTTTTGTTTTCATTTAATTTTACTCTATATATATATATAAAAAAATCTCGCATTGTTCTTGGCTTTTAATTTTACCTTATAAAGAAAAAGAAGTAAAATTTTAGAATAAAATACTAAAAAATACATTTATAAGCCAAATTATAATGCAATATTATGAAAAAATAAACAAATATTTATTTGTTTAAAATTAATATATCGGCGATAGACGACTTTTCCTTCCATTTACTATCATGGCGAGGAAAAAAAAAACATATATAAAATTCTGAGGATTGCGCCTATCACCGAAATATTAATTTTAAACAAATAAATATTTGTTTATTTTTCATAATATTGCGCTGTAATTTGGCTTACAAACGTATTTGATATGTATTTTATTTTAAAATTTAAACAACGCTTATATCACGGAAAACACAACTCTGACTGAATAACATTTTAATTTTAAAGGAGACAAGTCTTTTTTTTATATTCTTCAACTATAATTATGAGTTATTCCCCTTGCTGATTTCGATATTTTTAGACATAATTTAAATGTTTCTATTCCACTAGTTGTCTAAATGAGACTATGGTGTCATGAATATGAATACATTCAGGTTCCTTCCCATAAGAATATTGCCATATATAAGCCATAAATACGAACAGGTATAGTAGCCTGGGAGAGACTTTGAAATATATGCTGAAATCCCAAACCTTAAGTATATTACTAGTTACGACTACAAACAACCGTTCATTAAGGTGACTTACGAGATTGAATTACTCGATAACAGTAGCCAAAACCACTTGGCTATTTCGAGCAAAAATATTCCTTTACAGGACATATTAGATTACAGATTTTTTAAAAATAAATTCTTACAAAGTATTATATACAACGTAAAACATATAAATACTTACTGTACCTACCCGGTGTTGTCCGGGATGCAATTAAGTCATTGAGATTTTAATTTTGATTTTTCACATTTTCTAAAACTTATACAGAAAAGGAAATAAAATTTTAGTTTTAAAGGAGACAAATCTTTTTTTTTTTAATTTTTAAAATACATCTGGGTTTCTCCACACAACAATATAAATGGTTGGTGTAAGACATAAAAACAAACAGGTATAGCATCCTTTAACAGATACATCGAAATCCTAAAGCTTAAGCATATTACCAGCTATGACTGTGAACATTCATTCAGTAGGGCGATTCACTAGATTGTATTACTCGAATACTATAGCCAAGACCACTCAGCTACTTGAAACAAATATATTTTTTCCAAAGAAATATCAGGTTACATAATATTTTTTTTTAAATAAATTATAGTGAAGTATTTTTTTATAGCTCCAGTAAAATGGTATAACAATAACGAATGAAAATTGGCTCGTCAGAATCAAAGTTTGATATATCAGTTTAAATACTATTTAAGTCCAACTTTTAAAATTTCACAAGATAACTTTATATTTTAGACTAGTGTAAACTTTCCATCTAAAAATGATGGAAAAAAATTATGCTTCGCTAGTGTTCACATTAATAGTCATCTGAAATCATAGAATTATGCCAATAATTTTTCATATATCTCAATGGTGTTCTCTGGACTCTGAGTGACAACAAGGCTCCCCAGATTTCCAGTACTCTCCATCTTTTTCAATAACTTTAGCAAATGACTTTGCATTATCACAACGACCACTAACCATTTATTTCTTGCTGACAATAATAATCATTGGTATTCATTGGAGTTTGTGTGGCAACAAGCCTCCCCAAGGTCCCAGTACTCTTCACATTTATATGGTGGAGGTCTTGTTAATGCCTTCTTTCTTTGGTCCTTCTATTCTCCTTGATTCTTCAAGATGATTATCATTTGTATTCACTAGTTCTCATGCAGGTCATCATCAGAGATTGCTCACTGATAACAACAGGCGGTGTTTCCCAGAGTCTAAGTGACAACAAGTGATTTCCAGTACTCTCCACCTCTTTTGATGACCTTTGCAAATGAATTTGCATCATTGAAACAGTTGCTTACCATTGAATTCTCACTAGCAATGTCCATTGGTTTTCACTGGAATTTAAGTGACAATAAACCTCCTCAAGGTCACAGTCCTCTTAGCACTCATATTGTAGATGTTTTGTTAGAGCTTTCTCTCTCCGGTCTTTCCATCCTCCTCGACACATCTCAACTATTTGATGTGGTGCTAGTTTATGCCGGCGTTACAATTTTTTTGTAGGGAGAGAGGGGTTACTTACTGTTATACAGTTTTAGTTTTGTGTGTATTGTAGTTTGGTTGTGGTGAGATCTACCTAATTAGCATACGTGGAGTGTCAACTATATAAATATGGTTGGTACCGTAAAGACGGGAGAGACCCAACAAGAGACTCAGCGAGAGACTCAGAGAGACATGAGATCAAGGGTCGACGACCACCCAGCCGACACCTTCTCCAGGGATGGTCTCCCCATGACTATACCAATGGACTCTATGTAAATATTTGTATATACTTTTTTGCTTTCAATATATCTGTTCGATTTTACTTTTGTGGTGTAGTTATTTATTTCCATGTGTTCAGTCGAGCTTCAACAAGTTTTTATTTGGTTGGTTAACGTTTGTAGCTCATCTGTAATAATCCCTGTATATATATATTCCTTAATATTTCAGCCATTTTTATTATTGTTATTTACTGTATCTTCTCAGCCATCGTCCTTATTCCAAGTTCTCCCCTTCTTTTTTTTTTTTTTTAAGTTTTTCGGAATTGTTCCTAGTGCTCCTATAATTATTGGTGTTATCCCTTTTTTATCTTCTACATCCGTCAAAACTCTTTGACCAGTTTTGTGTATTTGTTCCCCTTCTCCATCTCCTTGATATTCACGCTGTGGTCTGCTCAAACAGCGAAATCTACGATCTGGCAGGACTTTTCCATTTTGTTAACCATTATAGCAACCCGTCTTCTTGCTTTGATGGATTTATCTGATTGCGCGTCCATGTCTCATAGGATTTTAAGATTTCCGTTTTCAAGTACTACTGCCGGTTTGTGCTTGTACCATTTGTGTGGATGTTCAAGATGCTACTATGTGTGGGGGCAAGAAGCAACAGACAGTACGTACACCTTACACGCTTTCTATCTCAATGGCCTGGATTGACTTTCTCTCTCTCTCTCTCTCTCTCTCTCTCTCTCTCTCTCTCTCTCTCTCTCTCTCTCTCTTTCTCTCTCTCTCTCTCTCTCTACAACAATAGACTTTCCCTCTCACCAGCTAACAGAGAGAGACGCACGCTGGATTGACTTTCTCTCTCTCTCTCTCTCTCTCTCTCTCTCTCTCTCTCTCTCTCTCTCTCTACAACAATAGACTTTCCCTCTCACCAGCTAACAGCGAGAGACGCACGCTGGATTGACTTTCTCTCTCTCTCTCTCTCTCTCTCTCTCTCTCTCTCTCTCTCTCTCTCTCTCTCTCTACAACAATAGACTTTCCTTCTCACCAGTTAACAGCGAGAGACGCACGCCAAACTAAACACGTGCTGTACCCTTTTCTTTAATTTGTTTCTTCACGAAATAAATCCTAGTTTGTTTACTTCGATAAACGCGTTGTTCGTTTCTTTCTCAATTCAATTCATTTTTCCTATTTTTCCTATTTTGTACGACTTGGGGATATGTATAATATATCCACCAGTCCACTACACTCCCCAACCCAAACTACATGTCTTTCAATTCCCATCACTTACTCGTTGGTCTGTAACTTAAATATCACAGGTAGACCAAATGACAATATTTTCTAGATAGCAAAGTAGACCTTTTGTCACCATGTCAACTTTACTGTTCTTTTCTGTTTATCATATCGGCAATAAAAACATATTTCAGATTTTGGAGAAAAAGATAAGTTTATTAAACCCCATGTAAAAAACCCCACCCAACTCTTAGCCTGTAAGCAAAGTGAATTGATGTTACCCGGGCATGCAACAACTTTATACCAAGGATCTAAAGTACATACCCGGAAAAAAAGAGATAGTGACAAGAGTCCCCTGTCTTCCAATCAAATGACTAGAACTAAAAGAAATGAAAAAGTAGTTTGTTGCGCTGAATTTCGGTCCAAATCATTCGACCAGATTTTATTCTTATACCTTCTAGCTTGCTATTAACGACAATCATGGAACTTTAAAAGAAAGGAACTCGGGGAAATCAACAAATACCAAAGAAGAAAAGAAATCCCGTATTTCTTTCAACATGAACAATATGAAATTGGCACTTGTCATTTTTATACACTATACGCATAGAGAAAGGCTGAAAAGAAAGGGTTTTACTAAACATGTACGACTAAAAATGATGTACGATCATTGTACGACTAATTGCACTGTTGTTGATTAAAGCAATTTCCACACAGGTGATCAACTGGGTTCGTCAGCTTAAAATATCGCAAACACTCTTGTAATAAGCAATAAAACAAATTTACTCAGAAGTTTCGAGAAGGTATTTTTCGCAAATATCTTTTTAAGTTCATACCTAAAAAGATATTTTCCAAAGAAAACTCCTGATTTTTATTAAATTCCTTCTTACAGTCAGTGCAAAAAATGTTGTTATTAAAATAAAATTAAACAATAAAACTTTAGTTACAGTCGCGATTAATTTTTAGCAAATTCTTAAAGACTGAGACTTTTTTTTCAACCCAGTTTTTTATTTTTAATCTTTACAAAAAAAAAAAAGAAAAGAAAAAGGATTAATAAATAAATAAATGAACAAGCTTATTTCTTTATTATTGAAATAAAAACAAAACGAATTTACTCAGAGTCACACCTTTCAGCCGAGAGCTTTTTTTTTTTTTTCAAATTAAATTTTACAAGTGACCTTTTTTTTAAATTTGAATTTTGTAACACAACAGCAATGTAACACTAGAAAATATTTTTAAAAGTAGAATAAGTCCCTGAAGACTGAAGCAATGTTTCCAATCCCGTATGCCTCTTCTGGGGGAACTAGTTTTCCCCACATTTAAAACATTAGTGTCTACTGTCTAACTGCTCTCGTAGAGAGACAAGTAAATAACTATTATTTTTAAAAAAAAAATATTTTCATTTATTTTTCTTTCCTTTTTCCTATTTAAAAAAAAAAAAAAATAATATTGCATAAAGTTCTGTTTTATGATAACACGATTCAGGTGCATTTAACAAACAAACAAAAAAGAAGAAATAAAGAAATAAAGAAAGAAAAGTCCAATGTGTGTGCGCTGCTTGTCCTTTTATATAAGAGTAGATAGATAGATAGATAGATAGATAGATAGATAGATAGATAGATAGATAATCTTGAGTACTCCTAATGAGTATGAATTTGCAAAAAGGAACCGGAAAAGGCCATAGACACAACGGAATTGAATTTGGAATAAAAAAGTGTGAACTACTAGGGATGAAAAAGAGAAAATTAAGAACAGCAGAAGGTATGGAACTGTCCACTGTGCTTAGTCAACATGACACTTACAAATAATAGACGAACATGACACAAATAATAGACGAACATGACACTTACAAATAATAGACGAAATATTTAAAAAAATCCTTAAGTGCAGGAACCAACTCACAAAACCAGGTAACTGACCAATCACAGGTAAATTGAAATAAAACTAGAAGAAAAATCATACAAATAATTTTACACATAGCCAAAGGGAACTAAAGCTGCCAGAAATCCAAATAATCTACCCCCCCCCCAAATGGAGCAAACTGGAAAAACTATCCAAAACTCTACTGGAAGGAAACAGAGAACTGCATTGAGGATTGTCCCTTCAACTTGCAAACAAAAGTGTAACTTACCACTGAATTTTACCAAGTATTTTATCCACTATGCCACGAGTCCTTACAGGCAGCAATCAAAATACAATGATAAATTATTTAGGACTTCTACCTAGTCATGGATAATGGAAGGAGACCATTCTACCCCACCCCCGTGGATTAAATAAAAGTTCTGTTTGAAATTCTGTGCAGATTCCTAAGTTCAATCAAAAGATGCCGGAGTTCAACAAGATACATCTAAACAAGGTTTGAGGTTAGATCGATGGAAACATTGTGAAAATAACACTCAAGATGAGAACAGTAGTCTGAAGAATCCAAATAATACGAATAACCAATCCTCATTTCAAAAATTCAGAAATGTAATAAAAAAAATTTGTTGTGTAATCATTTAATCTCCCCACTTGTTTATATCCGAACGCGTCTTTACTTCAATCCTATTTTCCTTGAATTACCTCAAATCATAATCTGAGCTAAAGATAATCTCAAAGTTATTTTTTACAAAGATTAATCTCAATTTTCATGCAATTCTTTTTAATTTTGATATTTATTTTTTTTAATTTTGATATTTATTTTTTAATTGAAGATTTATAATTTGAACGCTAGATTATTTTGGCATCCATTTTAATTATCTGCTCTTGTTGGATTTTCCTTTTTAAGAAATTTCAATCTCGTAATTCAATAATCAGTAATGTTTTTAGTTTTTGCTTGTGATTGTTTAAATGATTAGTTAGATCAGTGGTTAGATTAGTGGTAAGATCAGTGGTGAGATCAGTGGTTAGATCAGTGGTGAGATTAGCGGTTAGATCAGTGGTGAGATCAGTAGTGAGATATGTGGTGAGATCAGTGGTTATATCAGTGGTGAGATCATTGGTTAGATGTGGTGAGATCATTGGTTAGATCAGTGGTTAGATCAGTGGTGAGATCAGTGGTTAGATCAGTGGTTAGATCAGTGGTGAGATCAGTAGTTAGGTCAGTGGTGAGATCAGTGGTTATTCAGTGGTTAGATCAGTGGTTAGATCAGTGGTTTGATCAGTGGTGGGATCAGTGATTAGATCAGTGGTGAGACCAGTGGTTAGATCAGTGGTGAGCTCAGTTGTTAGATCAGTGGTTAGATAAGTGGTTAGATCAGTGGTGAGATCAGTGATGAGATGAGTGGTGAGATCAGTGGTTAGATGAGTGGTTAGATCAGTGGTTAGCTCAATGGTTAGATCAGTGGTAAGATCAGTGGTTAAATCAGTGGTTCAATCAGTGGTTAGGTCAGAGGTGAGATTAGTGGTTAGATCAGTAGTATGATGAGTGGTTAGATGAGTGGTTAGATCAGTGGTATGATGAGTGGTTAGATCAGTGGTTAGATCAGTGGTTGGATTAATGCTTAGATCAGTAGTTAGATCAGTGGTTAGATCAGTGGTGAGATCAGTGGTTAGATCAGTGGTTAGATCAGTGGTAAGATCAGTGGTGAGATCAGTGGTTAGATCAGTGGTGAGATATGTGGTGAGATCAGTGGTGAGATCAGTGTTTAGATCAGTGGTTAGATCAGCGGTTAGATCAGTGGTGAGATCAGTGGTTAGATCCGTGATGAGATCAGTGGTTAGATCAGTGGTGAGATCAGTGGTTAGATCAGTGGTTAGATCAGTGGTGAGATTAGTGGTAAGATCATTGGTTAGATCAGTGGTGAGATCATTGGTTAGATCAGTGGTGAGATCATTGGTTAGATCAGTGGTTAGATCAGTGGTGAGATTAGTGGTGAGATCATTAGTTAGATCAGTGGTGAGATATGTGGTGAGATTAGTGGTTAGATCAATGGTTAGATCAGTGTTTAGATCAGTGGTGAGATCAGTGGTGAGATCAGTGGTTAGATCAGTGGTGAGATCATTGGTTAGATCAGTGGTGAGATATGTTGTGAGATCATTGGTTAGATCATTGGTTGGATCAGTGGTGAGATATGTGCTGAGATCAGTGGTGAGATCAGTGGTGAGATCAGTGGTTAGATCAGTGGTTAGATCATTGGTTAGATCAGTGGTGAGATATGTGGTGAGATCAGTGGTGAGATCAGTGGTGAGATCAGTGGTGAGATCAGTGGTTAGATCAGTGGTGAGATCATTGGTTAGATCAGTGGTTAGATCAGTGGTGAGATTAGTGGTGAGATCATTAGTTAGATCAGTGGTGAGATATGTGGTGAGATTAGTGGTTAGATCAATGGTTAGATCAGTGTTTAGATCAGTGGTGAGATCAGTGGTGAGATCAGTGGTTAGATCAGTGGTGAGATCATTGGTTAGATCAGTGGTGAGATATGTGGTGAGATCATTTGTTAGATCAGTGGTTAGATCAGTGGTGAGATATGTGGTGAGATCAGTGGTTAGATCAGTGGTGAGATCAGTGGTTAGATCAGTTTTTAGATCAGTGGTTAGATCATTGGTTAGATCAGTGGTGAGATCAGTGGTTAGATCAGTGGTTAGATCAGTGGTGAGATTAGTGGTAAGATCATTGGTTAGATCAGTGGTTAGATCATTGGTTAGATCAGTGGTGAGATCATTGGTTAGATCAGTGGTTAGATCAGTGGTGAGATCAGTGGTTAGATCAGTGATGAGATTAGTGGTAAGATCATTGGTTAGATCAGTGGTGAGATCATTGGTTAGATCAGTGGTTAGATCAGTGGTGAGATCAGTGGTTAGATCAGTGGTGAGATTAGTGGTAAGATCATTGGTTAGATCAGTGGTGAGATCATTGGTTAGATCAGTGGTTAGATCAGTGGCGAGATCAGTGGTTAGATCAGTGGTGAGATTAGTGGTAAGATCATTGGTTAGATCAGTGGTGAGATCATTGGTTAGATCATTGGTTAGATCAGTGGTGAGATCAGTGGTTAGATCAGTGGTGAGATTAGTGGTAAGATCATTGGTTAGATCAGTGGTGAGATCATTGGTTAGATCAGTGGTGAGATCAGTGGTTAGATCAGTGGTTAGATCAGTGGTGAGATCAGTGGTTAGATCAGAGGTGATGTCAGTGGTTAGATCAGCGGTTTCCACCCACTGTGTTGTGGCATACTAGTGTGCTGCGAAATGATTACTGGTGTCCGCGAAGAGATAATAGCTAGAAACCATTTAATTTCATTTCGTTTAATGAAACTATTTAATTTCTTAATCATGATGACACCGCTCAATTTCAACTCTAAGTAAAAAAGCCATCAAAATCTTACTGCAATTCTTAACTTCATACCTATGTGAACTGGGAATGCCTTACCTAAACAACATAAAGAATAAAAACGTAAAAGACTTTAAAATATTGAAAAAGAGTTAAGAGTGTCTATTTCACATTCGCCCACGTATCGCAGCAATAATTAAAAAACACCAGGCACAACTGTCCCTCTGACATTCGCCATTGTTATTTTGTATCAGATATTGAATGTAGGATATGTTGATTTATGTGAATAAAAATTCTCCTTATATAATCTTTGTTTTTTTTTATTTTATTTTATTGCAAAAAAGCTTTATGAGTAGAAAATACTAATTTTTATGATACGTGTAGTGAAAATTTAAATAAACTCAGTAGTGTGCCGTCATGTAAAAAAGGTTGGGAACCAATGGGTTAGATGATTGGTTGGGAAGAAAGTCAGAATGGAGGAAATTATTTGGTAGAGTTATCTGCTCCTATCCGCATCTGAATGAATATTATTCCGGAGATTAACATCTACACTGATGATACGACTCTCTATTCTGGTGTTGCTCCTCACCCATCTACCTCAGATCAGTTGAAATATGCATCTCATCTAGAAATTGACTTGGGTTCACTTGTAGATTGTAATACAAGTGACTTGTTTCGTTTAATCCTGTTAAGACTCAGCTTTTGTCTTTCAATTGTAGGTGTGTCCCTTTTGTTCCTGAGATTCTTATGGCAGCTTCAGTTCCCTTTGGCTCTGCTCTCGATGAGAAATCGATTCTAAAACTTCTTGGTCTTTCTTTCTCATCAAGTCTCTCTTGGATTTCATATATTTAATCCATTGCTCATTCTGCTTCTCATAAAATCAGTTGTATTGCTCTAACCACTTTCTTACATCTGAGGATATTCTTTAAAAATCTACTATTGGACCATGTGTGGAGTACCGTTGTCATATTTGGGATGGTGAATCTCTGCCCCGTTTGAGAATTCGTAATAAATTGCAGAAACATATCTGAAAATTGATTCGCCTCACCCTTTCTTCTCTACACCCTCTCTCACGTGATCTAACTAGTCTCAGCCTTTTCTATAAATACTATTATAATATGTATTCCTCATAATTGTTTGACCTATTCCCTGCTTCTTTTGTTCCAGCTTGTTTAAGTCGTTGGTCTAGTGGTCTCCAGCAATTCGCTGTTTTCATACTTTATTGTAATACAGCTTCCTATTTCATAAGCTTTTTCTAAGAACCACAGCCTTGTGGAACTCTCCTCCCGCTGACTGTTTTCTCCTACCTATAAATTTAATCTTTTCACGCCTGAGGTCATTAGACATCTATCTTTGCGATAATCGTCTTTCATTCTTGTTAGCTCCTTACATTAAGTGGCTTCACGCCTTGTATGGAGCAATTTTCATAAAAAATATTGAATATTGAAAAAGAAAAGGGCCATCATCTTTCGCTGATAAATATCAACTTTTATTCAAGGGAAAAAGAATTATTTTTTATTGGAATTCTTTGAAATGAGTAATTTGTAAATTTATTTATTTATTTATTTATTTGTAGACTGTTATCCTCATCTTCATAGTTGTTATTTCATAACGTTTCGGCCAACTATTCCCCTGGCCTTCTTCAGGTGGCTAACCGCGTCGGGATAGAAATGCCAAGTCTCTTAACTCTTAATTACTGAGGATACAGTTAAGAGACTCAACATTCCTATCCTTGGAATTAACCACCTGAAGAAGGCCAGAGGAATAGTTGTCCGAAACGTTGTGAATCAACAACAACTATGAAGATGAAGATAACAGTCGGCAAATAAATAAAGAAATACAGAAAAAGAATTGGTTAGTAGGCTGTTTTTTGTCGATAAACGAATTCTGTATCCTGGAGTTCCACTTTAGCAGGCCGCTTGTAGCGAAAAGACGAGGGATAACACATTCTATCATGAGGCAATAAGTGTTGGAATTGGTTTAAGTCATATTTTCATGCAGTTATAAGCCACTTTTTTTGTTTTTTAGTTTTCTTATAATTTTGGTTTACCTAGGGATGGGGTATTCTACTGGATGCCAAACATTCACTCGTTATCTCATACATTCGAAAATAAGAGATTTTTTAAAGCTTTTGTGTTTGTGTCTCTCATGCACTTGGTGAACCAAGTACTATAAAGTGATATATGTGTATGCGTATATAAAGTAATGTATGTGTATGTGTGTATAAAGTAATGTATGTGTATGTATGCTCATGCACTTGGTGAACCCAATAATATAAAGTAATGTATGTGTATATAAAGTAATTAATTTTGGTTTTTGCATTTTCTTTCCTTGAAGATTGTAATATTGGGTATGGGGCAGCCAAACAAGCTGCGAACATTCCCCTGCTTTTTATTGAAACCAACCGAGAGCTCTTTTTAGTATCCTCGTTGTTCCCTTAAGTGCAATTGTCTGGATTTCTCTTGTACTTGGTTCACCAGGTATATTAGTTCGGTAGGACTTCAGGTTCTTCTTCATAAGCCCTGTAGCACCTATAATAACTGGTATGATTGATATCTCTCTAAGATTCCAATTCTTTTCATATCATACATGAGACCTTGACATTTGGTCCGTTTCTCCCTTTCAGCTCTGTGCAGACCTCCATTATTAGGAACACTCACTTCAACTAAGATTGCCACTCTCTGATTTATTCTATAATATGTCAGGTTTCATAGCAGCATTTTCAAGGTAGGTGACTGTAGGGATTGTGTATGTGTGCTCATGCGCTTGGTGAGCCAAATGCATGAGCACACATACACAAATTGGTGTGGTATTAGCCCTGGTCGGGCTATGCTAGCTTCCTCCCAAGGATGAAGTTCACAGGGAATATAAAATTCACCAGCGGTCCCCATGTATATGTTGGTCATGGGAAAATGATATACAATGCCTCCTAAATGGTCACCCATCTGGTACCGGCCAAGTTCCACATTGCTTAAGTTTGGTGAGCTAATGAGAACTGGTGTGTCGATGTGATTATACTGTATATTATTGGCGGACATGGGCATTGGGCAATGCCTAACCACAACTCAACCTAGCACAAAACTAGTGCACATATCTATGAACAAAACAAGACCCTTATGTTACTGCTGTAAGCTGTACTTTGCCCGGATGTATTTGTAATTGATTTTTAACCTCAATCGTTACTCCTTCCCCATCCGCCGATACCCATCTTTTTTTCTTTTTTTTTTTTTTTTTTAATTTACTGTAAAGATTATTCAATGAATGTCTTTTTTTTTAATCAGCTGTGCATGTGCCAACACGTAAAACGTTACAGCGATGACGACGATGACGACGACGACGACGACGACGACGATGATGATGATGACGACGACGACAACAACGACGACGATGGCGATTACAAACTCACTTTTTTCTGATTCAAACAGTCAAACCCGAGCTGGGTGGCTCAACGGGTCACATTGTTTCCTATTTTTTGTGACTAGAATTATAATTTGTCGGAGATTGATGATCGCATTTTATTTTAATCAAAACATTTATTGCATTTGACACTGGGAGATGTTTTTATGGATATCATTTCGCATGTTTCTGCATTGTGTGTTTCGCAACTATTTTTAAAATTTTATTATTCATCTAAATTAATTT
This sequence comes from Euprymna scolopes, assembly GCF_053919585.1. Taxonomy (NCBI): domain Eukaryota; kingdom Metazoa; phylum Mollusca; class Cephalopoda; order Sepiida; family Sepiolidae; genus Euprymna; species Euprymna scolopes. The sequence goes on from NC_136493.1 coordinate 9,285,986, forward strand.
TAAAAAAATAATGCAACCAATGAATCCCAGGCAACGTCGGGTTAACTACTCATTTAGTTATTTATACAATTTTTTTTAACAGAGAGAGAAATAAAAAAACTTTTTGTCGTATTTCTTAGATACAATTTTTTCTCGTATTTCTTAGGTTGAATTTTTTTGTTTTACGTATTTCTTCGGGGCAAGATCAAAGTGTAGTATCTGTTCTTCAGATGCTGCACTTCTATTTCTTGTTCTATTTCGGTGGAGGAGAAATCCTTCACGACTGAGACAATTTTTTATTTTTGTACCTTTTCTCCACGTTAAAAAACGACCCTGGTGTCTAACTCTGTCCCGTGGGGAGGCATAGTAAATAGGTACGTATTTCTTAGGTTGAATTTTTTTTTTTTCGTATTTCTTAGGTTGAATTTTTTTTTTTCGTATTTTTTAGGTTGAATGCTTATGCGAACAATCTTTTATAGTGAGAATATTTGTCTCACCTTCAACAAGAAAATTACTTTATAGTAATTCGTACTTATTATTAGCAATGCAACCTCTGCGTCTGCGATGATGACGTGTCATGTGACCCAGACCCACTTCTAGGAAAAAAGGTTGCGCATGTTTGCTTAAAATCATGTTGTCATGGTATTTCGAGTGTGTTTTTATGATTCATAAAACTTTATCTCACAAACATTCAGATTTTAACCTCATAGAACTATGGTTAAGAACGACAGAAAAACAACGCTTAAATGCAGACGCAAAAAAAAAATTAAATATCAATGGCAACTGTAAGCAAAACATGATATAAAATATCTAGATTTTATTAACTTTTTTGAAATGATGGGGCGATTCCAATATTTTTGTTTCGATTCCAATATAATTACTGATTCTGTTCTAAATTTCCAATTCCAATACAAATATCGATTCCGATTCCTTTAAAATCTCTAAATAAGCTACTAGCAGGGAGATCAGACGCTGCTCGAGATTGGATGTGGATCAACGAATGTTCCACACTTCAGATACTTTCATTTTCATCGAAATCGACGAAACCGACCATTCGTCAATCATATTGATTCATGGCCTGCTTTAGTAGGAGATCCACTGTAATTCACTGTGAGGAAGCTTCACAGTGACTTAATTCAGAAAACATTGCACTGTAGAGAACCTACTGTTGGTTTTATAAAATTATTTTTATATAATAGCTTCAATTAATGTTGAAAATTCAAAAATCAAGTATCTTGGTTTATTTGTGTTCTAAACAGAAACTTTCATTTCAAACATGCTCTTGTCTTATCAAAAAACCTACTCTTGATTTTATACGCTGGGCCCTTCTACTTGTGCGGTAATAAAACTTCTCAAATGCACTTGTGATGTTAGGCTGTATAACTTTAGTCAAGATCGGACTGTTCCTTGTTTCATCGAATTTTTTCAATTATCGATTTTCGATACTTATCGAAAGCATTACGATACAAAATCTATCTAAGAACATTCTCAGACACGTAAAGTACATTTGAGTGAAATTTAAAAAAAAGACATCTCCAGAGAAGATCCTAACTTACCCTATACGTGCTTCCGGGTTGCACTAGCTCACAGTACTGCATTTATATTTACTCTCTATCACCCCCACAACAGCGGAGTTACTATCTTTAAAAGCATATCTGAGGAAATTGACCAAGTCCTATCTGCTTATCCTTCAGCTAACATTCACGTATGTGGAGACTTCAATGTTCACAATGTGGAATGGTTGACCCACTCAAACAAGACTGATGATGAGGGGAGGTTCTGTTATGATTTCTCCATTGCTTATGACCTCAGTCAGATTGTTCTTGAACCCACCCGTGTGCCCGACAATTACGGCCAGTATGCGAGTTTACTAGACCTTTTTCTCACAACTTACCCTGAACTATGTTCAGGTTCTGTTCTGTCTCCTCTTGGATCTTCCGACCACTCTGTTGTATCAATTAAGATAAAAATGAAATGTAGTAAGTCTCCAGATGTACCTCTCCATCGTACAGTATATCAATACACTATGGCTGACTGGGATAGCTTTCGTACATTTATATCGGATCTACCTCTGCATTCCATGTTTAAAAAGGATATGTCCTCTATAGTATCAGACTTGACGGAATGGTTAATTGTAGGTATAGACCATTTCATAACCTCGAAAAAATTCCAGCAAAAACCTAACAGCCAGCCATGGTTCTCTCCAGAATGTGCTGCTGCCATTGCACACAGAAATCACTTTTTCCACTGCTTCCAACGTAATAGATATATGGAAACTAAAGCCGCTTTCAGGACTGCCAGCAACCATTGTAAGAAAGTAATAAAGAACGCAAGAGAGTTGTATGCTCAATCCGTCAAGTCCAAAGTAGCTGAGCAGCGGCTTGGTTCCCACCAGTTTTGGCGAATAGCAAACAGAATCCTGAACAGAAGCGTATGCTCTATCCCAACTATTATTAATGGACCTGAGTTAATCTCGTCAGCATCAGACAAAGCCAAACTCTTTGCCAAGAACTTTGCAGCTAATTCTACCCTTTGCGACCAAGGACGCCAGCCCCCAATATTCCCTCCTTTATCAGAAAACAAACTATGTGATATACATATATCTGTATGTGATGTTGCAAAGCTAATAAAAAACCTTGATTCCAGTAAAGCAACCGGCCCTGACGGTATTCCAATTATAGTACTCAAAAAACTTCAACCAAAACTAGCGCCCATACTTACAAAACTGTTTAAACGTTGTCTTAAGGAGAATTGCTTCCCATAACCCTGGAAAATCTCATCAGTATGCCCCATATTTAAGAATTCAGGTAATCGTTCATCCCCTTCTCAGTATAGGCCAATAAGTCTCCTGTGTTCATGAGTAAGTTGCTGGAATCTGTGTTAAATAGAGAAGTAATCAACCATCTCAGCAAAAATAACCTTAGTGACACACAATATGGTTTCCATTCTGCTAGATCTACAGCAGATGTACTTACAGTTATATCTCATAGGATTAGCGAATCTCTCGATAGAGGCAACCTTTCTAGGGCAATAGCTCTTGACATATCAAAGGCCTTTGATAGGGTATGGCATAAAGGTTTACTTCATAAGATCTCTAGCTATGGTATAGCTGGAAATGTCTTCTCAATTATTAAATCATTTCTTTCTGACAGGTTCATAAGAGTAGTAGTTGATGGGCAAAAATCAGAAGCTTACAGTATTAATGCTGGAGTCCCTCAGGGGTCCATCCTGGGCCCAACTCTTTTCATGATCTACATTAATGATCTTCCAAATCACATCCTTACATAATTTGTAGACATTTATTCTGATGACACTACCATCTATGGTAGCACATCTAAGACAATAAACGACCAAGTTCTCTCCAATTCTCTCTCCTCAGATCTTGAGCATGTGGTACAATGGGGAAAGGAGTGGCTGGTTACTTTTAATGCATCTAAAACCAAGCTTCTATCTTTACATCATCAACGCTCTGATCCCCATCTGGCATCAATTGAAATGAATGGCTCTCGTCTTGAGGAGGCCTCCAGTTTTGACAAGCTTCTGGGCTTGACCTTTAACCCTGATCTTAAATGGAACAGGTACATCAAATCTGTTGCCAAGGCCGCTGGAAAAATGGTTGGATCCTTCTATCGATCCAGTAGATATCTCACTGCTGATGCAATTCTCTATCTATATAAGAGCTAGGTACGTCCAAGGATGGAATACTGTTGCCACATATGGGCAGGAGCTGCTAGAAAGGACTTGTCCTGCCTTGACAGAGTTCAAAATAGACTTCGTAGCCTCGTAGGAGATATCCTTTTCTCTTCCCTGCAACCTCTTTCTCACAGAAGAGATGTTGCAAGTTTGTCTTTGCTTTATCGTTATTTTCATGGAAAGTGTTCGACTGAGCTTCAGTCTATGGTACCCCCTCGCCAAACTTTGACAAGAAACACTCATCTAGCTGAAAACACTATCAATAATTCCCCCCACTCGTTATCTGTGCCTAAACTTAAACGTAGATTCTATGAACAAAGCTTCTTTCTTAGAACTGCACGCCTGTGGAATTGTCTTCTGTTTTCCTGCTTTCCAGCTGACTACAATATGGTTGTCTTCAAGTCTAACGTAAACAAGTCCTTGATGAGCCATTCCACTTGTTAACAAATTTACCGAACTTCCATTACTAACGATTACTATGTTGTCCAATTTCTACTGTACGCTCTTTAACCCTTATCCTCGAGTGGCCTCTTGGCCTTGATAAGTGGTGATGCCTATGTAAAACAAAAAAAAAGAAAAAAAAAGCCCAAACGTTTTAGTGTCCATAGAGAAGGAACTCACACAGACACACACACAAATGTCTTTTATATATAAGTAGAGATATAATTGCTGATTTTTATTTTGATTCTATTTTCGAATTTCCATAAAATCTCATATACGTGTTTATAATTTCGTAAACCTAAAGATACACTTGTGAAGGTTGATTTATAGATTTTAGTTTTACTTGTAGTTGAAAAGCAATAAATATTTATTGTTTTATCATTATCGCCAGTAATAGAGAATTAAGTTTTGAACAAAAACAGACAAACAAAAAAAAACATACTTCAAAGAATTGTTTTTGGAATCTGGAAATAGGTTACAATTTTTCCGATTCCGATACCCACAAAAGTTCCGATTTTTATGATTGCTGACATGGTCGCTCATGCCCATGAGATTTTAAAAGAATCGGAATCGATATTCGTATCGAAATTGGAAAATTAGAGCAGAATCAGTAATTGTATTGAAATCGGGGAAAAATATTGAAATCGACCCATCATGATGGTTATATATCTATAAAAGTGAGAATGTGTGTGTGTGTGTGTGTGTGTGGGTGGGTGTGGGTGAGGACACTTCTCAACCTTTCTATTAAACGAATTTTTTATCTACAAACTTAAAGTTTGGTATATAGAGTATTCAGACTTGTGGAAAACATTTTAATCAGTTTTCATCCAGAAAAAAGGCTGCCAAGGAGTAAAAATTGAAAAAAATTGGTACTTGACGGTCATTGGATTTGCCAACTGTTTCATGACTGCGCATACGCAAAAGGTTTGAGAACACTTTTTGTAAATTGTCTCAAGCTGGTCTAATGGTTGTCGTGCTGGACTCACTATGTTTATATTTTGTTTCGATGCCAAATACTTGCATGCGCATGTCACAGTTTCTTTCTGTTGGTTTTAACTCCATTTTTTAAAAGGAATTTTACGTTAAAGTTAATACATACGGCATTTCTGTTTATAATAAATAAAAAATCTGCATTAACTAAAAACACCGGGCGGCCTGCTAGTATATTTATAAAAGTGAGAATGCATGTGTGTGAGGGGGGGGGACACACACTTCCCAACCTATACACTCAACCAATTTTTGATCTACAGATTTGAAATTTGGTATATAGGGTATTCAAAAATGTGAACAACTTTTTAATCTGTTATCATCCGGAAAAAGGGGCTGCTAAGGGGTAAAAAATTGAAAAATTGATACGTGCGGGGGGGGGGTCGTCGGATTTTTATCTATTTGTCAACTGTTTCACGAATGCGCACATGTGACTCGTTCAGGTGACAGATTACTTATGTTAAGAATGAGTAGGTTTTAAAGCACTTTTTAAAGATAGTGTCAAGCAGGACTAATGGTTATGGTACTTGACTGACTTTCTTCAGGTTTTGGTTTTGATATCAGCTCGAGTATTTTTTTACTAACAAGAAGTGGGCTGTTCAGAAAAAACATAATACTCGCGTACACATGTCTCTGTTTCTGTATTTATTAAAATATAATATTTATGTGTATTTTACTATCGGACAACACCGGGCGGCCTGCTAGTTATATCTATAAAATAACGTTCTATAAAAATGGTGCAATATCAAAAATAAATAAATAAATCTCTGTCGTAATATGTGTATATAAAATTGTAGTTTGATCACAGACCTCATAATGTTATACATTCTGGACCATCTGTAAAAAATTAAACATCCAAGTCCTGGGAACATCAACCTGAAAGAACAGTTGGAAATGACTTCTATACCATACATTACGACCATGTAATCCCTACAGCCACCTACCTTAAAAATGCTGCTGTGAAACCTGGAATAAATCAGAGAGAGTTGCAACTTTGGTTGAAGTGAGTGTTCCTAATAATGGAGATTTGAACAGAGCTGAAATGGGAGAAACAGACCAAATATCAATGTCTCCTGTATGATATGAAAAGAAACTGGAATCTTAGGGAGATATCAATCATACCAGTTATTATAGGTGCCACAGGGCTTATGAAGAAGAACCTGAAGTCCTACCTAACTAATATTCCTGGTGAACAAAGCACAAGAGATCCAGACAATTGCACTTAAGGGAACAGCGAGAATACTAAAAAGAGCTCTCGGTTAGTTTCAATAAAATAAATATTCATACCGGATATCCATGAAAAGGAAATACGTTTTGCTTTATTTTATTCACTAACAAGTCGCACGGCGTTGCCCAATCATAAAATATACATAAATATTATATTTTAATTCATACAGAAACTGAGACATGTGCATACAAGGATTATGTTTTTTTTCTAAACTGTTCACTTCTTGAAAGTAAAAAAAAAAAATACTTGAGCTGAGATCAAAATTAAAAACCAAATATAATTAGTCAATTACAATAACCATTAGATCGGATTGATACAATCTTTGAAAAGTGTTTTCAAACCTACTTACTCTTGACATAAAGAAGCTATCATGTTTCACGATCGCACATTCGCATTCGTGAAACAGTTAACAAACAGATTAAAATCCGATGACTCCCAAGTACCAATTTTTCAATTTTTACCCCATTAGCAACCCCTTTTCCCGATGAAAACCGATTAAAAAGTTTCCAACGTGTCTAAATACCCTATATACCAAATTTCAAGTCTGTAGATCAAAGATTAGTTGAGTATATAGGTTGAGAAGTGTCCTCACACACATTCACTTTTATACATATACTAGACTACCTGTAACCCGTTGAGTCAGTATATGTTATAGCTAGCTAATAGCGAGTATAAAGAATTAATGTATAAACACGCAAAAAAAATGAATGCACGCGCGTGTGAAAACAAACATGGCGAAAACAATATAGAATTGGTAGAATACTTAACATAATTAAATCCTTCTTAGATAAGAGAAAAATCCAGGTTGTCCTCGACGGTCGTACATCTAAACAATATGATATAAATGCGGGGGTGCCCCAGGGTTCTATCCTTGGACCTCTACTGTTCCTGATATTCATAAATGACCTCCCCGACAACATTGCCTCTGAGATGGGTATATATGCTGATGACACTACACTCTATGGCAGGCACAACATGAAGACGAATGAACACATTTCTAAAGAAATGGCAGAAACACTAGAGAAAGACCTCCAATCTGTAGTGGAATGGGGACAAAAGTGGTTGGTCGCGTTCAATGCTGCCAAGACTAAACTAGTTTCATTCAATAATTACAAGAAACCCTCTCTACCACCCATAGCAATGGCCAACGACTCTTTATCTGAGAGTCCATCTTTCAAACTCCTTGGCCTAACGTTCACAGAAAACATGAGTTGGAACAATTACATTGAAGGCATTGCCAGTGCCGCTGCAAGAAAGGTGGGCTCTCTCTACCGTGCTAGAAAACTACTAACACCCGAAAGTATCCTGTACCTCTATAAGGCCACCATTCGCCCATGTATGGAGTATTGCTGCCACATCTGGGCTGGTGCATCTGCTACTGGTCTCTCGCTCCTTGACAAGGTTCAAAAGAGAGTCGCAAACCTGATAGGCTCTGAACTGGCATCTAAGCTTCAGCCTCTGTCCCATCGACGAAATGTTGCATCCCTCTGCCTTTTCTACAAGTATTTTAGTGGTGAATGCTCTGACGAACTGCAATCACTTGTGCCCCCACGACGTGAGCACCCTCGACAAACCCGACAGGCTGCTAAATCCCACCCCCACACTGTAGAGATCCCTAGATGTAAAAGAACTTTTTACTCCAATAGTTTCTTCCCCAGAACCGCTAGACTCTGGAATTCCATTCCAGGTCCCTGCTTCCCCAACAGTACTGACGTGCAGAAGTTCAAGTGTAACGTGAACCGACACCTTGCTGCCCAAATCCCTACATAGTACCCCAGTAGTTGTTGCCCCTGATAGTAGCCCCCTACACCAAAGTGGCAATGTGCCTTGTTTGGGGTGAAAATGTAATAAAAAAAATAAAAAAATAAAAAAATAAAGGTCGTAATATGATTGCCCTTAGAGTAAAGGAAAAATCATTTATATAAGAGCGGTGTAATCCGTTTAAAAAACTGAAAAAGAAAAGACGAAAAGAAAAAATACAAAGAGAGAGTGTGCATTGTACATGACCACCCTATTTGTGTGTGTGTGTGTGTGTGTGTGTGTGTGTGTGTGTGTGTGTGTGTGTGTTAATAGCCATAAAATTTCGCGAAATAATAATAATTCATTAAATAATATGTAACGGCGAGACCTTTTCAAAGCAAATCTTTTTAAAAAAAAGTCCCTCCACACTCGTTTTGAAGTGTTTCTACGTATTTTTAATATGTTTGGAACTTATGACCCCTATCTCGTGCCTTCTTTTTGCCCCTATTCCCCGCCACCAAACTTTAAAAAAATGCTAACATTTACACGTCTCGTTTACCGTTACGTAGCCAAGAAGTAAGTGCTCATTTTATGTTAAACTTATGTAGGAAAGTGAACCCCACTCTAAAATATTAAATTTTTTATTAATTTTTAAAATTTCTTCTTATATATTATCCTCTTATATTATTTTTAGATGACTTAAAACGTGTTAGCCAAAAAAATACATTCTGATTCTTTTTTGGCAGATAAACTACGCTGGGTTAGGTCGTAGAAAATGCCAAATATTAAAAAATATATATGTAAATTGATAAAGTAGTTTTTTTTACATTAGAAAACATATATATATATATGTGTGTGCGTGTATATATATATATATATATATATATATTTTTTTTTTTTTTTGAAAACGGTTCCAACTTACAATGAATATACAATCGAAATAATCATTTAAAAAATTTTTGACGCTAAAACTGTACATAGTTTTATGATTAGTTTTTCCGGTATAATCAAAAGCATTAGCAAACAATATTTTTTTAAAATTCTGTTTATATTGCTTAAAATTAAAAATAAAAACGTTTATATTGTATAAAATTATAAAAACTTCTATTTATATTTTTAAAATTAAAAATGAAAAGATCCAGTCATGGCTGACGGAACAAAAGCACGCTACCCCCGTGAAGTAAATAAAGGGTTCCGCTCGAAATTTCGTCCAAATTCCCGAGTTCGATAGAAACATTCCCGAGTTCGACAAGATACACATGAAGAAGGTGGAGGTTATATCGACCGAAACTTTGTGAAAATCATACTCAAGATGAAAACAGTAGTCCGATGAAAAAAGTGTTGCGGACCAGGATATAAAATACCCTAACTCGCCACAAGAAAAAATAATGAAACGAATTGAATGAATAAAACACAGAACTCAAATGCTGGAATAAAATAAACATGTTGTTTATTTTCTGTTGAGAAATGATGGTCTTCCGTGTACACGTGTTCATTCAGCCGTTGACGACTACGCGCGTGGAAGGAATAGAGAAATGCGAAGTGGCAAGCCGGCTGTAGAAAGAAAGGGTTGAACTCAGTTGAAAGTCGCGCACATGTCTGCGTCGATGGGCCAAAGCACGGGAAGATAGAGAGAGTAAGTCAATCCAGTTCATGGAGAGGGAAAGCGTATTAAGTATGCTTGCGCTTGCCCCACATTACAGTAGCAGGGAAAGTGAAGTTAGAACATGCGGTCAGTTCGTTGACTAAGCAGGTCGAATGCTGGTCGAGACGCAAAAAGGGGAAGTTGACAGGTTTTGTTGACTTTTATACTGGGGTCAGTGTTCTGACTGCCCATGTCTGGCTTTCACTTTAAAGGAAGTGACGTTTCGCATGTGTGTGTACTCGTGCGCGTATGTGTGCGTATATGTGTGTACGTTAGCGTGTGTGTGTGTGTGTGCGCGTGAATGTGAGTGTATATGAGGCTGTGTATATGCGTGCGTATGTGTATATGTGTGGGAAAACATGTTTGAACAAAGGTTTATATTGTTTAAAATTATAAAAAGTTCTATTTATATTTTTTAAAATTTGCAAAACGTTCTGTATATATTGTTTAAAATAAATAAAAAGTGTTTAGTATTTTTTTAAAAGTTATGTCCATATTGTTTATTTTTGAAAAAAAATCTGCTTATTTAAACTGTTAGCTTTTGAAATATCGATAATATTGTTTGCATATTGTTTGCATAATAACATAACGGTGATTAAGGGAATTAGGTTCCTTTCATATATATAGATCGAGTGTATTTTGCCACTTAATTTTTTAATCTTGCGCGATGATTTTTTTTTATTTATAACGCAAACCAATTTTTAAAAAAATATTTATAAAAAAGTTAGATGTTATTACGTGTTGACAGTTAAGTATTTTCTTTTTATTAACACAGTTTCAACTACTGGGCAAGCTGATTTAAGTAATTTGAATTCTTTAAACTGTCAATTACAGAATATACAAAATACATTAAATTTTATACGTTTTTTTTGTTTGAAAACGATTTTAACTTGCAATGAAAAATACAAATGAAATTCGTAAAATGCTGATGTAAAAAAAAGCAAAAGTGATTCACAGTTTTCTTTTAATTTTCATATTTTAAACGTGAAAAAATTGTCGATTAAAAAAGTTTTGTGGCTTTGTTTTTATTTCTTTATGCAGGCGCACCGTAAAGCGGAACTCGATATGTATGGTTTCAACGCCCAAGCAAGACAATTTGAGTTTTATAATATAATAGAAGATAGATTACCTGAAAATTATTGTTTTCGATTTCAATGATTTTTTTGCATTTTAATATAATGCACAATTCTATTTATGAACATTTTAAAATAATAGATAAACGATGGGAATTTTTTTAATTAAAACAAGCTTTCCAATGCTTTATTATCAATTTTCTTCTGAGATGGCCTTTTTTTTGGCTTTCAACAAGTTATAAATGTTGAATAATGAGAGGCGAGGCGGGCAAAATAAAAATGAAAATTCAAGTAATAAAACTCCCGCGCAACGCCAAACTACTCGAGAGAGCAAATAAATAACAAAAGACAGTCTGATTTTTGACCGGTGACGTAAAAATGAAAACAGAAACGCTAGACAAAAAAAAAATAAATAAATAAAACAATACGAACAATGGAAAATAGAAGTATGAATTGAACAGAGGACTCAATCACGACCCGAAAGCGAGAGCTTCGACCGCATTCTGCCTAACGCCACCGCATCTCTCTCTCCCACTCCACACCAGCCGGCAATTTGTCAAATAAAATGCGATGGCTTTTATAGCCAAAAGAATTTGTCATTTATATGATAAATACAACATTACTTCGGGATGCGATCTACTTAAGTTCTAAGTAGATCATAGATACGATATATTGTACAGAAAAAAGAAGACAGGTTTTGTTTTGCAATAGACAGAGGTACTAAAATGTTGTAAAAACCAACAGCAAAAAATAAATATATAACAAATAATTGTCATCAAAAGCAAGATAAATTACTCTTCTACCTAGCTGAATAAGTTGTTAGTGTTTTTACTTACTCTAAAGCGTTTATTCGATTTGAAAAACAAGTAGTGTTTAGCGCTACGTTTTAAAACAAGTAAAAACACTAAAATTTATTCAAATAGGTAGAAAAGTAATTTATCTTGCCTTTAATGAAATTTATTTATTATGTATCTGATTTTTACCACTTTTCGTACGTCTGTCTATTAAAAAAACATAAAGCCCAAAAGACGTATAATTGATTTAGGAATAAAACAAGGGTACTGATATATTTGAGTAGTCCCAACATTCGGACCTCGGAAAATTTAGGTCATATGACATATTTTGGAACGTGTAAGCTAAAAAAAGTGCTCTCCTCTGAAATTACCGAGCGCTATTTTATCAATAGATTTTTTGTAATAAATTTATAATTTATGAAAATTAGAATTTAATTGTTTGTTGTTCTTTTTAAAATGTGCCCCCCTTTTTTTGACATGTTGTTCTGATTTATTAATTCAGTTCACTAATTTTTTAATATTTTGTTTGGTATGCAGAATGCGGGGCGTGCTATTTTTTTTTTTTTTTTAGATAGGTTTTTAAGTTAAATTCAATTTTACGGTATCGTTTTATTTCTTAAATTGTTAGGTGAAAGTGCAGAATAGTAAACAATGCCTCCACCCGCCTCATGTTAAAAATAGATTTCTAAATAATAACGCAATTATTTTAGCACTGTCCGCACACTGCACAAGTGCCTTTTGTTTTGTTTGTCTAATACAATTCGTATCTAATTTCTTTTCTGTTCTTTTAAAATCTATTAATAAAATAGCCCCAGTAATTTCAGCTTAGAGTCGGCGGGGGAAGTCCGTATTAAATATTGTTCTATTTTTAAGTTTAAATATCGAATGCTTCTGTGGGCACTTCTACATTACACGGACGGTGCCATTTTTTGGGTGCGTTTCAATAAACTGTCGCCAGGTGGCGCATCTCTCCATATTAAACATTTTTTAAAATTATTATTACATTTTCACCCCAAACAAGGCACATTGCCACCTTGGTGTAGGGGGCTACTATCAGGGGCAGCAACTACTGGGGTACTATGTAGGGATTTGGGCAGCAAGATGTCGGTTCACGTTGAACTTCTGCATGTCAGTACAGTTAGGGAACAGGGACCTGGAATGGAATTCCAGAGTCTAGCGGTTCTGGGGAAGAAACTACTGGAGTAGAAAGATCTTCTACATCTAGGGATCTCTACTGTGAAGGGATGTAATTTAGCTGCCTGTCGGGTTTGTCGGGGATATTTACGTCGTGGGGGCACAAGTGTCTGCAGTTCGTCAGAGCATTCACCATTAAAATACTTGTAGAACAGGCAGATTGTTTATAAATATTATAGTATATTGTTGATCCTTGCTACAAAAAGATTGAAACTATATTTTGTTACAGTGACAAATTTTACTTTAATTTAAAAAATGTTTCGAAAAAAAAAATCCAATGTTGTTTTAATTCGAAAAATGTTTGCAAAGTTTTAATAACTGAATAGTGCTCTTTGCGCCATTTAAACTCTGAATGGGAAATTGGTGTACTTGCATAGCTATGGGCCAGATCGTTTAATCTTGCTTTTAAATCCCTTACTTTAATTTCAGAGACTGGTGAAAGTTTTTTTCTGCTTGGGCATTGAGGATTTCAAATTCAGAAAATACCTCTTCCCGTTTGACACCAGGTAATGCTATACAGAAGTCTAAACCATGATCAAATATTAATAATTCAGAGGCAGAAAGATCATGGGAAGATAGATTCAAGACATTCTTCTCAATATTGGAATTGGCAGTACATCCAAACTTCTTGTGTATTAAATGCTGCAATTTTCCACTTAATTTAAGAAATCAATTTTTATGACCACGTTCTTGTAAAATTGCGAACCGAATTTTATCAAAGCATGATAAAATGTTCACTGCTTATTCCATAATTGCACATATTTCTCGTTATATCTTTCTAAATTCGACGTTAATTTATCCGTATTATTATGAATAAAAGCATTTTCACTTTTTGTCCTGGTTGTAACCTCACTTTTTTTTATTTTAAATAAAATAAACGGAGGACACACATTATTATTTACACAAGAATTTAGGAATGTTATATTTTCTTGTGTTGATCTTATTTTGCTTTTAATCAGTAGAATATAATTCAATTTCTTAATAAAACTAGAATTGTACCTTGTCTTGAGATATTTCATGATTCTTTGAGTGGGACAAAATTTATATAATGCAATCATGAAAGGAAGACGAAAATTCATGATTAAAACGTTAAAATAAAATTAGCGTTTAAAATAAAATCAACGTTTAAAATAAAATAAACGTTTAAAATAAAATTAACGTTTAAAATAAATTAACGTTAAAATAGAATTAACCTTTAAAATAAAATTAACGTTTAAAATAAAATTAACGTTTAAAATAAAATTAACGTTTAAAATAAAATTAACGTTTAAAATAAAATTAACGTTTAAAATAAAATTAACGTTAAAATAAAATTAATGTTTAAAATAAAATTAACGTTTAAAATAAAATTAACGTTAAAATAATATTAACGTTTAAAATAAAATTAATGTTTAAAATAAGATTAACGTTTAAAATAAAATTAACGTTAAAATAAAATTAACGTTTCAAAATAAAAATAACGTTTAAAATAAAATTAACGTTAAAATAAAATTAACGTTAAAATAAAATTAACGTTTAAAATAAGATTAACGTTTAAAATAAAATTAACGTTAAAATAAAATTAACATTTAAAATAAAATTAACGTTTGAAATAAAATTAACGTTTAAAATAAAATTAACATTTAAAATAAAATTAACGTTCAAAATAGAATTAACGTTTAAAATAAAATTAATGTTTAAAATAAAATTAACGTTCAAAATAAAATTAACGTTTAAAATAAAATTAACGTTTAAAAAAAATTAACGTTTAAAATAAATTAATGTTTAAAATAAAATTAACGTTTAAAATAAGATTAACGTTTAAAATAAAATTAACGTTAAAATAAAATTAACGTTAAAATAAAGTTAACGTTTAAATTAAAAATTAACGTTAAAATAAAATTAACGTTTAAAATAAAATTAACGTTTAAAATAAAATTAACATTTAAAATACAATTAACGTTTAAAATAAAATTAACGTTAAAATAAAATTAACGTTTAAAATAAAATTAACGTTTAAAATAAAATTAACGTTAAAATAAGATTAACGTTAAAATAAAATTAACGTTTAAAATAAAATTAACGTTTTAAATAAAATTAACATTTAAAATAAAATTAACGTTTAAAATAAATTAATGTTTAAAATAAAATTAACGTTTAAAATAAAATTAACGTTTAAAATAAAATTAACGTTTAAAATAAATTAACGTTTAAAATAAAATTAACGTTAAAATAAAATTAACGTTAAAATAAAATTAACGTTAAAATAAAATTAACGTTTAAAATAAAATTAACATTTAAAATAAAATTACCGTTTAAAATAAAATTAACGTTTAAAATAAAATTAACGTTTAAAATAAAATTAACGTTAAAATAGAATTAACGTTAAAATAAAATTAACGTTTAAAATAAAATTAACGTTTAAAATAAAATTAACGTTTAAAATAAAATTAACGTTAAAATAAAATTAACGTTAAAATAAAATTAACGTTTAAAATAAAATTAACGTTTAAAATAAAATTAACGTTAAAATAAAATTAACGTTAAAATAAAATTAACGTTAAAATAAAATTAACGTTTAAAATAAAATTAACGTTAAAATAATATTAACGTTTAAAATAAAATTAACGTTTAAAATAATATTAACGTTTAAAATAAAATTAACGTTTAAAATAAAATTAACGTTTAAAATAAGATTAACGTTAAAATAAAATTAACGTTAAAATAAAATTAACGTTTAAAATAAAATTAACGTTTAAAATAAAATTAACGTTAAAATAATATTAACGTTTAAAATAATATTAACGTTTAAAATAATATTAACGTTTAAAATAAAATTAACGTTTAAAATAAAATTAACGTTAAAATAAAATTAACGTTAAAATAAAATTAACGTTAAAATAAAATTAACGTTTAAAATAAAATTAACGTTTAAAATAAAATTAACGTTAAAATAATATTAACGTTTAAAATAATATTAACGTTTAAAATAATATTAACGTTTAAAATAAAATTAACGGGGTGAAGAGAATAAAAGGAGGAAAAAAATGAGGGAGTCAGCTGACCAGTTCCGCCCTTGCTTTATCAAAGCTGTATCGGTGGGTTTGAGAGAAAAAAAAAACTATGCCATCCTCTCGAAAAGATATTCTACCCCCTCCCCATCATAATAATAATGTAATTTACAATTTTGAATGTAGTTGCAGTGCCAACTATGTGGGCCGAACAACATTAAGATTGAATGGAAGAGTCCAACAACACGTACCTAGCAAAATCAGAAATGGGACATACCAAACTACAGACGTAATTGTCAATACATACGGGTCTTCAATTACTGACCACCTTATAAAAACCCCGTCTTATGCAGCGAACTTTTCACGAATTCTTTTACAATCCCGAGTCGTGCTCACTCACTATTTCATTTAAAGATCTTGGAGACTGTTCACGTTCGGTTGAGAAGGCCTTCCCTCTGCAAGCAGAAGGAATGCATCTTAGGTTTGAGCGTGATTAGTCTCTAGGATCTTCAAGTAATATAACGCTGCTGTATTTCAATCGATTTCCCTAATATTTTTCTCATACATAACGTAACGCAACGTTATTTTTATCTGTACATAATTTCGATTCCCAATCGTGTTTTTCCCCCCTCTCAAATCCCTCGATACAGCTTTGATAAAGCGAGGGCGAAACCGGTCAGCTGACTCTCCCCCTCCTTTCTCTTCATCCCGTTAACTCTATTTTCAACGTTTTAATCGTGAATTTTTGTCTTCCTTTCATGATTGCATTATATAAAGTTTGTCCCACTCAAAGAATCCTGATATATATATATATATATATATATATATATATATATATAGGGTGTTTCAAAAGTCTTGGTAACATAACAATTTTAAATATGTTGTAATGTTCCCAAGACTTTTGAAACACCCTATATATATATATATATATATATATATATATATATATATATATATATATATATATATATATATATATATATATTGTATAATATATACAGGAATTTACATCGGTAGTCACTACCGACGGTTTCAAGCCCGGTAGTTGAGGACTGCTCTTAATGTCCGCCTCAGGCTCTCTTCAGCCGACTCTCATCTGTCTTTAACCGGAACCGGAACTCTATATATGCACACCATAATTTTTATTTATTTATTTTATCTTTTTTTTTTTATTTATTTATTTTTTTTTTGTATGCTACTTCAATAAGGTAATACATTTGAAGCAATAAATTAAAACGTATGGGATGATGCCCTCTATATTATCATTTTTTATTATTTTTCTTTAAGCATCCCCCCCCTGTCACTCAGTTTAAGTCTCGTTTAAAAGCGTTTCAAAAGTTCATTTTGAAGTTATGTCTAATCTCGTTTAAAAATAGGGTAATAAAATTTAGATTGAAATAGACCTAGGAAGTACCCAGGGGATGGTATATACTAATATTTAAGTATCGCTTTGCGTTTAAAAACGTTTAAGATTTATTTAAAAATAATCTCTAGTTTCGTTTTAATTACGGTAATAATATTTAATTAAAATAGACTTAAATTGTGTAAAAATATGGCATATGTTTATATTTAAGTCTCGTCTCACGTTTAAAATTATTTAAACCGTTATTTTAAAATTATATGTAACTATTTTCATTAGAAATTACTTTTCTACATTATCGTTTTCGTAATTTTTGGATACGTTACTAATTTTTACATGACAATTGAGTCAATACTATTGAATTTTAATAGGACTCAATATTTTGGTCTTCGATTTTCGCTTAATTGTAACGGTGTACACATATACATACGAGACCCACACGTTGTATGCAGTCGACGTCGCAGAGGAGACCAAGAGAATAAATAACTCAACTCATTTTTTTTGTTTGTAACAACGGCATTTATTTTCTTATTCTCCCGAAACATGTGGCTTCTCATTGTGGTTGTGACGTCACCCACGTTACTAACGTGATCTTCTCCTCTAACGTGCTCTCCCTCTCTTTTTTATAGTCTTTCTTTTTTCCTTACCGTGACGTTTTCGCACACAACTCGGAATTTGCATACAGCCGCCATATGCGCTCTGTTGCATAATAACGAAGAGGCACTTTAATACGACCTGATTTTTACCCTACACTGGTGATTTTACAAGGTCTTATGTAAGACATGAAAAGAAACTGGAATCTTAGGAAGATCTCCATCATTCTAATGATTATAGAGGAAACTGGACCAATGAAAAAGAAACAGAATTTCCAAACTATGAGACAATATACCCGGTGAACAAAACACAAGATAGATTAAAATAATTGCACTTAAATGGGACAGCCAGAATCTTAAAAAAGAACTCTTGGTTGGACTATAAAAATGTAACGAGTGAATGTTTAACTTTCTGGAGGATGCCCCATCCCCAACTTGAGAAAAAACTGATAAGAAAATTTAGAGAGAGAGAGAGAGAGAGAGAGAGAGAGAGAGAGAGAGAGAGAGAGAGAGATTATATCCTTTGTTTTTCATATTGAATTGGTCGCACAACTAATCTACATTAAAATATACGATAAAACGCGCTGATTCGATAAATTCTATTTTTATTTATGATTAGTTTGGTTGTTTTGTTTTACGGCATATCAACCCTTTTCACGTTATTTAATGCCGAATCCAGTTATTTTTGGAAATAGTTTTCATGTTGCATCCAGTTATTTTGTAGAAGGTTTTTATTCTTCAATCTCTTTGTATCTTCAAACACTAGTTTGTAGTGTTTGGTTTGGTTATTTTATATTGGATTTTATCAATTTTGTTCCTTGCCCTGCAGAACATGAATGAGTTTTGCAATGGGAGAGGGAAAGGGTTACAGTATTACTGTTTGGTACATTTTAAGTTAGGAAACCAGTCAGGAAGTGGGGGAGATATAAAGAGAAAATGGGGAATGGGAAGGGGGAAAAGGTTGTTGTTTTTGGTTTTGCAGAACATAATTAAGTTTTGCAAAAGGAAGTAGAAAAACAAAAAGCATCAATGTTAGGTGCATTTCGTCTCAGGAAGCCAATATCTTCAGACAGCCTGATCTGGTAGCACCAAATGTAATTTTTGGAATTTATAGTAATTTCGTCATGACACGTAAGTACGTAATAATATTTTCACTTGAAATGCGTTGGTTTAAAACATCACCAATGTTAGCAAGTATAAAAAATTCTTGCTTATCAGCAAACTTAAAGGTCACCAAATCAAAATTCTAGAGAGTTTTTTGCCCTTTGAGTTAATCGCCTCATAAACACATCAGAATGACTGAACGCGGCATTAAATAACCCGAAATAACTCGAAATGCTATGAAACGATACAGCCAAGTCATCTAAACAAACCATTCGTACATTAATATCAACATTTTTTTTTGCCAGCATAAGTTCAAATGAACTTAGTGGTACAGTTCATTTTTTACACTGACAGGAAGTATAAACAACTGCACTTCTCCCTGGGAATTAAAAAAAAAATAAGAACAGTTGTCTGTTTGGGATATTTATAGAGTCTTTCTCCTCCAATTTGGCTGCTAAATTCGGATCTTGGCAAAGGTGCATTTGAGTTGGCCACAATACCATAGTACTAAAGGCCTATAATAGTTTCACACACACACACACACACACACACACACACACACACACACACACACACACACACACACACACACACACACACACACACACACACACACACACACATATAATGGTTAAAAGAAAAGATACAGCACAAACTCAACCCAATCTCATTATAAATTTATTTCAACCCAAAACGGTCCTTTTCAAACTAGCAAGGCTATTCAGATTAGCATCTGATTTACACAATGGAGAAATTCATATCCAATATTTATATTTATTAGAAAAATCAGCGAAAGACATCAAAAAAGAAAAGAATAGAAAAAAAAGGGAGAGGAGGGTAATGAGCTTAAAAAGCATCAAATAAACTCAGGGAAGAGGAAAAGAGACTAGAAATTCAGGTTAACCAGAGGGCTAATCTGAATAGACCATCTCGTTTGAAAAGGCCCGTTTTGGGGTTGAAATGAATTTATAATGAGATTGGGTTAAACCTATTTTCTATTCTTTCTTTTAACCATTATATATGTTCTGCTTTGCATTGAGCTCTTACACTACGGATTTTCTACAGAAACTGCCTTATCCTTTTGGATTAACACACACACTCTCTCTCTCTCTCTCTCTCTCTCTCTCTCTCTCATATATATATATATATATATATATATATATATATATATATATATATATATATATATATATATATACTAGCAAAAGTACTCATCGTTGACTGGGTTCAAAAACAGCCTACAGAAAATGGACTCTGATTTATGAAAGTATGATAGGTTATGAAAAGGAAGAGTTGTAAAGAGATAGCTTCGAATTTGGGAGTATCAAAACCAAAGCAAAATATTATGAAAGTAAAAATGAAATAGATAAACCCCATAATTTATTATACCATACCTGTTTACACTGAAACACTTATCACAATATTCTGTGGATCTATATTAAAAAAACTTGTTAAACTTTGTGACATATTTCCATGGAGGTCAGGCACGAACGAACACCTCATAATTTTATCATACCATATTTCTTCAAACTGAAACATAATTATCAAAGTATACTTACGCAGATAGATATGAAAAGTCTTTATTAAAGTTTGTGCCTATTTCCATTCTATGAAGGCCAGGCGCGAACGCAGACCACACAATTTTATTATACCATCCCTATTTAAGTTAAAACATACTTATCAAATTATTATTATGTACATCTATATCAAAAACACTTGTAAACGTTTTTTTTTAATTTTTAAATTTTTTATTTCCATACTTTGTGGACCAGGTGCGTACGCAGACCCCACAATTTTAATGAATCATCATTATGCCAGATCAAGCATACCCATTCCTGTATCTCGATACATCTATCATTATATGTGATGAGTTTTCTATAATAGTAAACCATATAGGAGCCTATTCGTGACCAGACACACACACAGACGTTCAGCTTATATATATATATATATATATATATATATATATATATATATATATATATATATATATGTATATATATTATCGGTCATGCATATACACACACGCACACAAACGATTTCATCCGTTACTTTTTAGTGTAACGCGAAACTCAAATGAAGCCCTGTAAAAGAGGCGGTCAAATGTTTATATGAATACAAATTATAGACATTTGATGATGTCGATTTCGGGTACCGATTCCATGGACCAGAGGGTAGAACTGCCGACTATCAACTTGATTCAATCCCTGGTTCGGGATGAGTGCCAGTCAAGCCTCACTGAAGAGCTGTCATAATGCAGTCTCTGTGAATGACAATGACTATATATATATATATATAAATTCAAAGGAGATTAGAACAATAGTCTAAAGAGTAGAGTGTATTTTAATGTAATAATAAAATTACTAGTTTAATTAAAATACAGGGAAAGAAAAAGTGCTCGTTGTAATTTAGATATATAATAAGCTCGATAGGTAAATATCCTAGAGCTAATTTAATATTCAGTAATGTGATTGATAATTTAAAATTCAAATTAGAATTAAATTAAAAATCCGTTTCACAAGAAGGAACAACAACAAAATCAATAATTTGTACGATCGTTCCGGAAAACAATGTTTTTATTTTGGTAGACATTAAGCCACGGACAATAATTTTTACATATAGTATTTTTAACAAAGTTTCCTCATCAGCAAAGTATTAGGAAGGGTTTTTAATATATGTAAAAGACACCATAAATAAACCTAGCATTAAAAGTAAGGCAGATGTATCTGGAAAAAATTAAAATAAAGGTAAGCATTTACTTGATAAGAAAATTAATATGGGTTAAAGATAGAAATAAAATAGAATAAAATTATAAATCTGAATTTTGTTTAAATATAATATCATAATAATATATTTCTAATAAAATTCATAGACACACACACACACACACACACACACACATATATATATATATATATATATATATATATATATATACACATACATACACACACATACATACATATATATATATATAAATATATATAATTATTTACCTTTTAATTCTTCGCCTTTTGAAATCAGCAATTAAGGTCAAAGCATTCATATGGATGTTTATTGTAGCTTTTCAACTTATGAAATGATAAATTTTCAAAAAGAACGCTAATGGAATATTTTATATCGGTTAGCATACGTTTGATTAAAACGCTAAATTTAAAACTGAAGAAAGAAAGGGGAAGATAATCTTATTTCTTTAATTAAACAATACAAGGGAGATAATTAGTGTTTAACTAAATTTATTATTAAGGAATAATAAATCAAGCAAACAATATATTATAATCTATTTTGAAATTATTGAATTTAATATTTGATAATTTATTTATTTATTGAAATTAAAAAATATATCATAGGTTAAGGTTAAGAATATATTTTAATAATATATAATAATGGTCGATATATCAGATCAATTAATAATAACAATAATATTGATGATCAAAAATTTTTATTAATAAGCATGTCAAGTTATAGTTTAATTTTAATATTGAATATTAATAAGTAGCATTTTTAATGATTTAAGGTGGTTTATATTTATTAAATTTAAACCAACTTTTATGACTGCATGCGAAAATAAGTTCTTCTCTTGAATTTAATAGGGTGGTTCTATTTTTTATATCTTCATATTCTAAAATTTTTAGGGCCTCTTTTGTACAAAGTGCACAGAATTTATCTCCTGGTTTATATGCTTTGTAAGATCCTATTATTTGCCATTTCAAATTGAAAGAAATTTTGTTATCTTTGAGTCGCCAAATATGCTTGGATAGGGTAGTTTGGTTTAACAGAGAGTGATTTTTATTAATTTTTTTTATTGTTAGAACTAAAAAAAAAAAAAAAATTAATAAGCTACAAAAAAAAAAAAATTAATAAGCTACAAAATGCTAATGAGGAAACTTTGTTTTTTTTTTTAAAATACTATATGTAAAAATTATTGTCCGTGGCTTAATGTCTACCAAAATAAAAACATTGTTTTCCGAAACGATCATACAAATTATTGATTTTGTTGTCGTTCTTTCTTGTGAAACGGATTTTTAATTTAATTCTAATTTGAATTTTAAATTATCAATCACATTACTGAATATATGTATATATCATAATTTCTTGTGGGTAAAAATTTCCATATTGCAATTATGAAAAGAATACTTGTTTTATTGATATTCATGATTAAAAGAAGTAGGAGGTAAAAAAAAAAAGAGTTCAGCTGACCGATTTCGACCTCACTCTTCTAGAGCTGTATTGAATGATTTTTATTTATAATAAAAACGACAGGAACCCATGAGGGAAATTATACGTTTAAAATAAAGTGACGTTAAAGTGTATTAAAAGGAAAAGGGGGGCACTATATATCTAAATTAAAGCTGCGTTATGATGTAGGTGCAATGATAGAGTAGCCTTTCAAACCTAAGACATTTTTTCTGTGTGCAAAAAGATTATCTCTTCAAACGAATGTGAATGGTTTCCAAGATCTTCAAATGAAAGTTCGAATGAGCACGACTCAAAATGGTAAATGAGTCAATGCTGAAGTTCACAACACATGACGGGTTTTTAAACAAATGATCACTTATTGAAGACCCGGATGTGTTACTAAGAACATCCGTTGGTGGGTAGATACTATTCCTTATTTCGCAAATCGAGCACTGTAAGAAAGCGGCGATTAAATATTTATATAAATAGACATTTGAGGAGGTCGTTTGCAGGCACCAATCCCATGGACCAAAGGGCAGAACTGCCGATTATTAACTTGATGGTTTTAGGTTCAAACTCTAGTTCAAGATGGGTGCTAGTCTAGCTGCACCGAAGAGCTATGGATGACTAAATTATATATATATATATATGTATATATATATATATATATATATATATATACATATAGTAATATATATAGTAAGTTATGAAAATATATATGGCAATTAAGCTACACAGTGTATTCTGCGTTTCGTTTTCGTAAGAATTTGTCAGGCTTATGCGAAAAGTTGTGGTTATCACGCATTTAGATGCACATGCTATTGAATTTTCTAGTTAGCCAATTAGCTTCCTAGTTGCCAACTCGTCCACCCTAATCAGTCAATGGGCGGGCACTTACAGGACAAAGACACAGTTGACCTCCGGTTCACCTCTTCTCTTTATGTATTTTATGGGAAGGGTAGATATCATTTTGTTGTAGTAAGCTGACCTACTTTCAACATGGCATATATATACATATATATATATACACAGAGAGAGAGAGAGAGAGAGAGAGAGAGAGAGAGAGAGAGAGAGAGAGAGAGAGAGAGAGTGAGAAAGAGAGAGAGAGAGAGAGAGAGAGAGAGTTGATCTAAAAGGATAAGGCAGTTTCTATAGAAAATCCTTAGTGTGGGAACTCAATGCAAAGCAGAACATGTGAAAAGAAAAAATACAGCGTAAACAACCCAATATCATTATAAATTTATTTGAATCCAAGAACGGGCCTTTTCAAACGAGCTGGGATATTTAGATTCGCATCTGATTTACACATTTGACAAATTCGCAACCAATTTTTAGATTTATTAGAAAAAATAGAAGGAAAAAAAACGGGGGAAGGGAAAAGTTTATTGGGCAACGAACTCAGAAAATATCGAAATAATGTTTATTCTTTGTAATTTGCCGGTTTCTACATTCATATCTATCTTGTATTTCAGTCCACCATTTTAATAATTAGGAATCTCAATCAACCTAGAATATCCAGGCATACGTACACAAACCTTCAAATAAAAAAGAAGAAATGATGTCTAGATGTAGACACAGATTTAAGATCACAAAACCCTAAATTCAGAACCGCTTTATTGGGGTCGAACACAACGGTATCCTTTGTTAGAATTTAACTTTCCTAAACGAATCCACCAACTAATACTTGTTGAAATTAACATGGTTTTGTAGAAACCGTTCCACAGACAGACGAGTTCATTTTTATAATATATATATATATATATATAAATACACACACACACACACACACACACACACACACACACACATATGCAGATGGCGTAAATATAAAACATAATTGTAACAACTTTTCTGATTTTTTCGGATTTATGTAATCATGGCAAAAGCGACAACAGCGGCGGAGTTTAAAAAATAGCAAACGAAACAAGTAAGAGTTTCTAACCGAAATTTTAATTGAACTTGATATTCATGGTTAAACAAGGAATTGTCTTACAGATTTTCGGATGTTTTATGTTTTTGTTTTTGTGTACATTTTTCCGGTCGTCAACACCAGCGGCGGAGCTTTTAAAAAATAGCAGAGGGGAAAAAAAAAAAAAAAAAAAGAAACGTTTCTAACTGAAATTAGAATTTAAAACTTGAATTCACGGTTAAACGAGGAATTGTCTTTCACATGTTTGGATGTTTTATGTTTCTGTTTTTGTGTACATTTTTCTGGCCAAAAGCAACATCGGCAGAGAAGTTTAAAAAAAAAAAAAATAAAATAAAAAAACGAACAAAGTAAGCTTTTCTAACTGAAATTATTATTATTATTATTATTATTATTATTATTATTATTATTATTATTATTATTATTATTGTTGTTGTTGTTCTTCTACTTATTATTATTATTAATATTTTTATTTTTATCATTATTATCATTATTATTATCATTATTATCACTAATTATTATTATCATTATTATTATTTAAAAAAAGCAAACAAAATTTACTTTATTGGTTATTACTATTATCACTAATATTATTACTAGTAGTAGTAGTGGTGGTAGTGGTGGTAGTAGTGGTAGTATGTTTTTATTATTACTGTAGCTGTAATGGTAGGCGTTGTTTTTTGCTGTCATTGCTATTGTTGTTTTTGCTGTTAATATTATTGCTACCGATATTAGTGTTGCTATTATCATTGTAGATTTTATTTCTATTGTTGTTGGTGGTGGTAATGGGAATAGTGGTGGTGATGGAGGAAAAAGGTCGGGAGGGGATCTTTGACCTTGGTGGGGAACCCTCCTTGAGATAATGTCTCAGAACTATCGGTGGTGGTGTAACCTTAAATTCACTAACCCCATTTATGGGAGAATGTCAAATCAAAATATTGAAAATAACGACGTGAATGAGGCTAGAACATCTTGTGATGGTCTCACGTCAGATAGGTGTCCCACTGGTCAACAGGGTGGATCCTGTCGTCATCATACAACTGTTCAAAATTCTGAGGATGTGGCTGGATATAGGGGGAGTGAGAATTGCCAGAGAGGGTCCCAAGACAAGAAGGGAGTTGGAACAGGAAATGTAAAAAAAACATGGACGGATGAGGAAAGAAGAGTACTGCGGGAATGCTTTGTAAGAAGTGGAAGTACCAAATCTGTGAAGGAAGAATGGGAATCGAGAGGAGGAGGAGGAGCTAGAATTGTCGCGAGTTTGGTATCCCAGTTAAAACAAATTAAAAATAACAACCTACTTTCAGTGATTGCAAGAGAAGAGATTGAATGGATGGTTAGGAATGAAATGAATAACGAAAGTAAAATTGATGAAACTAGCTCTGATGAAAGAACTGAGAGGGAAAGTGCAGAAGGGAAATTGTAAGCGATGATGGGAGGCGGACAACTGAGGAGGTATGGAATCCTATGGTTAGGGGAAGTAATGAGAAAGAGTTTGAAGGATCTAAGGCAGATGAGATCATTGACTCTGAGACAATGGAGCCAGTGAAAGGAGCAGATGTATGGAGAAGTGGTGATGAAGTTCGAACTTTGACTTTTGTAGAAAAAGAAGTATTTCAGAAGTTAAGAGAGGTTCTTCTTAGAGACGATATCATAGAGATTCCAAGTATGAAGAGTAGTGATAGGCGGAAGGTGAAAAACGAGGTAAAAATAATTCAAGGAGTAATTCACAACACCATAAGAAAGAACATATTGATTACGGAACTTAACAGGCTTCTATATGCAGTGTCATATGTTATTGCGAATCGTCTTGGCTTATTACAGAAGAAAAAGGGAGAAATGGAGGATAGAAGGCCACACTGGCAGAGGTGGTTTGAAGAAAGTATTAAACGGTGGCGAAAAGACATTGGTAGAATCGAAGAAATAAGAAAAGGAGTTAAACTAGGACAGAAAGCTAAGGACGAGTTGAAAGGAGGTATATATTGCTGGAAAAAAGAACGATGAACGTTCTAACAATGTTGAAAGAGAAGGTCCACACTGGTCGTATGAAAATTAGGAACTTTGTTGGAAAAAGTGTTGCATTTCGGCAGAACAACCTTTTCTGGAACAATCAGTCTCAGCTGTATAAAGAATTAAATGGTAGTAAACAGGCGGGAAATAACAACACTCCAAATGCAAAAGATGCAAGGAAGTTCTGGAGTGGGATTTGGTCTGTCGAAGGGCGATATAATGAGAAGGCTAGCTGGTTGGGAGAGGTCAGCGAAAGGCTATCAGAAATGCAGCAGATGAAAAGATAACCATCGATGGCGTTAAGGCTGGCAGACAAAGGATGACAAACTGGAAGGCACCTGGTCCAGATGGAGTGATGGGCTTCTGGTTTAAACAGTTTCCATGCCTTTATTCACCTATAGCTGCTGCTCTGCAAAGGGTTGTAGAGTCGGGAGATGTCCCTGATTAGCTTGTAAAGGGAAGAACAACACTGATTAGGAAAGATCCTGCAAAAGGAACAGATACCAATAATTATACACCAATTACATGTCTGCCATTGATGTGGAAACTGTTGACTGGAATATTTGTGGAGAAAATTTATGAACATCTAGAGAGTAATGGTGTTTTTCCTGACGAACAAAAGGGGTGCCGGAAAGGCTCGAGAGGTACTAGAGAGCAACTACTAATTGATAAAGCAATAATGCAGGATGCGAAGAAGAAGAAGAAGAAGAAGAAGAAGAAGAAGAAGAAGAAGAGGAAGAAGAAGAAGAAGAAGAAGAAGAAGAAGAAGAAGAAGAAGAAGAATCTGAGCATAGCATGGATCGATTACAGAAAGGTTTATGACATGGTTCCTCATTCATGGATACATGAAACACTATTGATGATGAAGGTTGCTGAGAATGTGGTAGGGCTTTTGGAGACAAGTATGGCTCAATGGAAAACAGTGCTGA
Organism: Euprymna scolopes; assembly: GCF_053919585.1. Lineage (NCBI taxonomy): Eukaryota > Metazoa > Mollusca > Cephalopoda > Sepiida > Sepiolidae > Euprymna > Euprymna scolopes. The sequence goes on from NC_136493.1 coordinate 9,313,852, forward strand.
CAGCAAACAGAGAGGAGATGGGGCAGGTTGGCATTAAACATGGGATATTTAAAGGAGATTCATTATCGCCACTTCTTTTTGTAATGATAATTATGCCACTGAGCATACTCTTGAAGAGAGAAAAACTGGGGTATAACTTTGGATCTGGTGACAGACGCCTCAACCATCTACTGTTTATGGATGATTTGAAAATATTCGGTAGAAATGATAAGGAAATGGAGAGACTGGTAGAACTTGTGGGGACATACTCAGAAAACATTGGGATGGAGTTTGGGATTAGTAAATGTGCGGTGCTGGTGATGAAAAGAGGAGTAAAGGTTCATTCGAATGGAATAGTGCTGTCAAATGGAGAAATCATGAAAGAAATAGAAGATACAGAGTATAAGTATTTGGGAGTGCTGGAGGGTGTAGGCATCATGAACAGAGAAATGAAAGAAAAAGTCAGGAAGGAGTATCTTAGAAGAGTGAAACTAATTGCAAAGTCGAAACTGTATGGAGGAAACCTAATGAAAGCAGTAAATGCATGGACAGTCAGTGTTTTAAGATACAGTGTGGGAATTTTAGAATGGTCTGACAAGGATTTGCATGCCATGGATATGAAAACAAGAAAAGTTTTAGCAATGTTTGGTATATTTCACATTCGAAGTAGCGTAGCAAGGCTGTATCAAAAGAGGAAAGATGGTGGGAGAGGATTGAAAAGTGTAAAAGATTGTGTATGAACCGAGGAGATGTCGTTGAAGGAGCATGTGGTTAGAAGTGAGGAGTGGATGCGTAAGGTTGTGGCCAATGAAGTGAAGGTATGTGAGACCAAGGCTGATTATGTGAAACGTACGGATAGAGAAAGGGCAGAGGAACTGGCTAGAAAGAAAATGCATGGAAGGTTCTTCCAGGATATAGCAGAAGTGGCTGATGAAAGAGCATGGCAATGGCTTAGAGCTGGGTATCTGGCTAAGAGTACTGAAGCTTTGTTTGCGCAGCACAAGAGCAAGCATTAGGTTGTTGGTTGGTTGGTTGGTTGGTTGTTTTTGTTTTATGGCATATCAACCCTTTTCGGGTTATTTAATGCCGAATCCAAAGATTTTGAAGAAAAAATTTTTAATAGAATATATTTGTTGTTTTCAAGTCGGTTTCTATTTAACCCATAGTTGGAACCCTAACAGGTACTACCACTCCGGGGCAGAGTGGACCTGGGAGCAATGGTAATTAAAGGGTGGCTCCACACTCCCCACAGCCCACAAGCTGGGGCCTCACCACTGGATATAGTTTAAGGTCATATCCAGGACCCCCATTGAGGGACTTTTACCCTCTGCAGGGGGGCAGTCGGTGTATTCTAATCCTCCACCGACATGGCCGCAGGCATTAGGAACACAATTGTTCAAAAAAGTGGTTCTAGGAGAGGAAGTTGCTGCAGAATGCCGGATTTGTGGTAAGACCTCAGTCAATTGTGCACCTTGCAGCAGAGTGTAGTGGACTGGCCCAGAGAGAGTACTGCAAAAGACACGATCGCATGGGACTCCGGATATATTGGGAGGTGTGTGAGAGAGGGTTGGGGTGAAGTGTGCTGGAAAATGGTTTGAGGAGGTGCCTGATGAAGTGAGAACAAGTGAGGATGGCAAGGTAGAGGTATGGTGGGACAAAAGTGTCATAACAACCAAGCAATTGGAACATAATTGTCCGGATTTGGTCGTCATTGACAAGATCTCAAAAAACTGGCAGATTGTAGACTTCTCAGTACCCTGGGACAGGAATGTGAGAGAGAAGGAGAATGAGAAGTGGAGCAATTATGCTCCATTGGCCTTGGAGATAAGGCGCATACACGGGTTAAAACACAAATAATCCCAGTCATAGTTGGTACACTAGGAGTAGTATCAAGTCGTCTGGAAGGACAATTGAAAAAACTACAAATCCCCGATTTTTTTTTTTTTACACAGGCATCACCACATTATCAAGGCCAAGAGGCCACTCAAGGATAAGGGTTAAAGAGTGTACAGTAGAAATTGGACAATATAGTAATCATTAGTAATGAAAATTCAGTAAATTTGATAACTTATATGGAACGGCTCATCAAGAACTTATTTACATTAGACTTGAAGACAACCATATTGTAGTCAGCCGGAAAGCAGGAAAACGGAAGACAATTCCACAGGCGTGCAGTTCTAAGAAAGAAGCTTTGTTCATAGAATCTACGTTTAGGTTTACGCACAGATAAAGAGTTGGGGGAATTATTGATAGTGTTTACAGCTAGACGAGTGTTTCTTGTGAAAGTTAGGCGAGGGGATCCCATAGACTGAAGCTCAGTCGAGCACTTTCCATGAAAATAACGATACATCAGAGACAAACTCGCAACATCTCTTTTGTGAGATGGAGGTTGCAGGGAAGAGAAAAGGATATCTCTTATGAGGCTACGAAGTCCATTTTGAACTCTATCAAGGCAGGACAAATCCTTTCTAGCAGCTCCTGCCCAGATGTGGAAACAGTATTCCATACTTGGACGTACCTGGCTCTTATATAGATAGAGAATTGTATCAGCAGTGAGATATCTACCGGATCGCTGGAAAGATTCCACCATTTTTCCAGCAGCCTTGGCAACAGATTTGATGTACGTGTTCCATTTAAGATCAGGAGTAATGGTCAAGCCCAGAAGCTTGTCAAAACTTGAGGCCTCCTCAAGACGAGAGCCATTCATTTCAATTGATGCCAGATGTGGATTAGAATGTTGATGACGTAAAGAGAGAAGCTTGGTTTTAGATGCATTAAAAGTAACCAGCCACTCCTTTCCCCATTGTACTACGTGCTCAAGATCAGAGGAGAGAGAATCGGAGAGAACTTGGTCGTTTATTGTCTTAGATGTGCTACCATAAAGGGTAGTGTCGTCATCATAAATGTCTACGAATGATGTAAGAATGTGATTTGGAAGATCATTAATGTAGATCAGGAAAAGAGTTGGACCCAGGATGGACCACTGAGGGACACCAGCATTAATACTGTGAGCTTCTGATTTTTGCCCATCAACTACTACTCTTATGAACCTATCAGAACGAAATGATTTAATAATTGAGAAGACATTTCCAGCTATATCATAGCTAGAGATCTTGTGAAGTAAACCTTTACGCCATACCCTATCAAAGGCCTTAGTTATGTCAAGAGCAATTGCTCTAGAAATGTTGCCTCCGTCGAGAGATTTACTAATCATATGAAATATAACTGTAAGCACATCTGCTGTAGATCTAGCAGAATGGAAATCATATTGAGTGTCACTAAGAAGGTTATTTTTGCTGAGATGGTTGATTACTTCTGTATTTAATACAGATTCCAGCAACTTACTCATCACGCACAGGAGACTTATTGGCCTGTACTGAGAAGGAGATGAGCGATCTCCTGAATTCTTAAATACAGGGCATACTGATGAGATTTTCCAGGGAGATGGGAAACTATTCTCCTTAAGACAACGTTTAAACAGTTTTGTAAGTATGGGCGCTAGTTCTGGTTGAAGTCTTTTGAGTACTATAATTGGAATACCATCAGGGTCAGTTGCTTTACTGGAATCAAGATTCTTGATTAGCTTGGCAACATCACGTACAGATATTTGTATATTACATAGCGTGTTTTCTGATACAGGAGGAAATATTGGGGGTTGGCGGCCTTGGTCGCAAAGGGTAGAATTAGCTGCAAAGTTCTTGGCAAAGAGTTTGGCTTTGTCTGATGCTGACGAGATTACCTCAGGTCCATTGATGATAGTTGGGATAGAGCATACGCTTCTGTTCAGGATTCTGTTTGCTATTTGCCAAAACTGGTGGGAACCAAGCCGCTGCTCAGCTACTTTGGACTTGACGGATTGAGCATACAACTCTCTTGCGTTCTTTATTACTTTCTTACAATGGTTGCTGGCAGTCCTGAAAGCAGCTTTTGTTTCCATCACAGCTATTACGTTGGAAGCAGTGGAAAAAGTGATTTCTGTGTGCAATGGCAGCAGCACATTCTGAAGAGAACCATGGCTGGCTGTTAGGTTTTTGCTGGAATTTTTTCGAGGGTATGAAACGGTCTATACCTACAATTAACCATTCCGTCAGGTCTGATACTATAGAGGACACATCCTTTTTAAACATGGAATGCAGAGGTAGATCCGATATAAATTTATGGAAGCTATCCCAGTCAGCCTTAGTGTATCGATATACTGTACAATGGAGAGGTACGTCTGAGGACTTATTACATTTCGTTTTTATCTTAATTGATACAACAGAGTGGTCGGAAGATCCAAGAGGAGACAGAACAGAAACTGAACATAGTTCAGGGCAAGTTGTGAGAAAAAGGTCTAGTAGGCTCGCATACTGGCCGTCATTGTCGGGCACACGGGTGGGTTCATGAATAATCTGAGTGAGGTCATAGACAATGGCCTTCAAACCTCTGCAATCATAGGTACCACGAACATCCTTAGGAAAACCATTGATCTTTGAAGCTCCTGGTTTGAAGCCGGGATTAAGGGAAATCCTCTGGAAATGAATCCCATCCCTTTCCAGATGGACGTTCATAAACAAAATCAGAATTAGAATTGTTGTTGTTGTTGTTGTTGTTGATGATGATGATGATGATGATGATGGTGGTGGTGGTGGTGGTGGTGGTGGTGGTGGTGGTGATGATGATGATGATGATGATGATGATGATGATTTGCGATTTGCGATTTTTTACTTTGGGGAAACGTTCGGTCTGCCCACCCCCGTCATTATTTTATTTATTTACGACTTTTAGCCATCCACCACCATCGGCATTAATATTATTATTCTTTTGCAATTTTTTGCTTTGGGAAAAGTTCGGTATGGCCCCCGCCCTCCCCGTCATTATTTTTTTTATTTACAACTTTTTGAGTGATTATCTTAAATTAAACGAAATATTTATTTGGTAAATGTTACCCCCCCCCATACACACACACACACACACTTTTCCGAAGGATGTGGGGGGGGGGGGTGCAGACCGAACTTTTCCCAAAGTAAAAAAATCGCAAATTATCAATAATAATAATAGTGGAGGTGGGGTGGGAGCCATGAAGGACCCAACGTCAAAACGAGACCATCATAAATTCAAGTTCAAGAAATGGGTGATCGATTTACTAGAACGTTGTATGTGAAATTGAACCCCCATCCAAATCCTTAAATCTTGATTTTTTTTTTTTTTTTTCAATTTTTTTTTAATCCGGTAGCTTAGTTTTCAATCGATAATAATCTCTAGAAATAGTTGAAAAAAGACGAAAAGGAAAAAAATTGTAAGGGATGGGGGGGGGGGCGGAAAGTTCACGTGAACCAACTTTTTTCCAAACAGTCAAATGGCCGCCATTTTATTATCTAATATCAGTTAATCGTGGCATCAAACCAATAAGACATATACACATGGGAATAAAGAAAAAGATTCTATTTTCAAAGGCCACCATCTGTTTTTTATTTTAGTTTACGTCATCTTTATCATCGGTTTGAATTGCCAATTTGGGTTTACACTTGCCGCCAGCTATTATCGCTAATGTCAGAAAGATAGGGTATGAAGACAGATATGCTTTACTTATATATATATATCTTCTATAAACATATAAAGTTTAGTTTTTTATCGTACTGATATCGTTGATATTAAAAACTTACTTTTTTTTCTATTTAAAATGATTAAAAACTACTTTTGAAAATACTCAGTCATGGATAGGCGAGCAACATCATTAAGGTCAAATAATTTACATATTCCTTTGAAAATCGAATTTTCATTGATTAAAGATTTATTTTATGTTTTTGGATTGGATTATTGGTTTCATTTAACTATTGCATTCAGTTCTATTATGCATATTTTCTACATTATATATATATATATATATATATATATATATATATATATATATATATATATATATATATTATATGGAAAAATGCGCGCATGAAAAGTAATATTCTTAAGATTTTATTAAACCTGGAACAGTAAAGGACAAGAAATTCAAACTGGAAAAGTAAAGAACAAGATATTCTAGTAAAGTAAAAAATAAGAATTTTTTAGACTTAAAATATTGCAGCTAAAAATAAAATTTGAATATTGATAAATATTTTATTTATTATATATATTATTCCTTAATTGGAATTTTTTTTAATTTTATTTTGAGATGAGCATTTTTATATTAATTTTATTTTTTTATTTCGGACTACTAGTCTCATCTTTATTAGTTGTTGTTTTTTAATCTTTTTATTGGTTCACAACGTTTCGGCCAACTTCCTCTGGCCTTCGTCAGGTGGTAACCGCGACGGATAGGAACTTCGAATCTCCTAACTGCATTCTCAGCCATCACTGCCATCCGTAGTTGTTGTCGTCTCACCACATTTTTGACCAATTACCTCTGGCACGCTTTGGGTGGGATTGAAACCGCTATCTTCAGACAATGTTCATCTGGAACCGTAGAGATTCAACGTCTCTATCAACTGCGCCACGGGCCCCGAAGGGCGATCAAGGTTGGAGTCTTTGATCTTATAAATCCACATTTATTTATTATCTGATCTTCCATAGTCGGGTCCGTACCGATTGGTATATATATATATTATTCCTTAATTGGAATTTTTTTTTTTTTTTTTTTTTTTTCCTAATTAAGGAATAATATATATATATACCAATCGGTATGGACCCGACTATGGAAGATCAGATAATAAATAAATGTGGATTTATAAGATCAAAGAATCCAACCTTGATCGCCCTTCGGGGCCCGTGGCGCAGTTGATAGAGACGTTGAATCTCTATGGTTCCAGATGAACATTGTCTGAAGATAGCGGTTTCAATCCCACCCAAAGCGTGCCAGAGGTAATTGGTCAAAAATGTGGTGAGACGACAACAACTACGGATGGCAGTGATGGCTGAGAATGCAGTTAGGAGATTCGAAGTTCCTATCCGTCGCGGTTACCACCTGACGAAGGCTAGAGGAAGTTGGCCGAAACATTGTGAACCAATAAAAAGATTAAAAAACAACAACTAATAAAGATGAGACTAGTAGTCCGAAATAAAAAAATAAAATTAACATAAAAAAATAAAATTAACGTTTTATTTATTATTTGCATATGTTGTTGTTTATTGTTGGCAGAACTCCATCTAAGAAGAAAGGTTTAACCACTATTAAAATGTATGTACAACATTGTAAACTCTCATCAACCCCGGCAGATGGGTTAATCATAGTTACACAGGAGGAAGCCTTGCACCCAGCTAGACAGGGAATCGTCATTCCCCAAGGAGTATTAGACGGACTTTTAGTCGCTCTACACTTACAACTTCACCATGCCAGTAAACACCAGTTAAAGCAGATTTTTAATATGGGATTCTATACACTGGATGTGGATAAGGCCATCAGTTGTACCATAGATAGTTGCTACACCTGCATGTCACTAAAGCAGATACCAAGCCAATTCAAGGAACAATCCTCAACAAAACCACCAGATAAAATTGGGAGCTGGTACGCTGGTCATGTCGTAAAACGTGAAGGACAACTAGTATTATTGGTTCGAGAAAATGTTTCTGCCTTAACACATGCAACATTACTATTATCAGAAACCAGCCAATCTCAAAGAGATGGTTTAATCACAACCATATCGAAGTTCCGTCCCCTGTCTGGTGATGAAATAAAGATCAGGGTTGATGGTGCTTCTGGATTTCAAGCCCTACTCACAGACAGTTTACTGGGATCATTCTGTATTAAAATAGAGATTGGAGAGATAAAGAACTGTAACAAAAATCCAATTAGTGAAGGGTCAGTATCAGAATTTCATACGGAATTATGCAAATTAAAACCATCCGGCGGTAAGATAACGGATACTGGTTTGGCCGGAATAATATCTAATATGAATAGTAGAGTTAGAGAAAACGGCTACTCTTCTCTAGAAGTTTGGACAATGAGGGACCAAACCACTGGAGAGAAACTACCGATAGAAGACAAACACCTGATTAAAAAAAAATACCAAAATAGGTTAAAAAGTCACGAGGCATCAGCTAAATATAAAGGCCGAGGCAAAACTACTGAGATAAAGATCGACGTCAAAGTTGGGAGATTGTCTATGTATACCAAGATAGGTTGAAAACTAACGCCCGCAGTAGATATATGGTGATGGAAGTTGGAGATCATTATTGTACTGTGCAGAAGTTTACGGAAGACAGTTTAGGGGGGGAAAAGATACAAAGTGAAGAAATGTGATATTATCAAAGTTGAACAACACCCTAACCATTCCACTTCCGATCAAAACGGAAGTGAAAATGAAATAAATATCCCTAAATATATCGAACCCGAGTATAGTTCCTGATGAAATTAGTGATCTGCGTCGGTCTTCACGAATCCGAAGACGTCCAAGATTTTTAGAAGAGAACTATGTGATGCATAGTAACTCTGATTAAGTTCTATTCAGAAATCGTACCCACACAACTTGGGGTGGAGGGTGGGAGCGAAAGAAAATGGAGAAAAAAAGGACTCCGTCACTGCTTAGTGACTATTCGGCATAGGAATATGTATCCTGTTCAGATGCTCTCCGGTAACATACGAACTATATACTTATATAAAGCCGTCAACACTACCTACGAGCAGTGTTTTATTCAAGTCTGCTAACTATTCGGCGCTTTGTCTCTGACAGGATCGTTTTCTCACGTGGATTATTGTTGTCATCTGCTCTTCCCAGAAAAAAACACCTTAAAGCCACACACGTTGAATCACCCCTGAATACTGTCCTGATGTCATATGGATTACATATTCGTTGAAGTTTTTCAGACAAGCCCTTCATATATGGTATACAAACTGTGGTGAGTTTCTGAGTCGTGTCCTTTTGTGTTTGATCCAGCTTTCTTGGAGCTGATGTCATGCTCTCTGGATGGTTGTTTCAGTGGAGGTTTTCTCTTAAACTGTCCATCTCCTCTTGATATATATATATATATATATATATATATATATATATATATATATATATATATATATATGAAACTGTTAAACAAGAAAATATAACTGACAAATGATAATATATTTTTGTGAAGAGTTTTATTTTAAAAATTGTTTTTTATTTTTATTTTATTTTTTTTTACTCATGTTCACCCCTAACAAGGTATCTTGCCACTTGGACGTAAGGGGTTACTATTTGGGATCAGGCATAGGAAAGATTAACAAGATGTTGGTTTATGTTACATTAAAACTTGTGCATATCAGTTCAGTTAGGGAAGCAGGTAGCAGGAAGGGAATTCCAAAGTCTAGCTCTTTGAAGAAAGAAACTATTAGAGTAGAAAGCTTTCTGGCATTTAGGGGTGTGATTTTGTTAAGTGGGTTTGTCGTTTATCTATATCAGCAATATTCTTAATAAATAAATATCAACAATTATTTTTTATATCAAATGACACTAGTGTTTCATGCTTACGCATTCACCAGGGTAAAAAGTAATAGTTACTGCCAGTCAGAAGATACGAACCCAAACAAAAATATATAAGAGAGAACTCGTACAAGAGCGAGTAAAATTAATTTCTCAAACAGGACACATTTGCACCATTTTATGCTCTCTTTCGAAGATTAAAAGTGTAATATATAATGATACTAAACTTCATGTCCACTTATGTTTCAGAACATTTTGAATTGCCTCATATTCTAATATATTACTTTTTCCTCCTTTCCTTGGCAGTGTGTGAGAAAATCTACAATTATAAGCAAGCCCTCATTGGCTGATTTGGCCACCTACTGACTTTATTTAGACCAATCAAATTGGTCATTGTTTTAAGTGCCGAGCAATGCGTTTGGCAGGAAGTTGAATGCTTTTTCTTTAGTTCCAGACATGCAGTAGCCGTAGGACACAGAACTCAACTCTGTATGGATATGAGGCATTTGGGCGCCTCTACCCTTCGCCTCCTTGAGAATTTAATTTTAAGTCTAAATGATTAGGCTAAGTTATTATTATGTGTTTCATTGAGACTTTTTATTAAGCCTAAATAATTTTTATTAGGCTCAGTTTTTATTATATGTATTTCCCTGGGACTTTTTTAAAGTCTGAATTGTCGACCTGTTATTAATGACTTTTCGTTCAAATGAACATTAATTATGAACTTCTGTAATGTCGTCGTCTCAAGTCGAGAATTGAATCTTTTCATCAGAAGGCATCATGCTAACCCCCGTCCAAACGGTTACAATTGATCCAATCTACAAAAAGTGCTTTCGAGGTTTTTACCAGCTCTATTTGCGATGAAGAATGAATAAAATGTGTTGAATTTTTAGTTGTGTTGTAATCGTTATATTAATTTTTTGCCACAGTCTTGGAGAAAAAAAAACAGATAAAATATCTCATAGAAGATTTATAATTTGTTTCTATCAACAAAGATCATATTTTCCTTACTCTTTTGTTTTTCCTTCAATGCAACGAAAGGCATTTCCGTTTGTTACAATTTATTTCAATAATTAAAAAAAAAGTGTATCCTTGTCGAAATTTGAAATTTGGGTAAGAAGTATGACAACAGCATATTCTTTTTATTGTTTTAATTCTCGAGTATATATCCGATACAGTTAGATCCAGTTAATCAACCGAGAACCACATCACTCTATATAAAAGCATATAAGATATCAACGGATACACATTTGAGAGTCAAAATAATGAAAAGAATATGCTGTTGTCCTAGCCCTAGTGAAAAGTTTTCAATTGGGTAGCGTGGATGGTACTAATCGGTCCTCTGTGTTGTACTGTTGTGCTTGTAGGTTTGGTTTTGTCTTTTGTATATATATATATATATTTTTTTAGCTTATCTAGGGCATGTAGGTGACCATCGCATACCCTTTCCTCATGTTTTTGTCCTTTCTTCCTCATTCCCTCGCATGATTAGAGGGTTTAGATTTTCCAGATGAGCAGGTCCTAATTTCGCCCTCGTTTCAATTCCTTTGTATCTATGAATGAGAGTGCGAATGGTTTAATCTAGGAGATCCTCTTCCCTCTTCTTTTTCTGACGCGCATGTGTGGAGAAATGCGTGACTTACCTGGATAGACCACGTGCGGGTCGGTCACTGAAAATAAATAAAAAGAAAGAAAAGAAACGGTCAAGACTCTTATTTATAGAGTAGTGATCACGTGAGTTAGAAGAATATGCAAATAGAGGTGAACGATTTTGCGATATAAAAAGCCTGTGTTGTTAAGAGGAGGGGCAGACTGTTGGCAGAAGTCAGTGCTGTCAGACGTGCTTTAGAGTTTTGTTATTATATGCTGTGTTCGATTGTTGGGAGAGAGAAAAGAGAAGAGGAGGAACCAAGAAGACATTCTGCAGATACTTGACTTTGTGTTGGTTTTAAGCTATTTCGGCGCTTGGTGTGCGGTGACTAACAATGGACAGATTTGACATTCGCTTAATACCCGAGTTCGACGGATCTACCACTGGACCGGCTGTCGTCGAATGGATTGAAAAGGCAGAGAAAATCTGTAAACTGCGCAAAATTAAAGAACCAGCCACAGTTATCCCTTTGAGGCTAACCGGAGGGGCCTATGCAGTCTACCAACAACTCGGGGATGAACCAGACTGGGATGAAATCAAGCAGAGCCTGTATACAGCGTTTGGTACAGATCCATTTGTTGCGTGGCAACAGTTCACGAGCCGGACACTTCAACCGAAGGAAACAGTCGACGTGTACCTAGCCGACCTGCGAAAATTATCTGTACCGTTTGGTGGGGTCAACGATAAAATATTAAGCTGTGCTTTTTTGGTAGGCCTACCCGAGGAGGTCAGTAAACTGTTGCGGGCATCATCAAGAATCGATGAATTGTCAACTGATGAGTTATTGGCCCGAGCTCGAAACATCTGTAAGGAACAGGAACCAATTGCAGCAGCAGCTCGTTTTCGACATGGAGGCAATGTGGACTCTCTTCCAGATAGTAATAAGCATGCCACCCCAGTGTGCTATAAATGTGGGGAGGCCAATCATTTTGCTAAAGAGTGCCGGAGTGATAGGAGAGGTGTATATCCACAATCAAAGAGACCAGTGCAATGCTATCGCTGCAATAAGTTTGGGCACATATCTCGCAACTGTTCGGGAAACGAAGTTGGGGGCAAGGTACTATCGCTACCCTTGCCCCCTGCCAACCAATAAACACAGGATTGCCTGTCATTAGCGTTAAACTTGATGATGTGCAGTGTTCAGCACTTATAGACACGGGGTGTTCCCGGTCTATAGTTAGTGCCCATTGCTGTCCGGTGTGGCAGAGGAACCCAGTCGGCGTTATGACCATCAATGGCTTATCACGGGTATGTTGTGGTGAAGGGACAGTCACAATCTGTACTGAGAAGGGTGACACAGCTAAAGTTGACGTTCTGGTGATGCAGGAGAAACCCCTTGGCTACGACATGTTGCTTGGAATTGATGCAATACAAGCACTAGGAGGCGTTACAATCACAGCAGCTAGAGGTATCAGGCTTGGAGAAGGGAAAGACGTCTGTGCAGCCATGTCGATTGAAGAAAAGGACTTCTGTGCTACATTTGATGACAACGAAAGGGTGTAGACTGCAAAGTGGAAATGGGCCATGGGCCAGGAACCAGATCGGCTGTGCAACACGATTCCAGAGTATGCAGTTTCTACCAAGAATAGGGCCGCATATGAAGAAGAACTTCAGATGTGGATTGACAACGGTTGGTTAATACCATACCCACAGGAACGTCTGGGACCACCCAAGGGATTAATTCCGCTAATGGCTGTTGAACAACCTACCAAAGAAAAAATTCGTCCCGTAATGGATTACCGAGAGTTGAATCGGCATGTTGATGCGTTTACCGGAAACGCAGATGTGTGCGCTGCTAAACTGAGAGAGTGGCGTCAAAAAGGGAGCAATGTAGCACTTCTGGATCTAAAGAGGGCCTACCTGCAGATACGTGTCCATGAGTCATTATGGCCGTTTCAGACAGTAATACTCAAGGGAAAATTATATTGTTTGACACGTTTGGGTTTTGACCTAAACGTAGCACCCTTGATTATGACAACCATTATTAAAACTGTTTTGATGCAGGATGAGACCACAGCAAAAGCTGCTTCAGCCTACATAGATGACATCTATGTTAATGAGGACATAATGTCTGCGGATGCAGTTCGAATAAAACTGAAAGCGTTTGGGTTAATAAGCAAAGACCCTAAGCGCCTAAAGGATGGAGTGCCCGTGCTAGGCCTCGAGGTCTGGGAGGAGGGCAATACGTTGCAATGGAAACGAGGGAGCCCACTTCCAAAGTTACCCAATGTATTAACAAGACGTACTGTGTTTTCTATCTGTGGTAAATTGGTAGGACATCTACCTGTCTGTGGATGGCTCCGATCGGCAACAGGAGTGGTGAAAAGACTAGTGACTACAGTAACAAAAGGATGGGACGATGTTGCGGATGATGATTCTCTCCAACAAATGATGGCTGAAATGTTGTCCAGAGTGCATAGGAATGACCCTGCCCGGGGTGAGTGGCAAGTGTCTGGAAACGAACTAAATCCATGGGTTGACGCAAGTTCGTTAGCTACAGGTGTCGTGTTGGAGCAACTAGGTGTTGTTGTGGAAGATGCATGCTGGCTTCGTCCAAAAAATGATGCCCAACATATAAATTTGGCAGAACTTGATGCCACGTTAAAAGGTCTTAATCTCGCATTGCAATGGCAGACTAATGTTGTGCATCTCCACACTGACTCATTGTGTGTTTACCATTGGTTAACCGACACCTTGACTGGAAAGGCTCGAGTTAAGACTAGAGCTGCAAGTGAAATGCTAGTACAAAGGCGGACTAGCAATAATTAAGCGTCTAGTTGACGAATACAGCTTGCAGGTAGACATTACGTTAGTCTCATCGATGCAGAATTTGGCTGATAGCTTGACTCGAGTACCAAAGAGGTGGATCGATGCAATGAGGCAGGGATCCGATCTTCAACAACAAACATGCGCGACTGTAACGGATCAATTAACACCTGACCAGATCCGTATGATACACCAGCAGATTGGACATCCTGGAATTCAGAGGACTGCATATTTTGTCCGAAGAGTATGCCCTGCAACTACAAAAGCATCAGTGAAAGCAGCCATACGTTCGTGTGAAGAGTGTCAGAGAATTGATCCGGCACCATCCCAATGGCAAAAAGGAAAGCTCGAGGTGGAGGGCAACTGGCAGCGAGTAGGGATGGACATAACACATTATGGGGACAAACATTTTTTGACCATGACGGATTGTGGCCCGACGCGTTTCACAATATGGCGCCTGTTGACACGACAGGATGCAGCCAGCATTATACAACAGTTGAGAGCCGTCTTTTTTGAACGTGGTGCCCCGATTGAAATTCTGACTGATAATGCCGCCACATTTCGATGTCAAGAATTTCAGAAATTCGTGCACGAATGGGGGATTAAAATGCATTATCGGTGTGCATATTATCCCGAGGGTAATGGTATAGCAGAACGGTGTCATCGCACCATCAAAAGAATTGCAGCCAGGACGCAGTGCTCTATTCCAGAAGCTGTGTACTGGTATAATATAACACCCAAGGACAATGCAACACCAGCAACTGCACCAGCCAATGGGATTTACCAATATGAACAGCTTCTGGAATAGAGCACTGCGTCCTGGCTGCAATTCTTTTGATGGTGCGATGACACCGTTCTGCTATACCATTACCCTCGGGATAATATGCACACCGATAATGCATTTTAATCCCCCATTCGTGCACGAATTTCTGAAATTCTTGACATCGAAATGTGGCGGCATTATCAGTCAGAATTTCAATCGGGGCACCACGTTAAAAAAAGACGGCTCTCAACTGTTGTATAATGCTGGCTGCATCCTGTCGTGTCAACAGGCGCCATATTGTGAAACGCGTCGGGCCACAATCCGTCATGGTCAAAAAATGTTTGTCCCCATAATGTGTTATGTCCATCCCTACTCGCTGCCAGTTGCCCTCCACCTCGAGCTTTCCTTTTTGCCATTGGGATGGTGCCGGATCAATTCTCTGACACTCTTCACACGAACGTATGGCTGCTTTCACTGATGCTTTTGTAGTTGCAGGGCATACTCTTCGGACAAAATATGCAGTCCTCTGAATTCCAGGATGTCCAATCTGCTGGTGTATCATACGGATCTGGTCAGGTGTTAATTGATCCGTTACAGTCGCGCATGTTTGTTGTTGAAGATCGGATCCCTGCCTCATTGCATCGATCCACCTCTTTGGTACTCGAGTCAAGCTATCAGCCAAATTCTGCATCGATGAGACTAATGTAATGTCTACCTGCAAGCTGTATTCGTCAACTAGACGCTTAATTATTGCTAGTCCGCCTTTGTACTAGCATTTCACTTGCAGCTCTAGTCTTAACTCGAGCCTTTCCAGTCAAGGTGTCGGTTAACCAATGGTAAACACACAATGAGTCAGTGTGGAGATGCACAACATTAGTCTGCCATTGCAATGCGAGATTAAGACCTTTTAACGTGGCATCAAGTTCTGCCAAATTTATATGTTGGGCATCATTTTTTGGACGAAGCCAGCATGCATCTTCCACAACAACACCTAGTTGCTCCAACACGACACCTGTAGCTAACGAACTTGCGTCAACCCATGGATTTAGTTCGTTTCCAGACACTTGCCACTCACCCCGGGCAGGGTCATTCCTATGCACTCTGGACAACATTTCAGCCATCATTTGTTGGAGAGAATCATCATCCGCAACATCGTCCCATCCTTTTGTTACTGTAGTCACTAGTTTTTTACTTTTATATTGTAAAGTAACGGGGGAGGGGGGGAATTTCTCATGTTATGGTATAAAGATGAGGTCTGAAAACCCAGCCTCGTTCTGAGTTCGGGGAAAGGTGCGTGAGTCTATCACCGGTGTCGAGAACCTAACTCCTTTGAATAAACGCGGCAAAAAAGTAAAGAGATACTGTTTTGAAGTTTTTGTATTAAATATGTATGGGTTTCTTTCAACTTATTTTTCAAACAAATTGTAAATATTTAAAAAAAAAAAAAAGAAAACCCTGTTTTTGTTGCGTATAAAAGAAAAGGTGTTTATGCACTTATGTTACTGTGTGTGTTTTTTAAATAGTATTTTCAAGTTTTACGATATCTTTTAAATTGTTAGGTGAAAGTACAGAAAAATTACAAAACACCTTCCTCCCCCTTCAGTGAAGTATTTAGATGTAAGAGAGATGACAAAAATTATGAGCAAAATGAAGTATCTGTTTTCATACCAAAATTCAGTTTTTCTGTCCTTGGAAAGTGAGAGAGAAATCCTTCTGGACTGACGCAATTTTTATTTCTGTCCCAATCTAAAATGTCTCTTGTTGGGGAGCCGGATTTCCTCCATATTAAAAACCGACCTTGCGTCGAATTTTTCCTTTGTGGGGAGGAGAGTAAATAGGGACAAATAGGTTTTTTTTTTTTTTTTTTTTTTAAATATTTTTAGCTTTTTTGTACTTATGTTAGCGTACTGAATTAACAGTATTTAGAAAGCCATTTTTAACAGATGGAGGGGAAGAGTGTTTTGTAATTTTTCTGTACTTGTTCACCTTACAGTTTAAAACATATTGTGAAACTTGAAAATACTATTTAAAAAAAAAACATAACACTGTAACATAAGTGCATAACACCATTTTTTTCTTATACACAGGGATTTCTTTAAAAATGTATACAATTTGTTTTGAAAAATAAGTTGAAAGAACCCAAGTTTATTTAATACAAACGCAAACTGATAAACTTCAAAACAGTATTATCCTCACTTTTTTTGCTGCGTTTATTCAAAGGGGTTAGGTTATTTCTCGACACCGGTGACAGACCCACCTTTCCCCGAACTCAGAACGAGGCTGGATTTTCGAGTTGAAATGAACAGTTTGCATTTCAACTTGCCGATATATTTCTGTACGCTCATCCAAAGATTTTACTTGATATAAACCACCTTAGTGTGTGATTATTACTATTTCTTGTTAATTTCAGTGTTATGTGACCAGTAGTTTAAAAGTTTATCGGTTAAATATTTACAGACAGACGGACGCACATACATACATTGTTTTATTAAGATAAACAAATTATCGCTCCCCGGCAGCGTTGTTGTTCGGGTAGAACATAAAAAAATGAAAAAATATGATTTAACTAAAAAATAAAAAAAAATATCAACAAAAAAAGGAATTTCATAAAATTAATGTTTTAATTTTTCCTACAATATAATGGAGTGTAGAAGCCATCCTGCAAACTTAAAATAGACCTTCATGGCAAGTGCTTGCTCGACTGAGCTTCAGTCTATGGTCCCCCCCCCTCGCCAACTTTCACAAGAAACACTCGTCTAGCTGAAAACACTATCAATAATTCCCCCCTACTCTTTATCTGTGTCTGAACCTAAATGTAGATTCCATAAACAAAACTTCTTTCTTAGAACTGCACGCCTGTGGAACTATCTTCCGTTTTCCTGCTTTCCAGCTGACTACAATATGGTTGTCTTCAAGTCCAATGTAAACAAGTTCTTGATAAGCCGTTGCCCTTAAGTTAACAAATTTACTGAATTTCCATTACTGACAATTACTATATTGTCCAATTGACTACTGTGCATTCTTTAACCCTTATCCTCGAGTGCCCCCTGGGCCTTGATAAGTAGTGGTGCCTATGCAAAAAAAAAAAAAAAGTGGACAGGAAGTGGGTGCTCATTACTTGTTAGTTTTATATAGGAAAGTGATTCCCTACTAAAATTTAAAATATTCAATATTCAATTTTTTTTTTTTTTTTTTTTTTACTGATATCTTAAAGATTGTTTACATGTAATTAAGCTATTTTTTTAGCTTAAAGTAAGTATCCCCTTTTGCAAACCAACCATGATTCATGAATAATGGCTTTCAAAATGTAAAATCATTTGGCAAGAGCATGATTCAGTTCTCACTTGTTGAAGTTGGATAATGTTGGAAGAAAAAAATCACAGAAGACACATAAAACTGAGATAGGGATAATATGTGTATCAAATTATTAAATTAAATAATAAAGAAATGTCCTTGCAAAACTAATTGTCTTTGCGGCTTTAGAAGTTCAACCATAATAAAACAAGTTCTTTTATGTCCAATAAAATAGACAGCACTGAGAGTGTTCAAAATTAGATAGTCATATTCAAAGTAAGTAGGAGAGGTTTCCTTAATTGTTGACTGGACAGTTTCCCATGCAAAAATAAGGAAGAATAGGGGGAGGGGAGTTCGCATTCAGTCCGAAAAAAGGGTGCTCCCTGATTGGTTAAGGAGAATCGCCATGACAAATTGAATAGGGTCTTGATTTTTAGAATATGATGAGTGGGCAAGAAGAAAATTATTTATAGGAGAAAAAGAAGTAAACCATTTTTTATAAATTGGGATAACGCAAATAGGTCACTAATCTCATTTTATAGTAGAACAAGTGAAGCATGCATGGTCCCCTGTGAGTGCACAGTGAATGAGGCATAAAAAATGACTAAGTTCAGCATCCCCCCCCCCCATTTAGCCCCAAATGTCCCTAGGGGACGTCAAATGCTGGTGAAAATGAACAAATGGTGCAATCTTCGGCAAAAACATGTAAATTTGAGTTCTGCACCATGCATAAAAAGAAATGACTAAGTTCATCATTTGCCCCCCCCCCCACCATTTAGCCCCAAAAGTCCCCAAGGCCTTAACATATTTAAATTTGAGTTCAGTACCACACAAAACTGCTAAATAGACATACACTGAAAATTTTAAATAAATATTGTAAAATAGTCCCCAAAAATGGAATGTTTTTTTTTATTAGCTCTAAAAGAACCCCTGGGGTACACCTAAGAGTTATTGTGAAGTATAGACAAACAACATTATATAGAAATCAGTTAGTTACGACTTTTCAGAAAGTTTTATAAAAATCCAAGGCATCAATTTTTTTAATAAGCACAAAAGTGTCAATTTTAGCCATTTTAACATGAAAGGCACCCCTAGGGGGTCAATCGGAGTTTTCCTGGAAAATCCGTTCTGTTATTTTTTTACTCGTATCATGTTTAATGTTTGTGCAAAGTTTCAAAAGATAAGAAAAGTGCGGACAGACGAACGGATGAACGGACAAGGGTGAATTTACAGGTTCTTTTGTTGGGGGACCAAAAAATGAGATAGCGATTAAATATTTTTTAATGTAAAAGGAAAGAATAATTAATAGATTGAATGAAGTTAAATGTAAAACGTCAAATATACAAACAAAAAGCCCCCCCCCCCGCCCCGTACCATGTGTGTACTAGCACAATAATGTTTATAAACTCCATTTCATTATTGTCATAGAGAAATGAATGCAAAATTTAGTAAAAATGATTTGTCCAAGTTATAAAACAAACAAAAAAGAAGATTCCTGTTTTTGTAACTCCCCTGCATACACAAAAAATGATCCGATTTTTTAAATTAAAAAGCAAATCAATATTAATCAAGTTTTAATATATTTTTAATCTTAATCAATATTAATCAAGCATTTCTACAGGATGCAAACCAAAATGTTTCACTTTTTTAACTAAAAATGAATATTCATTTTGTGAACCAATATTGATTCATAAATAATGTCTTTCAAAATTGGCTAATGCAAATAGGTCTCGATCAATCGTATAAGAAATAAAATAGGTTGGATAATATGATTCCAGGCGACACCGGGTTGCCCGGGGTGGGGTGATTAATAGAGAGAATGTACTGTGATTATTTAGTGCTTTGAAATATTTCACTATCAGAAAAATGTTATTGAAATGATGTAAGTATTTAGAAAAAAAATGAAGATTGGGATTTTAGTTTAGAGAAACAATAAGATTACATCTAACCAAATAACATACGACTGACCTGGTTATGTGATGTAAGAAGTGAGAGATGATATCGTCATGTAAAGAGTTTTTGCAAGTCAGAGTTAGTCAGTCATTTAATTGGCTAGCGGACAAGATCCAGTCAGCAGTCTGAATGGCCTAGCAAGCAGAAGGGGATTCTCTCTGGTCTACAAAGGTGTCCATTGGATCAACTAGTAGAAGAATGTAGGAACCAAAGGGGAAGCACGAAAACTCCGAGACGAGGAATATCATGGAAATAAAGATCTGTAAACTATAATTCAGCGTTTGGGTCTTTCTATTCGGAACAAAATACCTTTATTTGAGGTGTTAATCACCAGAAGAGAGGGAAATTATAAAATAAAGAATGTGATTTGTCTAGTGCCAAGAAGACAAAGATGTTATTCGTCTTTTTGTAAAAGAACTGTTTTTCGTATGTTTATTGCGGCGTTTGGTGAACTGTAATGAGTATGTGTAACATGTACCCCCACCCCTGCAAATGAACATTAAACAATTACATGAGCAATAGACGGCACGATCATATATATATATATATATATATATATATATATATATATATATATATATATATATATATATATATATATATATATAGGTAAAAGTCATCTATGCATACATTTAGAGGGTCACTGGGCATATATATTATATATGTCTCCCCCCCTCTCTCTCTCTCTCTCTCTCTCTCTCTCTCTCTCTCTATATATATATATATATATATATATATATATATATATATATATATATATATATATATATATATATACACCAAGTTATAGGTATTCAAAAGAGAAAACTCACGAATTTAACGAGATTATTAAGAGAGCTCAATAAAAAAAAAGAGCAAGATATATTTTTATTGATGTAGACAAAATTAAACATATAATTCTGCTTTCACTTTCAATGTCTCTCTCTCCTTTCCTCCTTCTAAAGCTTAACATGTTTTATTTTTTAAACAGTTTCCTCATCATCATTTAAGAACCGGATTTCTTCTGTGAAAGACAACCTTAATTAATTTTTTAATTTATTATATATATATATATATATATATATATATATATATATATATATATATATATATATATATATATATATATATATAAACAAATTTACATGATTGCAAAACGAGACATGTTAACTTTTGTATCCACCGGACATGCTAATGTTTCAGAGAAATGGTCGATCAAAACCAGAAGTCCCTGTTAGGCGATTTAATAAATGGTTGATGAGGACTTCTTGTTTTAACCGACCATTTGTCATAAACATTAGCATGTCCAGTGGATACAAAAGTTACGCACCTTTATTAGTACCTGATGTGTTAAGACTCTCTCTCTCTCTCTCTCTCTCTCTCTCTCTCTCTCTCTCTCTCTCAAAAAACTTTCCTTGCACGGATAGAAATCTCCCATGACGACCCCCCCCACCACACACACACAATTGTGATAATCGAAAACGAGGCTGACCAGGCTGAAAAACAGACAGTAGCCATCTTGATTGAAAAGTTAAGAGCCATAAAGGGAGTTAATAATTGAGATGAAATAAAAAGCATTTAACTATTTAAAGCACGCACAAAAAATAATGCAGGTAGGTTGCAAATAATTTTATTGGCTATGGAAACATGTATTTGTAGTATATTTGATTTTTCACTACTGATTGATTGTAAAATTTTGTTTTGAAAACTCAAATTTTGTCTGGGGAGCGCCTTGTAAAACTTTGAAAAGCCTTGAAAATGGATATTGAAAATCTGTACGAACCCTGTATTAACAAGTTATCAGGGACGAATATTAAAAGATGGTAAAAAAGACATGTAATACATAAAAGGTACCATAACTGAATAAAGAACTCTTCAATTGTTATGTCGTCACGGAATATAACTGGTTGTTAAATGTTGGAATTACAAGAAGACATCGTTTTGGCACCAAATTATTTATTTATTTAAACAGAAAAATAGTAAAACGTTAAAGCAACAGATTATGTGAAATCCTGTGTCAGCCATCTTGAAAAATGTTCCCCCTTCCGATCTGGGGGAGATAAGTCTTTTCTTTTCGGTTATTTCTCTTTATAACATCAATAAATCAAGTTACTTACCCTTGAACACCATTGCATAAAAGTCATACACATACTATTAATAAACATGTCTACATCCTAACTCTACCCTGTTTCAAGTGTCTTCATTAACACTCCTCAGTATCACATGGTGGCAGCGGCGGCGAATATTAAACATTGAAAAAAAAAGCAGTCGGATGGAAAAAAAAGACAAATTCACACAATGAGTAAAGAAAAATAATATATATATATATATATATATATAAACTTTTTTTTCTATAAGGTAAAAGAAGCACGAAAAGAAACATGGCGACTACCAACATTACACTACCGTAATTGACTGGACAAATGAAAATAAACACGAAGCGCTCAACAAATGGGTCGATTTTATGTCTTCATATTTTATTCTAAACAATGTAGAGGAAAAACTTAAATACAACTACAATTTACTTAGCACAGAACCAAAGGGTTGTGAGCTACTAAAAAATGCCCCACTCACGTGCGAACAAAAAGAAAACTCAAAAAACATATTCGTAGTATTTGAAGCGCACGTGATTCAGAAACCGAATAAATGGGTTGGGCGTTTGGAATTCTCATCAATGCGCCAAAACGGAGACACGGTGGACGACTACTCAGTCAGACTTAAAACTAAAGCCAACAGATGCGACTTCGGGAACAAAAAAGAAGAACGCATTCTGAAACAAATAATAAAGGGGCTTAGAAGAGCCGATTAAAGAAGAAACTTAATAACTAAAGCGAACCTAACCATTAAATCAGCAATAGAAAGCATCAGGGCGTACGAGATTACCACGAACGATAATTCTCGATACAAAGATGCCAACGAAGGGAGAAACGGAATATACCATGCAATTTCAAAAAAACAAAAAACAAAAAAACCTGCACAAGATGCGGAAAGTACCACAAGAAAAAGAAAGAGGACTGTCATGCCTATAACAAAATGTGCAGAGGATGCAACGGCTTACACCACTTCGAGAGGTACTGCCTAACAAACTTGCAAGGCCGGGAAAACTCAAAAGATACACCTAACAGAAACAAAACAAGACAAGATAATAGCTCGTATAGAGATAAGAAACAAATTACCCAAAACAATTACGAAAAGCAAAACTTCCAAAGAAAAAAAAATAAACTCAGCATTGAGAGATGATGAAGACGATGAAACATACCAAGATGACGACTTATATATAATCGACACAGAGAGCAACAGACGCGAAGAAATTTTCGCTAACATAGACTGCGAGGACGCGGGAAATAAAATATACAAAATAAGAATGAAGGTCGACACAGGAGCAAACGGAAATATTTTACCCGTCCGGATATATAAAAAAATGTACCCAAACAATGGCGACGGAACAATAAACAAAACAGAAGATGGACAAAGGGAGTTGAAGTGAATAGTATCAGTAAGTAAAGAATTGCCTTTTAGAAAGGTTTTATTAACTGTAAAATACACGTACGCTCTTGAAAGGATCGAGCGGGAAAATGAAACAGAGGGCGCTTTTATTATGAATGTCAATCCCAAGGGGGATAACTCTTAACAACAAATTAAATCATAACATTTTCCCCGTCCTAAAGTATTCAAGTAAGGGGTAATTAATTATAGACAAATTTTTTTTTTTTTTTTTTTTTTTTTTTTTACAATCACATAAGAATCATTTTATTTACAAATAACATATGAACCCAAACTGCAGTTTTTTCAGTATTTAGTCACAAAATCCTTATATTTACTAGGGAATTGTCGAACTCGGGACGACCTCCGCACAGATTGGCAGGAATGCTGATTTTCAGTATTATTTTTTAGTGAAATCTGATTTTCTTCAAGATCAGACGATTGATTTTTGTCTTCCTCATAACCAATGTTTTCATTAGTAGAAGGTTCAAATAAAGTCTCTGAAGTAGTAGGATTATTATTAGAGTTTTCTTCATTTGATGAGTTTGGAGCTAAGTCTCGAACGTTGACAGTGGTTTCAGTACCAGAAGGTAGTTGAACATAAGCGTAGTGGGGGTTGACATCTATTAGGGTGGCAGGCGTTACAGGAGGGTCATGTTTACTTGTTTTAGTGTGGTTTCTAATATATATTGGGCCTGGTTTAACCCAAGAAGGAATTGAAATTCCGGAAGCAGATTTACGACTATATTTAAAGAGTCTATCATGGGGAGTCATATTAGTGGCAGTACAAAGTAATGATCTAATTGAATGAAGTGCGTCAGGTAGTATGTCTTCCCAATAAGGTAGTTTCATTTGATTAGAATGTAATGTTGTTTGAATGGCCTTCCATAAGGTACCGTTGAGTTTTTCAATCTGTCCATTACCCTCAGGATGGTATCTACTTGTTTTAGAAGTAGCAATTCCTTTTTTGTGTAAAAAATCCTTTATTTCTCTTGCTAAGAAATCAGAAGCACGGTCAGTATGTATCATGTCAGGCAAACCAAAAATTGAAAAGAGTTTGTTTAGACAGTGGATAATGGTTTTGCTTGTCATATCTCTGCAAGGAAAAGCGAAAGGAAAACGGGAATACTCATCAATTAGAGTAAGTAGATATTTGTTGCCATGTATAGAAGTAGGTAGAGGGCCTTTAAAATCAAGATTTAATCGTTGAAAAGGTAATATGGCTTGAATGAGAGTCCCTCCATTGGTATTGGCGAATTTGGGTTTCAGTAATTGACAGGATGAGCAAGAGTCAGTAATATTCTTAATTTGATCCAAAGTAAAAGGGAGGTTCCTCGTTCTTATAAAATGGCTTAGTCTTGAAACACCAGGATGACATAATTGTTTATGTAAATCACGAAGATCTTGTAGATTGTAAGTAAGAGCAGAGATGCGAGAGAATGTGTCAGCAGCAATATTTTCAGGTCCAGGTCGATAAACTATAGTGAAATTGTATTGGGATAATTCTATACGCCAACGACATATTTTGTCATTCTTAATTTTAGATTTTCTTTTATTGTCGAATATGAAGCTGATGCTCTTCTGATCTGTGATGACTTTAAAGTGCCTGCCGAGTAGAAAATGTCGCCACTTACGGAGAGCTTCTACAATAGCGGCTGCCTCTTTTTCTACTGCATGGTGCTTAATTTCGTTAGTATTGAGAGTTCTTGAAAAAAATGCAATAGGACGACCTTCTTGATTTAGTGTTGCAGCAATGCAATAGTTACTAGCGTCCGTTTCTACTTCAAATTCTTTATTTGGATCTACCGTTATTAAAGTGGCGTCTTTTAGATCATTTTTCAATGTTTGAAAAGATTTTAATACAGATGGAGGTAGTGGAAATTCTTTGTTTTGATTTAGTAATAAAATTTTATCAGAAATTTTTTTAATGAATTTGCAGTAATAGGAAAACATTCCAACTATTCTTTTTTGAGATTTAAGATTCAGCGGAGGTGGCATTTCGAGTAATGGTTTTAGTCTTTGATAATCGGGAGCTATTTGATTATTTTCTATGGTGTAGCCGAGTAGAGTAATAGAACTAGAAGAAATTATGCTTTTATTTTCATTTAAAGTGATGTTATATTGTTTAGCAATTTTGTAGAATTTTTGAAGATTGTAATCGTGTTCCTCTTGATTTTTCCCACATATAGTTACGTTATCAACGTACACAAAGGTATCGGTTAGATTTTCTTTTTCTATAATATAGTCTATGCTCCTCTGGAAAGCACTTACTCCATTGGTGACGCCAAAAGGAAGACGAGTAAATTGAAAAAGTTTGCCACTTACTTCAAACGCAGTGAATTTACGATCAGCATGATTTATAGGTATTTGGTGATAAGCAGATTTTAGGTCGAGAGTAGAGAAGATGTTATATTGAGCGATGTCGTCTACCATCTTATTGATATTAGGCATTGGGTAAGCGTCTAGTTCCGTGAATCTATTAATGGTATCGCTGTAGTCGACTACCATTCTTTTCTTATGATTCTCGTTCGAAGTTACAAGAACCTGCGCTCGCCACGGAGATATCGAAGGTTCAATTATGCCTTCTTTCAACATTCTAGCAGTCTCTTCTTTTATGAATTTGTTGGCGGCAAAAGTGTAACGTCGGGATTTTGTCGCAATAGGAGTAGTATGAGGAGAAAGATTAGAAAAGAGAGGAGGGGGTGGAACGTTTATGGTAGGAAAAAAATTATTCGTGTTTATAGCTCCAATTATAAGTTTGTCTCTAGGACCGTCGAATTTAAATGTTACTTTTTTATATTTTTTTAAAATATCTTTTCCGATTATTAAATCAATGAAAAGGTTTTCAATGATTTCAATTGTTATTCCAGAATGGGTTTTATCTTTCAGTATTAAATCCACGACAGCTTCTCCAGTTATTTTAGCATGTTGATCGGAAGCAGCCAGAGCTATAGTTTTGTTTATAGGTATTGTGAAGAGTTTAAGTTTTTTAGCAGTATTTTCATTAATGAATGTTTTTACACTGCCGGAGTCCACCATAGCGTTCACGAAGTGCCCGTTAATTTGGCATTGAGTGAATGTGACATCTTTGGAGTTAGTTCCTAGTCAGGATAGAGAAGGTGAGGGGTAGTCAGAGTCGTCATAAAGAACAGCAGTATGAGTGTTAGAAATAGAAGATTTACACACTTTAGCCCAATGACCATTTTTTTTGCATTTTTTACATTCGGCGTTTCGTGCAGGACATAAATATCGAGGATGACGTGATTTTCCACAGAAAAAACAAACCCCTTTTGGATGCATATTTTCTTTAGTCACAGCTATACGATTGTAGCCCGAAGGATTATTTGTAGCTGCTACAGTAAAGTTATTTGCGTAGCTTATCGAATGCTTTTCTGCTTGTTCAAGAGATCTGGCCGTGGCATATGTGTCTTGTAAAGTCAGGATGGGTTTTTCTAACAGTCGTTGTCGGATGGACGAAGAAGAAATTCCACCGATGAAAGCTTCCCGAATGTATTGATTTTTGTTTTCTTCAGCAGAAACCGCTTCGAAGTTACATGTTTTGGCAAGCATTTCCAATTGTAGTATGAAGGCATCTATATTTTGTGTTGTTTGTTGCTTCGTCGTCATCAAGCGATATCTATTATAAACAATATTTTCAGGTTTTAAATAAGCGGCGTCCAATGTTCTTAATGCACTATCGTAGTCGGTTTTATCGCTTATTAAATCGAAAACAGAGGCTGAAATACAATTGATCAAGGCAAAGAAATTATCTGAAGTGTTTTCGATTAATCCGTTATTATGTGAGCGGATATAATTCTGGAGGGTTAATTTCCAATGCCTATAGGATTTTTCGGAATTAGGGCATGTAGGTTCCACCTCGAATCTGTCGGGACGTAAGATTCGATCCATTATTTTTTTTTTTTTTTTTTTTTTTACAGTTAATAAAATTGAAGTGAATAGTATCAGTAAGTAAAGA
This sequence comes from Euprymna scolopes, assembly GCF_053919585.1. Classification (NCBI taxonomy): domain Eukaryota; kingdom Metazoa; phylum Mollusca; class Cephalopoda; order Sepiida; family Sepiolidae; genus Euprymna; species Euprymna scolopes. The sequence goes on from NC_136493.1 coordinate 9,341,058, forward strand.
ATTGCCTTTTAGAAAGGTTTTATTAACTGTAAAATACACGTACGCTCTTGAAAGGATCGAGCGGGAAAATGAAACAGAGGGCGCTTTTATTATGAATGTCAATCCCAAGGGGGATAACTCTTAACAACAAATTAAATCATAACAGGAGTTAACTCCTGTATACTGGAAACAAGAGTTAACTACCCTGTGGGCTGCAAACGGAACCAAGATAAATCAATATGGACCAATCATCTTAAACATAAAATATAAAAACTCCGGGATTATCAGAGCAAAGTTCTTCATCCGCGAGAGCGACACCACAATACTGGGTCTAAGACCAAGCATCCGACTTGGTCTCGTAACCATCAACTGTAGCATATACAAGGTACACACGATGAGACAAATGAAAAATATAGAGGATCTCACTAAGGATAGCCAGACAGATTACTCGGCAAAGAAAAGTTCCCAGGCGTCCAAAAGATACATCTTGTTGAAGACGCAACACCGGTAGTACATCCGCCAAGAAAATTCCCAGTATACCTTAGAGGCGAACTAAAAGAAGAATTATACAAAATGGAACACATGGGTGTCATAAAAAATGTGACAGAGCCTACGGAATCGGTCAATGCTATCGCATGTAGCAGCTGAAACCAATGTCAAAATATTTCCCCACTCCTTATCTGTGCAACGAAGATTCCATGAACAAAACGTCTTTCTTAGAAGTGCACGCTTGTGGAACTCTCTTCCGGTTGCCTGTTTCCCACCTGACTACAACCTGGATGTCTTCAAGTCCAATGTTAACAAATTCCTGATAAACCGCTTCTTTAAGTAAGACACTTTATCAAATCTCCAATACTAACGTACTGTATACACAATAATCCTTATCCTCGAGTGGCTTCCGGGCCTTGATAAGTGGTGACTACCTTGTAAAAAAAAAAAAAAGAAAAATGGAAAACTACGAATTTTCCTGGACCCAAACCATTAAATAAATGCATAGAAAGGACACATCATAAAAGCCCAGCGTTGGAAGAAATTTCACACAGACTAGCAGGTGCAAAACATTTCTCGAAACTGGACGCAAAACATGGGTACTGGGCAATACAACTAGAAGAGGAATCAAGCCTGTTCACCTGTTTCAACACCCCGTTCGGGAGGTACAGATATTTGAGATGTCCGTTTGACCTAAAGATGTCACAAGACATTTTCCAACAGAAAATGGACCAAATAATAGAAACATGTAAGGAAGCCATTGGAATATCTGATGATGTATGTGTATGTGGTAGAACAATACAAGAACATGATCAAAATCTGATAGAAACAATGGACACACCCTGAAAACACGGCCTAGTCTTCAACAAAGAGAAATGGGCCATCAGACAAAAACAAATAAAATTTTATGGTCTTATCTGGGATGAGAATGGCTTTCACCCAGACTCCGACAAATGTGATAGAATAAAATCAAAACCAGCACCAACCAACAGGGAGAAACTTCAGCAACTCCTACGTATGATGCAATACCTAAGTCCCTTTATACCGGATCTCAGCACCAAAACAGCGCTAATGAGGTCACTACTCAAAAAGGATGCAGAGTATCACTAGAATGAGACACACGATAAGGCTTTCCGAATGTTATCCACGAAAAGCTTTGTCTAGCATACTTCGATCCCAATGCAGAACCACCTATCCAAGTAGACTCAAGCATGCTAGGACTAGGCGCAATGCTCATTAACAACAACAAAGTCTTCGCCTTTACGAGCAAAAGACTAACCGATACGGAATCGCGTTATGCGAACATAGAACGAGAATTACTAGCAGTAGTTTTCGGATGTGAGAGATTTTACACATATATATACGGGGAAAAATAATAGTGGAAGCAGACCACAAACCATTGGAAAATATCCAGAACAAGTATATATCGAAGGCACCCCACGGTTCGGTTACAATGAATGTTATTAAGATTGCAGTCATATGATGCACAAATTATATACAACCCAGGAAAAGAAATGTGCATTCCAGACTACCTGTCAAGAGTCCAATCAACTTCAGGCAAAGAAATTGAACTTGACCTAACTATACACACTGTATAAATAACAGCTCAGAAACAAACTGAATTATAAAATGCAACTAAAAAGATGAAGAGCGCAGAACACTCAAACAGGTGATATTAAATGGATGGCCAGATGACGTAAAAAATACTTCTAAAATAATTAGAAGCTACTGGTCATTAAAAGAATGCATATCGATGATGTGGTTACAAAGGGACAGTCCATAGTCATACCCAAAAGTATGCAACACGTGGTACTACAGAGAATCCACGATGTACACCAGGGCATCGAAAAATGCCAACTGAAGGCGAAAAACAGTTCTGGAGAGGAATATGTAAGGACATAGAATCGCTAGTAAAGGACATGCGAGATCTGCAGAGAAAACCAGAGGAAAAATCCAAAAGAAACCATGATCGTTAAGGAACATGCAACACGACCGTTCCAGTACATCGAAGCAGACGTTTTTGAATTCAGTGGTCAACAATTCCTATTGATCGCCGATCAAGATAGCAAAATGCCGTTTGTTAAAACGCTGAAAAGCATAAATAGCACCAGTTGCATTGAATACTTCAAAGCAGTCTTTGCTGACCACGGCATTCCTGAAAGACTATATACAGATAATGCCAGGTACTTTGTATCAAACGAATTCCTCAATTTTGCCACAGAATTGGAATTCACTCACATCACATCAAACCCCAGGTATCCATAATCAAACAGGTTTTTAGAACGCATGGTTCAAACAAACAAAAAAAAAACATTTATAAAAGCCAAACAATCAAAAATGGATTGTCAAATGGCTCTTCTATGCCTCAGAACAACTCCAATTGACAGCCATCTGCCATCCCCAGCAGAAATTCTATACAATAGGAAAATAAGAAGATTCCCAACCTTGTTAAACACAGACACCCCAAAAAGACTACGTAATCAAAGAAAAGACAAGGAGACAAGACTAAAAAGGGAGTAGAAACGACAATTAGCCAGAACTAGCAAAAGTGCCAGGAGGAGTATGTGTTTGAAAAACAGTAAAAAAAAAAAAGAAAAAAAAGAAAGAAATAAAACTTTCGTGGGATGAATCCATCGAAGGACGTGTATTTTTCTAGTGTTATATTAAGAAACGCACAGAAAATATTTGTTAATATCTTCACGGGCTACTTAAAATAATCTTGAAGGTGATCTGTGATTTAGCGGGAAATTTTTATTGTTTTATGATATAGAGTCGGTAGAACATGAATTTAATAATGTTTTCTTTCTCTCTCTTTTACCCCTTTCTCGCTCGCTATCTTATTCCCTGTCTATTTCTACCCCATTTCTCTCTCTCTCTCTCTCTCTCTCTCTCTCTCTCTCTCTCTCTCTCTCTCTCTAACTCTCTTGATTTTCTGCTTTTCTGACTGTCTTTATGTCTGCTTGTCTCTCTTTATCTGTTATCTCTCTCCGTCTCTGTCCGCCTCTCTTTGTCTTCCCGTTATTGTCTTTCTTGCTGTCTGTCTCTGTCTGCCTGTTTGTATGGAGTATGTAGGTATGCATGTATGTATGTCTCTCTCTCTCTTTCTCTCTCACACACACACACACATACACAATCTCTCTCTTTCCTGTTCTCTCTCACTCATTAAAATGTCAAGGATTCTATGGTCGATAAACACGGTCTTGTTATCATACCCCTCTGCAATGTTGTCACTGATTTACCGATAGTTGGCACGAAATGTTACCCGAGAATCTTGATGCTTGCATGAAAACGTCCGCTTCTGCTTTTATCGTCATTTCTTAGATAACGTGCTGAGCCGGCTGCATCACACAACGAGCGAGCTTCAAGTTGCATTAAAAGAAACTAATCTTTGTGTTCATGGCAAAGAGTTTGGCTTTGTCAGGTGCTGACAAGATCCCCACAGGCCGTTGATGATGGTCGGAATAGAGGACACGCATCTGTTCAAGACCTTGTTTGCTATTCGCCAAAACTCAATGGAAACAAGGTTTTGTTCTACCTTGGACTTGATGGACTGAGCATATGACTCCCGTGTTTTTTATAATTATTTTGCGGTGATTGTTGGCAGTTTTAAAGGCGACTTTAGTTTCCAAACATCTTTTATGTTTAATGCATTCAAAGCATTAGTTAGCATTAGTTAGCATTAGTTAGCATTAGTTAAATAACGTGATGGGACAGTTACATTTAATAACGAGCTAACTTTAAGTTTAATTAAAAGAAACTAATTTTTATGTTCATAATTGTATTTCTGTCATGGGTTCATTTAAATGAAGGTTAGAGGGCACTGAAGACATATTGGCATCACGATCAGTATTAAAAAAAAAGGTTTACTGCTTTTTCTCCCATAAAATAATTCTGTTCTTGTTCAACCCTCTTAATCTAAAAAGAAGCCTGTTTGATTGAATAAGGCGATCCTTCTTGATCCATCAGTGAACACTCAATTTTGTCAGGCTGAATGAATCGAAAAATAGCGATGACTCTTATTTTTTCCTATTTTTGAATGGAATCGTGTCTAGTCAACAAGTAAGGAAACTTTTCCTCCTTAATTTGAATATATACTCAGAAAACAACAATTCTTTCTCCTTTGTCAGAAAATCACTCATGGAATGTGAGAACTAAAGGATAAAATAAGGGAAGCAGAGGCTAATAATTTGGTTAGATTAATATTTCAATGGTCAAACGAGGCAATAATAATTACACTTGTATTTTAACATTCTTTTTTTTATTTTTTAATTATAATAAAATAAAACAAAACAAAAAAGGTATAGCTTGACATTCAGAGGACCGTCTATTTTCTAGGACGTTAAAAAAACTATTTTATTATAGTAGGATTTCTAAAGCCGCAAGCACACTTAATTTTGCAAGGGATTTTCTTTATTATTGTGTAATTTAATAATTCAGAACATATATTATCCTTATCGCAGTCGTGTGTGTCTTCTGTATCTCTTTCTTTCACCATTGTCCAATTTCGTCAAGTGAGAATCGAATCGGTCCCTTGCCAAATCTCTTTACCAGTGCCGACACTAAATACTCATGGCCCTTCTCTTTGCAAATATGCAATGTTTTGGAATTTATCTTTTTACAATAACCATATTTCATTTTGAATTAAAACGCTTAGTGAAAATAAAAGTTTGTAGGATCAATTTTTTAATGTATTTTTTTTTTTATTGAATCGCTTTTGGAATGTTCTGGGTGGACATTTTTTTAATTTAAGTTTGAAATGGTTGCCTTCGGATCATCACTTGATTGGTTAATTTGTGTCACGTGACACTTTGAAAATACGAACATGCAACCATGCAAGTTAGATGACAGCTTTTTTTTCACCCCCAAACAAAGCATATTACCACTTGAAACGTAATAAACTACTGTTTGGGATTGTGTCCAACACAGGTCTGTGGGGAGTTGAGCAATGAGATGTCTGTTCACATTACATTTAAACTGCTGCAAGTTAGTACAGTGAGGAAAGCAGAAAATAAGGAGAGAATTACAAAGTCTAGCAGTCTGAGAAAAGAAACTACTAGAGTAGTAGGTTTTCTGACATTTAAGGATCTCAACAGTGAAGGCGTGGGATTTTGCTGTTTGTCGTTAGTTAGTTAGTTAGTTGAGGGTATTTATACCAAGGGGGCAGAAGTACTATAAGTTCATCAGAACATATTCCATTAAATTACTTACAGGGATGCAACATTGCGGCGATAGGACAGACGTTGGAGCTTGGTTGATAGTGTGGGAACTATTATGATGGAACGTTTTTTTTTTGGACCCTGTCTAAGAATGAAAGACTCGTGGTAGATGCATCAGCCGAGATGTGGCAACAATACTCCATGCATGGGTGAATTGTGGCTTGATGCTCTCTGGTGTAAGTAATTGTCTAACATGATAGAGAGAACCTGTTTATTTTGCAGCCGCCTTAGCAAAGTGTTCACTGTGTTTGTTTGGATTCATGTTACTTGTGAAATATGGGCTCTCGGGTAGGGTGTTATTTGTCATGGCAATCGTTAGTTGAGAAGTTTTCGTTTTTTTTTTTGTTTTTTTTTTGTAGTTGTTAAAGGAAAGAAGCTTAGTCTTAGTAGCAATAAATATTACCAACCATTTACGGCCGTATTCCACTACAGACTGAAGGTCATTTACTAGAGTTTCTGCAGTTGCCTTGGATACTACAGAAATGATGACATAACAACCAGTGCCGGGAATAAGACCCCATAACACTTCTCTTTGCAAATAGGTCAATGCAAATTTATATCAGCCAAAATAAGAAAATTATTCAATTGTAATGTTTTTTTTTTTTTTAGTATTTATTCAACAAGTTGACTTTATTAAGAATATAAATTTTAAAATTAAAATCATTTTTTTTTGTACTAATAATTGACCATATATCAAGGCTAAAAGTCACTCGAGGATAAGGTTGATGTGAACAGGTTAACATATGAATGATAAAGGTTGATGAAATAGACTGTCAGTTAAATTATGAAGAATATTATGAGAGCATCGAAAAGTGATGAATGAAACGAAGAAAACTGGATTACTTAGAATGAGATTGTTACATCATTAAAGTTTGGCTGTGATAATGTGATAATGCGATAATGTGATAATGCGATAATGTGATAATGTGATAATGCGATAATGTGATAATGTGATAATGCGATAATGTGCAGCAATGTGTTTTTTTTTGTTTTGTTTGTTTTCAAATAAATATTTTGTTATCGTTAAAAGTTACTCTGAATAATATTTCCTTGTCAACATTTTAATTATTGTGGAAAAGATATAAAACTTAGAAAGCCTCCTTTCCTTAGCTCACAGGAGGATTGTCTACTGCCATTTTTTTTCCTGATTGAAGGGCTTGAGGGTAAGTAGCGCTGGATCTGTTAAGTAATACCAAATTATGATTCCAAATTTGGATATTCCTTCGGAATGTTTTACAAGTTTGTTCGTCATCACACTTTTCTCTTTCTTTCTTTCTTTCTCTCTCTCTCTCTCTCTCTCTCTCTCTTCCCGTCTCTCCCTCCTTGGCTAACCTACACGTACGCATATGCACATATCACATTTCAGCAATGCTAAATGATTGCAAATGTCCAGATGTTATTTTTTAAATGTTTGAAGTGTTTGCTTATTTTTCTTATTACTATTCTTTTTCTTTTTCTCTTCCTTTCCCTTTTTCTTTTTTTTTAATTATTTTCTTCCCTTCTTTTCTTTCTTTCTTCCTTTCTATTTTCTTTCCTTTCGTTTACTTTTTCCCTTCTTTTTTCTTCCCTTCTTTTTCTTCCTTTATTTTTTTCTTCCCTCATTTTTATTTCCTTTCATTTTTATTCATTTCTTTCCTTCTTTTTTTTTCTTCCTTTTTTCTTTTCTTTGTTTTTTATTCATTTATTCCTTTCTTTTTCTTTCTTTTGTCTTTTCTTCCATTTTTTTTTATTCATTTCTTTCTTACTTTTGTCTTCCTTTTTTCTAATCATGCCTTCTTTCATCTTTTCTTTCTTCCCTCTTTTCGTTAATACTATTGTTTCTCTTCCTTTTCCTTCCCTTGTTATTTCCCTTTTTTATTCATTTATTCCCTTCTTCTTTTCTGTCTTCCTTCCTGTTTTTCATTCACACACATGTAAATATCACATTGTAATAGCGCTAAATACTTCCAAATATCCAGATTTCTACCAACGATTTCATCATTCTATAATCGACATGTGCTAACCATTTCGTTCTTTCTCACACTCCAATCTATAATTGGAGTTGAAACTTTTCTATTTTTAGACATTAATGATTATAAAAGATATTGCAAGATTTGTTACTAGCAAAAGCACACATCAATGCTGGGTTATATAACATAAAGTTTTCCTGAGAGATTTTAAAAGTCGAATCTAAATGCAGTTTGACGTGAAATATCAATATTTGATTTTGACTAGCCAATTTTTCATAGCATACTTCAGTACAATTAAAGTAAAGTTTTTTTTTAATTATAACGTTTTGGTAGTATTAGAATGTAATAGTATTGTAGCGTGGCTGTTAAACTTTTTAAGGCTGTTAAGCTTTTTAAGCTTGTTTAAGATTGCTCCCGGCAATCACGGGCTTGGCCTTTTGGCCAAGATCAATCACTTTTGTGTAGTATCTGTTCCGGCAGATACTGCAATCAAAGACCATATGTGGGGGCAACCCCACATATAAGACCATTGCTTTTGTGGCAATCAGTTTTGGTCAATGTAGGGGAAACCCTTCATACCAATTGTCACTATTCAGCTCCTCTACTCCCCGGGGAGCTGGTCTCCATTTCCCCAATCTCTCCACATCAAAAAACGGCCTTGTGCCTAATTTGCTCAATGGGGAAGCAAATAAATACCGTGGCTGTTAAGCTTTAAACCTCTTGGACCCGCACATTGTCTGATACTTTGTTGCAAAGAAACAAACAAAGAAAAGAAATAACAATCCGACTTTTTTTTAGTGCAAATAAAATGCCTTTATTCGTGGTTCTTCCAAAACACTTCACTCTCTTGCAAAAATCCTTTCCCACACACATGTGCTTTTTAAAAGTCTTTCTCCTCGCCACTTTGCACCAGCCGACAGCCAGCACTTTCTTCTCCTCGACTTTACACGCCCATCTTGCCCTCACACGAAACTTGCTTCTCTCCTCAACCATGTGGTGTATTTTTCTCTCCTTTTCTTGTGTTGTAAGCTCCGCACACTTGCTCATTTGCATATGTGCTATTACGTCTGCTGCTGCTGCTAATATTTTTTCATACATGCTCATATGCGCTCTGTTACAGTATAGCTATCCTTCGGCTGCTGCTGCTGCTACTAATATTTTTCCATGCGTTCTCTGATACAGTATTACTTGACAGAGATTACGATATGAATGTTTTTACTTTGATGCAGATGTGAGACGGGAAGTTGCTGAATAAGATCACAAAAGCTATCAGTGATAAACGCCATCTTCTTCATGGACATGAACCAAGAGTCCAACAACTGAAATCAAGAAGCTTCCTCAGTCATGTCAAACCCCTGACAAAATCTTAGGAAGAGACCAGACTACAGCTGTGAACTAGACAGCTAGAGAATAACCACTTTCTACTAACATATAAATCTCCACTTCTGAAGTCCTCCCTCCCGGTTCCAAATCACATTGAATCTAGTAGAAATCATTCAATCACCTGAGAACAAGAATGGAGGAGCTAAAAAAATCAAATCTTTTGCTAAAAACAAATTTTCACGTTCTACTGGCCTCAACCAATGTAGTTTGAAAAATCTTACAGAATAAAACAATAATGCAAAAGATTGCGTAAAAAAATGGAAACTGTTCTATGAGAACGTTGCTAGAAAGACACGCAAAGAAGAAGATTAACCCTTATGCTCAAGTAGCTTTTAGCCTTGATATGTAGTGATTAAGTCATTTAAAAAAAGCATAATTGGTGTAATAAATAACCGACAGCATTAGGCATAGAATTCAAATCTTCACAGACCTGTGATTATTCATGTATTACATTTTTTATGGATATTGTATTATCACATTGCTTCAAAAACACGCAAGAAGAAAAGATTATCAAGTCCTGCTAAGACTACTGGTAAAATGGAAACATTTTTTTTAAATTATGACCGAAAAATCCAAATTATCAAACGATATAATTTTTATTGAAGTATATAGAGTTGTCTCCCTTACAACTAAAACCATATTTCTTTTTCTGTATAATTGTAAAGAATGTGAAACCAAATAAAATGATAGCCTCAACATCCGATGAAACCAAATCTTTTGCAAGAAGATTTTCCAGAAAATTCCACCTTTTGTGTTCTCTCATGATCCCCACCCTAAAAAACAAAAACAAAAAAAACACTCTAGTCGACATCCAAATAACTGTCTATCAAGAAACTTGATGCCAATAAGACAACCGGTAAAAATTTTATTATTTAAAGGAACGACTCAAGAACTTGTTTACATTGAACATGAAGATGACAATGTTGTAGTCAGCAGGAAAACAGACTAGCAGAATAGAGTTCCACAAGCAGGCAGTTCTAAGAAAGCAGTTTTGTTCATGGATTTACATTTAGATTTAGGTATAGATAGACCATGGGAGAAATTGTTGACAGTGGTTGTATTTAGACGAGTGATTTTTTATGATATTTTTAACATTTTGGGTTCTATTTTCTTGTTTGAGTGTTTCCACTATCAAAGAAACTGGAGACGATAGAAGCCTCCTCGGCAGTCGAATTACTTGATTTTATTTGGAATCTATCTCAGGCACAGTTGATATGGGAAAACTCCTTTGTTTCATTTTGCCTGAAATTCTCCCAGTTTCATTCTGCCTGGATTTTCTATTTTCTATGTAAAAAATTTCTATCATAAAGTTCTGTAGGATTTCAAGTATTTTGCAATCATAACATGAAACCTCATCTTACTGAGGCAATCACAGAAGAGAAATCAAGTTTTCGGTGGTCAAAACGCAGAGTTCCTGACAATATTCCAGTCATAGCACTAAAGAAACTTCAACTGAACATAGCTCCTACCCTTACAAAACTGTTCAATCATTGCTTAAGAGAAATGCTGGATCATACACTCCTAGACATACATTTATATTTCCACTTCCCGATTCGAAAAATAATTTCTCCCTACTTACATTCCGGCTATTCTCATTGGCTGAGAACATACAAATCTATTATTCCAGAATATACACCTACTTAAAAAAACGAATACGTCAGATTTTTACAAATATGTCTACTCTCTCTACACGAAGCACTGCTTTTATGACTATTAAACTAGATACAAAATTATTAAACGCTGACAATCATAAATTAACGTACTTACACCCTCACATTTATGTGCAACTACCCTCCCCCCCATACAAAAAAAAATCTCTGAAAGAAAATACATAACTTTTGCGGATGGCATTGCTTATTTGTTTTTTGTTTTTTTGTTTTGATTTTTTCGATTACGCTTATACTGAGAAAAAACGATGCTATTTCTTTTTTCTTGTTTTTTTTTTTGTTTCGCTTTTTTTTTTAAATTTTCCGTTTTCTTTTACATTTTTTGTCGATACCTATGCACATATTAATATAGCGCAGACCCCCCAATAAAAAAGCAAACAACCAAAACAATTCTCAAATTACGCTTACCATTGTTTACTTTCCGATTTCTGCATTAGCCGTTTAAAGTTCAGTTGAAGCCCCAATGTTGTATGCATGTGTTTGATTATAGACACTTTTCTTTAACATGGTGACTTTTTGGCGCTGTTTTACAATCGTTCACTGTGCAGGGGGAGACAACTCTCTTTTACTAAGAGATTTGTTCGTTTTTTCATCTCATAGTTTAAGACGCTCGATGAAACGATATTTTTTATTAAATCAAAACAAAAAAGAAAGCTGCGACGAATTTTTTTTTGTTAATGTAACAAAGTTGATAACAATAATAATACAAAATGTAGTCTGTACTAAGACAAACCCAACGAACCAACGATTTTAGATGAAAACATTTAAAAAGAAGCTGCGGCAACTTTTTTTTTTAATTAAAATGTTATGGATTTTTAAAACAATTAGTTTTTAACCTTAAAAATATAAAGAATGAAACTCTTCTTAATAAAACAAGGATGAAACTTTTAAAGCTGCGTTTACAATTCATCTACAACTATCGTCTATCTTCATGTTTTTGTGATGTTAAAAACAAGATGTTGGTGTTATTAATATTATAAGTTTTATTACAGGAAAAGAGACAAAAAAAATCGCCGCAGGTTTAAAAGTTTCATCTTTGTTTTATTAAAGAGTTTAACGGGTCCTACTAGTTAGTAAATATTAGAGTGGTTGCATCAACATAGAGTGGGAGGCGCATGAGCTATTAAAAAAAAAGTTATTTAATTTTTATTCTTATTCACCACAAACAAAGCATATTGCAACTTGAACGTAAAGGCCTACTATTTTGTGACCATGTCTACAGGTGGGGGGAGACTGTTTAAGGAGTTGAGCAGCGAGATGTCTGTTCACATTACATTTAATTTTCTGCATGTTGGTACAATCAGGGAAGCAGCAGAAAACGGAGGAAATTCCAAAGTCTAGTAGTTCGTGGGAAGAAACTATTAAAATAGAAAGCTTTCCAGCATCTAGAGAGAGAATAAAAAAACAAACATAATACTCACATGCACATGTCTCAGTTTCTTTCCGCTTTTTTTACTTCATTTTTTAAAAGAAATTTAACGTTACGTTTATTACCGGGCAACGTCAGAACACTTGCTAATATATCTATAAAAGTGAAACTGTGTGTGTGTGTGTGTGTGTAAGGCAATTCTTCACCTATATATACTCAACAATTTGTTGAACTACCGATTTGAAATTTCGGGTATAGGATATTCAGACATGTGAAAAAATTTTTAAATGGTTTTCATCCAGAAAAGAGGGTTGTTAAGGGGTCAAAATTAAAAAATTGGTACATGGGGGGGGGGTCATCGGATTTTTATCTGTTTGTCATCAACTGTTTCATGACTGCTGCACATGCATGAATCGTTTACATGACAGATTCCTTATGAATGAAGAGGTGAGGTTTTGCTGCTTGTACAGTTAGAGAAGCAGGAATGAAGGAGGGAATTCCAAAGTCTAGCAGTTCGAGGGAAGAAACTATTAGAGTAGACAGTTTTTCGGCATATAGGGATTCTACAGTGAAGAGGTGAGATTTTGCTGCTTGTCGGGTTAGTCAGGAGTAATTACGTTGATGGTGTACAAGTGCTACGAGTTCGTCAACACACATTCCATTAATATACTTATAAAACAGGCATAGAGATGCAACATTGCAGTATTAAGACAGAAGTTGGAAGTAGGTTGATATGCAAGACCCATTGGATTGGAGATTCTTTATTGCACCCTGTTTAAGAGGGAAAGATTAGAGGTAGATGTACCAGCTTAGGTGTAGCAAGAATACATAGATAGCATAGAAAGAGACAGGTAACTTTTTCAGTTAATCATAAATTACAGTTAGTTGAAACAATATCTTTCAAACATAACTCAATCCTAGAATGATTCTGAATTTTTGAGGTGAGGATTGATAAGTTGGATTATTTGGATTGTTCAGACTACTCTTCTCATCTTGAGTTTTATTTTCACAACGTTTCAGTTGATGTAATCTCCTACCTTCTTCATAACAAGGATCCGTGGCATAACGGATAAAGTACTAAGTAAATACAGTTCTAATTAACACTCTTAAGGTTGAATGTTCTATCTTCTGTGCGAGTCATACTAAGAATACAAAATTTCGTGCAGATTCCCAAGTTTGACAGAAAGATTCCCAAGTTTGACAAGATACACCTGAAGAAGGTCGGAGGTTACATCGATCACAACATGAAATTGATATATGTTTGAAGTAGCTGAGTGGTCTTAGCTACAATATTCGAGTAATAATCTAGTAAATTGCCTTAATGAACGAGTGTTTATGGTTGGAGCTGGTAATATGCTTAAGCTTGAGGCTTACGGAGTACCTTTCAACGTCTCTCTATAGCTGCTCAGGCAATCGGTATTTATAGTTTAAGCATCCAATCATATTCTTGTTAGGAGAAACCTGGACATGCTCATGTTCAATACCTAAAAAAAATTGAACGTTACATCAGCTGAAACTCTGTGAGAATAGCAGCAAACATGAGAACAGTAGTCTGACTAATCCAAATAATACAAATCAATCCTAGAACTAAGTTACATGTTAGCATGTATTTTATGTTATTTTGGACGATGTCAAAACATCGTTAATTCATTACCCACACAGCAGCAGCCATATAGCGCAATTGTGAGAAGCCTTGATTGTCATTTGGGCGGTCGGGTTTCGATCCTGGCTTGAGGCAGTTGTTTGTCTAGTCGCACTGATGAGTTGTAAAACAGCAAAACAGTACTGTATGTGGATGACTATACACACACATATATATATATATATATATATATATATATATATATATATAGATAGATAGCTCTTTTATCAATGGGCATTAGCTGTGTGCAGACGCAATCCTGTTTGATGATATACTAGCAAATCGCCCGGCGTTGCCTGGTTTTAAAATACACATAAATATTATTTAATTCATGCAGAAACTGTGACATTTGCATGCGAGTATTATGTTTTTTCTCTAAACAGTTCACTTCTTGTAAGTAAAAAAAAAAATACTCGAGATGAGATCAAAACCAAAACCTAAAGACAGTGAGTCAAGTACGATAACCATTAGAGTATCTTGACACAATCTTTAAAAAGTGTTTTCAAACCTACTTATTCTTAACATAAGGAATCTGTCATGTAAACGATTCACGCATCTGCAGTCATGAAACATTTGACAAACAGATAAAAATCCAGTGGCTTCCCACATACAAATTTTGACCCCTTAGCAACCTTTTTTTCTGGATGAAAATCAAAAATAAGTTTTCGACGTCTGAATATCCTATATACCGAATTTCAAGTCTGCAGATCAAAAATTTGTTAAGTATATAGGTTGAGAAGTGTCCTCATACACATACATGCACATTCTCACTTTTATAGAATACTAGATAAATGTAGATATATTGCTGCAACATGTTCCTTGCAACAAGTTTTCAGTCATCATTGTATCTAATGAGATTGTTTTCTTACCAACAGCTGACAATCCTATTTTAATATAAGTTGTTTTTATTAGTCATAGGGGTGAGTGCAAAAGTTAAAAGAAGAGAAAGAAAAAGAAGGTTGTTAATTGTTATTTACTGCTTTTTTGTATTTATAGACTCCCTCTTTGTGTTTTCAATAGCATTTCATCTTACCTATTTCTCAGAATTACTGCACATTTCCCACAATTATTACCTATTTCTCAGAATTACTGCATAGTTCCCACAATTATTACCTATTTCTCAGAATTAATGCATATTTCCCACAATTATTTCCTATTTCTCAGAATTACTGCATAGTTCCCACAATTATTTCCTATTTCTCAGAATTACTGCATATTTCCCACAATTATTACCTATTTCTCAGAATTACTGCATATTTCCCACAATTATTACCTATTTCTCAGAATTACTGCATATTTCCCACAATTATTACCTATTTCTCAGAATTACTGCATATTTCCCACAATTATTCTAGAAGTGTAGGCCATGTTTAGTTTCAGGACAGTTTCTGGTGGTTCATTGTTCTAAACAAGTCTTTAGAGGTGACTGGTTTGCAGTAGACAGTTCCACAGAGCAAAAGATTCTTACCGTATCGAGACGGAAAAAACATGCGAAATTGCTATGGAGCAATTCTGGTTTCTGATTGGTCGGTAGCAGAACGTGAATTAATTCGATCCGTCAGTTCCTAGCAGCGGCATCGTTTATAAATAAAATCGCCCGACTATGTGGGATCATACCCCATTATGAATAAAAAATATTGCAACATCTCCCCTATTTTTTATAATGGGGAAGTCCCTTGTGTTTGTACTGGTCAAAAATAAATATATATTTTTATGTTCAATTATACATAACAAAAATTAGAAATCATTTGGATCTTAAAATTTTAGCATGTAAAAAGATGCTATTTTTAATTGTGTTCAAATGTCAAAACAGATATATGTGTACAGAGAAGAGAAATGAAAGAAATGGAAGGTGTGTGAAAACGAAGCCATTTCTTAAATTCGATTATGCAGTTTTGTAAAAAAAGTGGAAGAAAAAAACGAATACATATATACATATAAATAAATATACATAAAAATAAACATACATGCAATATGTACTCATTTAAAGAGTTTGTTTGTGTTTGTTATTAAAACAATGCAAAAAATATAGGACATTTTTGAAAAATAAGAAAACTAATGTGCAAAAAAAAAATAAGTAAAAGTCAAATGTAATTTATGCGCGCCTTAAAATAAGCATGCAAAAAGTGTTTGTCGAAAAGGAAAATTACAAAGAAGAGGTTTTTAAAAATGTGACTTTTTTCTTTTTATTTAAAAATTTATTTTTTTTATTTCAGTAAAAGTATTAGTTACGCATTAGTAGATTAAAGTGTTAATACAAAAAAAAAATTGATACAGTTTAACGACTTGTCCAGGACTATTTTTTTTTGATATATAGAAATTTATATACATACAGGGCCGTGAAAAAAAATTATTCAGTCGAATCCCCCAACAGGTTTTGAGAAAAAACGCTTTAACTTTATTCTTGTTGCGGGTTTCGTGAATACATCAGCGATATTTTGTTCTGATGATATGTAATTCAAAATAATGGATTCCTTTTTCACCTCGCTTTTTATGAAATGATATTTTATATCTATATGCTCAGATCTTTGGTTGATTATCGTGTTCTGTGCTAAGACTATACTGCCTTGATTATCACAATTAATTACTACTACAATTAATTCTGACTCTAAAATAGTTTTCAGGATATTTTTAAGGTAGAGTGCTTCCTGGGTCGTGTGTGTGATCGCGATAAATTCTGCTTCACACGTAGAGAGAGAGATACAATCTGTTGCTTTTTAGATTTCCATGAAATAATGGGCCCATTTTCTGAGAGTCTGAAACAATATCTAGATATACTTTTTCGATCTTCGTCGTTTCCCCAATCTAAATCCGAAAATCCTTCTAATTTTAGGGGATTTCTTGATTTTCTAAATACTAACTTCTGTTCTTTAGTTCCTTTTAAATAACGAGAGGACTTGTTTAGCTCTGATTGAATCCTTCATTGTCGGTCGTGATAATTTTTGTGACAGTTTTGTTACTGTATAGCATGTGTCAGGTCTGGTTGCAGTCATTAAATATACAAGACTACCTATAATTTCGCGGTATTGTTTGTCATTTATTATTTCAGATTCTGTGTGTATATTTTTATTAATATCATTTTCGACCGGTGTAGAGCGTTTCTTGCACTCTCCCATTCCAAATTTAAATAGTATTTTGTCGATGTATCTCGATTGATTCATCGTAACAAGTCCTTTGCTTTGATTAAATTCTATCCCCAAAAAACAGGATATTTTGCCAAGATCGGTCATTTTGAATCTTTTACTTAATTTGTTCTTAACATCGGTTAACATTATGTCACAATTTGATACGATTAAAATATCATTGACCCACAAAACCAAAATCAGTAGTTTATCGTCTTTGTGTTGGGTATATAAACAGGGATCTACAGCGCATTGTCTGAATTGTTGTTTAATAATATAATCATGAAATACTGTGTTCCAACACTGAGCACTCTGCTTTAGAGCATATAATCACTTGTTAAGTCGTCACACGCTATTTTTATTTTTCATTATAAATCCCTCTGGAGGGGTAATATAAATTTCACAGTCTATTGGGGCATTCAAATAAGCATTTTTTTACGTCCATTTGATGGATGTTTAGGTCATATTGTGATGCAATTTGCAGTAAAATTCTGATTGTCGTTAGGTTTGTGGTCTGTGAAAACAGAAAAATATTCTCTACCGTAAATCTGAGAGTACCCTTTAGCAACAAATCTAGCTTTGTACTGTTCTACGCCTGATGCTGTAGTCTTTTTTGTAAAGACCTATCTTGTAGAAATAACATGTTTATCTTTTTGGAGAGGCACTACCGTATAGGTATCATTTTCGGTTAAGGCATCTATTTCTTTTTTCATGGCAATTTTCCATTCATCACAATGTTCTGAATTAATTGCTTCGTTAAAGCTTTTTGGCGCATTTTCCATTGAATAGCAATGGTTGATTTGATAATCTTTTATATTGTCGACCACAAAAAATCGGGGCGCCTTCTATTTCTTTTGGAATATCTTTCACCTTTATCATCATCATCATCATCATCATCATCATCATCATCATGGATACTCTTGTCTCCGTCATTTTTATTGTCTTCGTTTGTTTGAATTATTTGAGGAAATATAATTTCATCTCCTTCATATGACGGGATTTCGTCTGTAAAATTAAACGTGTCTGTGAATTTTACACATCGGATTCTTTTTATTTTATTTTTCTCTGGAAAAAAGACTAAATTGACTGGACTGTTTTTATCGTAACCAAGAAATATACCTCTGTCGGCTTTAATATTCAATTTACTCTTTTTATCTATATATGCGAAGCAAGTTGAACCAAATATATGCATTCTGCTTAAATTTGTTTTTTTGTTTTTTTTTTTACCACAGAAAGATTCATATGGAGTTTTAGATAGTGTTTCGTAAAAAACACCTGTTGCGTATATAGGCTGCCGCCATAAGTGCGTACGTCCAGAGGTTTCTGGGGAGTTTTGATTCAATGAGTAGGCATCTTCCTATTTAAAAAATGTCCGCCACGCTCTTTCAGCAGTCCCGTTTTGGTGTGGGGATCTATGAGCTGATTTTTCATGCTTAACATGATGGTTAATTAGTAAAAGTTCAAAGTCTTTATTGGTGAATTCCGTACCGTTGTCAGAGCGAATACACTTGAAGTTTTTTGATGTTTGTATTTTCATGCCATTGAATACAGTCGGCAACTTTTTGATATCAGGAATATTGCAGTGTCCAAGAATTTTATGCCATGTCTGTAGATCATGGCAGGCGGTTTTCGATAGGACTACGCTATTTAAATAATATAGTCTTCCATTTTCTTTAATGTCGAATACAGTTCCATTCGGGTATACCAGTGTTGATTTATTGGAGCTAAAGTTTATATTTGCACCTTGTTTAGTGGCAGCTTGTACAGAAAATATATTTTGTTTAAATTTTGGGATTAGAAGAGCGTTATCTAGAATACAGAAACACAGTTCACCTTTATTGTTCTTTAGCGAGATTTTAGCATCGCCTCTTTTCAAAACTGTGGTTAGAAGAGGTGAACCTCCCCCCCACCCATTATGGAGGTTCAAAAACAATATCATTTACTCGACTCCCGTCAGCTAGTTCTACAAAATGATTTTGTGGCTTAAAGTTGAGGCCAAAATTGATAAAATCAGATTCCTTTGTAATCACGTGTGCCGTGGCCCCACAATCGACAAGAAAATTATTATTGTTTGTTGAAGCATTGAACGTACACGAAAATAAAAATGTATGTTCGCTAACAGAGCTCTCCACATTTTTAATGGAGTCGCCATTTTGAGCCCTGTATCTACATTGGAAACTCTTGTGATTGGGTCATCCACAATTATAGCAAATAATTTTTGTACTTTTCTTAGGAGAAAAATTGTTTTTGGCAAAGTTGCGGTTTTTATTCCTGGCATTGGTATAATTTAATTTTGGTGTTTTTATGTGTGTATTTTTAAATTTCATGATATTTGTGGATTCGTTTTTTTCTCTGATCATATTTCAGTTTCCTCGTAACTTCTGAGTGCTACCTTGAATTGGCTAAAAGTCATGGGGTTTTCTTTCTGGGTTATCACGGTAGTAAATGGCTTGAAATCACTCGGTAATCCCTTAAGGAACATGGAAATTAACAGACTGTCACTTATAACTTCACCAGACATTTTTAAAGAATTTGCAGTCGTTTCAGCTCTTATAATATAATCAGAAATAGTTTCGGCTTCCATTCGTTTTAGAGAGGTCAGTTCAGTATACAAAGAAATAATTTTGGGGTTTCCTTTCGATAAATAATGCTCTCTCAATATGTTCAATGCTTTGCAGCCATCGTCCAGGGCTTCTCTCATTACTAGAGATAGACTTCGGTCATCCAAACACTGTATTAATTCCGCAAAGACAGTTGCGTTCTTTTCAATGAAATCGGGGTCGTTTCTGTTTTCAGGTTGTGTTTGAAGTACTTTGTGTAGCTTTTGGATTGGTAGATATCCTAGAAATTTAACTTGCCACAATTCGAATTTTGATTCGGATCCATCAAAATAAAGACGCACGCTGGGCCCATAACCTCTAGAAGTGTAAGCCATGTTTAGTTTCAGAACAGTTTCTGATGGTTCGTTGTTCTAAACAAGTCTTGAGAGGTGACTGGTTTGCAGTAGACAGTTCCACAGAGCAAAAGATTCTTACCGTGCCGAGACGGAAAAAACATGCGAAATTGCTACAGAAAAGGTTTAATATTTATGGAGCAATTCTTGTTCCTGATTGGTCGGTAGCAGAACGTGAATTAATTCGATTCGTCAGTTTCTAGCGGCATTGTTTATAAATAGAATCGCCCGACTGTGTGGGATCATACCCATTATGAATCAAAAATATTGCCACAATTATTACCTATTTCTCAGAATTACTGCACATTTCCCACAATTATTAACTATTTCTCAGAATTACTGCATATTTCTCACAATTATTACCTATTTCTCAGAATTACTTGTGTTTGGATGATTAATCAGAAACGAAATCGAACTTCAGAAAATCGGAACTTTTGGGAAATCAAAAATTGAAATCACAAAGTTCTTTTTTCCAATGCAAAAAACGATTCTTTTAATTGTTTCATTTTTACCTTTGTTTGAAACAATTTTTCGATTACTCGTACGAATAATAAAATAATACATATATAATTTGAACTTCCATTTAAACTAAAATCGATAGATTTCGACTACCCACAAGTGTATTTTTACCTTACCACAAATATATGTACATATTACACATGTATTTATGACAATCCGCCCCAACCGCTGAAAAAATAAACAACTCTATGGTAAAGTATTTAATGAATTAAAAAGAATCAAAATCGAAATCAGTAATTGCATCGGAATTGGAAATTTAAAACAGAATGGGTAATTGTATCAGACTCGGGGGAAAAATATTGGAATCGCCCCATCACTAAAAATACATTGAAATATGAATTTAATTTGTTCCATGACCGTCGACATAATAAATAAATAAATCGTATCTCAAAATAATTATTCCCACTTTAATTACAAGAAACAGAATTAATCCGTTCCAAGCTCAAATTACACCTATCAATCACCAAATAATGCTTAATATTTAAATCTTAATATAACAAAAAGGATGAAAAAAAAACCCAATTAAATTGTAACTAATTTTCCAAGGATGAGTGGCTAACGAAAGTAAACTAGGAGAAGGCAGGAAGAAAGGGTTGAGACAGCATAGCCTAGCCTATCACACACACGCACACACGCACGCACACACACACACACACACTTTTTCTTACTCTGTGTTTTGTATTGTTTTTTTTTTTTTTAGATTTTCCTTTTGTATTGTTTACTATTTTTGATTTTCGTTTTGTTTATTTTTTTAGTGTAGCTCGATTTTTGACATTGCATCTAAAACCATCGTTGTATCTTAGGGCATAAATATAGAAACAATGCATCGTCGTGTTAAAAAATCGTATCTTAATGCATTCTTATCTCAAGGTATTACTGCATATTTCTCACACTTATGTTGTTGTAAGAATGTGGCGACTTCATCCTGAAGTGATTTCTACAAACGCTGAAAAGCAAATGGCTCTAATTACTTACCCTCTTTTTTCTCCATTTCATTTGACTTCACTTTCTTCTTTACTTTCTAAAGCAAGTAAGTTTTCACAGAAACTCCAAAGATTTTCCGACCAATAAAAATCGTTTCAAACTCCAAAAGTAACAAGTCTTTGTGAAAATGTTCAACTAATGCAAACTTAGAAATTCATATAAAACAAACAGCTCAAATCTAGAAACACACACAATAGTAATCTGAATAATTTGCATAATGTATGTGTGTGTGTGTGTGTGTGTGTGTGTGTGTGTGTGTGTGTGTGCATGTCACACATAATCTGTGTCGTGTGTGACAGGAAGTGCAAGTCGACTGCTGGTCTGAAGAGGCATAGGGTTGTGTACAGGAACACCATACCACAGAGTGGTCCAGTTAACACAGCGCAGACACTTGACTTTATGTGCTAGCTTTGCTTCGGGCCATGTAAGTCGCTGGTTTTAAGAGCCATCTGCGTGGCTACGTGAAATGAAGTAGGGGCGAGGGGAGGGCCTGAAGGTGGGATTTTTGTTGGTCGGGACGGAGATCATCTGTAAAGATGAAGCAATCATTATGTATGCGTGTATGTATGTATGTATGTGTGTGTATGAACACAAAGGGCGAATGAACTCTTTTTCTGGGTCAACGGCCAACTAGCACAGTGTATATTTGTGTGTGTGTGTGTGTGTGTGTGTGTGTGTGTGTGTGTGTGTGTATGTGTATTGGGGTGGAGAGGGCTCCCGTAAGCCGTGGTGAAGCAACCTTTCTAGGAGAAGCAAATCTCTGATTTAAAAAACAAAGTGGGAGACCAGTACCCGCATTAAGCTGGTCTGCAGTTTAATTTGTTGCTGACTATCTTGCTCTTGCTTGTTGCTGGATCTCAACATTTTGAACCGAGAGAGAGACTTAGCTGTTGTACAAAGCTAAGACTCTGTAACATCATCTTTGTATAGATACTCCCTCAGGCATTTGGGCTCATGGATTTTAAATGTCTGAGGGAGTGGCACTCGTCTGACAAGACGTTGCAATCATCATCATCATCATCATCATCATCATCATCATCATCATCATGTGTATGTATGTATTATGTGTGTGTGTAACCTTAGGGAAACAAACGTTGTTTTATGATATGTTACAGCAACATATTCCCTGCCAGAAGTTTTCAATCATACTTGTATCTAATGTGATTATTTTTTTACCAACAGCTGACAATCCTATTTTAATATAAGTTGTTTTTATTAGTCATAGGGGTGAAAAAGTTAAAAGTGCTGGTAGAAAAAAAAAAGATTGTTGGTTGTTATTTATTTATTTTGTATTTTTACACTCCCTCTTTGTGTTTTCAATAACATTTCGTCTTGCCTATGATCGCATTCAATGCTGTCAAGACTAAGCTTGTTTCCTTCAGTAATTACAAACAACCTTCTCAGCCACTAAGAGCTATGGCTAAAGATACATTACCTGAAAGTACTTCGTTCAAACTTCTCGGCTTAACGTTCACAGAGATCATTAGTTGGAACAGATACATCGAGAGCATTGCCAAGGCTGCTGCAAGGAAGGTTGGCTCTCCCTACTGTGCTAGAAAGTTACTTATACCTGAAAGTATCCTGTACCTCTATAAGGCCACAATTCGCCCATGTGTGGAGTATTGTTGTCACATTTGGGCTTGTGCATTTGCCACTAGTCTCTCACTCCTGGACAGGGTTCAAAAGAGACTCACCAACCTGATAAGTCCTGAACTATCATCTACGCTTCAACCTCTGTCCCACTGATGAAATATTCTATTCCTCTGCCTGTTTTACAAGTATTTTAATGTGGGATGCTCTGATGAACTGCAAGCCCTTGTACCCCCTTTGACATAAATACCCCCGTCAAACCTGACAAGCAGCAAAATCCCACCCCTACACAATAGAGATCCCTAGATGTAAGAAAGCCTTCTACTCTAATAGTTTCTTCCCAAGAACTGCTAGACTCTAGAATTCCCTTCCGGGTTCCTACTTTCCCAACTGTACTGACATGCAGAAGTTTAAGTGTGATGTGAACAGACATCATGCTGCTCAACTCCCTACATAGTATCCCTGCAACTTATACCCCAGAGAACAGGCCCTTATGTCAAAGTGACACTGTGCCTTGTTAGGGGTAAAAATGTAGCAAAAAGAAATTTCTCACAATCATTGCCTATTTCTCAAAATTACTGCCTATTTCTCACAATTATTACCTATTTCTCAACATTTCTACGTATTTCTTACAATCGTTCTTTATTTCTCAAAATTACTGCATATTTCTCAATTATTTCGTATTTAAAAAAATTGCGCCTTATTCTCAAAATTATTGCCTATTTCCTACATTTATTGTCTATTTCTCTAAATTACTTAATATTTCTCACTTTTAATGCCTATTCCTCAAAATTTCTGTGTATTTCTCATAACTATTTTCTGTTTCTTAAAATTACTGCATATTTCTCCCAATTATTGCCTATCTCTGAGAGTTTCTACATATTTCTAATAATATTGTCTATTTCTCATAATCACTGCATATTTCTCACTATTATTGACTATTTCTCAAAATTATTGCATTTTCGCACAATTATTGCATATTTCTAAAAATTGAGTCATATTCTCAAAATTATTGTCTATTTCTCAAAATTACTGCATATTTATCAGAATTTTTATTTATCAAAGTTACTGAATATTTCTCATAATTATCGCCTATTTCTAAAAGTACTGCATATTCCTCACAGTTATTGCTTTTTTTATATTTACTGCATATTATCCCAAAATTATTGTCTATTTCTACAAAATTACTGCATATTTCTTATAATTATTGCATTTTTCTCAAAATTACTCCATATTTCACACAATTATCGCATATTTCTCAAAACTAATGCATATTTCTTATTATAATTACGTCTTTCTAAAATATGCGTGATATTCTCAAAATTATTACGTATTTCTGAAAATTACTGCATATTTCCCACGATTATTGCCTATTTCTCAAAATTTCTATGTGTTTCTTACAATTATTGTCTATTTTTCAAAATGGCTGCATATTTCTCTATTATTTTCTTTTTTCAAAATTATTGCATATTTATTACAGACATTATCTTTTTCTCAAAATTAATCCATATTTCTCACAATTATTGTCTACTTCCCAAAATTATTGCATATTTCCAACAATTATTTTCTATTTCTAAATATATAAATTATCGTTTTTTTTTGTTTTTTTTTATGCTCATGATGGGCTCCGAATTCTGTAAATAAAAACAAGAAAAGTTAAAACAATAAATGGGTTGTAAATTCGTCCCCTGAAAATCTAAAATTCACCTCAATTGAGAATCTCTGCTATAAACGTTTTGATTTGTGATAACTAACTCAACTTTCTTCACGAAATACGTATTTGTATTAATAAAATTAACTTTTACATTTTATATCTCTTGTATAAAAATGTTTTGTTATAAACTTCGCTTTTTCTCAATTTGCATTTGCAAACTTTGTTAATATTTTAGGTAGCACTTACTACCTGGTGACCCTTCTGTTTCATTTCCATTTTAAATGCATGCACGTCTGTAAATATCTTTCATTATCTTCCTTCACTAACGTATAACCTTTATACCCAAGTTATGGTAAATGTTGGTGTGGTTATTGGCTATACCCAAAGACGCTATCATTGTCGAAAATGGCCCTTTCAAGTTCAGTGGCTACACCACTAGGATTCATTCATACAAGTGAGGTCCTGTCTGGCACAGGCATTGACGGCTATGACTCTCCATTCCTCAAGGCATTCATGACTTCATTGTTGCTCATCATTCAAAATCCCATTTATGCTGTTTCTCGAAAATATTTGATGCATTGCTATAGCTTTCTTTGTACAGACAATAGGTTACAGTTTCTTTCTGTCTGAGCAGTACATACTGGGCAATTGTCCA
The DNA here is from genome assembly GCF_053919585.1 of Euprymna scolopes. Lineage (NCBI taxonomy): Eukaryota > Metazoa > Mollusca > Cephalopoda > Sepiida > Sepiolidae > Euprymna > Euprymna scolopes. The sequence goes on from NC_136493.1 coordinate 9,366,229, forward strand.
GACCATTGTACCCAAAGGAATCTTCTACCCAGCACAGCAAGATACGAAACCTCAAACAGCTTTATTCCTGGTTACTTTGGTATTACATCAGTCACCTGTTTTCTATGATCTCAGGTTGAAGTGAGTTCTCGACCTTGCCTAGGTGTCTCCCACAGATTAGCAGAGGGAAGGAAGCACCTTACTTTTCCTTCTGACAGTAATAGCGTTATCCAGCCATCCTATACAGCGCCTAGTATTCCTAAATGGTCACCCACCTAGTACTAGCCAGGCTCATCGTTGCTTAACTTCCGTGGTCTGGTTGGAACACATTATGTTTTCCTTGCAATAATAACCGAAATTCGCTGAAAATGAACTTATCAAAATGAAACCAGCAATACAAGAAAATAAACAAAACAGATATTACTTTTTCACTTTTAAAAATCAGAATAATGATAATGAAGTCATTGTGTGCAGTGCTCTTGAGGTGCACTATAATTCATGGAAAGGACATGTGCAGAGGAAGATAAAAAAGTTATCTGCCCCTGAGTCTAATAAGCATCATTCAGTGTTAAAAGGTCTTTTCCTTCAAAGCTTATGTAAATCGAAATTTCAATCCCATATCCCTCCTCATTCTGACTTTTAATTTTTTTTTTTTTTAATATTGCATGTATTTTTCTTTTGAATTCCATGATCATTTTGGTTATTTATTTATTATTTATTTATTTATTTATTTTTATTTTTTTAATTTTAACTATCAACAAGTTCCCTAACTCTCTATCTCCAGAAAGTTTACACTCCCAATGTCCTACCTATACAAGAGCCAAATACATCCTAAGATGGAGTACTGTTACAACGCTAAAAGCTAAGAGTACCATTTTCTGCCTCAATAAAGCACAAAACCATCTTTGAAATCTAGTCGGCAAGGACCTTTTAGCATTCCTAGTTCCCTTTCTCACAGAAGTGTTAAGTGTTGTGACATTATGTTGAACAAAGATGGCGGTGAAGAAGCAGTGCAGTCCCGATACTGAGTGTGAAGTAATTGCCAGTAACAAAGACGGCGGCAAAGAATCAAATGCGGCTTGTGATGTAGACAACGGTGAACTGATTGAATCCAAAATTCGACAATTTTTATAGCAACTTTCGAAGCTTTTCATTGGTTGGTTATTATAACTTGTAGTTATAAAAACGATCGTCAAAATCATTGGTTTCATACCCCCCTCCCATTAGGAGTCAAAAACATTTAACAAAGAGACATTGCGAGTCAATCTTTGCTTTATCGTTATTTTCATGGTAGATGCTCGACTGAGCTTCAATCACTTGTCTTCCTGTAACACATTCACAACAATTACTCGTCTAGTTACAACAAATGTCAGCAATTTCCCTTACTCACTATCTGTGCCTAAAACTAAACGAAAATTCCATGAACAAAATTTATTTTATAGAACTGTCCATCTGTGGAACACAATTCTCCAGGACTGCTTCACTGCTGAACATAACATGGTCGCTGTCAAGTTGAATGTTGAGCCATCCTCTTAAATAATTAAACTATACTGAAATTCCAACATTACTGATCATCATGTTGTTGTCTCGCCATCTTCCTGACACCTGTTAACCTTTATCTTAGATTGACCTTTGGGCCTTGGAGCAGTAAACCCTCAATAAAAACATGTGCAGTACATAGGACAGTGTATAATAGCCAGGGAAATTAATAATGCAAGCACATGATAAACATTTGGGCTAGTGTATGAAGGATGCGATGGGCCATCATTTGAATGAGAGTCGTTCCAAAAGTAAAGCCTCCTATTATTAGCTCAAAAACTTGAAGAGCTATGAAGACGGAAGTGGTAGCATTAAAACGAGCGACCTTTTGTACTCTCGAATTTATTTTTCTACATAGTCATCACCATTTTCGATGCACTTTTTTCCAGGTCCTGCCAATATTATGTCCCCTTACTTCCAAGAAATTTAATGAATATTTATTAATTAATACTTATTGTAAAAATTCACAAAAATCGAAGATATCTGTATTTTTGAAGAAGAGCTTCTATCTCCTTTTTACCTGATTTGCATAAGACTACATATAGCTCACATTACGATACCTTACACCTAATAGCTGTGTTCTAAAATTTATAACGATAAGGTAATTAGTTTAGGAGTTAATTCTCTATGCGTAAATATATCAACATGTATACATACCTAACTTTATATCTAGAGATATGTATTATACTCAATTGTACTCAATTCTGGACACTAATATATATTGAAATCGAAAATTGTAAAAAGCAAAGAGATTAAAATAATAACAGGATCTCAGTTATAAAAATAGTTTTCAATCAAACAAACAAAAATAAATAAATCCGACTCAGCTTTTTTTTTTCTGTTTAAACAAAGGGCATTTATTTCCATTACTTTTGAAAAAATGTTTTTTCTCACTATTCATTTCGTCTGTAATGAGTTTAACAAAACCCTGCCATCTTGACACCAGCTTAAAAGTCTCTTGCTACCACTATGGGTGTTATATAGTAGGTCGAACACAAGAAAGTGTCAATCTATCTATTTCTGTATCTATCCATCAAGATTTACGTATCTATGTAACTGGGGAGATAGACGGTAGATGAATATGTAGAATATTTATAAAAACTGTCAAAATATGGTAAAATCATATCATAGACAAGTTTACCGGAAGGTCTGGTCAGCTGATCGGATCTACGTGGGAGTTACATGGATCAGGTTAGCTGGAGATCATAAAGAGTTGGAATTTGGACGTTGAGCAGGGTGAACGGTTTAACAGATCGTCCTTCACCGGGGAGGGGGGGTGAAAATAGAGACCTAGAAGTAGACCATGCAAACAAAGATATTCACTTTCCATTCTTCTGCGATTGACACCTGGAAAGTGAATAAAAACTATATGAAACCAACCAGCGTTCTTGGAAGTGAATGAATATTCGTCCAAACAGGTTCCAGCCTCCCATCGAAGAACAAGATGAATTCCAAGTGGTCAAGATCAATGATGCATGAAGGTATGTCCAAAATACATGTATCACACACACACACACACACACACACACACACACACACACACACACACACACACACACACATATATGAACAATTAGATATAAATATATCATAAATAGACAGCAACTTAGGGTTCAAATAGTGAAGAAGCAACGATAGACATTTAGTGACACATAATGATGCACCCTTCGTCACATATGGTGCTATGTTGCTATTACACAACGAACCCCCCTTTTTAGTACCACCCATAATATAATATGGGGTCACACGTCCATCTCGCCCAGTTTCCACTTTTCTTCTCCGACCTCTCACCTTCAACTTTGCATGTTCATCTTCTCTGATGTGGACTTTGCTTCTCTCCACTACATGGTGTCCTTTTATGTTTCTCGTGTCACGCAAGCACATGCACATTTTCTAATTTGCATATGTGCTGTTTTCGGCTACTGCTGCTAATATCTTCACAAGCCAGCTATCCTACAGCTTTTGCTGATATTTTCCCATGCGCGCATGTGTGTTACATAGTTACAAAACCTGTCAGTAATATCTCTTACTCTCTATCTTAAAATAAACGAAAATTTCATGAGCAAACACAATATTGCAGGACTGCTTCCAGCTAAATATAACATGATCATTTTCAAGTCCAATGTAATCAAGTTTTTATTGAACCTCCCTCTTAAATAATCAAATTCAACCAATTTCCATCATTACTGATCATCGCGGTGTTTTCTCACAGAACATAGAAAGCAGCATCTTTTTTAAAATAAAACGTTACAAGGCTAAAAATATCCAAATGAAATGAAAAGGAACATGTTCTCTTGAGTCGAACAGCTCGTCATTCTATTATGAAGAATATGGTATCTTAGACGGCACTAAAGTCACTCAGCATCACTTAGCAGTTAATTAGGCTTGAAAGAATGCAAGAAACAAAACTGACTGTTAGCCATTCTGAAAGCACTGAAGAATTTCGCAATTTTGCTTCAGTTCTTCAAATGGCTTTGACGGGATAAAAATAGACGCTTCCATGCAATATTACTATTGTGAAAAAGAAAAAAGAAACTGACGATTATGTCTTTAAAATAATCAAATATAATGTTAAAACTTGAATGATTTCACTGCATCCTGTATACTGCCGGTGTGAGGCCACGTAGTTCCCCCCACCTCCGCATGACAACTCACCGACCCAATGTTGTGTGCCGTGGATTTTTCTTTCATCGTCTTATCTTCTAATGACGTAAGGTCAGCTGGGTTCAATCTTTAGCTTGACACTTCTCATCAACACTCTAGAATCAAAATCAAAATGATAATTTCTCATCACGAGAAGAGTCAACTCAAATGAAAACAATCACTGTTTCCACTTTCGTTTGGTTATTATGTTTAATCTATCAGTCTCTCTCTCTCTCCCTCTCTCTCTCTCTCTCTCTCTATATATATATATATATATATATATATATATATATATATATATATATTAGTATTGGGACGATTATTCGGAATCGGGAATCGGAAACCTATCAGAGAGAAATGATTTACTAATTGAAAAGACATTTCCAGCTATACCATAGCTGGAGATCTTGTGAAGTATAACTTTATGCCATACCCTATCAAAGGCCTTTGATATGTCAAGAGCAATTGCCCTAGAAAGGAAGCCTCCATCGAGAGTTTCACTAATCCTATGAAAAATAACCATAAGCACATCTGCTGTAGATCTAGCAGAACTGAAACCATATTGCATGTAACTAAGAAGCTTATTTTTGCTGAGATGATTGACTACTTCTCTATTTAACACAGATTCCAGCAACTTACTCATGACGCTCAGGAGACTTATAGGTCTGTACTGAGAGAAAGATGACCGATCACCTGAATTCTTAAATACAGGGCATACCGATGAGATTTTCCAGGGTGTTGAGAAGCAATTCTCTTTAAGACAACGCTTTAACAGCTTTGTAGTTATGGGAGCTAGTTCTGGTTGAAAGCTTTTCGAGCACTATAATAGGAATGTCATCGGAGCTAGTTGCTTTACTGAAATCAAGGTTTTTGATTAGCTTGGCAACATCATGCACAGATATTTATATGTTGCATAGCATGTTTTCTGATACAGGAGGAAATATGGGGGGGGGGTTGGCAGCCTTGGTCGCATAGAGTGGAATTAGCTGCAAAGTTTATGGTAAAGAGATTTGTCTGATGCTGACCAGATTACCGAAGGTCCATTGATGATAGTTGGGATAGAGCACACGCTTTCGTTTAGGATCTTATTTGCTATTTGCCAAAACTGCTTAGCCACTTTGGACTTGACGGACTGAGCATACAACTCTCTCCTGTTCTTCATTACTCTTTTACAGTGGTTGCTGGCAGTCCTGAAAGCAGTTTAAATCTCAGTATATCTGTTACGTTGGAAGCAATGAAAAAAGTGATTTCTGTGTGTAATGGCAGCAGCACATGCCAGACCTCGACTTAAATCAGCAGATTAAGAAATCGTCATTTTTAAATCAAGATATTTCAGAACGTAACTGTGCAGGATTATTTTGTTAAAAATACATCTAGCACAGATTCTACAGCATCATTTTTTTGTAATTTTTAGAATTTATACTTATTTTGCCATAACAAGTAAGTACGTAATAATGTTTTCACCTGAAACACGTTGGCTTAAAAGCTCATCAATGTAAACACACACCGAATGTTCTACAAATAAGTTTGACAAATTCATAGTTTAATCAACTGTTGGCACTGGGACTCACGTGATTAATGATCCTTTGAAGAGCTTATTTTTTCATTAGTCTGTTTGGAGCCGACATACTTTTTCAGTATTTGTTTACTTGAAGTTATTCTACGTTTCTCTACATTTTTATTATTATAATTGGATCCTTACATCAAATAGCTTCATGCATGTCTAAGGTCTCCCACTAGAACACTACTAGAATGACACTAGAATACCGCTCTTTGCAAAGTTACGAATGTGCTAACTTGCTTTAATCACTAAAAATGATCTAATTTTACTAAAATTTTCAAATTTTATTGGAACCACCTATTTGGATTTTTTGGACTACTGTTCTCATCTTGAGTGTTATTTTCACAACGTTTTGGTCGATGTAACCTCCAACCTTCTTCACATTGAACTCTGGGAATCTTTCTGTCTAACTCTGGAATCTCCATTTATTTAGTACCTGTGGCGCAATGGTTAGAATACTTGGAAAAAATTTAGTTGCAAAAGTGACATTCTTCTGGAGATTGAAAATTCAATTCTCAGTGTGGACGACCGAAAATACAATTTCAAGAGTGAGGCAAATTGTTGATACTGGTTGTAGTTAGATGAGTGTTTGTTGCGAATGTTGTGCATGGTGGGGGATCATAGATCGAAGCTCAGTCGAGTGCTTACCATGGAAATAATGATAGAGCAGAGATTCACTCACAGCGTCGCTTCTGTAAGAAATAGGTTGCAATGATGAGAAAAGAATATCATCCACTAGATTTCGAGGTTGGTTTTAAATGTTGTCAAGACAGAAAAGGGTTGTTTGAGTGGCTCTTTCTCAGATGTGATAATAGTACTTCTTTTTCGGACGTATTTGGCTCTTGTAAAGTAAGAAGATTGTTTCCCAACTTTGTGGTCAAGCATATTTTTTACTGTTTACCTTCACAATGTCATATAACTGGCAACAAGCAAATGTTTTGAAACACAAGGCGAAATCACAACCTTAGCAAATGTCCAGTTGATTGATTCCAAACGACCATCCCATTTTAAGGTTATGATCAGTAGTGGCAAGAGGAGGGGATTTTTTTCCTTGGGCTCCAGTTCTAGGAGGTCCATCCTCCCATGCTTGGCTTTCTCTCTTTGAGAAGGGGTTAGTTTATTGTTAATCGCTTGAGATGCTCTACCAGGAATAATAACAAGGCTGCTCTGGCATTTTTTTTTCAGAGTGCTCTTCCTCTGGAGGACTGACTTTTCAATTCCACCTTCTGGCCCTAGTGTCACAGTTCTTGTGGTGGGAGAGAACTAAGTGCCTACTTATAGAACTGGTGCCTCCTCAGCATAAATACCCCTGACAAGTGATTTTTTTTCCTCAACAGAGATTAGACCATTCCTGTAATGACCTGTTCCCTGTTGATTGCAGTGTAATGCTGATTCTGTGCAGTTCTAGGAGGTCCACCTTCCCGGGCTTTGTGTTCTTTCTTTAAGGACGGGTTAGTTAATTACTAATCACCTGAGGCGCCTCTGCCAGGGAATGCCGATGAGGCAGCACAGACATCTTTTGCAGGATCAAAATGTTACTCCTCTGGAGCACTGACTTTTCAATCCTACTTTCCGAATCTAGTGGAAAGAAATAAATACCTGGCCGATGCAAAATATATTCTTGGTGAATACTTAAAGATAAATCTTATTGCAACTTTTTATTTCGTCAGGATTCGATCTTTAAACTATTTTTTTTATCTTCTCATATTCCCATGCCATCACTAATGAAAACAGCGAGTTTCAGTGCTTAGAACACATGAATACGAAAATCTTATGAAAAGTTAGAAATAGCTGTATTGCCGTTATTTTCATACAAGGTGCTCAACTGAGCTTCTATCCTTGCTCCTTCCCTGTAGAACCTGAAATGGAAGACATCAAATTCGTTGGTTAGGTTGCTGGAAAAATGGTTGGCGCTTTCTACCATTTCAAAAAGTATCTCACTCTCAATGCAATACTCTACCTGTACAAGAGTTAAATACATCCGAAGATGGAGTAGTGTTATCACATCTGGGAAGGAGCTGCTCAGAGTACCCTTTTCTATCTTGACATGGTTCAAAAACGTCTTCAAAATCTAGTGGATGATGTCCTTTGCTCCTCTCTGCTGCCTCATCCTCACAGAAGAGACGTTGTGAGTCTTACTCTGGTCTATTATTATTTTTATGGCAAATGTTCGACTGAGCTTCAATCTATGGTCCTCTACCCCTGCCCTCCCTTAAAACATCCACAACAAGCACTCATCTAACTACAACCACCGTCAATAATTTTCCTTAATGTCTATCGTTGCCTAAAACTAAAAGTAAATTCCATGAGCCAATTTTCTTTCCTAGAACTACCCACCAGTGGAACACAATACCATAGGACTGCTTCCCATCTGACTATACATGACCGTTTTCAAATCTAACATGAACAAGTTCCTGTTGAGTTGTTCTCTTAAATAAACAAACCTTACTCAAGTTTCACCATTACCAATAATCACGTTGTTGTCTCACTGGCCACCCGACGCTCATGAACCCTTTCCTCGAGTGGACTTAGTAAGTGGTGACCATCTCCTTGTAGCAAAGAAAAGAAAAGAATCTTAATAAAATGGGAAAGAAATCATCATTGTAAAACAAATCGAAGCATTGGAAAAGTTTTTTTGGTGGAGAGGTTACGTGCTTAGAAAGAAAATCAAGAAATCAGGATAAAGAACATAAATTGGCAAAGTTAGTTGTATCTGAATAAAATACAGGGTGGCCCGTTTAAAAGTAGCCCAATCTATCTAATCTTTCTCTTAACGACCAACTGACACCACAAGACAAAATGCAATTCTTTTTCCAACAAGATGGCGCTACATGCCACACGTCTCACAAATCACTGACACGAGTTCATGACATGTTTACGAAAGAGAGAATAATAAACAAAGGCTTATGGCCACGACATTCCCCGGACTTGTCATCATGTGATTTTTATCTTTGGAGGATTTTAAAACAAAAAGTTTATGCAAATAATCTTCACAATCTAGACCAACTAAAGGATAATATTACCAAAGCTATCAGGAGAATCACCAAAGAAAATCTACAGGCAGTATCTGTAAACGTTGTTAAATGTGCCTAGAAATGCATAGATGTCAACGGAGAGCACTTTCAGTATAAAACTATGGTTAATTTAAACAATAAAAGAATGTTCCTCCTCTCTACTAGATTTCTGGACTACTTTTAAGTGGGCCACCCTGTAGAATATTGAACAAGAAAAAAAAATGGTCATTATCTTCCATATCTTCACAATTAAATAAGAATCAACTTTTATGCAAGAAAAAACTAGAACATAACGAGAATTGGCTCTTGTTGATAAACCGAATGCTGAATCCTGGAGTTTCAATCTAGCAAGCCTATTTCTAGTGAAACGGTGAACACAATATAACAATAAAATGATCGGAAAGGAAAATTTTTTTTAGCACTAAATGTTAGGGAGAAAATTAGGATGAGAAATGCAACCTGGTAAAATTAGTTGTAGTTGGCCACATCTGACAGAAATAGAAAATTGAACAAGAAAAAAAAAAGAAAAAAAAGGATTCATCTTTTATAAATAAGACCACATCTCCACAACTAAATCGATATCAACTCTTCTGCTATGATAGGAATCAGATTTATAAAGAGATGAGCAATCTATGTGGGGAGTTGGACAACAACATATTCATATTACATTTAAATTTCCACGTGTTGGTACAGTCGTGGAAACAATGAGGGAGTTCCAAAGACAAACGACTTCAGAAAAGAAACTGTTAGAGTATAAAATATTCCGGCATTTGGGGGCTTCTACAATGAAGGGGTCGGATTTTATTGCTAGTAGAGTGTGTTGAGATATTTCCATTGAAAGCGTATAAGTAAAGGAAGTTCATTGGAGCACATTTCAAGGAAGTACTTGTAAAATAAATATAAGAATGCAACATTACAGCTAGAAATAAAATAATTTGCCCAGGACGTCTATTCGAATGTGTATGTTCTGCTATTAACTCTTGAGCTAAGAATACAACATCGACAGAACGAAATAAGGAACATATCATTATTTTAAAGAAAACAAAGTTGGTCGAAATACTCTCTATACAATAAGTCTCTTTCTTTCTTAATACTGGTGCTGCCAGCTCAGGCTGTCCGAAGATACTAACCTAAAATGCACAAAGCATTGATGCTTTTTATTTTTTCCTTTTCCTTTACAAAACTTAATTATGTTTTGCAAATCAAAGTACAAAAACAACAATTTTCCTCTGCAAAACAACCAAACCAAACACTATGAATAAATAATTGAAGATATAAAGAACTTAAAATATGAAACATTTTTATTAAAATGACCAGATTCTACATTAAATAACTTGGCCTTTTGATCAAGATCAAAGTGTAGTATCTGTTCTTCAGATGCTGCACTTCCATTTCTTGTTCTCTTTCGGTGGAGGATCAGTCTTTTACGATTGAGACAATTTTTTATTTTTGTACCTTTTCTCCACGTTAAAAAAACGACCCTGGTGTCTAACTCTGTCCCGAGGGGAGGCATAGTAAATCGGTACATTAAATAACTAAAAAAGGGTTGATATGTCATAAACCAAACCAAGCACCATGAATTTATATTTAAAGATATAAAATCTTTTTCTAAAATGATTGGATTTGGCATTAAATAACTTGAAAACAAAACAACCAAACCAAACCTTTTTTTTTCAGTTAGAAACGTAGATTGCACAGTGCATTGATGAATTGCACTTGTGACCCTAAGATGAAGAATGGAAGGTAAATTGCTATTCTGACTTTGATTGATGTGTTCTGCGTGCATTTAAACCCAAACATCTCTTGTGACAAAGAGTTTATGCATATAAAATACTTACATGCGTCTAGCAGTAAATAACTAAAGGCGGTTGAGTAGAGGAAGTTGAACGCATCAACTAACCATCTGAAAAGATGATGGATGAAGAATGTCAATTATCAGTGCATCATACAATACACATTCTCCTCAACTTCTTACAGAGTTCAACCAGTGCCGATGCTAGCGATACATGCCCCCCCCCACCAATCTATAAGGGAAAAATAATGAAATACCAAGGTCTCATGTATGACATCAAAAGGAACTGGAATCTTAGGAAGATCCTCATTATTCCAATATTATAGGAGCAATCGGACATAAAAAGGAATTTAAAAAATTACCTGCCGAATATACCCGGTGAACCAAGTGCAAGAGAGGTACAAATAATTTAACTTTAAAAGAATGGTTAGAATCCTAAAAAGATCTCTCAGTTGGGGCGAGTAGAATGCTTCATCCCTGGAAAAAAAATGATAAGAAAACTTAAAAAAAAAATATAAGATAATAATGTTGCTCTCTTCACATTAGGACAACAAGTGTTCTTTGTCCATTTTTATCACATCCTCCTATGCTTTTCCTGGCCTTCTGCTGTTAAATTGACTCTGCTCTCTTAACTGTTCTACATCTACTAACCCAAGAACTCTCATCCATTCTTTCAATATGACCATACCATCAAAGTCTCCTGATTAGATTTAATCTTCTTCTAAGGCCATTACAATTAAGCCTGTCTTCAAGATTCACATTACGCGTCTCTCATATCATTCTAATATTTCTCTCCATGCAACGTCAGAACTTCTTTGTATTTACTCCATCCATTCTTGCAATCACTCTTACACCTGTCCCCCCCCTTGATCTAATGCTATCACCAAGGTAACAAAACTTCAATAGTTTTGCCATCCAAACATATTTTTTCCATATCCGAATTTTCGTCCATCTCAATTTTGTTGCACTTCTTGTTATCCTTCTACTACATTGTTTTGTGTGTAACCAATGGTTACAGGTTAAATTACAGGATATAACAACAACAACAACAACAACAGTTAGGAACACAGTGTAGTATCTGTTCTGAAACTACACTTCAACTTTTCTTTCCTCGATCAGTGTAGGAGAAATCCTTCTAGACTGAGGCAATTTTTTTTTATTTTTGTTTCTATCCAGAGTGCCCCTTTTGAGGAGAGCTGGATTTCCCCTCATTAAAAACCGACCTTGTGTCTAACTTTACCCTCATGAGGAGTCAAATAAACTTAGAACTGCACGCCAGTGGAACTCTCTGCCACTTGCCTCTTTCCCACCTGACTACAACTTGGATGTCTTCAAGTCCAACATAAACAAACTCCTGACAAACCGCCCCCTTAAGTAAGACACTCTATCAAATCTCCAATACTAATGATTACTACAATACTATCTCATTGATTACTGTACACGCAATAACCCTTATCCCTGAGTGGCCTTCGGGCCTTGATAAGTGGTGACCCCCATGTAAAAAAAAGGAACAACAAGCAACAAACAACAAAAAAACAATATAAAAAAAATGAAGCTAGTTCTTTTTGTATGTTTTTTCCTTCTAAATTCTTACTTGCATACGACAATGATGATGACTATGCTGCTGACCTGATCGTGAGAAATAAAATGTCAAATGGCCGACTTCATTGGGAGTTTTTCTCGGTCCTCCCCCCTCCTCCCCCTCCATACCCTCCTCCTCCCTCTCTTTCTCTTCTCCTCTTCTCCTTCTTCGTCCAAGGTCAGCAATTGTTTGAACTTGACTTAGTTTCCAAACTCTTTTAAACACTATCATTAGCTCAGCAAGAGCAGATAATTACAAGAGCAGACATATTTGCTGCATATCTTTCGAAAATACTTGCCGTCTCCAATGATGTTAAAATATTTGTATTTATTATGAATTTTATGCTTTAAGGTTGATTTTTATACCCTATGTCCAAACAATATTTAGAACATAATTCTATGAAACTGCTTCTCTGCCAACAACAACATAATTGTCTTCAAGTCAAATGTCAACAAATACCTGTCAAGTCAGTATTAAATAATAAAACTCTATCCATTATGCCCATTTTTTCATAAAAAAGAATCCATAAATATTTTATGAATGGAGCATAAAATCTTTTACAAAGATGACGAATTTATCAACGGAGTAAACTGAAGTATCTGTTCTGATACTGCATTTCATCTTGGTCAGTAAGGGAGAGGTTCTTCTAGACCAGGGGTCTCCAAACTTTTCGAACAAGGGTCCATATTGCTACATAGCTATAGAGCTCTGCAGACCAAAATGATTAAAATGACCTGGACGTGTTTCATATTTTTTTGCTCATTAGCTTTAATTTTTAATGAAAATGGTTCTTCCAAACCTCATTTCTTTTTAATCATTTTTTGAACAAAAAAAAAAAAAGAAACCACCACACTATTTTCACACTTTTCCATTCAAAAAAATCCAGAATATTTTTATGTTTTCCATAAGAGCTCTGCAGGCCAAATGACAGATTTTGACAGACCGAATCTGACTCATGGGCTGTAGTTCGGAGACCCTTATTCTAGACTGAGCCAATTTTCAACCCTAACACTAACTCTAACCACCTGACTATTTTCACAAATTTCCATGTAAAAAATTTCCTTAATATTTTTATGTTTTTCATAAGAGCTCTGCTGGCCGTAGTTTGGAGACCCTTGTTCTAGACTGAGGCAATTTTTCCACAATCCAGAGTGCCCCTTTTTGATGTGTTCAGAGATTTTAGGCTTCAGGGGTTCGTGCAGAAGAATAGTACCTTTCCAAGATGGATTTCTATGGCGTCCTCGATTGTTGTTTTTGCACCCAGCCCGCTGTAATAGGTAAAATAGTCCATTTTTCAGTTTCAATTTGCAACAATTTCTCCATAATGAATGTGTGGTGAAGAGTCACACTCTTCAAGAGGTAAGCCTGTTAATATGCAGAACACGGCGAATTGAGAAGAGTAAACCTTGATAAACAATCTTATTATTTCCATGAGTATCAGTAGTTTCAATAATATCCTACCAAAGTGTGGTAGCGGCTCAAAGAACAGCATAGTTTGTGCAGATGATCATATTTTTGACAGCGGACAAACACATTTTTCCAGTTAGCAAAGAACTATGGCGAAATGATGTCTCAACAAAATACTCATATTAGGAAGGATGTCTAGCCTTAAAATGTTTGCTTCAAACAAACTATGGTTTTCTAAATAAATTTACAAGAACTAAATGTTGGACAGACGTCTGAGCAGTTGGCAAAACACAGATCTATGACATCTATGGAAGTCTGTTAATTGAGTGTGGTTTTATGATTTAATAATAGTGTTCAGTGATAAAAAACAGTCAATTGCCCTAAAAAAAAATTAAAATAGCACATGCGTAACTATCCTCCACTTTAAATTAAAAAAAATTTTTTTTCATTGTGTTCACACATGATCGCCTAAAAAGACAGAATCTCATTTGGGGGTCATTTTTAAATGTAGATATAATTTCCTTTTTAGTTGGACAAACTTTAAAATTTTTTCCCTTTTGATAAACTCATTATGAGATTTCCATCTATATTTTTCAATTGTGCCAATGCTGTGACCAAACAACGAGTAAAATCAGAGCAGCACCAGAAAAATGATTAAAAAAATTGTCTGAGCATGGTTTTGATCTTTTTAAATTAAACTGTGAACTGTCTGAGAGGTGCCATATAGACGGTTATGAAATAGGTACGAAAAGAAATCAACCAACTGGATAAGCAGTCAGCAAGTCAAAAACTGACCTTGTATCTATAACTTTATTCTCATGGAGAGACATTTTGTTTTCATTATTGAATCATTGTAATGGCAACTCTTGTGCTGAGCTGTGAATTATTAGCAAAGCCTAAAATACACAATGGCTCATCGCCATCCTTGTTGCAAAGATGAATGATTGATTGATTGTTGAGCGTTACTTGTCATTTTATGCCGAGACAATACGTCCTGCATTTAATTAATTTATAGATTAATTAGTTTTGCAGATGTCATGTATTTCCCAAACAAATAGCCTATAGTTTCTATTTAATCTATGGATGCGGCCTAACAGGTACTAGCTTTCCCGGTCAGAACAGACCAGAGAAGATTAGCAATTAAGCGGTAATGTCTCATTCCCTAATTCTCGCAAATTGAGACTTAACTATTGGATGCAGTTTGATGCCATATCCAGGATGGTTAGGGAGAGAACTTGAGTAGTTAATTCATTCATTTATTTCGTAGGAATCAGATGATTTTATCATCGGCATTGGTTTCCCAGCTATATTTCTAGAAAGACATCGAATACATATAAAAAGAACCATATGAAGGTTGCCAACATCCTAAGTAAAAGTGTTTTTGTGGAACGAACTGGATTCGAACTTAGCACACCTAGGTTCTACATCTATGGCATTAACCATCTAGCCACTGTCGCTTCTTGAATGGTTCATAGAGTTGTGAAATAAGGTATTCATAGGTGGGAATAAAATGGCAAAAAAGGCTTGGAAAGACGGATTTTGTGGTGTTTTTCTTAATAGAAATCACTCCAGACGAGGCATGGAGCAACTTGATGTAAAAAGCTAAAAGAAAAAATAGCCAACAATAAATGTTAGATGAATAGATTCTGATCTAGAAAACAGCAGTTTTTCCCCTTTGACAGAAACAACACTCATAGAATGTAAGAGGATCGATAATTATGAAGCTGACAGAAGTAAACCTATCACTCTTGGTCAAAGTATACCCGGGAAGAGTAACAATTAAAGGGTGACTCCTCACTCCCTAATTCTCCCAAGACTTCATCATTAGGTGCAGTTTGATGACATACCCAGGATGGTTGGGGAGAGAGATTGAGTGGTTAATTCATTCATTTATTTCGTAGGAAGCAGATGATTTTATCGTTGGCATTCGTTTCCCCGGTGTCTTTCTAGTTAGAATTCATTCTAGAGAAACATTGATTACTTTACGAGAAGGACGACATGAAAATCGTTAACATTCCTAAGTGAAAATGTTTCTGTAGAGCGAACACCAAGTTTTTCAGTTTATTTCGTTAACTACTTAGCCACGGTTTGTGTTTTTATATTGAAGTGCTTAACTCCCAAAATGGTTGCCAAATTCACTTTCCGAATAATCAATAGAGTAGATAGAAAGAAAAGACAGAACGGGCTTGAAAAGGTGATATCTTGGTGCTAGATATTATTATTATCATTATTATTATTATTATTATTATTATTATCATTATTATCATTATTATTATTATTATTATTATTATTATTATTATTATTATTGTTGTTGTTGTTGTTGTTGTTGTTGTTGTTGTTGTTGTTGTTGTTGTTGTTGTTGTTGTTGTTGTTGTTGTTGTTGTTGTTGTTGTTGGTGGTGGTGGTGGTGGTGGTGTTTGTTGTTGTTGTTGTTGTTGTTGTTGTTGTTGTTGTTGTTGTTGTTGTTGTTGTTGAAGAAGAAGAAGAAGAAGAAGAAGAAGAAATCGTTCCAAACAAGGCATGAAGCCACTTAATGTAAGGAGATAAAACTAGCCAAAGTGAGAGTTACGAGCCTCTCAAAAGTAAACCAAAGGTTCACTTTCTATTCTCCTTAGTTAGAGACTAATACTTATCTCAAATGTGTCGACAGCAGTTTAGTGTTGTGCTCAAGATAAATTCTATTTGAACCATAGATGTGACCTTGACAGGTACTACCACCTCTCCAGGTCAGAATAGCCCTAATGGAAACTAAAGAGTTACTCCACATTCTCTAAAACTCTCAAATTTTGACTGTGAGGTGATTGTAATTGGAGCCAGATTTTTATGAGCCAACAAGGTCAGCCTTGGTGAGGAGTTGGAAAAAGAAGATGTTTTTTCACATTACATTTAACTCCTGAATGCTTATATGGTCAAGAAAACAGGGAGCACAGAAAGAATTCCAAAAGCAAACCATTCAAGCTCTCAGAATAAAAATCTTCCGACATCTCTTGGGTTGGACGTCTACAGTGAAGAGGTGAGATTTTGTTGCTACTCGGATGGGTCAAGAGTATTTACGTTGGGTTGGTACAAGTGCAGTGAGTTCGGTGCAGCTCATTCCATGGAAATACTTGTAGATAGGTACATGGATGTGACTTTGCAGCAACACGGCAGGGAGTGGAGTTTGGCAGACAGTGTGGAATTTATTAGAATATCTATAAGAGATGCACTTTAAGGTTATACGCAGGAATTGCAGAGATGGAAGTGACTTTTTATGGAAAACACATAAGTTAGTTTGAGAAGGTTTAGATGATAAGCAAATTCTAAGTAAGTTGGAATTGAACAAGGCAAGCAAGATTCTTTACAGCAGGTAGTAAAATTATGTGTAAAGAGAGAAAGATAGAGAGAGAAAGAGAGGGGAGAGAATGAGAGAGAGAAAGAGAGAAAAAGTTTAAGAGGATGAGATAGGAAAAGAAAAAAACAGAGGACGAGATAAGAAGAGAGAGAGAGAGAGAGGGAGAGAGAGAGAGAGAGAGAGAGAGAGAGAGAGAGAGAGAGAGAGATCTAACAAATGTTTACTCAGGTGAATAAACACAGGCACATAGTTTACGTTCTGTTGATTTGGTGAGAATTTTCGAAAACGAGATATTAAATTGCAAAATGTTTAGAAATTAAAAGAATGGTGTAAATAAGGAATCAAACGATTTAGAAACGGTTTTCACTTTCTTCAAAATTGATTGTAATACTTAATCAACCTCCTGTATGTCCTAATTACTTCCCTTTTATAGAACTCTTTAGTTGAGTACAAAGCTAGAAACCCCCACTTTATGTGTATCAGTTATTCTAAGCAGAATTAAGTCTTTTTTTTTTAAATCTTCTCTTATTTATTACTAGCAGGGGGGGGGGGGGTACTCGGCGTTGCTCGAGTGTTTGGAGGTGTGTGTGGTCGGGCGGGGGTGGGAGGTGTTAATCAAAACATAAGAATAAGCGAAGTAAAAAAACTAAACTAAAAAAAACAAAAACAAAAGAAAACAAAAACGAACGGTAAAACTTCTTTAAAAAATCTGAAAAATAAAGCGGAAGGTACCCAGGCAGTGTGTGAGTGTGTGTGTGTGTGGGGGGGGGGTAATCAAAACATAAGAATGAGCGAAGTAAATATTTTTAAATATTAAATAAAAAAAGTTAAAACTTAAAAAACGAAAAAAAAAACACAAAAAAACTAACGTAAGGCAAACGAAATGTAAAAATCGGAAAAACAAAAACAAAAAAGGAAACAGAAAAACGAACGTTAAAACTTCTTTAAAAAATCTGAAAAATAAAAACAAAAAAACACGTGAAAAATGGCTTAAATAAGCCTGTTTCAATATTAAAATTTAAAAGATTGGTGGGTACCCGGCGTTGCCCGAGTGTTTTTGGGTGTATGTGGTCGGTCGGGGGTGAGGGGTGTTAATGAAAACCTAAGAATAAGCAAAGTAAAAAAAAAAAACACAGAAAGACGAACGTTACGTGAAAAATGGCTTAAATAACCCTGCTTCAATATTAAAATTTAAAAAATCGAAAAAAAAAGACATCTCACACCACGATTCGAACCCAAAACCTTTATATATATGACCCAGCGCTCTAACAAACTGACCTAAGACGACGTACACGAAATTACGTCATTTTTTTTTAAATCTTTAAACTAAATCAGGTTACGACGTCGTATGACGAATGCGTAGAAGCGAATTCGTCATGAGAGGACGGTTTTTGCTGACCCCCCCCCCTGTAGACAAGTGCTGATTTCAGAGTGAAAAAATTAACTTTTTTGGCCAATTTTTCGATATTTGTCGGGCGAAGGATAGGGCTTTCATATGAGACCAAATGTGTGAATTTTTGGTCTGTCTGTCGAAAGTTTTTAGCAAACACACAAACATACACATATACATACACACATACATACATACATACATAAATTTTCGCTTATATATATATATATATATATATATATATGTATATATATATATATATATATATAGATTATGGAAAAACTAATGCATTCACAATGATTCAACTCTAAATTCTGAAAAAAAAAAAAAAAAAAAAAAATGGGAAAATGACGTATTTTAAAAAAACTTCTTCACTCCCAAATAAGGACATATTGTCTTTTGGACGAAAGAGATTACTATTTGGGATCGAGAGATGAGCGAGATATCTGTTCATATTGCATTCAAATTTCTGCATGTTAGTACAATCAGGGAAACAGGAAACAGGGAGGGGATTCCAAACTCTAGCAGTCTAAGGGAAGAAACTATTAGCGTAGAAGGCTTTCTGGAATCCAGGGACCTCGACAGTGAAGGAGCGGAATTTTGTTGCTAGACTAGTTTGTCAGGGATATGTATGTCGTGACGATAGAAGTCCAATGAATCAATCAGAGTCCATTCTGTTAAAATACTTGCAGAACAGATACAGGTATGCAACATTGTAGCGATGATACAGAGGTTGGAGCTTGACTGACAGTGGAGTAGATTTGAGACTCTTTTTTTGGACTCTTCCTAAGAGAGAGAGAGAGAGAGAGAGAGAGAGAGAGAGAGAGAGAGAGAGAGAGAGAGAGAGAGACTAGTGACAGATGTACCAACCCCAATGTGGCAGCAATACTCCATGCATCGGCAAATCGTCATTTTTTAGAGATACGGGATACTCTCAAGAAGGTTCTTGCGGAATTTTTAATCTTGATTTCAAATGATACATTTTCAAATAAGTTTTCGTTATAATACCTTTACATTATAAATCATTTTAAAGAGCGTTTTTCGCTTTGTCTAATCGTTAAATTAGAATCGTTTTAAAACACTTGTCTTCTTTTCGGAACGTGGAATAATGGATAAAAAACAAATTCGCACAATTTTCTTATTTTAATTCAAGCTAGACCAAAAAGCTTGTGATATCAACGAAACATTTGGCCCAGGAAACTTATTGCATAGCACAATGATGGTTTTGAAGATGACGGGTGTAGTGGTCGGCCATCGAATGTTGACAACGATCAATTAAGAGCCTTAGTTGAAGCCACGCGCAACTGTTTGAGAACTTGCTTCTGAATTAGACGTAACATATACGACGATTTCCAATCACTTGAGAGAAAGAGAGAGAGAGAGAGAGAGAGAGAGAGAGAGAGTGGAAAAAAAAGAAACTTGATAAATGAGTACCACACGAATTGAATGACAACCAAAAGAAATATTGTTATGAAATATCATTTTCCCTTATTTTACGTAACAAGAACGACCTGTGTCTCGACTGGGTTGTGATTTGCGATGGAAAGTAGGTTCTTTACAACAACCTGCGACACTCGGCTCAGTGGTTAGACACCAACAAAGCTCCACTACACACCCCGAAGTTTGAGCTGCACCAAAAGAAGGTCATGCTGACTGTTTGGTTGCCTGCGACCGGTCTCATCCATTAGTTTTTTTTTTAATGCTGGCGAAACCATTATGGTGAAGAAGTACTGTCAACAAATAAATGAAATGCATCAGAAACTTCGACAACAACACCCAGCATTAGTCAACAAATGCCCAATTCTCCTCCACAACAATGCTAAACCGACCCTGCAGAAGTTGAACGAATTCGCCAGACTCTCCAAACGTCTCACCTACCGACTACCACTTTTTCAAGCATCTCAACAACTTTCTGCGTGAGAAATGCTTAAAAAATCTAAGCGATATCAAAAATGCCTTCAGCGACTTCATCGCGATCAGAACGTAAGGTTTTTATGTTACTGACATAAATACACTTGTTTTGCTTTATCAAAAGTGTGTTGATTCTGTTGGTGCTTATTTCGATCCAAAAATGTTTGTTGGAGCCGAGATATGTTCATTTGAATTTAAAAGTTGAAAACCCCAAGAACTTTTTGTTAACCTGATATTATATATATATTAGTAATAAACGCAAAACGTAGCGCAGAAGGAAAAAAAAAACAACTTTTTCATAACATATAAACGAAAGCGTTTATTACAATGGCAAAAAGTTGGACAGTGTCAGAGTGAGGAAAAGAAAGAGTTGAAAGTTGTTTGGGCTGTCCAAGGTTGGCCAGTAATTATCTTCAAGCGAAGATCGTTAATGCTGGAGTCTTCGGTGGACAAGGACAGGAGAGAGAGAGAGAGAGAGAGAGAGAGAGAGAGAGAGAGAGAGAGAGAGAGAGAGAGAGAGAGGGGGGGATGTCTTTCTTCGATGCTTCCTGGGTTCTCTCTCTCTCTCTCTCTCTCTCTCTGCTCTGCTCTGCTCTGCTCTCTATGATCCCCGAAGAAGCTGAAGAAGTTCATCAGGAGACAAATGGAATTAATATGCCCTGCAAGCTGATGTACCTATTTACAATGCCTCCCCACGGGACAGAGTTAGACACCAGGGTCGTTTTTTAATGTGGAGAAAAGGTACAAAAATAAAAAATTGTCTCAGTCGTGAAGGATTTCTCCTTCACCGAAAGAGAACAAGAAATAGAAGTGCAGCATCTGAAGAACAGATGGTATTTATTTGCTCCCCCACCGAGCAAATTAGGCACAAGGCCAATTTTTAATGTGAGGAGTGAAGGGAGGGGGAAGGGAAAAAGGGGACCAGCTCCCGAGAGGTGGGAAATGGGAGCTGGTTAAAGGTCAGGCATGTGGGGTTGCCCCCACATCTGGTCTTTGCTAGTCATAGCTAGTCATAGCTAGTCATAGCTTGCAGCATCTGCCGGAACAGATGGTATTTATTTGCTTCCCCACTGAGCAAATTAGGCACAAGGCCGTTTTTAATGTGAGGTAAAAACCAGCTCCCCTTAAAGTAGGCAAAAAGGGGGCACTCTGGTTACCAAAAATAATAATTGTCCCAGTATAGAGGGCTTCCCCTCCATTGACTGGTACAAACCATCTTAAGTGCAGCATCTGCCGGAACAGATGGTATTTATTTGCTCCCCCACTGAGCAAATTAGGCACAAGGCCGTTTTTAATGTGAGGTAAAAACCAGCTCCCCTAAAAGTAGGCAAAAAGGGGGCACTCTGGTTACCAAAAATAATAATTGTCCCAGTATAGAGGGTTTCCCCTCCATTGACTGGTACAAATTATCTTAAGTGCAGTATCTGCCGGAACAGATGGTATTTATTTGCTCCCCCACCGAGCAAATTAGGCACAAGGCCAATTTTTAATGTGAGGAGTGAAGGGAGGGGGAAGGGAAAAAGGGGACCAGCTCCCGAGAGGTGGGAAATGGGAGCTGGTTAAAGGTCAGGCATGTGGGGTTGCCCCCACATCTGGTTTTTGCTAGTCATAGCTAGTCATAGCTTGCAGTATCTGCCGGACAGATACTACACTTTGATCTTGTCCCGAAGGCCAAGTATGTAACTAAATCGCTAAGCAGGACATTGATTCGCAAAATAAAATAAATCTTAATTTTATTTCTGACTGCTACAGTGCTACAGTTACACACGTTTTTCGTTTTTTTTTCCACTTAAGCCCCGGGCAATGCCGGGCAGCACTGCTAGAATACAATACTTAATCTCATATCATTCAACCTTCAGATTTCAGATTTTATAGTAGGGGTCGAATCTCTTCTCGTTTCAGATACGGATTTGCCAAAGTCTGAAAGGAATAGCGATTGATAGCCGTTACTATAGCAACCGGAGATTTGCGTCCCTTCTTTACTGCATAGAGAAGAAGAATACAACATTAGTAAAAAAGCAAATAAGTTTTATTTTATCGTGCACAATAAGATTCTTTATTTGGAATTCTGTAAAGTTTGATTTATTTATTATGGAAAGCAATTTTTCAATCAATAATCTAATTTCAACTTTTAAAGAGGAAAATATCACACACGCATGCACGCATATACACGCACATCATTCTTGGTTTAATTGGTAGAAAAAGTCCAACATAGTGTTCAATTATTTATTAATGAGAGTATTATTTATTTAGTTATAATATTATAGATGTTCAGATGAAGATGATACCTTAGGTAACTGGGGGTGCACACACATAGAATACTACTTTTTCGTCTGTGTCAACTCCCTCGGCTTGAAACCTAAGGCACTACATTGATCTAAACTTCTGTAATATATATATATATATATATATATATATATATATATATATATATATATATATATATATATATATATATATATATGTATATATATATATATATAAACTCTACTTTGGACCCAGAAAACCACTCCCTCCCTGATTTTTCTTTGTAGGCAGAAACCACACTAGATGATCTGAAAATAACGCCTTCTCAAGTACATGATATCATAAAAAACCTAGACACCTCACAAACATGTGAATCTGATCTCATCCCGGCGGTACTATTAAAAAATGCAAGAATCCAGGTTGTCCTCGATGGTCGTACGTCTCAACAATATGATATAAATGCAGGTGTACCTCAGCGATCGATCCTTGGACCTTTATTATTCCTGATATTAATAAATGACCCCTCTGATAAAATAGTCTCTGAGATGGGCATATTTGCTGACGACACTACACTTTATAACAGGCACAAGGGGAAAACGAATGAACACATATCCAAGGTTATGGTGGAGACCCTAGAGAAAGACCTCCAGTCTGTAGAGGAATGGGGGCAAAAACAGATGGTAACATTCAATGCTGCCAAGACTAAGTTCGTTTCCTTTAATAATTACAAGAAATCTTCTCAACCACTAATAGCTATAGACTAATAATACATTACCTGAAGTACTTCTTTTAAACTCTCCGGCTTAACGTACACAGGGAACATGAGTTGGAACAGGTACATCTAGAACGTTGCCAAGGCTGCTGCAAAAAAGGTGAGCTCTTTCTACTGTGCTAGAAAGTTACTTACGCTTGAAAATATTCTGCACCTCTACAAGACCACCATTCGCCCATGTATGGAGTATTGTTGCCACATTTGGGCTGGTGCATCTGCTACTTGTCTCTCACTCCTGTACAGGGTTCAAAAGAGAGTCGCCAACCTGATAGATCATGAACTGTCATCTAAGCTTCAACCTCTGTCCCATCGACGAAATGTTGTATACCTCTACCTGTTTTACAAGTATTTTAATTACAATTCCTTATACCCCCTCGATGTAAATACTCGACAAATCTAACAAGCGGTAAAATCCCACCCCTGCACAGTAGATATTCCTTTCTACTCTAATAGTTTTTTCCCCAAAACTGCTAGACTTTGGAAATACCGAGACTGCTTCTCCATCTGCACTGACATGCAGAAGTTCAAGTGTAATGTGAACATACGTCTTGCTGCTTAACTCCCTACATAGTATCCCTGCAACTTATGTCCTTGACAGTAGCCCCTACATAAAAGTGGCACTGTGCCTTGTTTGGGATGAAATACAAATCTTTGCATTGGCTGGCTTTCTAAACGTATTTTATATATGTGGTTCAATTTAATTACCAATTAACAAACGTTTTAAACACAGGAAACTAATCAACTATATATATATATAAATGGTTTTACTATAGG
This sequence comes from Euprymna scolopes, assembly GCF_053919585.1. Lineage (NCBI taxonomy): Eukaryota > Metazoa > Mollusca > Cephalopoda > Sepiida > Sepiolidae > Euprymna > Euprymna scolopes. The sequence continues at coordinate 9,390,171 of NC_136493.1, forward strand.
CTTTAAAAATAAAGGTACAAGATTCAACGTGAAATTTATTTATCTTCAAAGTGCACTTATATAAAGTAAGTAAGGTATAAAAAATTTAATTTAAATTGAATCAAAAAATTACCTTGGATTTATTTTATGTAATGTACATTCTGTTGCACCTTTTAAAAAAACCATTGAAAATTTTATATCTATATCATTAATTGCTAGATGAAAGATAATGTTTTTAAATTGTGGGGATCGTTTTTCTATTTTAATTCAACGTAAAATCAACACCCACTTTATGGCAACATGTTGACAACTATCAACAGACAACGTTTGGGGGTTGTTTTTCTCTATGCTACATGACGGTATCATACACCCCCACACACACACAGAACACGACTGATTTATACACGATACATCAGAGTTTGTGTTCCTTCTGATGGGTATTTGTTGCTTTTATGTTTGTATACTTGTAAACCAGTTCTCGCAGTCTCGGCAATCACCAGAACTACACAGCCAGAACGAGAATCGTTGTGTGATAAATTGTATAAAGCACTTAGTTGGACTATTTTTCATTTTATTTATTGGAATTGACAAAAGAAAAAGTACATACAATGACATGGACAGATAGAGAAGCAGACAGAACAGATAAAGAAGAAAAGCAATCAAGCATATATTACTAACTAGCTGGATCTACTCGGTATTGCTCGTTTCTCTTTTTATTTTAACTTTTGTTTCACCTTTCTAAAACTATGTCTATGTCATTCGTTTTGCTAGGCCGAAATAATGGTACGCTACGTGACTGTATCACATATACACAGAACATAACCGATTTATATACGAGGCGTTAGAGTTTGTGTTTCTTCTTGTGAATCTCTGCTTTTATTTTTTTGTATACTTGTAAACCAGTTCTCACACCCTCGGCAATCGTCAAGGACATGAACAGAATGAGAACAGCTGACGATTAATATCCTTGCGCGGCATGTGGTAAATTGTATTAAGCACTTAGACTATTTTTCATTCTATTTATTGTTTTCCATCGGACACTCTTATTTTCGGTATCACAATGCATCTGCCTGGCAGTCTTTCAATTTCCGATATGCAAAGGGAGGGGGGGAACTAATCGTTTGTTTGTTTCTTTACCGATGTTTCTTACCGATTTTCATCATTTTTTAGATATGATTTTGTAAATTAGATGCAATTATTACGGGATCATTTGATAATTAAATTATTAATTAAGCCAAATACATATAAAGCTATAATTTATTTGAGTCTGCATCGTTTTTATGTGTGTGTGCATGTGTGTGCGCGTGTATTTGTAAACCAGTGCACGCTACTTCGGTGATCGCCAATACACTACCAAAAACAACAAGAAGAAGAAGAAGAAGAAGAAGAAGAAGAAGAAGAAGAAGAAAGAAAAACACAACACACAAACCTTGATGTCGGCGGTTGTCGAGAAACAGGGTTATGGTCTTACATTTTATTCGTATGTACTTGTTTTATATTACTTATGATTAAATCTCGTTGTGTTCAAAATGAATATTCTTGGTTAAAGCACAATTGCGACATAATACTTGACTTTTTCATTTTAAACTTAAATTCAAGTCATTATCACCGCACAAACAGTAAAGCCAAGCATATAAAATCAACAGTAGCTTTTTTGACATGACAGAGACGCGTTCGAAATGAATATTTCTGTTTGGAGAACAATTGAATCATGATACTTGATTTTTGCATATTAAACTTTGATTCAAGCCAATATATATAAAAGGTAATTTTATGAAATCAACAGTAGGTTCTCTACAGTGCAATGTAGACAACAATGTATTATAGACTGTCACTACGGAGAGGCATGTAAAGGTTTCCTTCGGTGCAGTGCGATGGGTCCCCAACTAGAGCCGGCAATCAATCGATTTGATTAAAAAATGGGCGATCATTTTAACAATTTCGATGGCACTAAAAATATGGGAGTGTAAAACAGTCATTATCATCGTTCAATCCCGGGCAACGTTGAGTCGCCCGGCTAGTAAAGAAATAAATAAAATATATTTAAAACAAGTAAGATTGAAGGTGTTAATCTGAAAACAATACGTTAATACATAAAAAAATACGTAAACATGCTAAGATTGTTTCTGATGAAAGTTTTTTGTCAGAACGTAGTAATAGATATGTGCTTCGTTCACAATAATAACCTTTCAGCTCATTAATCTTTTGGGGTATTCTACAAGAAATTATAGCCCGGCTTGATTGATGGCCTTCAGAAAATAGTGAACTTCTCTGAAATCCAGAATTCTCACCGATTTGAGGGTTCTTAATACGATGCAGAAACGTATCTGTGATTTGATTGGCTTCCACCCATTTTTTCTTCTCTGCAACCTCTCACAGTTGTGATGTTGTTAGTGTCAGTCTTTTCTTTTATGTTTATCATATTATGTTTGTATTATTGATTCGTTTACATCTCTTATTTTAATAATGGCACCCATTTATGAAAGAGGCGTTCAATATGTAATGCTTCTGACCCATTTCTCATAGCAGTAGAGCAACGAATTATACCACAGTTATTAGTCGTTTTCTAACTAGGAACCATTCAGAGTAACACATTTTTCCATTGTTTAATGCAGCACTAAAGACCATTTTTGTCGAACACCCCAGGTTGACCCTTTGACCACAACATGACTTCAGAAATCAAGGCTGTAATATATATATATATATATATATATATATATATATATATATATATATATGTGTGTGTGTGTGTGTGTGTGTGTGTGTGTGTGTGCGTGCGTGTGTGTGTGTATATATATATATATAGAGAGAGAGAGAGTCATCCACATACAGTACTGTTATATATATATATATATATATATACATACATATGTGTGTGTATGTGTGTGTATTTATGCATACATACATATATATATATATATATATATATATATATATATATATATATAGAGAGAGAGAGAGAGAGAGAGAGAGAGAGAGAGTCATCCACATACAGTACTGTTTCACAGCAGATCAGTGCGGCTAGACAGGCAACTGCCTCAAGCCAGGATATATGTGTGTGTGTATATATAAAATTCCTACTGGTGAGACGTCGGCTTGGGTTAAAGCTGGTTTGATACCTCGTCCCTTGTTCAGTATGAGGTAGGTTCTTTCCACTGTCAGATCTGTGTCGCGGGTTGCTTGACCTGTGTAAGTTAATAGACATTCTTATGTGTGTGTGTGTGTGTGTGTGTGGCGTGTTCGCTCAGTTGGTAGAGTGCTCGCCTATCATGCAAGAGACTCGGGTTTCAAATCCTGAGCGGGGATGAGTCTAACTGATGTGCCCAAATGAGGGCGAAACCCGAGTCTTGGACTTCCGGTTTGTTGACTTTCTTGTTTCTTGTGGGCTGCGACGTTGGTTCGGCTGCGAAAAATAATTATATGAGAGAGAGACACACGTTCACTTTTATAGATATAGTATATCTATAAAAGTGAACGTGTGTGTGTATCTGTGTGTATATTTCCCTATGCAATAACTCTGTCAATTTTAAGTCTACAGACGCGAAATTTGATATAAAGGGTACTGAGATTTGGGAAAATCTTTGTGATCCGTTTTTGGCCAGAAATTTGGCTTTTAAGGGTCAAAGTTCAATGATTTGACCTTTTAAAACTCTACCAAACTCTTCCGACAATTTTGGGTTTAAACACTTGAAATTTTAGAGATAGGTTCTTTGGACATGGATCTAACTTAATAACTTGATTTGAGCTCCAAACGATAAATGTTAAGGGGTCCTAATAGGAGTCAAATTTAAAAAAAATTGACCTCTGCGTTCTCTATCAAATTACTCAAACATTTTCTGGTCTAAACATTTGAAATTTGACATAAAGCGTATTCATAGATATGTAATATTTAATCGGTTTGGGTTGAAAATTTTAGTTACCAATATATAAATGTATGTATGTATGTATGTATGCATGTTTTCATGTTTGCCTAAAACTTTCGACAGAGGCGACGGATTTTACCAAGATCAGTATCGTTTTAAAGTCTGACTTTTTAGACGACAAATACCGAAAAATCGGCTAAAAACATTAATATCTTCACCTTCAACTGGGCACTTATCTACAGGGGGGGGGTCGCTTTTTTCGCCGATATTTTCGAAAGTCATCCTCTCCTTTCGATTGTCTAGACTTAATTAAAGCCTACGTCACTTCCGGTTTGATAGTGGTCGTAACAGCAAAGACGTCAGGTTTTTTTCCCCCCGATCTTTTCCTCTTTTCCTCCTTTGTGGTATGGGTTCGAGCCTGCTTTCCTACTACCAATTTTTTTTTTTTTTTTTTTTTTTGCTCAACACACACTTCCAAACCACCCGGACAACGCCGGGCTGAAATTCTAGTGTTTTGATAAAGTTGATATTTTTCTGGATAGTGCAAAAATGAGTGGGTTTTTTTGGGGGGGGGGATAGAAAATGCAATAACACATAACAGCAAATATGAGTTTATTAACATTCCTGCGAAAATAGTGTGCATTGGATTTTGAATATAGAATTAGCCAAAATAAGATAAATTAATAATCTATACTATTAATGAAATTCTAAATGTTCATTTATTTATGTGTGTGTATACCAATTTATTTATGTGTGTGTATATACCAATTTATTTATGTGTGTGTGTATACCAATTTATTTATGTGTGTGTATATACCAATTTATTTATGTGTGTGTATATATCAATTTATTTATGTGTGTGTATACCAATTTATTTATATGTGTGTATATACCAATTTATTTATGTGTGTGTATACCAATTTATTTATGTGTGTGTGTATACCAATTTATTTATATGTGTGTATATACCAATTTATTTATGTGTGTGTGTATACCAATTTATTCATGTGTGTGTATATACCAATTTATTTATGTGTGTGTATATACCAATTTATTTATGTGTGTGTGTGTGTGCTTATATACCAAGAAACTTTCGAACAAATTGAAAAATTATGGTTCGTAACGAACAACACCGAATCACACAAAAAGCCCGAAATAAGGGGTTTTGGGCCGTTTCGTAAACTTGTCGAAAAAGTTATCAACCCATGTCAACGGAATTTAGCCCTGTCTGTATGCAGTCGCGGTAACATCTTTTGGCATACAGAATGACTTGTGGCGCAATGGATAACGCGTCTGACTACGGTTCAGAAGATTCCTGGTTCGAATCCTGGCAAGTTCATAATAATTTTAACCATCATTTTATCCAACGTTTACTCATTATCCTTACCCTTAGTTAGGGTATTTTTGTTTTTTCAGTGATTTTGTTTTTTTGCATATGGGAATTTCCCATACTCCGAGTTCACAAGGTAAGCTTTGATGGTAAGACGATGTTGAATGTACTCGATGTTTGACTCAGCGTTGTGTGTGCCGCTAGTTATTAATAAATACTCAGAAAGTAATATTGAGCTACATAGTTCAATACAAACAATAAAATCATATTGTAAGAGACAATATTTAATTTACTCTTTCAGTCCAGCAGTTCTTGGCAGGCAATGTTCTTTTTTCTTCTTTTTTTTTTCTGCTCTGTTTCTTTCGGATATTCTCTTTTTACATAACGTTTTTATGATTTCTTTCCGCGGTGAAGGACAGCTTGATATTGAAATTAATATAAGATCCTTTCTCATGCCAGTACAACAATGGTTATATATTACAATAATGATATTCGAAAACGAATCTACATCAGAGAGAGGTCACTCTCATATTCTTGTCAAGGGTCGCCAAATTGACTCTTTTAAAGCCAAATTTCGCGAATTTGGTCTTTTATTTGAAGCAGTTTAGCCTTAAAAAATTATTTGGCATTTTTTTTTTTTCAAAGTGTAACGCATGGACCTAGGAAGCAACAAGCAGAATATTATCGAGACACATTAACGACATCATAATTTTTCTCTGCAAAAGCATACAAATAGAAGGGTAAACCTAACACAGTCAAACACTCCACACAATTCACCCATGAAACAGCAAAACTAATACTATTTCTAGACATATTTATAATAAACTAGCAGTAAGACCCGACGTTGCCCAGGATTGAATAGGGATCAACGAATGTTCCACACTTTTTTGGTGAAATCGTTCAGTTTTTTAAAAATCAAATTGATTGATTTTCTGTTCTAGTCGGGGACCCATCGTAATGCACCGGGAATAAGATTCACATGCCTTCCCGCAGTGATTTAGTCAACAATACATTGTAATCTGCATTGCACTGCAGATATTTATAAAATTATTTTTATTTATAATGGCTTGAGTTTAAGTTTAAAATGCAAAAGTTAAGTAAGTTGAGCTCTAAACAGAAATATTCATTTCGAACGCGCCCCTATCTTATCAAAGAATATACTGTTGATTTTATACGCCGGGCTTTTCATCTTGTGCGGTGGTAAAACTTCTCAAATGAACTTGTGATGTTAGGTTGTATAAGAGTGTTAATTTTTTATCAAAATCGGACTGTTCTTTCTTTAATCGGATTTTTTTTTCAATTATCGATGTTCGATACTTATCAGAGGCATTCTGATAGAAGACCTATCTGAGATCACTCCCATACACATAAGCAACATTAGTATGAAATTTAAAAACAAATCGGCCTAACCGTTTTCAGAGTCCATTGGGAACGAATTCACACACATAGATAAATGCTTTTCATATATAAATAGAGATTTAAATAATAATGTATATCGAAAACACACACACACACACACACACAAACGATTACATACATGTTTATTCATAACAACAAACTAAAAACAGATATGATAAGCGTTTTCTTCTACCGTTCTTTCGGAATTTACAGTCCTCAATGACTTGATGAGGAACTTAAACATATTACTAACCCACTGAAAATATTATAATATTCTCACGTATTTTATATTAAATGCTAAGAAAAAAGCCCGACAAATACTTTCCTAAAAAATTAGGTCCAGAATATCATCCATCGGACACAAAAATAGACAAATGAATGAAGGTTTATTTTTATTTTCGTATCTCCATTTATTTTCCAAAAACAATCACAAACCAGTAAATATGAACTTACTGTTTGACATAACCGGGATGGTGGAAGCCTTTAATATTTCGAGAATAATATCTCCTTTTTAAAAAGAAAAATGTAAAAAGCGTCATTTACGACATAGATATACAAAGATAAAGCAAAAAAAACAACAAGACCTTAATTCGTTTGTCTATTTTTGTTCATACGTCACATCATTCCAACACACGGTCTCCTTCATTGCTATAGCCTTCTCATAATCTTTCCATATTTATTTATCAACAATGCTTCAAGTAAACTACTTTTTCCTTTTATATATATTTTTTGTAGCTTCCTTCAGTCTTGAATACCCACAGTAAGGATGTCTGTGCGTGGATTTTTTGTGGCAAGAGTTAGTGGGAAGTGGAGGTTCAAGACGACTGAAAACATTGCCGAAATAAGTGGAGCGCACATAGAGCGCATGAAATTCCCAAACGGTCACTCATCTGGTACTAGCCAAGCTCAACATACAATATATATATTATACATAGGCATATATATGTTTCATGTTGACTAACAATCATCAGTGTGGCTTATATAACAGTAGTGTCGGTCGAACAATTTGAACCCTAGACTCTAGTAACTCCAATTTAAAATTCATAATCATTCGGTCACCATGACAATCATTTAAATATGAGAAAAATAAATCCTATATTTTATTTACAAATGTTTTCCATCTACAAAGGGCGAGACATTTCTCAAAATTGCTTGATGATAAGCTTTTTATATATATATATCAAAGTGCTTGAAGCTTTAATAATTGTTCAATAATTGTTTTTATAAATAGATATTTATTATATATACATATGATGTATGTATAATATAATAATATTATAATAATAATAATAATATTATACATACATCATATGTATGTATAATATTATATATACATACATACATACAAACATACATACATACATACATACATGTCTGTCTGTCCAGTCAACTGTAGACTTTTGTTATTATACGATGCAATGAATTGGGTATTATGGTTTCTGTTAAAGTATCGGAATCGAAAAAAATGTGTGCCTATTTTCCGATGCCAAAAACGATTCCTTTAATTATTTTTTGATTTGATTTTGGTTTAAGAAAAATCTTCTACTGCCTGTAGTAATAATAAAATAATAAATATTTATTGATTTGAAATTCTAATGAAACTAAAATCTGTTGATCACCCCATCATACAAATGTGTTTTTACGTTTGAGAAATTAAAAAAAAATGGCAGCAGCACATTCTGGGGAGAACCATGGCTGGCTGTTAGGTTTTTGTTGGAATTTTTTGGATGGTATGAATTGGTCTATGCCTACAAGTAACCATTCGGTCAGGTCTGATACTATAGAGGACACATCCTTTTTAAACATGGAATGGAGAGGTAGATCAGATATGAATGTACGGAAGCTATCCCAGTCCGCCATAGAGTATCGGTATACAGTACGGTGGAGAGGTACGTCTGTAGATTTATTATATTTCATTGTTATCCTAACTGATACGACGCAGTGGTCGGAGGATCCCAGAGGAGATAGAACGGAGCATGAGCATAGCTCAGGGGAAGTGTATAGAAAAAGGTCTAGAAGGCTTGCGTACTGACCGGTAGTATCAGGCACACGGGTGGACTCGCGGACAATCTGAGTGAGGTCATAGGCAATGGCAAAATCATGACAGAACCTCCCCTCATAATCAGTCTTATTTGAGTGGGTCAGCCATTCCACATTATGGACATTGAAGTCACTGCAAATGTGAATGTTAGCCGAGGGATAAGCAGACAAGATGTGGTCAATTTTCTCTAATATACTCTTAAAGACAGTAACTCCACTGTTGTGGGGGCGATAGAGGGCAAATATAAATGCGGTGGTGTAAGCAAGTGCAAACCGGAAGCACATATAAGGTAGATGAAGGTCTTCTCTGGAGATATCCCTGCCACATGGGAAGCCATCTTTAATGTAGGCACATATTCCATGCCCATGGCGATCTTGGGGGTCAGATTTAGATGTTAAGTTAGAGTATCCTTTAATTATGAACTCATCTAGGGAGATGGTCGGCCCTATTCCAGTTTTGCTTAGAAAGAATATGTCAGGTTTCGTCTCCTGTAATTGGATTTCAACCTCTGGAAGGTTAGAACGTAGACTCCTGATGTTGGAGAAGGAGACATGGTAGTAGGGGTCTACATAGGAGGATGGGGTTCTAGGTTTATTCATGTTTTCTTTTTTGAGATATTTCATGTTGAAAAATTTTGGGATTTGTGGAACAGGTCAGCATACTTGGTTAGAGCAGAACAGAGAGGGAAAGTAAGAGAGGAAAAACAGGTCTATTTTTTTTTCTTTGTAGCACATGATAAGGTAAAGCCGTAACAATTACCCACTAGTATGGCATCGAGGGGCCCCACCAGAAACTACTGCATGGTCCAGAATCCATTCACCAAATGGCAATACAGCAGCCCCAGTACTTTGCACCTGCTGATAGGACAGCCTCCTTAGTGGTTATTCCAAGGTTCGGGTCCCTGACTATCAGGCGATTAACGTCAGCCCAGATGAAAACGTTTACCTCCAGCACCCTTACTAGTGACATGGCCGCAAGAATAGACATAGAGACAGAAAATTTCCGACATCTCAGACTACTGTTCACGAAGTACTACCGACCTGGGAAGCAGCTTTTTTCTTCACCCTTTGTCAGAAACATCACTCATTAGAAATGAGGACTGAGGGACAAAAAAGGAGAAGCGAGAGTTACTGGAGCTGCCGATAACACATCCACTGCATTATCTACTCTCCATTTAAAAAAAAAACGGTAAGAAGGACTTATTTATATCTACTTGTATAAGTCCTTTGCCAATTCCCAGTTTAGAATAGAATTTGAAGATAATCTCCTTTCCCATATTCATCCGTGTAAGTTTTTTTTTTTTTTTTTTTTTTTTTTTTTAGGTACCTTCGAGATTAAACTTATAATTACGTTTCAATAATTCAACTTGTGAGGTCAGCTTATGTTTTTAGATTGGGGGCATCTTATTTAAAGGCTAGTTTAGGGTAATACCAGGCGTATTTAACAAAAAAAAAAAAATTAAAAACACGAGTAATAAGACATGATAAGTAATGTTAAGGAGTTTCAATTTTTAGTAAGAGAACAAAGATAAATAATATATATATATATATATATATATATATATATATATATATATATATATATATATATATATATATATATATATATATATATATATATATATATTTTGATACACAAAAATTGGCAAAATTAAGACAAGATACATTTCAACAGTTGTGGATAAAGTTTTTAACTTAGCTCTGAAGGCACCGACCCTTTCTTCCGAGTTCATCTCGAAAACTGACTAGTAGCTAGCAGACCTGGGTTGTTCTGGTACTTAAGGGATGTGGTGAGTGTGGGGGTTAAATGCTTTTAACTTTTTTTTTCATTATTTTATTTTATTTTATTTTTTTTTTGCTTTTGGTACCTCGCGATAGAACCTTCGAGATTAAACTTATAGTTACGTTCCAATAATGCAACTTGTGAAGTCGGCTTATGTTTTTAGATTGGGAGTATCTTATTTAAAGGCTAGTTTTGGGTAATACCAGGCGTGTTTAACAAAAAAAAAAAATTTTTTTAAACACGAGTAATAAGACATGATAAGGAGTTTCAATTTTTAGTAAGACTGCAATAAGAGAACAAAGATAAATAAATAATATATATATATATATATATATATATATATATATATCTTTATATATATATATATATTTATTTATATATATATATTAATACACAAAAACTGGCAATATATATATATATATACATATATATATACATATATATACATATATATATACATATACATATATACACATATATATACATATATATATATATAACTACTTCATTTATTCGCATAAATTTAATATACGAAAGTATAGATTTATGCGTAAACTTTAAGTATTTACTTCAAAAGTGCTCAATACGTAGGTAGAGCTAGTTAGTAATTTATAAAATATATATGGCGATTAAGCTACACTGAATATTCTGCGTTTCATCCAACTATAGGATTCGTCAGGCTTATGCGCATAAGCCTGACGAATCCTATAGTTGGATGAAACGCAGAATATTCAGTGTAGCTTAATCGCCATATATATTTTATAAATTACTATATATATATAGTAATGAAAATCGCTTAAATATTTCATTAGATAGTCCGCAAAGGTGTTCTTGTTACTCCATTCTTGGCATATTAATACAGCGTATTAGCCACTCGAACTTTCTCGGTGCATTTTTTTTTTTTGAACTGCCAAAAGCTTCTTTACATGATTCACATTTTATGACGAACAAAGTTGGATTCTTTCTGTGTCATCCTCATAAAATACAACGTATTTCAACTGAAGAACTTGGTTTTCTCGAAACTTCTTTATTGCTACTTTTTTCTACTGCATTCGGTTGTTGCACGTGTTGGCTGTTCTCGCTAACTTTCTGAAACACACGCGCGCGAACGCATACACACATGCACATACACACGCGCGCGCACATACTCACACATATAGACATGCACACACATACACGCACACACACATATATAATCTAACATCTGGGTAGGAGCGTGGCTACCAAGAAAGAAGGCCGATGCATATGACAGTGTAACGTCACTTCCTGATTAAGTTGTAGGTATAGACAGCTTCCGGTATTCAACCACGTGGTCATGCTAACGGGCATAAAAAAATATGGCTACCAATATGTGTTACCGATTGTCCATGTATGTTCTAAAGAAAAAGAACAATTCTCTATTCGGAAAATAATTATTATAATTGCACATTTGGGATAATTTTAATCTAACAAAAATTAGTAAGTGAACTAGTTTTTGAACTTTTATTTTTATCGGAGAAAGTCGAATATTTTATTTTAGGTAAATGAAGATGGAGATTCTGTCTGTGATATCCAAATGTTTTCAAATAACACTAACACAGGGCAAACACATCACCTTCTCCCCAATTTTGCTAGCTCTGCCATGACTACCGAGAGTAAAAAAGACCAATGCACATGACAGCGTAACGTCACTTCCTGATTAAGTTGTAGGTATAGACAGCTTCCGGTATTCAACCACGTGGTCGTGCTAACAGGCATAAAAAAATATGGCTACCAATATGTGTTACCGATTGTCCATGTATGTTCTAAAGAAAAAGAACAATTCTCCATTCGGAAAATAATTATTATAATTGCACATTTGGGATAATTTTAATCAAAATATCGTAAGTGAATTCGTGTTTGAACTTTTATTTTTATTGGAGAAAGTCGAATATTTCATTTTATTTATTTATTTTTTTTACTGCAAAACAAACAATTTTGGGTTTGTATGTACACATGGATTCGAAAAAGTTGTCAAAAAACAAATATATAACAAATAAATGTTATCAAAAGCAAGATAAGTTACTTTTCTACCAAACTGGATATATTTTTCGTATTTTTATTCAATGTAACATGTTTATTCAGCTCGAAAAACATACATTGTTTATTGGAAAAATCAAAATGGCGCCCGACTCTCTCTTTAACATGGTAAGTTCGGGAAAAAGTATTATAAATAATAAACTAGACAAAATACTATTAAAAACCACCGAATATATGTCAACCTATGTCACAGTAATATATATTGAGCGAGTTTCTAACAGTATTTTGTTTGTTTTATATTTATAGCACCTTTTCCCAAACGTACCGTGTTAAAGAGAGAGTCGGTGCCATTTTGAATTTTCTAATACATCGGTAAACACAGTATGTTTTTCGAGCTGAATAAACATGTTACATTAAATAAAAACACTGAAAACATATCCAGTTAGGTAGAAAAGTAACTTATCTTGCCTTTGATAACATTTATTTGTTATATATTTGTTTTTTGACAACATTTTCGAATCTATGTGTACAGTAATACAAACCCCAATTTTTATATAATATTTTTCAGTTCAGTATAATAAATAAAACTTTTCACTGAGTATTTTCAAATATTTTAAAGTAAGCATTTTTCACGGCAGTGTTTTTTTTGTGTGTGTGTTTTTTTACGATTGGTGAATTATCAATATTTTAGCATGGGGCGTAAATCATTTATTTGAAATATATTTAAAACTTCAATTTTTTGTTTTTTATAACATTTTAACTGTAAATAATTTACATGACGAGTTTCTTTTACTGTACACATAGATTCGAAAAAGTTGTCAAAAAAGAAATATATAACAAATAAATGTTATCAAAGGCAAGATAAGTTACAAACATGCCGAAATTTTTCTTTTTAAAATATATTGATAAACATTGTATGGTTTTTGAAGCGATTACACGTTTTAAAGTGAGTAAAACCACTAAAAACCTTCCCAGATAGGTAGAAGAGTAACTTATCTTGCCTTTGATAACATGCATTTGTGATATATTTCTTTTTTGACAACTTTTTCGAATCTATGTGTACAGTAATACAAACCTAAAATTTAATTTAACCTGAAAATAATATTTAAAATACACGTGCGTACACTACACAAGCACCCTTATTATTGTCATAATAATAATAATAATAATAATAATAATAATAATAATAATAATAATAATAATAAAAACTGGTGTAGATGACATCGACTGGCGCCACACCACACCAACTAGTTGTGAAGGATCAAGGAGGATGGAAAGACCGAGGTGAGAGAGTATTGACCAAATCTCCACTGGAAGTGTGCAGTTCAAATCTGGTACCTTGGGGAGGCATTTTGTCACCCAAACCCCAAGAAACACCAATGGCCGATGCCAACGAGAAATCAGTGACAACGGCTGTTGCGATAACATGCAATCATCTGCACAAGTGGTCAAAAGGTGGAGAAAACTGGAAATCTGTGGAGACTTGTTGTCACTTGGTCTCCAAGGAACACCACAGGTTACTGCCAGTGAGCAATCACTGATGATGGCTTGTGAGACAACTAATATGCTACACATTTTGATGAAAAACATGGAGGAAAAAATGGACATAGAAGAATAGAAAACCAAAACTTTAAATATAATTTCTGTATTTAAAGTAATAGTTATTTAAATATTTCAACATATAATCTTGTGGAGAAAATCCAGCTTCCCAATAAGGGGCACTCTGGATAGGAACAAAAATAATCTCAGTCATGAAAGATTTCTCCTCCACCGACCGAAGACAGAAAAGGTAAAGTGTAGCATCAAAACAGATACTACATTGATCTTGTTCCGAAGGCCGCAAAAATATTTGTTTAATGTTTCTTTAATTGTTTGTCCCCTAAATTCATAATTCAGTTTTATCTGTATTAAATTGTATTTGCTTTAAAATTACTTAATTTTACATAGATAATATTTATATTTTATATTGAATAAAGTTCAGTTTCAGTATTAATCGAACTTTGTTCCTTTTTTCTTTTTAAAAATGTTTTATTGCTCTTTTTCAAATGGCCCTCATATAGTACTGACAATCTGACAAATCTTACCTACATTGCTTGCAGACATTTTTCAGTTAACAGGCCTTCTTCTTACTCTCGGTGGTCATGGTAGGAGCTGCTAGAAAGGGCCTATCCTGCCTTGATAGAGTTCAAAATAGACTCTGTAGCCTAGCAAGGGATGCCATTTTCTCTTCCCTGCAACCTCTTTCTCACAGAAGAGATGTTGCGAGTTTGTCTCTGCTTTATCGTTATTTTCATAGCAAGTGCTCGTCTGAGCTCCAATCTATGGTCCCCCCTCACCAAACTTTCATGAGAAACATTCATCTAGTTGAAACCACTATCAATAATTTCCCCCACTCTTTATCTGTGCCTAAACCGAAACGTAGATTCCATGAACAAAGTTTCTTTCTTAGAACTGCACGCCTGTGGAACTGTCTTCCGTTTTCCTGCTTTCCAGCTGCCTACAATATGGTTGTCTTCAAGTCTAACATAAACAAGTTCTTAATGAGCCGTTCCACTTAAGTTAACAAATTTACCGAATTTTCATTACTAACGATTACTATATTGTCCAATTGACTACTGTACACTCTTTAACCCTTATCCTTGAGTGGCCTCTGGGCCTTGCTAAGTGGTGATGACTATGTAAAAAAAAAACAAAAAAAAAACGAATTTTATTCGTCCCCAACATTTAAGGTATACCTATAACATCAAACACCGCTTTATTAAAATAAGATCTGATATAAAATACCTATATTATTTTATTATATACCAGCATGGGAAGAGACGTCAAATACGCTTATATATATTCATATACTAGCAGGCCGCTTGACGTTGCCCCGTCGTAAAATAAGCATAAATTCATGCAAAAAACTGAGATATGTGCATGGGAGCATTATGTTTTTTCTAAACGATTCATTTTTTGTAAGTGAACAAAAAATACTCGATCTGAAATCGAAACTAAAACCTAAAGACAGTGAGTAAGTACGGTAACCATTAGACCAGCTTTACATGGTCTTTAAAAAGTGTTGTTAAACCTACTGATTTCAAACATAAGGAGTCTGTCATGTGAACGAATCGCATTTGCGCATTCGTGAAACAGTTACCAAACAGATAAAAATCCGATGACCCCAGCCCACGTACCAATTTTTCAATTTTGACCCCCTACCAGCCTTTTTTCCAGCTGAAAACCGATTAAAAGTTTTCCACATGTCTGAATACCATATATACCAAATTTCAAGTTTGTAGATGAACAATTTGTTAAGTATATAGGTTGAGAAGTGTCCTCACACATACACATTCTCACCTTTATAGATATATATATATATTTATTATATACTACGGATGCGCCGCGTCGGCACACACAACGCCAATTCAAACACAAAATCGAGTACACTCAACATAGTCTTACCACCAACGCTTACCCTGTGAACTCGGAATATAGGAAATTCCCATATGCACAAAACAAAATCACTGAACAAACAAAAATACCTTTACTAAGGGTAAGGATAAAGAGTAAACGTTGGATAAAATGATGGTTAAGATTATTACGAACTTGCCAGGATTCGAACCTGAAATCTTCTGATCCGTAGTCAGACGCCTTATCCATTGCGCCACAAGTCATGTTCGTATGCCGAAAGATGTTACCGCGACTGTATACAGACAGGGCTAAATTCCTTTTATATGGGCAGATATCTTTTTCCACAAGTTTACGAAACGGCCCCAAACCCCTTATTTCGTTTTTGTGTGTGTGTGTGTGTGTGTGTGTGTGTGTGTGTGTGTGTGATTCGGCGTTGTTCGTTACGAACCATATATAGATAAGGACAATCTAGGGACTCACACCTTTCAGGGGGAAAAAAAAGAATTTTTCAATTCGTTCGAAAGTTTTCTTGGTATATATGCACACACACACATAAATAAATTGGTATATACACACATAAATAAATTGGTATATACACACATATAAATAAATTGGTATATACACACACATAAATAAATTGGTATATACACATATAAATAAATTGGTATATACACACACATAAATAAATTGGTATGTACACACATATAAATAAATTGATATATACACACACATAAATAAATTGGTATATACACACACATAAATAAATTGGTATATACACACACATAAATAAATTGGTGTATGCACACACATAAATAAATGAACATTTAGAATTTCATTAATAGTATAGATTATTAATTTATCTTATTTTGGCTAATTCTATATTCAAAATCCAATGCACACTATTTTCGCAGGAATGTTAATAAACTCATATTTGCTGTTATGTGTTATTGCATTTTCTATCCCCCCCCCCCAAAAAAAAACCCACTCATTTTTGCACTATCCAGAAAAATATCAACTTTATCAAAACAGTTGTTGATTAAATATATTTCTCATTCAGTGTAATTCTCACAAGTCATGCTAGTCTGAAATATTCTATTGGGGGGGGGGATAATCTAAATTAAAATAGGTTGAATTTTACCAATGTTTAAAACGAGCAGGCTACTTCTCAACTAAAAGTCCTTACACAGGGAGCATCAAATTCTTGTTCTTCGAAAATATTGTTTAATTGGCAACACGTCATGTAAGTAATGAGTTTAATTATTTGCTTTACAGTGTTGGCAAGAAACGGTAAATCAATGGTGGTTTTTTGACGTGTTTGTGTTCTATAAAAACGGTCTCAAGAACTGCATTAAACGATGAGAGTTGTTCCCATGTAGAAAAAAACTGTGCCAAGTTTCGTTGCACCATTGACTTAGGGGCATTATTTATTGGACGCCGCTCGTAAAAATAAAAATTCTTTATTACTTTTTTTATTGATTGATTTTATTATTTTTTATTATTGATTGATTCCAGTTAGAGACATTTAAAAAAATATAGCAAAGTTTTCATTTTGAAAAGATCATCAGTGAAATATTGGTCGCTGGAATGTAGCCCAATGCTCTCTCTCTCTCTCTCTCTCTCTCTCTCTCTCTCTCTATATATATATATATATATATATATATATATATATATATATATATATATATATATATATATATATATATATATATATATATATATATCTTCCACAGCCGAACCAACGTTGCAGCCCACAAGAGACAAGAAAGCCAACAAACCGGAAGTCCAAGACTCGGGTTTCGCCCTCATTTGAGCTCATCAGTTAGACACATCCGCGCTCAAGATTTGAAACCCCGAGCCTCTTGCATGCTAGGCGAGCACTCTACCAACTGAGCAAACACGTCACACACACAACGATGTCTATTAACTTACACAGGTCAAGCAACCCGTGGCACATATCCGACAGTGGAAAGAACTCATGTAGAAACAAAAAAAAACTGTTTCATTGCCCCCATTGGCTTAGGGGCATTATTTATTGCACACCACTTGTAAAAAAAATTCTTTATTACTTTATGCCATAAAGATTGACTCAGAAAGCAAAATATTTGCAATAAGAGACCAGTTTTTCTTTAATTAAAAAAAACTTCACACTTTACTGCAGTTTCACTGTATTACAGATTATCAGAATTGTCTCGGACGTGAATTTCTTGATAACTTCTTTGATTGATTCCAGTTGGAGACATTTAAAAACTACATCAAACGGCCCAAAAACTTATGTCGGGCTTTTCGTGTGACTCGGCATTGTTCGTTACGAACCATATATAGATAAGGGCAATCTAGGGACTCACATCTTTCAGGGAAAAAAAGAATTTTCAAATTCGGTGCATCCGTTTGAAAGTTTATTGGTATATATGCACACACACAATATTGAATAAATAAACAAACATTTAGAATTTTATTAATATTCATTCGTATTCATGCAAATTTCGTATTTATCATGACAGAATTTTTGTTAATAGTTGAAGATAATTTGCTTTCTTTGAATTTTCGAATGCCCCCTTTTTAATAGGAACCTGCAATATCGAAACATCTGTATACTAATTCAGCATACATAAGAAATATTAATGAACTAAAATACGATTAAATATATTTTAATTCATACAGATTTCGTGTTTATTATTACACAGCCCATTCTATTTTAATAATTATATTGTACCTGATATATGACACTGGTTTAAAACGCTAAACAGCTGATTAGGTTACCCTCAGCTCGAATCGAAGCCGAAACATTTAACGCTCTAACCGTTATGCCAAATGGGCTGGTTTTAGTCTAAAATATTAACAAGCAACATGGAGGGCATGTCATACGTATTGCATTAAATAAAAGAATTTTATTCACTTGTTTCATACGAATGCTAAAAAGGAAATGGGTTGAATTGCTACCCTTTTTTCTTTCTCTACTTCATTGGAATTCGCTTTCTTTATCACTTCTAAAAGCAAGTACGTGTTTACTTAAAGTATTTTCAACCAATGAAAATCGTTCAAACCACAAAAGTAACACGTATATGTGAAAGTAATAAACGAGTGCGAATTTAGAAACTCTTATAAGACTTGATCAACAAAATTGTTTTTCCAGAATTCTCAAGCCGACCAAACTTTGAAACGGACCCAAGAACATCTGCTCAACATCCTTCTCTGTACCTTTGGGTCGGAGGATACGGAAAGGACTTGATGACTCACATGCCAGCTTTCTTCATCTTGTGCATACATTCTTATACATTAGCGACAGTCAGACGAACAGAAACGAATTGCTACTTACAGATATACACGCACTAACAACAATAAGGTAAACCAACGCACACACATACACAATGCTGCCAAAATACTCACATAATTATATTATTTACATGCGCATTTGTTCACACTATAAACATTTTGACTTCTGACTACTAAACCAGCTTTCTTTGCCCAAATATGCGTTTGCATAAATGAAGATTTTCATTTTTGAAAGTAGCTTTTATGTTCTTATATCTTATATAAAAATGTTTTGTTATAAGTTGTCGTCTTTCTCAATTTTTCATTTACAAAACTTTGTTTATGCTTTGGGTAGCACTTACTACCTGGTGACCCTTTTATTCTTTTAATGTTTCATTTATTTCAATTGTATTATGCGTGCACGTCTAGATGTACACTTTTATTTTCTAAAATATAACTTTTATACCCTTTATATATTAAATGTCAGTGTGTTTCTTGACTATATACAAAGACTCTATCGTCATCCAAGATGGCCACTACTAAGACCAGAGATCACGCCACATAACATGAAGGACATATAATATGTATTGCATTAAATAAAAGATAGAATTGTAGTCAAATGTTTGATATAAAAATGCAAAAAGAATAGATACCTATTAGAATACTCATGTCCCAAATTTGATTATTTTAAACAATAACAAGCACCTGTTTTTTTTTCTTCTACTGAATGCTGTCAAATATACCTCAAAGATGTTTTATGTGGATAAAACTCCTCACATTTTTGTTGTTCCCAGTATCTGCTTTCGAGACGATTGTCTAATCGTATTCCCTATTTCATGAAAGGGTTAAAACAAAACTATAAAAATTACTTAAACGATCACAGAAAAGAAAAAGAATATGTTTAAAGCGCGTTCCATTCCAGGTGAAAGGTATGAAACAAACAACGTTGCTTAAAGGTCTTTGGGGTGGAAATGGAACGCGTTTGGTATGTTTTGAACACGTTCTTCCTTCTCTGTTTGACTCAACTTGTGATCTTCGGCTTGTAGATCTGAAATTCATTGCCGAGTACAAAACTTATATTAACGTTCTTGTGTCTTGTCGTTGTTTTTATTATCACTCAGAGAGAGGGGTAGGGTGGGTCATACTGGTCCTTACTTCCTAATTTGACTTTCAACAACTTATGAATATTTGTATTAGTTTCAGTTTCTCTTTCCTTCTTGTTGTAATTATTGTTATTCTATTGTTTTACTCGCCATAAACTTTCATCTTTCTCATTTTTTTTTCACATTCTTGGCGTTCCTCCAGACTTTTTGGCGAATGTGAGACATTCACATCTGTTGTGAATTCTTCTCGGGTTCCAGTCAGCAACAAAATATGTTCTGTAAATAATAATCACCAAGCAAATAAGAAATCAGCAACGATCTCTCATTCATATATATATATATATATATATATATATATATATATATATATATATATATATATATATATATATATATATATATATATATATAAAATAAGAATTGTTGAGTGTGAGTTAATTTCATGTCTTGTCTTTTAGAATCGTAATTAATGATATATATTTAACAATATATATATATATATATTATACATATATATTGTTTAACATTAATGCTAAAAATATTTAACAAATATATATATATATTTATATTTATATATATATATATATATATATATATATTATACATATATATTGTTTAACATTAATGTTAAAAATATTTAACAAATATATATATATACATATATATATATATATATTATACATATATATTGTTTAACATTAATATTAAAAATATTGAACAAATATATATATATATATATATATATATATATATATATATATATATATATATATATATATATATCATTAATTACCATTCCAAAAACCAAAAGATGGAATTAACTCACACTCACAAATTTTTATTAGCTTGTCTATGCGAACGCCTGAATTATTCTTTATAGTGCGTCTTACGTGTGTTCCATTGAATAGCAAAAGACCACTAAACAGCTCTTCAGGGACAAGTATATGTTCCTAAAACCTGCTAAAAATTTACTATATGGACTGAAAAAAAATAAAAACGAAATGGAGATACGTAAAATTTTCAAAAACATTAAAAACATTAACTTATTGTAGTACTTATAGGCACCACCACCTCCCCCAAACTATTTTATTAAAAAAAAACGTGTAAATGGGGTGAGTAAACGATTTTAAATAAGTAAATTCTTTGTTTAATACTGAAAATAGAAATGTAAAAAGTTCAAATATTGACGAGAGATTGATACGCACCGATCAAGGTTTGAATCCAAAATGTTCATCTCTAAGTGTTGGCCGGGCAGGGGAGTTAAACTTTGTAATTAGTATAATCGTCTTTTCTTTCTTTCTTTTTTAATATGGACTCAGTTTACAAAAAAAAAAAATAAGTAAATAAAAATAAAATGAATAAATAAATAAGCGAGAACTTGGATATATCAGTATTTTTCGAAAGAAAAAGATTATAAAAATACTAAATGCGAAATGAGTGTATGTTTCAGGTATTTCTTGTTAGAATCAAGCAATTGTTCGTTTGTTTAAATGAACCAATGAGGTGTCAATGAAGTTTTTAATTTTAATTGTATCCCGTGTATAATAATCTATATATTAATAGGATAGCGTGTGTGTTATTTATTTTGTGTGTCACGCTTACATTCGAGTGACTGTCCTGTAGTTCTTGATAAGTGGTGACCCCCTTATTAAAAAACGAATTATTTCTCGTTTGGGAAGGAGAGTAATAGCAATATGGCCGCTGGTTCAAACGCGATGATTTTTATTTGGGGGTTTCAAGACGAGAAT
Organism: Euprymna scolopes; assembly: GCF_053919585.1. Classification (NCBI taxonomy): domain Eukaryota; kingdom Metazoa; phylum Mollusca; class Cephalopoda; order Sepiida; family Sepiolidae; genus Euprymna; species Euprymna scolopes. The sequence continues at coordinate 9,412,058 of NC_136493.1, forward strand.
ACTTCTTTTTTTTTATTATTATTACGATTTGTAAATTCCATTATTATAGTTGGATCATCCAAGAAGGGGGGATAGTGCCTAACTGGATCCTCCCAAGTCAAATCTCGTCTTTTTTTTCATAGAATTAGTCATGCGAAACGTTTGGCGTTTTTATTTTCATGTTTAAAGTTATTTATAATTCGTTAATCTTTTCGTGGGTGAAGGAGCAGCCTTCAAAGCAACCAAAATAAGAACAAGAATTTTGGCAATAATTTTAACGAATAAAGTTTAGAAGCAATTATTGCATGTGCTCAGAAGTATTACATTTATATTTTTTAGATCCAGATAACCGAAGTTAAGTAACGTTGAGCCTGGTTAATAAAAGATGGATGACCATTTGGGAATTCTAGGCGCTGCATGTGCTCTTCGCGTATCTCGGCATTTGTTTCCGGTCGTCCTGTACATATACTTCACTTGCCACTGGTATTTAACAATGTCGACTCAGGAGATTGAAGATTGCGCACCTCCTGCCACAAAAATTCCATGCGCAGGCACCCCTACGTGGGTATTCATAGTCTGTCAAAGACTGAACGTGCCTTTATATATATATATATATATATATATATATATATATATATATATATATATATATATATATATATATATATATATATATATGTAGTCATCGACATATAGTTCTGTTTCGTTGTATCACAACTCATCAATATATATATATATATATATATATATATATATATATATATATATATAAAGTTATAAAAATATATATGGCAATTAAGCTACACTAAATATTCTGCATTTCATCCACGCTAAGGTTCGTCAGAAGAGTTGTGCTTGTCTCGCGTTTTTATATGCGTACCTTCTATTGAGTTTTTAGTTAGCCAATCAGATTCCTAGTTTCCACCGCTCCCTAATAAGCCAATGGGCAGGCACTTACACGACAAAGGCCCAGTGGAACTTGGGTTCACCCCTTCCTTTGTGTGTGCTTTTTTTTTTTTTTTTTTAGCGGGAAGCGTAGATATCTAGTGATTAGTGATTTGACCTATTTTAAACCTAGGTGTAGTTAAATATCTGTGTTTTTAAAAGTTTTTTATAATGTTAGTTTATATATATATATATATATATATATATATATATATATATATATATATATATACTTAATTTACTCACATAAATTTATATACGAAAGTATAGATTTATGCGTAAACTTTAAGTATTTACTTCAAAAGTGCTCAATACGTAGGTAGAGCTATATATATATATATATATATATATATATATATATATATATATATATATATATATATATATATATAATTATTACCTCTGTATTATTACTATATCCATTATTTATTATTTATAGTTAACGGTTCCCATATTGTATTAAATTCTATATTAGGTCTACTTAGTAATTAATTGTCGTCCGACGTATGTGTTGCTTCTTTGAATCGTTTATTATTGTTAGTTCATATATATATATATATATATATATATATATATATATATATATATATATATATATATATATATATTATTTGTTGTTGGCGTTTTTTAGCAATATTAACAACATCGAAAGGCTGTTATTTTTTCCCGTTACCTTTTTTTGTTGTTGTTGTTATTTATTAAGCCTCCCTCTTTGGGTAGAGCACTGTCGTAAATAATCTCAACTGCTACTTAATTGTCTGAAAAAAGCGAGGATCGCTGTTTGTTTGTAAATAAGCGGTTTGAGCACTATAGAAGTAGTGAAAGAATGTTTGTTTAAAATAGACATTTGTCGAGGTTATTTGCGGGCATCGCTCCCGTGGGTCGATGGGTAGAACTGCTAACGTGGTGGTTCTAGGTTCAACCCTCGGCTTGGGAGAGGTGCTAGTCTGGCGGCACTGATGAATTGTGATACAACGAAGCAGTACTGTATGTCGATACTCGATGACTACAAATATATATTTGAGTCGTCTCTTATTTTCTATATGACGTATTTATATATTTTTATTGTGTGTGTGTGTGTGTGTGTGTGTGTGTGTGTGTGTGTGTGTGTGTGTGTGTGTGTGTGTTATTTCAACTTCGGTGTGTTTTGGATTTTTTTTTTTTTTTTTTTTTTGCTTAAATCATTTCAGATTGTTCCTATTTACAATGCCTCCCCACAAGACAGAGTTAGACACCAGGATCGTTTTTTAACGTGGAGAAAAGGAACAAAAATAAAAATTGTCTCAGTCGTAAAGGACTTCTCCTCCACTGACAGAGAACAAGAAATTGAAGTGCAGCAATGCAGCATCTGAAGAACAGATACTACACTATTGTTTCTATCGACAGAATAATATTATCCTTCCGAGTTCTTCGGGTAATTCAAGTCAAAATAAAAGATTCTTAAAAATTACAAATGAGCATTAAAACCCAAGATTTGAAGTGCTGGATAAAGAGGGGAGAGGAGGAGGGGTGAGAGGGAAGAAAAGGAAAAGGGAAAGAGAAGAAGCCAGTAAAATATTTGCTTATTTTCTTAAAATTGTGTTGTAATGTCGTCGATGGGACAGAGGCTGAAGCGTGGCTGTTATCCTCATGTCATTTTGTCTAATTTAAATACACATTTTTTTCTATTATTCATGTTTTGTGTTGCATTTGTGGGCGGTTTTTACTTTTAATTGTGTTTGTTTCTGCTTTTGGTTTATATTCTTAGTTCCAAATTGTTATACTGACGAATAATTTTATATTTATATGTCTACAAAAAACAACCCCCCGTCCTCCTTTTCTTTATTCTAGTGTGATTATGATAAATCATCATATCGTATGAATCTGAAGATTCTATGATTCGCATTAGTTTACTCGATATTTTTCTCATCAGCATTCTCTCTAGAAAGACATCTAGTACTTGTAGGTTGCGTGCATTAATGGCGAAAACTGATAGGAGGGCGGATATATTTTTGAAAGCCGGTTTATCATAAGTTTTTGTCGGTTTCCAATTACTTTTTGATTGTATTTGAAAGATTAAAACCTAAAGTTAATTCTCAAAAGAAAAGAAAAATTATACGTGAAAAAAAAAAAAAAAGAAATATTTTTACGCGTGAATAAAAGTTATGAAAAAAAAAAAAATGTTTTCACGACGACATCGGAAACTGACAAGTTCAGCTAAATTTTGAAAATAAATAAATTCATTATAAAAATCTCTTGTTGTATCCTTCTGTTTTACAAGTATTTTTACGGAAGGTGCTCCGAAGAACTACAAGCCCTTATATCCCCTCGGCGTAAACACCCATGACAAACCTGAGAAGCAGCAAAATCCCACCCCTACACAGTAAAGATCCCCAGATGTAAGAAAGCGTTCTATTCTAATAGGTTCTTCTCTATGACTGCTACACTTTGGAATTCCCTTCCAGTTTCTGCTTCCCTGACTGTACTGACATGCAGAAGTTCAAGTATAATGTAAATAGACATTGCTGCTCAACTCCCTACATAGTATCCCTGTAGATTATATCCCAGATAGTAGCCTCCTACATAAAAGTGGCACTGTGCCTTGTATGGAGTGAAAATGCAATCAACTTTAAAAAAAAAAAAACGTTGTTTTGCTAAGTTCATGAAAACGGAATATTTCTATTCAATCTGCTGCTCAAGTGGGTCATTTTACCGCGTTTTACTCCTGAGCCTCATTAAATATGATTAATATGACGGTCACGAAAGAGAATAATTAAATAAACAGTTTAAGGTCGTCGGGTGCAAGGAAAGAATATTTAAAGAAAAATCGGAAGTGGGAATATTTTGTCAAGACATTTGTAAAATGAGGGCAAACAGATGGCGAACATTTTCTGAAAGAACAGAAGATCAACACAATTAATTTTAAATATGATTTATACCAAAGAAGGTTTATACCAAAGAAGATTTATACTAAAGAAGATAACAAGTATGGGTTTATTAGTAAATACTTTATTTAGCCATGGGAGAAACAATGGAGGTTTTGAGCTTTCAATTCGGTTTACCTGATTTTTTTAAGTTCAAGAACGTAAATGCTACCCTCCCCTTTCTCTTAAATATTTTTATTTACAAAAGTTATCAATACTGGAACTATTTTATAAATACAATAAATTAAAATAAATTAAATATTTTCATATACAAAAATTATTAATACTGAAATATTTTTTTATAAATATAATCAATTAAAATAAGTGAAATATTTTTATTTACAGAAATTATAAATACTGAAAATATTTTTATAAATGTAATTAATCAGAATTAATTAAATATTTTTTATTTAAAAAAGTATTAATACTGAAAATATGTTTTAAATATAAAAATATTTAAATTAATTAAATATTTTTATTTAAAAAATTATTAAGACTGAAAATATTTTTAAATATAATGAATTTAAATTAATTAAATATTTTTATTTAAAAAAGTATTAATACTGAAAATATTTTTAAGAATATAAATTTAAATTAATTAAATATTTTTATTAAAACAATTATAAATACTGAAAATATTTGTCAAAATTTAATAAATTTAAATTAATTAAATATTTTTATTTAAAAAATTATAAATACTAAAATATTTTTATAAATATAATAAATTTAAATCAATTAAATATTTTTATTTAAAAAATAAAAAATACTACAAATATATTTAAATATAATAAATTTAAATTAATTAAATATTTTTATTTAAAAATTGATTAATACTGAAAACATTTTAATAAATATAATCAATTAAAATTATTTAAATATTTTTATTTAAAAAATTATTAATACTGAAAATATTTTTATAAATATAATAAATTTAAATTAATTAAATATATTTTTTTTTTAAAAACTATTGATACTGAAAATATTTTTTAAATATAATAAATTTAAATTAATTAAATATTTTTTAATTATAAATACTGAAAATATTTTTATAAATATAATACATTTAAATTAATTAAATATATTTTTATTTAAAAAATTATAAATACTGAAAATATTTTAAAAATATATTCTCATCAGTTTGTTCCAGCATTGTGCTGCATTGAATAATAAGCATACCTTCTCAGTGACATGCGATATGGTTTCTGTTCTGCTAGATCTACTGCAAATGTGCTGACGGTTATATCTCATAGGATTAGTGAATCTCTCGGCAGAGGTTTCCTTTCTTGGGAAATTGCTCTTGGCATATCAAAGGTTTTTGATAAGGTATGGCATAAAGGTCTACTTCACAAGATCTCCGACTATGGTATAGCTGGAAATGTCTTCTCAATTATTAAATCATTTCTCTCTGATAGGTTCATAAGAGTAGTTGTTGATTGGCACAAATCAGAAGCTAACAGTATTAATGCTGGATTCCCTCAGAGTCCATCCTGGACCCAACTCTCTTCCTGATCTACATCAATGATCTTCCAAATCACATCTTAAGATCATTTGTAGACATTTATGCTGACAACACTACCATCTATGGCAACACTTCAAAGGTCAGAAACGACAAAGTTCACTCTGATTCTCTCTCCTCTGATCTTGATCACTTGGTACAATGAGGAAAGAGGTGGCTGGTTAATTTTAATGCATCTAAAGCCAAGTTTCTATTTTTCTATCATCAATACTCTGATCCTCGTCTGGCATCAATTGAAATGAATGGCTCTCGTCTTGAGGAGGTGCCATGTTTTGACAAGCTTCTAGGTCTGACTTTTATTTCTGATCTAAGATGGAACATGTAAATCGAATCCGTTGCCAAAGCTGCTGGAAAAATGGTGGGATCTTTCTACTACTCCAGTAGATATTTCACTACTGATGCAATTCTCTACCTGTATAAGAGCCAAGTACGTCCAAGGATGTAGTACTGTTGCAACATCTGGCAGGAGCACCTAGAAGCCGCTTATTCTGCCTCGACAGAGTTTAAAATAGACTTTGTAGCTCTTTTCCACATAAGAGATATTGCGAGCCTGTCTCTGCTTTATCGTTATTTTCATGACAAGTGCTTGTCTCAACTCCAATCTATGGTCACTTGACTTTCACGAGAAACACTTGTGTAGCTGAAACCACTATTAATAATTTCCCCCACTCTTTATCCGTGCCTAAACCAAAACGTAGATTCCATGAACAAAGCTTCTTTCTTAGAACTTCACACCTGCTCCGTTTTACTGCTTTCCAACTGACTACAATATGGTTGTCTTCAAGTTCAATGTGAACAAGTTCTTGGTGAGCCGTCCCCTTTAGTAATCAAATTTACCCAAATTCCCACCACTAACGATTTCTATGACATTTTCCCATTGACTACTGTACACTTATTAACTCTTATTCTCGAGTGGCCTCCTGGCCTTGATAGGTGGTAACTCTTGTAAAAAAGAAATCCACACAGCAGAACCTCGTAGTTGGATGTTAAGTGGCTCACATCTGTTTGACAGAGCCTGCACTTGTTGTCATTGCTGAGACCACTTATCTTCTTAACAGCATTGATCATCAAGATTTGATCATGGGCAGCCATTATAATCCTTTCCTGATCATGGTCTTAGATTTTTGGCAGGTGACCCAGGAAGAAAAGCATTCGATGGGGTGCATACATGCAGATCGATTCCATGTAAGGAATACGAGGCTTCACATCATTGTCTATTGGAATGCATAATTGAACAGAAATATCGGTCAAAGGATTAGAACAATTCTCTATTGATTATTATATTGTACCCAATATATAACAATGACTTCAAAAGTTAAAGCAAAAAATACTTAGGTGCCATTAACTAGAATCGAAAACAAAACAAGTAGCACTCCTACCTTAGTCGCTATTGTTTTAGCTATCATCAGAGGGATTAGAAAACTTTAAAATGTAACCAACTTCAATGTATAAATATATACTTGAGCATGCATAGAATTCCATTTTTTCCAATTTGGATCCCTTAGCATCTATTTCTATTGGTTAAAAATCAAATTGAATTTGTTCCACAGGTCCAAATCTCCTGTATATCAAGTTTTAAGTCAGTAGACCAAAAATTGACAGAGGAGTTTGGTAGAGACCGTTCCCCAGTAGACAGGGCAGACAGACAGACAGACACACAAACAAGGTCATTTTATATATATATATATATATATATATATATATATATATATATATATATATATATGAGAATATGTGTCTACGTGAGGATACTTCTCAACCTATATACTCAACGATTTTTTAATCGGTTTTTATCCAGAGAAAATTACTGTTAAGGGGTCAAAATTGAAAAATTGGTACGTGGGGTTCATCGGACTTTTATCTGTTTGCTGTTTCACGAATGCGCATGCGTGAATCATTTAGATGACAGATTATTTATGTTAAGAATGAGCAGGTTTGAAAACACTTTCTAAAGGCCGTGTGAAGCTGGCCTAATAGTTATCGTACCTAACTCACTGTCTTTACGTTTTGGTTTCGATCTCAGCTAGAGTATTTTTTTTTTTACTTACAAGAAATGAACTGTTTATCAAAAAAAAACTCATACTCGCATGTACATGTCTCAGTTTCTTTTTTCTTTTTATTTCCATTTTTTTAAAAAAGGAATTGAACCTTACGTTTAATACCTACAGTATTTCTGTTAATAATAAACAATAATCCTGCATTAATCAAAATATAATATTTATGCGTATTTTACGACCGGGCAAAGCCAGGTGGCCTGCTAGTAAAGCACTTAAGTAGATACTTATTTAAATTTTCCCTTTGCTTTCCACAGTTGTGCTATTCTGATGATAATAACAATATATCACTCACTAAAAATGTTTATTCAGTGACTGTTACATTTCCTTACGTCTTCGTGGCAATATATTGGAGCGAATCAAAGCAATAAAAACAAAATGGCGACTCGTTAGTGAAGAAAATGTACTTGGACTTGACAACAAGTTGTGGATATGTTAATGCGTTAATTCGATGATTGGCTTTTATTTGCGTCTGATTAGTTTCGATCATGAATATTTTATGACGTTTGTTAAGGATGCGAATTACAATCTGTTACTGTTATAAACTCTGACTAATTGCGTAACAGCTTTGCTATGAATTATTCAATAAATTCAGAAGAAATCCAACGAAAGTGAAGGTGAAATTAATTCGCTAATTAGAATTAGTAGAAGAAGTGGAAAGAGATGAAAAATTCACGGGCAACATGAATTAGTACAAATACATAGACGATACTGTCAAGTCTGCTGCAAAGAAGGTGGAATCCCTTTAGCTGGCTAGAAAACTTCTCACACTTTTCCAGTATCTTACATCTTTATAAAGCCAATATGAATAGAGGCTGTTGCATCGACTACTAGTTTTTACTCTCTTAGGGTTTTAGAGTAAGTGTGCAGCAAAATAGTGAGAATGTGTGTGAGAGGAAACTTCTTAACCTATATACTCAACGACGCGAACTTAAAAACTTCTGTAAGATCTTGTCAACAAAATCACTTTTCTCCAGATTTCGGGAGCCGACTGCAGCGAACAAGAATGTATTATCTACAACCTCCGCCATGTTTTTGGTCGAGGGGGGGGGGCAAGGCGAAAGGGGCTCAACGACTTTCTTTATCAAACGCGTGTTTGCACTATGAACAGTTACTAATATTTTCACTTTCTTTCTTACAAAACTCTATTTATGTTTTAGGTCGCACTTACTACCTGGTGACCCTTGTTTTTCCTTAATGTTTCATTTATTACTATTTTATCATGTATGCATGTTTCTCTCTCCCCCCCCCTCTCTCTCTCTCTCTCTCTCTCTCTGTTTTAACAAAGGTCATTTATTACCAATACTTTCCAAACAATGCCTGCTTCTTGTTTTTTTTTCTAACTGTTCATTTCGTCTGCCACATGATTAACAAAACCCCGCCGTCTTGACACTAGCTTACGAGCAAGGCCACACGTCCATATCACCCTGATCGCGTTTTTCTTTCTCCTCGACCACGTAGCCAGCCATTTCTGATCTTCGACTTTATACGTCCATCTTTTTCGACAAACACTTTGCTTCCCTCGTCCACATGATGTCCTTTTTCCTTTTTTTTTTGTCGCACAAGCTCATGCACATTTCCTAATTTGCATATGTGCTTTTCTTTCAACTACTGCTGCTGTTATCTTCGCAAGGCAGCTGTCTTACAGCTCCTCTTGATATTTTTCCCACGCTTTCTGTTATATAAATCGTAAAATTGTCATTCATAAAAATTTGTATCATTCTACCTATTTAAAACATCATTAATAACTTCACCGAAATTGTCGTATCAAAACAGCAACATCTCTCCCCGCCCCTCTCTCTCCCTTTCTCTCTCTCTCTCTCTCTCTCTTTCTCTCTCTCTCTCTCTCTCTCTCTCTCTTAAACGATAGCAGTGAATCTCTCGTAGAGTATGCTACTGAAAGAATTGTAGGACTGTACAAAATATATAATCGATGAAACAATTGGAATTCAGCCCATACCTTAACGTAAAGAACACATGCTGAAAACTTAAGTAAATAACTAACTAATCGGAATCAAGTATAAATTTAGAAGATGCAATGCTATTTAGGTCTAACTCTGAAAATATGATCCGGTTAATTTTATGTAATAGATAATGAATGTGCAAATGTGTAATTATCGATTTTACGTTGCGACGAGACATGTTTCGTGGGTAGGTTATAAATTATAATTTTTATCACCCAAATGAATGTAACAAAATAATATCGGCTTAATGTAACAAAATAATATAGGCTTAATGTAACAAAATAATATTTGCTTAATGTAACAAAATAATATCTGCTTAATGTAACAAAATAATATATGCTTAATGTAACAAAATGATATATGCGTAATGTAACAAAATAATATCTGCTTAATGTAACAAAATAATATCTGCTTAATGTAACAAAATAATATATGCTTAATGTGACAAAATAATATATGCTTAATGTAACAAAATGATATATGCGTAATGTAACAAAATAATATCTGCTCAATGTAACAAAATAATATATGCTTAATGTAACAAAATAATATCTGCTTAATGGAACAAAATAATATTTGCTTAATGTTACAAAATAATATATGCGTAATGTAACAAAATAATATATGCGTAATATAACAAAATAATATATGCTTAATGTAACAAAATAATATATGCGTAATGTAACAAAATAATATCTGCTTAATGGAACAAAATAATATCTGCTTAATGTAACAAAATAATATATGCTTAATGTAACAATATAATATCTGCTTAATGTAACAAAATAATATATGCTTAATGTAACAAAATAATATCTGCTTAATGGAACAAAATAATATCTGCTTAATGTAACAAAATAATATATGCTTAATGTAACAATATAATATCTGCTTAATGTAACAAAATAATATCTGCTTAATGTAACAAAATAATATATGCTTAATGTAAGAATATAATATCTGCTTAATGTAACAAAATAATATATGCTTAATATAACAAAATAATATATGCTTAATGTAACAATATAATATCTGCTTAATGTAACAAAATAAAATATGCTTAATGTAACAAAATAATATATGCGTAATGTAACAAAATAATATATGCTTAATGTAACAAAATTATATATGCGTAATGTAACAAAATAATATCTGCTTAATGTAACAAAATAATATCTGCTTAATGTAACAAAATAATATATGCGTAATATAACAAAATAATATATGCTTAATGTAACAAAATAATATATGTTTAATGTAATAAAATAATATATTCGTAATATAACAAAATATTATATGCTTAATGTAACAAAATAATATATGCTTAATGTAACCAAATAATATATGCTTAATGTAACAAAATAATATCTGCTTAATGTAACAAAATAATATCTGCTTAATGTAACAAAATAATATCTGCTTAATGTAACAAAATGATATCTGCTTAATGTAACAAAATAATATATGCTTAATGTAACAAAATACTATATGCGTAATGTAACAAAATAATATATGCTGAATGTAAAAAAATAATATCTGCTTAATGTAACAAAATAATATCTGCCTAAGGTAACAAAATAATATATGCGTAATGTAACAAAATAATATCTGCTTAATGTAACAAAATAATATCTGCTTAATGTAACAAAATTATATATGCGTAATGTAACAAAATAATATCTGCTTAATGTAACAAAATAATATCTGCTTAATGTAACAAAATTATATATGCGTAATGTAACAAAATAATATATGCTTAATGTAACAAAATAATATATGCTTAATGTAACAAAATAATATCTGCTTAATGTAACAAAATTATATATGCTTAATGTAACAAAATAATATCTGCTTAATCTAACAAAATAATATATGCGTAATGTAACAAAATAATATATGCTTAATGTAACAAAATAATATATGCTTAATGTAACAAAATAATATATGCTTAATGTAACAAAATAATATATGCTAAATGTAACAAAATAATATCTGCTTAATGTAACAAAATAATATATGCGTAATATAACAAAATAATATATGCTTAATGTAACAAAATAATATATGCTTAATGTAACAAAATAATATATGCTAAATGTAACAAAATAATATATGCTAAATGTAACAAAATAATATCTGCTTAATGTAACAATATAATATCTGTTTAATCTAACAAAATACTATCTGCTTACTGTAACAAAATAATATCTGCTTAATGTAACAACATGATATATGCGTAATGTAACAAAATGATATATGCTTAATGTAACAAAATAATATATGCTTAATCTAACAAAATAATATATGCTTAATGTAACAAAATAATATATGCTAAATGTAACAAAATAATATATGCTAATATAACAAAATAATATATGCTTAATGTAACAATATAATATATGTTTAATGTAACAATATAATATCTGTTTAATGTAACAAAATCATATCTGCTTAATGTAACAAAATAATATATGCGTAATATAACAAAATAATATATGCTTAATGTAACAAAATAATATATGCTTAATGTAACAAAATAATATATGCTAAATGTAACAAAATAATATATGCTTAATGTAACAAAATAATATCTGCTAAATGTAACAATATAATATCTGTTTAATGTAACAAAATAATATCTGCTTAATGTAACAAAATAATATTTGCCTAATGTAACAATATAATATTTGCTTAATGTAACAAAATAATATCTGCTTAATGTAACAAAATAATACATGCTAAATGTAACAAAATAATATCTGCTTAATGTAACAAAATAATAGATGCTTAATGTAACAATATAATATCTACTTAATGAATAATTTCTTTAATGCGTCGTAAAGATTTAAAGAGGAGACTAAAATCTTATCGATAACATTTATTATGTAAATGGTAGACGTGTTGGTGTGATTGGATGCTCATTAGACATTGGAGGCAGATATTGTGTGATAACATCTGTACTCCCCTGGCTAAATATTGCTGGAGATAAAGACGATAGGCTCACCAGAGTACCAGTGGCGGCTCGTGCCTGAGATTAGTGGGGGTGCTGCTTCAAAAATTATACGTATTGTTTCAATATCGTGTAAAAGAAATTCGAATATATAAATAAATATTTAATCAAATAATAAACAAACATACAAATAAATATTAAAATATATAACAAAGAAAAATAATCAATCAGAAATGGATAATACGCAAAAACCTTTTTATTAAACATATTTTTTAAATTGTGTACATTTTACAGAATAATAAAAATAATATATACATTTATTCTTTTTAAACTTTTCAGATTAAATAAAAGTTTGCGTTTTTTTTTTTTTTTTGCAAACAAACGAAAAACTTTTTAAAAATACATTTTATTTACAATTTATTAATAACTTATTTTTTATATAAAAACAATAATCAAAAACTTTGAAATTTACTTGCCTCCCTACGAGGATTAATTTAGAAGTTTACTATTTGAAAATAGCGTTTTATTTAATAACAGTTTTATTCACAAAATTTATTTTTTTACATTATTTATAAAAAAAACGTATTTGTAAATAAAATACAAAATAATTTTTTTTACATTTTTATATAGTGAACAAACAAATAAAAATATTTAAAGATACAAAATTGTATTTAGAAATCTTTTAACAACTTGAATTTTATATAAAAAGAACAAACAGACTTTACAGAATAATAAAAATTTGTAAATAAGCCTCCTTTTTTATTTTTTCAATAACATGTTATCATAGGCGCACACTCTAAGCAAAACATCGAATTTCACAAGCGTCTAAGACTCAGAGCTGGGAGAAGCGACAGTTTCTCCAGCGGCTTTTATCGGCTTTCTCATGCGCGCATGCGCACAAGAGAATTTCATTAAGAAAGTGTAACTGTGAATTTCACAGCTCCAAGCAAGGTTTATTTTTATTTTTATATGAATTTGGAGATACCGACATTAAACTTAAGGATCTTATAATGTACACATAGAAAAAATAAAATAATAATAATAATAAAAAAACAAAAACAAACGTACTATTTTTAATTTTATCATTAATATTGTGTAGAAATAACTTGGGGGTGCTGCAGTCACACAGCTCCAGGCACAAGCCTCAATTGCAGAGTACCATATAAAATACACACAATTAAATCAACTTTATTTGACACAACAGGATCACAAAAAAAGTAAGATAGGTTTGTTGATGTCTGGTCTCGCCTTCTATCTTAACTACGACGAAAGACGAGCCAGTAAATGTGTCGTCTTATCAGGTCAGCATTTAAGCTGGAAATGATCATTTGCTTGCTATACTATCTTAGCGGAAATGGGAAAATGGGCATGCGCATTGTGTTCCTAATGTCTACTACATAGCAGCACATGCGGGAGAGAGTATATATTTGTACAACAGGAAATAGGTTTAAATTATGTCATTACTACAGAACCAAGCATAGGCAATATTTTTCGGTCAGCACCTCCCATCTATCTGTACGAAATAGAGCCGGTGATAAAAAGTGCAGGATGTTAAAATAAATGTGAAAATAAAGTTTCATTCATCCTGTCTAACGCTACGTACGAGGGGCGTGCAATAAGTAATGCCCCTGACACACTTCCCATAGCAGTAGAGCAACGAACCTTGGCACAGTTATTAGTCTTTCTCTACATAGGAACCACACAGAGTTATGCATTTCTCCCATCGTTTCATGCAGCTCTGGAGGCCGTTTTTGTAGAACACCCCAGGTTGGTCCTCCAACAACGACGTGACTTCAGAAATCAAGGCTGCATCATCTTGGAAACACTTTCCTTTCAAAAATAACTTCATGGCTGAGAAGATGTGAGAGTCAGAGGGTGCAAGGTCAGGGGAGTAGGGAGGATGGAGAAGGATTTCATAACCACACGCCCGTGCTTCTGATCTGGCGACATGCAAGTTGTGGACCGGAGCATTGTCCTGCAGGAGGAGGGTACCTTTGCTGATCTTGCTCCGCCTCTTCATTTTGATAGCTTCCCTTAATTTCCTCAAAAGTGAAGCATAATAGGCTCCTGTAATTGTGGTACCTGTTGCCAGGAAATCTGTCATCACTACTCCGTTCTGGTTCCAGAAGACTGTGAGCATGACCTTGCCAGCGGAGGGCTGCACCCTTGCCTTCTTTGGAGGTGGTGAGTTCAAGTACTTCCACTGCATTGACTGGGCTTTGGTCTCTGAATCATAGTGATGGATCCAGATTTCATCCTGTGAAATCAGTCTTTTGAAAAACTTTGACTCATCTTCTTGGCACATCTCCAAATTCATCCTCGAGCACTCAACGCATTCTCGCTTCTGGAATGGTATGAGCAACCTGGGAATCCATCTGGCAGACACCTTATGCATATGCAAATGGTCATGAATGATAGTTTCCACAGACCCGGTACTAATTTTGACATCTTGGGCTATTAGTAATGCGCCGATCTTCCAAAATGGTAGCCTCAACTTGACGGACAGATGCCTCATCAATGGCAGAAGGGAGGCGACCAGGTCTGGGAGCTGTTTCCACAGACTTCCGGCCATGTTTGAATTCACGATGCCAGCGTTTTACAAGGTCATATGATGAGGCATTCTCACCATAAGTTTCTTTCATTTCATCAAAAGTCTTGTGTGTTGTGCGTCCTTTCAAATACAAAAACCGGATCACTGCTCGACATTCAACAGGCTCCATTTCACACCTGACTCAGTTCAAACACCTATAAAATTTCTGTTCAATTAGTTCAGAGCTGTGATTTGCCACATAACACGTAGAGATATAAATCATTGCAGCTAGATCAAACAACTGGAAGTGGGTCAAAGGCATTACTTATTGCACACTCCTTGTAATATATACATATATATATGTGTGTTTGTGTGTGTGTGTGTGCGTGTGTGTGCGTGTATGTGGGTGTGTGTGTGTATGTGGATCTGGGTGTGTGTGTGTGCGTGCGTGTGTGCGTGCGTGTGTGTGTAGTCATAATAATTGAACAACAGAAAGTATGATGTCGCAATAATGATGATGATCGTTTTTTTTTTTCTTTTTAAATTACATTTTCACCCCAAACATTGCCACTTCGTTGTAGGGGGCTACTACCAGGGACATAGGCATCAGGGGTACTGTGTAGGGAGTTGGGCAGCAAGCTGTCGGTTCACGTTACACTTGAACGTCTGCATGTCAGTACAGTTGGGGAAGCAGGGACCCGGAAAGGAATTCCAAAGTCTAGCTGTTCTGGGGAAGAAACTACTGGAGTAGAAGGCTTCCTTACACTAAGGGATCTCTATTGTGTAGGGGTGGGATTTAACTGCTTGTCGGGGGTATTTACATCGAGGGGGCACAAGTGCTTGCAGTTCGTCAGAGCATTCACCATTAAAGTACTTGTAGAACAGGCAAAGGGATGCAACATTTCGTAGATGGGACAGAGGCTGAAGTTTAGATGACAGTTCAGGACCTATCACATTGGCAACTCTCTTTTGGACCTTGTCTAGGAGCGAGAGACTAGTGGCACATACACCAGCCCAAATATGACAGAAATACTCCATACATGAGCGAATGGTGGCCTTATAGAGGTATAGGATACTTTCGGGCATTAATAGCTTTCTAGCAGGGTAGAGAGAACCCACCTTCTTCGCAGCGGTCCTGGCGATACTCTCAATGTAATTATTCCAACTCAGGTTTCCTGTAAGCGTTAGGCCAAGGAGTTTAAAAGATGTACTTTCAGATAAAGAATCATTGGCCATTGCTATTGGTGGTAGAGAAGGCTTCTTGTAATTATTGAAGGAAACGTTTAGTCTTGGCGGCATTAAATGTGACCATCCATTTATGTCCCCATTCCACTACAGATCAGAGGTCATCCTCTAGTGCTTCTGCCATTTCTTTAGATATGTGTTCATTTGTTTTCCTGTCATGTCTGTTATAGAGCATGGTGTCGTCAACGTATATACTCATCTCACAGGTAATTTTGTCAGGGAGGTCATTTATGAATATTAGGAATAACAGAGGTCCAAGGATAGACCCCTGAGGCATTCCCGCATTTATATCATATTGTTTAGATGTACGACCGTCGAGGACAACCTGGATTTTTCTCTTATCTAAGAAGGATTTAATTATGTTATGTATTCTTCCAGTGATACCATATTATCTGATTTTCCTTAGAAGACCTTCATGCCATACCCTGTCAAAAGCCTTAGATATATCTAGAGCTACCGCTCTACCCTCCCCCGCTTTGTCCAGTGACTAGTATATACGTTCTGAGATTACAGATAGGATGTCTGCTGTGGAACGGGCTTGCCTAAATCCATATTGTTGGTCAGTAAGAAGTTTAGCATCTGTAAGGTGATGGACTAGAGCTTGGTTAATTATGGTCTCAAATATTTTGGCGAAGAGTGGGAGGAGACTAATGGCGCGATAATTTACTGGGTCAGTTCTCTCGCCAGAATTCTTGAAAACTACAGAAGCAGTTTTCTAGCAGGCAAGAAAGCAAGCTTCATTAAGGCATTTGTTGTAAAGTTTGGAGAGAACTGGAGCTACTTCAGCGGCGCACTTTTTAAATAGCACAGCTGCGATGAGATCAGGTTCACATGCTTTTGCAGTGTCAAGATTTCTTATGATAGCATTCACCTGAGAAGGGGTGATTTTCAGATCGTCTAGTGTGGTGTCTGTCCGCAAAGGATAGTCATGGAGGGGGTGGTTAGCAGGGTCCAGTGTGGAGTTGGAGGCAAACCGTCTGGTAAGCATGTTAGCCTTCTCAGTTGCAGAGCAAACAACCTCATGATTGTTGGATAGTGGGGGAATTGTTGATTGCCCATTATTTACTACACTCTTTTAAATTTTCCAGAAGTCATGGGTTCCTAATTTCTGTTCTTCGATGCGTTTTTTGGTGGTTTCAGTAAATTCTCTCTTAGCTGTCGCTATTTCTTTCTTACAGTTATTTCTGGCTTCTATATACTTCTGTCTGTTTGATCTGGACTTATGTCAGGTAAATTTGTGGTATGCATGCTACCTTTGCGCTATGGCAGCTGCACAAGTAGAAGTAAACCATTGGGGAGAGTGGGGCTTGCTATAGAATTTGCATGTGAGAACATATTTATGATGGAAATGAGAAAGCCTACTTCCGGAAAAATATTGAAGAGTCGGCGTGTATTTTCTATCTGCGGAAAACTCGTTGGTCACTTCTCTGTGTGTGGATGCAACTGCAGAATCAAAAATGCGTCTCTCTGTCACATTTTGGCAGAAACTTTGAGTAAAGTACGAGACGCGGATATTTTATTTATTTGTTTTTTTTTTAAATTGCAACTTTATAATATATAAAAATCGATAGAACATATACTGTATAATAATATATACGAAATCTGCAAGAATTAAAATATCATATTTAAGCGTATTTTACGACCAGGCTACGCCGGGCGTCCCTGCTAGCTTAGATAAATACTTTTGCAGTTTTAACAAAAGGCCTACAATAATATCAGGACGTCTCCATTTACACTGGACATCCACAGAAGGCCAACACCAATATATTACATATGAAAGAGTCTACTGTGGAATTATTATTATTATTATTATTATTATTATTATTAGTAGTAGTAGTAGTAGTAGTAGTAGTATATCCACAATCATACAACGCTGCAGCTCAACTTTCAGTTTGTTGCTTTCATGCTTTGGCATGAAAGCAACAGACTGAAAGTCCAAGATTCGGATTTTGTCCTTCGAGTCTTAGACTTCCGGTTCGTGGCCTCCATGGCTTGTGTAAGCTGCGGCGTTGTATGATTGTGGAAATAATTATATATTTCCGTTCTGATAGATATACAGTATATGTGCTAACGGTTATATCTCATGGGATTAATGAATCTCTTGACGGAGGCTTTCTTTTCTAGGGTAATTGCTCTTAACATATCAAAATAATTCTGTTTTGTCTATAAGAGAAGAAAAACTATTTTTAAGATCGTGAAGCCCAAATATCAGCTGACGTGATATTGTAAACAAACACAGACGGAATTTGATGAACGACATTATCATTATTATTTATTTATTTATTTATTTGCGAATTAGTCCAGGGGGCAAATTATTTCTTGTAATATATAATATTGAATAGAAGATTGATTCTATAATACATACGCTATCTGCATAAATTAAGATATCATGTTTAAGCGTATTGTACAACCAGGCAACGCCAGGCAACCTGCTAGTATTATATAGATTGATGTCTAATACTTATTGTTAAAATTTCACAAAATGAGAAGAATCTGATTTTCCATGAAGGACTTCACACTCTCCCACTTTGCAAAGTTTGCATAAAACTAAATTAAACTGAATATAGCATACATTACTTAGCTATAGCATACATTACTTAGCTTAACGTCGAGTAGCTGTGTTTTAAAATTCATAATGGCGCCACAATACAAAGTGTTTTCTAAATTTTCGGTGTAGCAAAGGTTGTTTTCAATTTTATAGTAGATAAAGTTTCGATTCGACTTGTAGGCCAAAATTTGTTCTGAAAAAAAAATTGCTCTGTAAAATATTCTGCAGTCTCCTAACTATTTATTTTAACTATTTCTTCTTCTTCTTCTTCTTCTTCTTCTTCTTCTTCACAATTCTCGGTATCAAAATTCAATGCACACCTTCTCCTCACAATTTCCGGTCTCAAAATTCAATAATCCGACAAAACTCACTTCTCTTCTCTGATCTACAGGCTTTGTATTGAAACCGTCTGCCTTTCATATGCATATTAAATGTCCTGAAGTCTCGTTACCTCACGAGATCTCCATCTTATAATAAACGCAGCGGCCATTTTTTTACTTTATTCTTCTTGCCTGACGCGAACACTGCATATTGAACAAAAATAAGGTTTGTACTAAATTTTAATCACAAAATATGTTATGGACATAAACGTGCTTGCTTCGTTATTTTAAGTTAAGGAGGCTAGACACAAGGTCAGGTGTGGATTAGATAAAAGTGTTTCTGCGGAACGAACTGAATTCGAACCTGGTACACCCAGGTTTTCAGTTTGTGTTGTTAACCACTTAGCTACCGTCGTCACAATAAAAGTGTTTCGTTATGTTTTCTGTGTGTACGTGCCTAATTGCATGAAGCCACCAGTAAAGAATTTACTTGTACAGTACATCAACTGTGTCAAATAAGGTCTTTCTGAAATGTGATATATTATACATGCGTTATTTAAAAAATATGCAGAGGCAATTCTAAAAGTTGTGAACTATAGAAACGAAAAAAAAAAACTTGAGTTGTCGAAAGGAGAAAAACAAACGTTTCTTATCAGTTAATGAATCAGTCACTCATTTCAACATTGGTATGCGCATTATTCGTAACTTTTTTATCTTTCTATCATATATGCTCTTTTCGTTTAACTTTCTCTCCCTCTCCCTCCCTCCCTCTCTCTCTCTCTCTCTCTCTCTCTCACACACACACACACACACACAGTGTGCATTACCTGTTTCTTGTAAAAATTTAACTCTGATTTATTGCTGTTATTTCCACAATAAAAGTATTCATTGTTTTCAAATACTTAAAAGAACAAAAAATATTTGTTTATATTTTTCTAAGAAAAAATTATTATTATTATTATTATTATTATTATTATTATTATTATTATTATTATTATTGTTATTATTATTGTTATTATTATTATTGTTATTATTGTTATTATTGTTATTATTATTATTGTTATTATTGTTATTGTTATTATTATCATTATTATTATTATTATTATTATTATTGTTATTATTGTTATTATTATTATTATTGTTGTTATTGTTATTATTATTATTGTTGTTATTGTTATTATTATCATTATTGTTATTGTTATTATTGTTATTATTGTTGTTGTTATTATTATTATTATTATTATTATTGTTATTATTATTATTATTATTATTATTATTATTATTATTGTTATTATTATTATTATTATTATTATTATTATTGTTATTATCATTATTGTTATTATTATTATTATTGTTATTATTATTATTATTGTTATTATTATTATTATTGTTATTGTTATTATTATTATTATTATTATTAATATTATTATTATTATTATTATTATTATTATTATTATTATTATTATTATTGGCTCACATGGAGCTTTCACACAAGTCAACAAACGATCTGATTGGAAACCTGTGGTATTCTCTGGAAGTTGAGTGACAACAAGTCTCCCCAGACGTCCAGCCCTCTCCACCTCCTTCGATAGCATTTGCAAATGAATTTGCATCATCGCAACAGCCGCTTACCATTGATTTCTCGCTGGTAGTGGCCATTGGTTTATGCTGGAATTTGAGTGGCACTCAGCCTCCCCAAGGTCCCAGTTCTCTTTGCGCTTGTCCAGCCGAGGTCTGGTTGGCGATCGCTCCTCGGTCTTTCAGTCCTTATTGACCCTTCTCGGCCCTTTGGTATCATTTTTTTTGGAGGGGGGGGGGGATCGGTGATGAAGCAATGGGGGGAATGCATGATGGGAGGGTGTAGAACTTGTAAATACGCAGCCTCGGTGTTCTCCATTCCCTGTAACGCTTATTCGTTATATTGTCTTGTATTATCCTCCGCATTCAAGGGTTTTCCTTAATATTTCAGTCGTTTTCATTATCGTTAGTCATTGTACTTTTGCAGTTATTCCTCTGATTCCAATTTCTGACATTCTTTTTTTGAAGTTTTTCGGGATTGTTCCTAGTGCTCCTACTATTATCGGTACTATTTGGACTTTCTTCATCATCCAAATCCCTTTTAACTCTCTGGCTAGCTCTGTATTTGCTTCGTTTCTCCTTTTCTTTCATACTCACTCTGTGATCAGCTGGGACCGCAAAGTCCACAATTTGACAGGATTTTTCTTTCTTGTTAATTATTACGACATCTGGTCTTCTTGCTTGGATGGGTTTGTCCGTCTGTATGTCCATGTCCCATAGGATTTTGTGGTTCTCGTTTTCGAGTGCTGTTGCAGGTTTATGCTTGTACCATTTGTCTGTACACTCAAAATCCAGTCGTTTACACAATTCCCAGTGTACCACCCTCCCCACTTGGTCATGCCTGTTTTTGTATTCCTTTTGGACAAGTTTGCTGCATTCGCTTACTATATGGTTTATCGTTTCGTCTCTTTGTCCACAGAGTCTGCATTTGCTGTTTTCTTGTGTTTTATCGATCCTTGCTTTGATATGGTTGGTTCTTATCGAGTTATCTTGTGCTGCAGTTATTAGAGATTCAGTTTCTCGGTTTATATGTCCTTTTCGCATCCATGTCCAGGTGTTTTCGTTATTCTCATCTTTTGTCATTCTTATGAATCTTCCGTGTAGTTGTTTCTCTTCCCACTTCTCTTTTCTCGTTTTGTCGTTTGTCTCTCTGTTTTCTGTTTTGTTTTTTTCAGTGTCTCTCGCTGCCATAATTATTCTTTCAGTGTTTTGCATCATGTATTTTTCTGGTTCTTTTGCCGTGTCCTTCACACAGTCTTCTATAGAGATTAGTCCCCTCCCTCCGTCTTTCCTTTTCATGTAGAGTCTGTCAATATCGTCCTTTGGGTGTAGTGCATTATTCATGGTCATGAGTTTCCTGGTTTTCTTGTCGAGTTGTCTCAGTTCTTCTTTTGTCCACCCTATAAACGGTCCAGAGTATCTTACTAGTGATACTGCCCATGTATTAATACCTTTTATTAGGTTTCTACTATATAATTTAGTTTCCAGGAGTTTTCTTGTTCTTCTGAGGTATTCCTTTCCAACTTTCTCTTTCATTTCTGTTGCTCTGATGGTGTCCGCTTCCAGAATTCCCAAGTATTTATAGTCGTCTTGTTTCCCTAGTGCCCTCATTTCTGTTTGGTTGGGTAGTTCCATGCCTTCTGTCGTTTCCAGTTTTCCCTTTCTTATAACTAGTTGTGTGCACTTTTCTATTCCAAATTCCATTTGGATATCTTGGCTGAAGATTCTGGTAGTGTTAATTAGTGTCTCTAGCTCCTTTTCGGTCCTTGCAAAAAGTTTCAGATCGTCCATGTACATC